>NC_071622.1:16720803-17384553 GCF_014839835.1 Dryobates pubescens | reverse complement strand
GCTAGTTTTCAGTGGCAGGTCCTATTACCGAGGCTCGCTCTTACTAACAGCTGCCTTGCAGGCTGAGCTGGTGATCCGGTGCTGGATGCCTCAACAGTCCCCAGGCAACCCAAGGAAGAGCCAGGTCCTGGTCTGGGCTAAGACCATGCATGACACCTGTGCAGAAGAAAAAAGAACGCTGAGGTGGCCACAGTGCAATAACAGCACTTGTGGGCTCCAAAATGTATGCCTGGCAATTCGGAACAATTAACATATGGACAACTTGTCATGTAAATGAGGCTCATCCCTCAATCAGGGGTTAAGTGCCACAACAAACTCTCCAGGACAGGAGCAGAATCACCATCTCTTGAAATCCTTAGGACCAGGAGCTTTTCTGGATGGCACATTTCACTCAAACACAGATTATTGGACTTAATGCCTTAGGAACTGGATGAAATTATACACCCGGAGGGCAGGCAGATAATGTAATGGTCTCTTTTCTGGCCTTAAGAGATGTTAACTTTCCCACTCTACTTGTACAGAGTCATCCCCAGGCCGCGGGCTTCCCACTCGACCCCAGAAACCCAGTGTGGGGTGGGTGGGAATCAGCTTCCCCCTCACGGGTGGGTGCCAGACAGAAGCTGCCTGTGCAGCTTAGTGCTGACCCTGGCTCTTTGCGCCTGCCAAGGGCACTGGCTGTGAGGAAAGAGCCTGGCGGCACGTCTACTATTGCAGTATCATGATTTATCATCCTCTTTGCCCTCTGGGGACAGCGGGGTGGTGGGAGAGCACTACAAGGAAGGGGGAAGATCTGTCCCGCAAACGATGGTAGCGGGTTGGTGTGTGCGGCTGCGTGGCTGCCCTCCCCGTCGGGGACCTGGGGCTGGGCATGGGATCCGTAGGGCCGCCCGGGTACGGAATGGGGTGTACCCAAGAGATGTTCCATGACGAACTCGACAAGCGCCAGAGGAGATACCCCTCTGAGTGACAGCTAGGTAGGGTGTCTCTTCGGAGCAGCCTGCCCCAGGAACTTTGTCTGCATCTGTGGTGGATTGAGGGGCCAAGCTCCAGTGGACGAGGCCACTTACTCCCCATGTAGAGTGGATGATGGGTCTAGGGGTGGTGTTAATGCTGATCTATAGGGAGGGAGAGGACTGCCAATACCGCCTCGGCCGCCGGTGCGCTCCGGCTTCGCTTGCCCCGTCGACAGACTCCGGGGCTCCGAGCTGAGGTACTCCGAAGCCAGAAATACGTGCTTGCAACCCGCCGGCGTTCCTGGGCAGAGAAGGGTGCCAGCGGCAGGAATAAACCCCAAGTGCCTCCTGCTGCGGGCTCTCATCAGAGCCACACCACCGCAGTGTTGGGCACCACTGGCACCTTTAATTTTCATATGACAGCTCTAACGCCACCTGCGCTGGGCAGCGCCACAAAATTCACTAACCCGACCTTACCCAGCACTCCTAGGCTGTGCAAAGCACTGGCACGTCTGAAAACCGAGAGTTTACTTTTACGGTGTTGGGACTGCAGGGGCTTTTACAACAAAACGGTCCGGATTCCTGAGGACTTTTTCTCTTCCAGCTGCTTTCTAAATATAGCACACGACAATCCACTACCTAGTACCTCGCTTTTACACTCAGGGAAATTCAAAGTCAAGCTGGAGGAAAGAAGAAAAAAAAAAAGAGAGAGAGAGAGAGAGAGAAAGATAAAACAATATTAAGGAAAAAAACATTGATCATGGAGTGTTTAAAATCCACGTCTGTATTAAGGTCACCCAAACGGCAAAAAGGACCATCTATTCGTATTTTAAAACAGCTATCATTTCCACGGGGACAGTTGTTTGCCTCCTGACCCATCGATAGCCTATTAATACAATTTAATTCTGCAGTTGTTTCTGTTTAAACAGTGTTTGGAGCGAATTGTTTCGTTTGTTTATGATCAAACAAACGAGCTCTGGTAATCTTATGTTTTATCTCCCTAACATATGGAAAAGCTATTTATCCCAGCCAATCACAATAAAGTGAAGAAAACCCCATTTTATAGAAAGGTATATATCACAAGTTTGTTCATCATTAAAGATATGATTACCAGTGAAAACCCTCCGAAAGTGGCACATTTATGATTCCAGGAACAGATGGGGACATCCATTTTCCTTGCAAATACTTTTGAAATTGCTCTACTGGTAGCAGTATAAAAATGATATACAGATGCCAGTGCCAACGAAGCCGGGACAAGAGGTCCAGATTTACACAGTAAAAGCTTCACATGCGCTCTGTCAGTTTTGATTGATCTGCACTATACCTCAGAAACTTGTTGACTGAGAAAGGAAACAGCGCAAATAATTCACTGCAACAAGGCAGATAATTCACACAGCCAATCGCTCCGCTCCGCTTCTCCGGGCGGTGACATACGAGTCCTCCTGCCGCACAAAGAAGCATCATTCTCCAGCGTGAGCAGCGGTCGGTGTCACGGAGAGGGGGAGGAAAGGAGAGAGGGGAGAGGGGAGAGGAGAGAGGAAGGTGGGAGTAGCGCACACAAAAGGAGAGGCAAGACAAGGAGAAGTTGCGTTTGGGCAATGGGCACAGCCTTCTCCGCGCGGAGCCCAGGCCGAGCCATTCAGCCTCAATTGTCATTATCATATTGATTAAGTTCATCAGAGAGCAATTTTAGGTTTAACGCCAGCGGATTGGGAGAGAAAGCAAAGAATTATCTAAGAAAAGCACAACATTCTTACCGCAGGGACGTTTCCCTGTTCCAGTTCATTGAGGGAGTTGATTAAGTTTAAATGAAGCAGACACTGGATAAAAGTAAGGGTATTGACCACTGGGCAGCGCGGTCTGCGCTTGAAAAGACCTGATACATGCAGAAAAGCAAGATTTGCTAAATGCTCTAATCTTCAATCAAATCTTACATCAATACAGACAAAGTTTGGTAATGAGAGATTCAATGAAGCATGCGGGAGAAAGAATTAATCCTCTTGGTCTAAACTGGGTTCAACTTTGAAGCCTGCTCCGAAGGAAAGACAGTTATCTAAATGCTAAATAAGAAACTTATTGTACTTTTCATGGCATGCTAATCTTTTGTCTATTTCATCTCTATTATTTGTATGCTCATAGACGGCAGTTGTCATGGTGATTATATCAAACCACTTCTGTGCGGATGGCTGCGAGGAATCAGGGCCTCCCTCTAGCCTCCGCCGGGGCCAGCCCGGCTCCACTCCCGCCAGCCTCTGCCCTGCGCGCCAGTGGCAGTGCCCAGCCCCGGAGGCACTGTCAGGGCAGAAATCGCCTTCCCGGCACCGGAGGCGTTTTGACAACACCGGACCCGTCCTTTTCCCCCTTTCCCCCTCATCACCCAAACGAGAGCGATTTCCCTCCGTGAAGAGGTGTGCTTCTTTCCCTTTCTCTCTCTTTTTTTTTTTTTTTGGTGAGCTTGCCTTGATAAGCTTTTGATGTCACAAATCAAACACTCGCCAGGAGGTAGATAATGGGGAGTGTGATCTCTTCTGTTTGTACATAGACAGCGCTTTTGCACCGATGCTGCCTTGAACCAATGTCAAACTCCCCGGGCTTTGCTGGACTCTGCCCGCCGCCCCCCGGTCCGGGGACCCCGGTTCCGCGGGGCGAAGAGGGCCGGCCCTGTCCTAGCCCGTCCCCGCCGGGAGACGACGCTCCTCTGGGCTCGGGCAGCCCCTGCCAAGGGGAATTAAGATTCATGTTATGCAAATGGCCAGGTGAGTGCAGACACTAATTGCAAAAGGTTTGGAGGAAAAGCAGCAAGCAGGGCGGGGAGGGGCGGGAAGAGAAAAAAGGGAGCAGGGCTTTTTGGTTGGTTTTTTTTCAGGGTTGTTTTTTTTATTTTTTGGCTGGACTTGCAAGCAGCCGCCGGTAGCAAGCACTGGGCTCCGATCCACAGGCAGCGCTGCGGGCTAGGGGGCAGGGGCAGTCCCGCAACCCGCACTCAGCGGAACCAGGCAGAACTGTCGGGGGAGTTGAAAATTCCCAGGCAGACATCATCATTTCTCCCCCGAGTACCTGTGAGGGTCTAAAGGAGGCTTTTAGCACAGCTCTGGAGGGAAGGTAGCCAGCACAAATAAGTGGGTGCAGGAAAGCGGGGGCCTTCCCCTGTCTTGCTCCCTGCGATACAATCGTCTGAGCGCACAAGGGTGGCACCCGATCTTTTATGTCTTTTACAAAAGTTGCCAAATTAAGGCCGGATTAGGGCTCGCTTCAGGATTTGTGGACTCTTTAGAGGCTGGGAGCTGCCCATATAGCCCACCAATGCTTATGAAAAGCTTAAAAAGTAATAAAAGGGGGAGTGATCCCGAGAGAAAGTAACATGTATAACTCTTATTAAAGGAGCAGCAAGCGGGGCTGTGAACTTGAATAACTGTTTGAACTTTAATTTGTTCATTAACAGGATTTGCCCCTGACTGTGAATGTTATTACTTCTCTTAAAAGCGAGGTGCAAATGCAAAGCTTTAATGAAAGAGCCTGGCAAAAAGTTAAACGCCTCGTAATTACACTAGCCTCGTTGAAAACTTAAAGTAACACAAAAGTGAAGAAAACAGGAGCGGGGATGATATTCTCCCACATGCCTCAGCCTCGGATGGCGGCGGTGGATGACTCCGGGCCTCCGGCTCCCCACCATCGAACCCACTATCGTTCATATATCCGCATGAGAAAAGGCTGTGCTTGAACGTGCTTGAGCACCTCCAAAACTTTTTTTTTTTTTAAAGTCATGTTTTCTGTTTTCCTTTCCCCCAATGGGGGAAGCCTGCTTTATTCTTCTAACTGTTTTGAGTGAAACATGGTGTCTGAAGTCTGATCTAATCTGCATGTTTGTATCCTAAACAGGGCATATTAGCTCCTCTCTCCCCTCATCACAACGACAGTAGATAAAACTCTGGAGAACCGGAATAAAACAAACTACTGCTCCTCTCAGAAGGTATACGACTTTGTACTGATGCGTTTGCCAGTTAGCTCCGCGCTGACTGTTGTTTCATCTGTCAGTTATTCCTTTCCGGGGTTTGTCAACTGTGTTTTTATAGATTCGCTTGTCATCCGCATCCTTCCTCAACAGGAACATGCAGCCAGGTCGCAATTAAATATACAGATACAAGAGCTGTTAGCAAGATTTCACCCTCCCATCCGCAGCCGAGCCGGGGAGATGATTGCCCTGTCACTTCTTCTTTAGACTTAAAACGCCTTAAAACTCGCCGGCAGAGCGGGTTTTATCCGGGCGCTTGCTGTTGTCCGCCTCCCTCTCGACACCGACGGCTTCTTTGAAGCATTAACTCGAGCGGCCCCCGGTCTCCCGCCGCGCTGAGCCCGGCACCCCCGGCCCCGCCATCCCTGCCCCGCCGGCAGCAGGACGCGTTCCCTGCCCAATGAGGGTGGGCCGGTCCTGGGGGGATTTCTGCGCCGGGGAAAAGCGCTGACAGCGAATCCCGAGAAAGACAGCCGTGCCCTGCAGCCGGGTGGGCAGGCGGGGCTCTGCCCGCACGCCGATGGCAGCGGGCATCCCCTCCTATCGTCGGGCTGCACGTCCCCGCGCGGGTGGAAATGGAGACACCTGATCAAGCCACAGTTTGCAGTCGTGTTTCAGATCAGTGGAAAAGCAGCGCTCCATAGAGAGAGTGGGAGAGAAACTCCCTCTATTAGTTTAAAATAATTTTCTACTTCTACGACTGCCTGCACTTTGGGGACATTTTTCCATCTTAACACTACCCAAGTCTAATAATTTCAATTACACCAGCATAAATAAATAGATCCCCTTTTTTATAGATGTAATTATTTACATGCTATGATTTTTTTTTCAGTACCAGTAAACATAAAAAACCCCAAACAATCAAGCAAATAAAAAAAATCCACAAACAAACAAAAAGCCACCAAATTGTTCAGTCAAACTGGTATCCAGGGGGGAAAAAAAAAATAGATTTTTTTCAACTCTCTTTGTCCTTCCCAGTGTGGACAGTCAGCACTGTCACTTGAGAGATGGTCTCTAAGACCTGGCTACCAACTGAGATGCAGTAAATGCAGCCTGGGCTTCACTAAGATGACATCAGCTGGGAAGAGGATACCATGTTCTGCATTTTAACTCATCAGAATCTTGTACTAACTTGGAAAAGGAAAAAAAATGAAACCTTCTGACAATAGCATCTTAGCTACAAACCCCCTTCCTCTGCACCTGGAGATGAAGAAGCAGGTTGGCGAGGGCATGAAGAACATGTGGAGCAGATTTCCTGCAAGAAAGAGGACAAACTCATACAGCTGTGCTCAGTGCCACACCCAAGTGGCCTTCAGCTTCCATTGCCCTGCCCCCATATCACAGATACTGTGCCCAAGCAACAGGACAATTATCTCCAATGATGCGCCTGAAGGAAGAGTCAGCCTTCCCACCAGACAGAAAAGCATGAGTCTGGCAAGGTTTGCCAGTACAGCATATCCAAGCTGTAGTTAGTAACCAGCATCAAGGTGTCTTGTGACTAGGAGCCTCACTTTGGCCTTAGCCTTGCAATGGCCACACATCAGTACAAGCTGCCGTACTTGATGGCTGTATGCGACGTGGCTGCCCAGCATTTCCTGCAGCGTCAGAGCAGGAACTACTACTTCACTGTTAGGTTCTCCCCATTTAACCTTTGACAATTGCTTTAGATTTTAAAGGAATTTTATATAGCATAGATAAGTAACATCCAAGGCTTTGTTAGACACTGATTAAATTGTTCAGCTTCACTGAGTGGACTTGATGAACTGAAAACTTGGAGCTGGATGTTACCTTCACAGGAATATTACAAGCTCTTTTTTTTTTCCTGCTGACAGCCTCACTGGCATGCTGAAGGAAGGAAGACAAAATGGAGCCTACCAGAGCCACCCACCAGAAACCCCGTGGGCACAAGAAGCAACTGAGGCTGCTCAGAAAGCAGCCGATTAAGGGGAAAGAAACACATCCAGCAGCTTGTAGGCCCTAAGGAAGTCACCTGGTGGTCAAGAGCCCCTCGAATTCAGAAAAGATTTTAAAATACGAGTATGCATCTATTCGGTCAATAGGAGGCACTTCACACTTTTATCAGGGTAAGCTGCTTACCGCTCCTGAAAAGGGCTTGGATGAGGACCATGCACGGTAGGCTGCAGGAGCCTGTAACCAGAACAGAGGACCTTGCCACAGCTTCTGCAGGTTGGGGTTGATTGTGAGATGCGCCTTCTATCTTCTGCTCTAGTACACTTCCAACAACCTCACTTCTGAAGACAACATGAAGTTTGCTTATAAATATGCACTGGCAGAACAATCCTCTATGTATTTCTGATCATATAATGCATGCAATTCGACCTGCAAGATACATGGATTGTAACACTTCTATAGAACAGCATTTTACACAGCACCTCCTGCTCCCGTGAGCTAGCCTTCTCTTCAGAGCTGACAATTCCCAACATCATTGTTTTCAAGCACTGAAATAATGTGACAGCAATCAACTGAGTTAGAATATATATCTGAAAATAACTATACAAATACTGTACAGTGCATCCGAAGTTGCTTTATGAAATAGTCAGGAATTAAAATCTCGATGTATTAGCAAAAATAACTAGACCTCTAAAGCCAAGAATCCCTTAGGCTGTAGTGAAAAATCATTGAAAAGCATCTGTATTTTGATGATGGTGCAATCACATAGAGGAGAAAAACTAAAGTCGTAAACCTGTTTGTCTTCTCCTGCAGACAAAAAATAATGGCTTTTTTACACCAGCTGCATGAAATTCTTCCTAGTGAAGCATTTGCATTTTAACTTGCAGGTATTAGTGATTCAATTTCACGTCTCTGTAAAACTGCCCTGTTCCTCGCAGACGAAATAGTCGTCATGAAGGGGGGAGAGGAAAACAAACAAACAAAAACCCAACAACAAAAAGGCCGAGTCCTCGCTAGGAAGGGTCTGGCAGCCTGCGAGGATGGCTTCTTTTCCGGACAGCTCGGCTAACCCGGAGTAAGGCAGCAGCCGAGACTCCACGGAGCGGCGAGAGCTCTGCCTGCCCAGCACAGCGCGGAGGCCGGTGGGGCCGGGCAGCTGCTCACCTGCATGCCAGTGGAGGGGCAGGCGAGGGAGGGGGGCCGAATTGGGGAGAGGACCTCTTCTAGAGTTGCTGCGTGGGAGTATTGCTATCGCTTTCTCCCCCTTTTCTTTCCAGGAAAGCAGTCAACGAAGCCAGAAGCCAGGGTGTGCGCGTTGCTCCCGGAGGACCGGGGTGCTTCCCCTCCCTGCTCCCTCTGGAACGGACACGCTGTCCTTCGGCGTGGGACCACCAACCGGGCGGCAGCCCCCAACCCGAGAGCCCCCGCGGAATGGTGCGGGGGTCCGCAGCACCGCCGCCCTCCCCAGACTTTTTTCTTTTTTTTAAATGATATTAGCAATGCACTGGGCTGTATCACTAAAATTAAAATATTTTTAATGGCAAAAGGTTCACAGGGACTAAAGCCCGCCAGCGACGGCAGCTGCACGGCGGCAGCGGAGAGAATCGCCAGCGCCGCCGCACCGCCAGCCTCATCGCAGGCTGTCGGGGTTATGTTCGCGGCCATTCGAGTTGCCCGTCCAGACCAAATAAAGAGAGAGAGATTATATATATATATACACACACACACATATATAATTAGCAAACCTCCTTAGCAGGTTGCGGGGGGACAGGGAGTCGCGCAGGGCGGCGATAAGTGCCTCAGTACCGAGCCGGCGGGGGAGCCTCTCCTCAGCCGTGGGAAAGGGCCCGGCCGGGTGGAATGGGGTGGGCAGATGGCTGGGAACCGGGACGCAGTCCTCCGCATCAGCGGACAGGGCAGGGGTAGGTACTTACGGTGCGGCGGCCAGCCCTGCTGGGGGACGCGGAGCAGGCGCAGGCACCACCGGGACACGGAACCGCCGACACCTTCGCGCGGGAACGGCGCCCCCTGGCGGCCACAGGCTTAGCCGCCGCGCGCACCCCCGCCACATCCGTGCCCGGTGAGGCGGGATCGGTGGCAACGGCCCGAGTCCCGGCGTCCTTTTGGTGGCCGTCATTTGTGCCGCCCTATCCTTGGGCTAAACCGATCAATTAGCGCCGCGAAGGCAACTGCCTCACGTCGCGGTACGGCTGTCCCGTGCCCCCCGGAGGCGCGACTGCCTGCCTGGCTCCCCGATCCCGGCTCCACTGCCCGGCCACCAGCGACCAGCTCTGCCCGCCTGCCCCAGCACAGCTCGATGCGACTCTGCCCGAGCAGGGAGCCGTCCGCTGCACACACACGTACGCACCACACCGCTCATCCCCACTTCCCACCCCCCCCCCCCCCCCCCCCCCCCCATCTGGAATCCGCAATCAAGAGCCCAATTTTGTCATTTGGAAACACTAATTATCTAATCACGCCACGCTGCAGAGCGTACTTGTCTGCCCAATTAGCTAGGACAATTATTAAAATTCGGAGGCCTAATTATGTCTCAATTTAATGCTGGCAAACTCGCGCACGGAGCAGTAATTAAAATCCTCTCCTTGCCTCTGCCTTTAGGGCAGCGGTTGATTAGGACCTGTCAGGGGCTGCGCTGCACCAAACCAGCCAAGCGGATTGTGCAACATGACCCCGCATTGTTAAGTGTGTCAACATATTAACCTGAATTCCCTTCAGCCCCCATAATCACATTTGGTAGGAGGAAGGAAAGGGGCTAAAACATGAAGCATTTTATTAAAAAAACATAAATTCTTTTTAATTAATGCTGTAAGAGATCTGACGAGGCTTGAGTTACCAAATGCTGCGAGTCATATAAGGCTGGTGCTTCTAATTACCAGTAAAGGAAGGTTTGCTCTTCTCTGTTAAAAAGACTTCCCTCTCCTCTCATTTAAAGAAAATGATCTTTCTTTTGGCTAGTGTATTTTTTTAAACCCAGCTAGTTGGCTTCCAGTGATAAAGTTGATTACCAGTTTTTTGTTTGATGATGGAACACAAGTGAATATTGACTTCTGCGAGAATCAAACAGACGACCGGAGGCGTAAATAAAACGGTCAGGATTTAACACTTGAAAGAAGTTAATAAAGTTGAAAATTAAAAATCATAATATTGAGATAGTTTCTAAATATTTATTTTTGCTCAGCTCTCAAGTTTGATAGGAAGTCAGCATTAAAACATGGACAGACAAGAACTGGAGTCAAGCGTGTTGCATTCCTGCCTGGTCTAGCTGTCTTCTGACACGGACAAGAAGCCCCCAAGCCCAGAACTCCCCAGCAATGGCCACCACAGACAGAAAGCAGACTACTCCTGCTGGCCTTGCAGCCAGGAGCATTCCCCTTTATCACATGCCTTTTGGGTTGGAAAAACACAGTGCCAAGAAAAGTGGTTTCTTCATCTCGAGTCAGTGAATTCTCGGGGGTGTGGGGCGATGGAAACAAACCTCAGCTTCCTGAGCAGGGAAGGCCTGCCTGCTGCGCAGGAGGGAGGGGCCCTCCGTGCGTGCCCCACATCTTGGAAACAGCCCTGCTTCCCGCCTCCACGACAGCAAAACGAAGAGCAAATCTGTGTTCTGGCTTGTTCCAGTGGCTGTCAGGGTGTTTTCCTCTTGTCAGCAGCAATTGACTGGTCAGGCTCACCCTTGTACGGCGATTGTAACAGCTCATTGACAGACCAGTGACCCAGCCGGACCCGATAATGGAAAACTATTGATTTCTGTGGGCTCAGCAGATCTAAAATGAATGCCCAATATAATGTCATCAGCTGTCTTGGACTATGATAAAGAGGCAAAGTATTAAAGACATGCTGCCTGTCCTGACTTGTTAAAAACTGCTGTGTACAAACAAAGAATGAAGTGGTCTCTGTTTTCCACTAATAGGCAATGAGCAATCAACTCCTGGGTAAACCAGGATGAAGACTTCAACTGCCCCTTTAACCCAGGAGGCCCATGACACCCCCTCCAGGTTTTAAACACTTTCCACAACAGAATAAGTATGTAGGTGAGTAACACCAAACTCTAAATGGATCTGCTAGCCTCTAGAGAGCAAGTCACGGTGGAGGCAGAAAGGCTGCCAGGAGCTGTAACCCAACAGGAACCATGATTAACTCCTACCTCCAGGAAAGCAAAAAAGTGCGAACAAGCCCACGATGCTTGAACTAATCACACCCCCCTCCTGTGTCATAACAGATGCTCTGGGCTGAGGAAGATATTAGGTAGTAATGAAAAATCTTAGTAAAAATTTGGTAATGCAAGGTGAAATTTTGCATTTGTACAGCAGCCCTCATGCAGTTGAGGTGTTCATGGATATAAAAGTACTGCAAGGCCAATTGAAAATTTGGGAAGGGAGAGATATTTACTGATTTGCAGAATGGTTATAAATCATACCCAAAGGGGAAGAGACACAAGCATGGCAGCCTTCTTGGTAAACACTCAGCTTTGGGAGAACAAGCAATAGCTCAGGGATCATTTTCTTTTCTTAGGGAGCCAAAACATGGCTTGTCCTTCCCTAGTAGATCATTCCACTCAGAAGAAGCATCTGTTGCTTCCATATCCCTGTGGATGGCTGGAGAAGCTCAAACCTCACTAGTACTTAGGCACCTCAGGAAGTCAGTGGGACATTCACCAGCACAATGTCTGTGGGAAAAAGGATCAGACAGATGCTGGCTTTCTGTGGCATACCAAGTACTTCCAAGAGTTGTTTCACTGCTTCCCAAACTCCTCTGTAGGGTTTGGACCCTTCCAGAACTTAACTCCTTTCAGATTAACCAAGTTTCACATAAGATGTGGGTGGAGAAAACAGAGATACTTACCCTGACAGATGCCAGCATACATTTAATTCAAGATCTAATACCAGTGGAGATTAGAACAGCTTTGTGATTCCAGTGAAAAAAAAATTCAAGTGACCTTAGGGAAACATTTATTTTAATTATGAACAACTGGTCACTTTTATCACCACCTCTTCCTGAATGTTTTGGGTTTTTTTCATCTTTTTTAGCCTTCTGCTCAATGGCATCTCCCCATATGTGCATCATACCCCTCGTACCATTGTTCTGTCTAAGACATGCACACATATATGTATTGCCTTTACCTTGCCCTGACAACAGGCCCAGCCCTGTGATGTGCTACATACACTTATCAAGAGGAAATGACTGCACGGATTACATTAACATGACTGCAGCTGAATACATTTTGGTTTCCACACACTTCATTTTCTACACACTTCCCACTGTGTAGCCCTGGCTCCATCTCTTGCAGACAACTCCCAGACCCATTTACCTCCACTCAAGCTCTTACTTCGTGTTCAATTTCCATATGTTGCTGTCAAGCATTTCTCTCTTTCGCATAACTTCAGGGCCTGATCCTGTGAGATTAAATGTGCTGCACCTGAGAAGCATTAAGCAAGGCTGTGCAAATTGCTGTCTGTGCTTTAGGTTTTGTTTTTTAATGATGATTTTTAATTAAATAAAATGTAAACTCTTGAAGCTTACTGTTTTGTTTATCCAAAGCAAAATGTGCTGTACAGGAAGTTATTTTGACTGAGGATCACAGTCCACCGGTATGGGCTGAGATTTTGTAGGCAACTGTCCTCCAACGAAGCCCAAACTGTGGTTTTTAACATGCACAAATAGGTTTGTGCAAATAAGTGATTCTGAGGTAAAGAAACCATGTAACCTAACCAAACCAAAGCCCCTGAGCATGTTCCATTAGCTAGAATGAGGAACTGAAGTCCCTCCTACCTATCTCAGAGTTTTCCAGAATACCAGAACCTCACAGGTGATGCTCAAATCCACATATATTGTCCCTGGACAGTTTTCAGCTCTTATTCCTGTTCATTTCTTGGAACCCCAAATCTCATATTAAGCCAAGTGCGGATAACATCTACACTACTCCCTCCCTAAGTACAAGTGAACATATTCAGGGCTTTAGATAGCAAGCTCCTGAGGCTGGGATTATGCTCTGTTGTATTACTGTTGTCATATTTTCCCCATTGTAATGTTCCATGTACATTTATGTCATTTATAAAATACAATTAACAGACATATTGGAATCCACAATGTCCCAAAGAAGGGAATAATAGAAGTGGAGTAACTATGTACTTTTTCTTCCTACAACTATGCTGGCTGTGATGACCCACTCACAACCAGCAGATGAGCAGTAAAAATGAAACACAATCCTGAACATTTAAAGCATATGGTGAAGCCGTCTATAGTTCATTTAGTTTAGCAGAGACTTCACAATAGGATTCAGCTTCTCCAGCTTCTCTCTGACTGAAGATGTTGACCCACTTTGGCTTTACAGTGCACCTCACCTCTTTCAAGTGAATACCACAAAGTAAGGCACTGTTATGACCTGCTGGCTCATCCATCCACCCAGAAAGTATCCAAATATGGTCCTTCAAAATGAGCTACTGGAAGGCTTGTACCTTGCTGCTGTCCTTTCCTGAGAAGAGTCACTCTGACTTGTACCTAACTGCACCTTCCAAATAAATTCTTTAGGGGACCACCTGCCCCTTATTTACAGTGAAAAAGCATCAATGGAATATAGACTGCCATTTCTTAACTGATGTTTCTAAATCAGGGGAAATATATGTTTTATAGTGTTTGATATTTCAACAGTATGTACACATGCCTGTCTACTCTCAGGTCTGAGCCTATCACACCACCTCAGTGACCTCTGCTCTCCTGGGAGTTATTTTCACTGAGGATCACAGTCCACCAGCATGGACTGAGATTTTTGTAGGAAACTGTCCTCCAACAAAGCCCAAATTGTGGTTTTTAGCATTTACAAATAGGTTTGTGCAAATAACAGATTCTGCTGTAAGGCAACTGAATGAAATAAAAATTAACCAACCCCCCTTCATGTTCAGATCAATCTGAAATAACACTTGCTAGTTTTCTTTCCTCAAAGAAAACAAATCCCATAAATTTTGCAGTGGGGAAGATGCTCCCTTTCACCCAAAATGTTTCATTTCAGCCACTTGCAATAGGAAAAAAATGCAAAACACAAAGGAAATAAGAGGCTAGATTTGCCACAGCTGCTGTCATTCCATTTTTATCCACTAACCCAGTAATTAGGGCAGTGACCCAGGATGTGGAAGATCCATGTTCAATCCTTTCTCTGCCCGAAGGGATTTGAATCTCCATCTCTCATCTCTGAGGAAAGCGCAAGAGCTGTGGTGCCGGAGGGGCTCCTCCTCTGCTGTCTCCTTTTGCTTGCTCCCTGCTGGACAGGTGCTTCACATTGGCTGGACACCTCGTGCAGCTTGGATGCCCCATCTCACACAGGCACAGCTCAACTCCCAGAGTCCAGAGACACTTCTCTACCTTTGCCCTGCAGCTTGGTGAGTACAGAGGTGCTGTGTGCCAGATGAAGGACTTTCAGTATGTTAGACGACTCTCAGATACACTATACCAAAATGTTTAATGTATGTCCATCACCAAGGTAATTCCCCATCTGGGTATTGATCTCATAAGGCAGAACGTGAGTTGTCCTCCCTAGATACATACCATAATGCCATGGCTTTTCCACAGCAAATAAGCAATTGCTAGGAAAACACCAAAACCCAAACCAAACCAAAACCCCAAAACAAACCAAGCAAGCAACCAACCACAACCCTCCAAAAGTCTCTTTCAGATAAGTATTGTATGTCTCTAAGCCTAAATCTCTTTGAGCTTTTCTAACCACTCCCCTAATAAAGTTCTGTCAGTTACTGTAAAATTCCTGTGGTGTTAGGAAACATTGATGTTAAGAAGGGTTTCCTAAAACAAACCTATTACTATTTGTTTTCTTTTTTTCTTACCTTTTTACCATAGCTAATTTTATAAGCAGCCCAGGAACCATATAATATTGAGTATAGAACTGAACATGTCAAATGTCCAGCCTTATGTATATTTTGCAGGGAAGCTATGCACAGGCTTTTTTTATTCACCAATAACATTGCCTGAAGTCCTTTTTAAATTACAAATACTTGTCATCTTAATGTTACATTTCCCCCAACTTAAAAATTGTCTTTACTGATTTAATAATGCTATTTAAAATTGTTTTATAGTACATATTTCTATTGAAAAGAATATACTTTACTCAAGTTTTACTCTACTGTCTGTAGAAGGTAAATAAACTATCTGGCACTTCTTATGAGCAGACTTTGATTACTG
Organism: Dryobates pubescens; assembly: GCF_014839835.1. Lineage (NCBI taxonomy): Eukaryota > Metazoa > Chordata > Aves > Piciformes > Picidae > Dryobates > Dryobates pubescens. The sequence goes on along the minus strand of NC_071622.1, from coordinate 17,369,469 downwards.
AGAAGTTCATAATTTCTTGGTATTTGAAAACCTTTTATTAGGGCTGACCTCCGGGGACTTTGAAGACAAGTGTCACAGTTGGAGATGGGGCTTCACCCACCCAAGTGTGAGAAGGACTCCTTTGTAATGAACATTAAAAAAACAAAAATCCTCCACTCTCATTTTTCTTTATGAGCCTCTAGCACAGCGTATTTACAGAATAATAAAACAGAACTTCAGAACTTCTCATACATGAGTAACAGGATTCTCATATCACACTTGTATGCTCTGTACACGACATAATTTACTATATCTTGCTTATAGCTAACAGTCTCAAATGCACTAAATAAAATAAACTTTCTGATACTGTTCTCATGCAATAATTAAATCATGACACAAAACTGTCTGAGAACATCCTTGTGACAATTTTTGCCCTCTCCTCTTCCCATGCGTTAAACCAGTCTCAGCCTGGCATGCTGCCTGAGTGGTTCATTTGTTGTTACCTAGTACAAATCATCATTCTGATGGTTACTAATTAATACCAAGAAGAAAATTCCAGTGAAATCCCCAGCACCAAAAAGCTATGCAGATGCAAAACTATGATGCTTTTCTGCTCAAAGAGCTAAAACTTTGAACACACAGGAGCTGGGAAGAAGGAACAGGGTATTTGCCAGCATAGTCATCGCAGAGCTGACTGCATGTGCAGATGGAGGGAAACCACTGCTTCCAGAATTAACTTTATCTTTTCCTTGCAGTGATTTTAGAAATGATTAAAGAACTGTGAAATCACAAGTTAGAGAGAAAAACAGTGACTGAATGGTTTGTTCTGGGGAATAACATGAATCACAATCCATCACGGTAACTTCAGACCTTCATCTCAAAAGTAATAAATATCTGGGATTTTTATACCCACTGAAGTTGGTGAGAAAATGCTACTGTAAATTATCTGCATTTGTTATGCATGTGTGAAGGGATGTGTAAGTGTGTATATGTGTGTATATATATATGGATGTGTGTATATACATACTCCTTGTTTAATCTAATTTTTCTATCAATCAAAAATACATTACATGGTACAGAAAAAGTTACAGCCTTTGATTGGTTGTTTGTTTGTTTTGTTTTTCCCCAGGTACTTTTAATCTAAAAATTGTGCAAGAGAAGAAAAACCCCAAAGATCTGAGCTATTTTGAATTGTAAAGAGAAGTGGGGGTTTTGTGCTGAAGGTTCACAGTGAGTGCAAACCCTGCAGTAAGGCAGCGCAGCTCCGGTGCCCTGAAGCCCAGAGATGCAGCAATAGCCTGCAGTTGCCTAAAGCCTGGTACAAGGACATGCACACCCTTCTTTAGACTGCAACACCAAACCCACCACAATACTACATCTGGTTCTTGCGAGTCCTCTTTGGTAAGGAGAAACACAGGTGCTGAGGAGTCGTGGTGCATATTCAACCATGTCCTGCTGTCTGTGCTGGCCTGTGCCCACCCTTGGCCCAGCTAACACCAAGCAGGGTTGTTGCACCAGGGTTGTTGTACTGCATTGTAAGCTGTCTTCACAAACACATCCAGAAAGGAAGGAAAGCTTCACGCATCCTGCTTCCTTACACTCTTATCGGTTAGTCCAAATGTGATTTTGACATGATCCAGAATCATGGCTTGAGAACCCATCTCCAGAGTCATGGGCAGTGCATTAGTGTGATCCTACTGGCATCCTGCTTTGAAGCGAGGTGTAAAACATTAATGATTTCATTGGCCAGCAATAATCCCTGCCAAAAACTTACCTGCTCCTAACCACATACGGGGTACTCTTAATTTAGTTTCACTTGGAGGACCAGATGCCCTAATTACATCATCCTGACCTCCTACAAAGTGTACTAGATGAACAAATGTTACATCTGTAACAGTGACAAGTACTATTTTTAATTGCATCTATGATGGTTTCATTTCAGAGCTCAAGAATCCTCTCTAGCAGGCCCATTTTACGTTTTTACATGACCCAAGAGCCTCAGTGAGGAATTCCTGAGATACATTCACTTGTATCTGTTTACCAAAAGTTGCAGGCACATAAGGCCATGAACATTTCTTGCCCATCTGCTCCATAAATTTTTCTGTTAAGGCTTATTGTGGAACACAGTAAATGAGTTATAGGTGTTCAGCTGTTGCTTTCCAGTTTTGCCACAGTTGCTACTCAGTATGCTACAGATAGAACCCATACCTATCTTAGCCTGCTTGATACAATCTCTGTCCCAATGACAGTGTTAGATCCAGCATCCAAATTACTGTACCTGCATCACTCTTAAGAATTCTTTCATCCTGGTTATATACAAGTGCTAGACAGGACTTTGAGGTCTGCAAATTATTTTATTGGAACATTATAGAAAAGGGATGTTTTACCCTTAATCCTGATGACACATTTAAATGTATCTTGGGACAACTAGAAACCCAATGCCTTGGAGACTGATTATCAATCACGGATAATTTTTCAGATTATCCTTTTTGTATTCTTACAGTTGATATTTGTATCACTGCTTGCCTCCATCCTCTCAGAGTATAAAGAAAACTCCTGAAAAGTAGTTCTCTACCAACTTTAAGAATAGCCTCTACCAACTTTAAGAATAGCAGCAGTAACATCCAACACCACGAGTGACTGTTGAGAAATAACTCTCTCTATGAGAGACAGCCACTATCTCCATCAGCTAGGACACACAGCTCTAACACACTCAGTGTCAGTGCTCTCATTTACTCCAGGTCACATAGGGTAGAACTTAAAGAGCTAGTCTGTTTCCTCTCTTGATGCTTCTCATTTCAGAGTATTCGTTGTGCTTGAAAATCAACATACAAAAACAGTGAAATATAGGTTAAAGGGAGAAGCACAACCTAACATGAGGAAAACAAGTTCCTCTCTGAGCCACAAGCAGAGACACCCATTAAACTTCTCCCAGTCTCCACAGAATAGTTCATTCCACAAACATGATTTGCGGCAAACAAAAGGACAAACAACACAGTGTACCTTCTGCTCTGTAAGCATTGCCAGTTTTGCAGAATTTCAGGTCCTTTTCTTCACTTTACCTACTGTTATCTTAGCACATAGGTAGCTCTCAGTGTAGGCACTACTTAAGTCTTTTGGCCATTGATCCTGTCTGACCAATTAACTTTCCAAATTTCTTTATCATTGGAGTATCATCTGTGACCATGACTTCAGGAATTTCACACGGTGAAAGCTTTTGCTGCATCATCCCAAGCTGCCTTGTTTGTGCTCTGAACATAAGGAAGCTTAAGACACAAGTCAAAAGTATTTGGCTGGAATAACCCTTTGTGGTACTCAGTGTTCACAGCAGAGCTGAGAATGTGTTTACTGGGATAGAACAGAACAGAACAGACCGGGTTGGAAGAGACCTTCAAGATCATCGCGTCCAACCCATCAACCAATCCAACCCACCTAAACAACCAACCCATGGCACCAAGCATCTCATCAAGTCTCCTCCTGCCCCAACATTAGTTAACACCTGCTTCACCAATGTATTTGTAATTTTCACTAATGGAATCATTTGGCCCAAATAGAGCCTTTCAAATACAGGCAATAAAATACTATAATCATAATCTTGGTTGAAAAAGATTTTCAAGATCACTGAGTCTAACCATTACCTAACTCTGCCAAGTCTGGTGCTAAATCGTGTCCCTTAGTATCATATCTACACATCTTTTAAACACCTCCAGGGATGGGCATTCAATTACCTCACTGGAAAGCCTACTCCAGTGTTTGATAACCCTTCCAGTGAAGAAGTTTATTTACATATCAGAATTAAGCCTACCCTAATGCAGTTTGACACCATTTCCTCTCAACCTATCACTAGCGGGGAGAGACTGACACCCACCTGGCTCCAACCTCCTTTCGGTACAGACTGAGAAGGTCTCTCTTGAGCCTCCTTTTCTTCAGACTAAAGAAGGTGTTTTCCATAGCTGCTCATAAGACCTGCTCTCCAGACCTTTCACCAGCTTTGTTGCCCTTCTCTGAACCTCCTCCAGCACCTCAATGTCTTTCTTGTAGTGAGGGCCCTGAAACTGAGCACAATACTGCAGGTGTAGTCTCACCAGTTCTAAGTACAGGTCCTGCTTGTCATGCTACTCTTGATACAGGCCAGGATGCTGTTTGCTGCTGAAGCCACCTGAGCACACTGCTGGCTCATCTTCAACAACCCTTTTCTGCTGGGCAGCTTTCCAGCCACTCTCCCCAAAGCCTGTAGCGTTTCACAGTGTTGTTGTGACCCAAGTGCGGGACCTAGCACTTGGCCTTGTTGACGCTCATACAATTGGCCTTGGCCTATTGATCCAGCCTGACTGAGGCAAGAAAGGTGTTGAGTACCTAAGTCTTGTCCTCCTCCTTAACCTTTATGTTCCTCCCTGCATTCATTAAAGAACAGAAATTCTCCTTAGTCCTCCTTTTGTTGCTAATGAAAGCTATGGAGAAATAGTGCCAAATTCCCCTGTCTTTGCCACTACTGCTCTTCTGTAACTGCGGATATGTGTTACACCTCTGCCTACTTTCTTGAGCAAGAGTGTGATGCTTCTCCACAGCTCCATGCTGCCCAGAACATTCCTCACTGATTGTGCTTGTGAACAACAAAAACACAGGAAGAAGATTTATAGGTGCGTGCCCAAAATACACTGTCTCTTCGCTTTTAATCTCTTTTGAATGACGTACTCCCACACGAGGTGAAATCAGGGCCGTATTCAAGCTTTTGTTGTGAGAAGATGCTGCGTCTATGTTAAAGCAAATTTGGTGTGTCCCATTGGGTTATGTGTCCCTTGCTGTGCCACAGCCCAGCAGCTGAGCCAGATGGCTGATGCAGAAGCCTCTTGCAGGAACTCATCTCTATAGAGGAGGATGTTGCACCGTACTGAGTGACCAGGCTGTCACTGAATGCAGCTCCGTCATGGTATTTAAATCACATTAAAGCTTCCTTTTATTACATACCCCCTTGTGATTTTGCCTGGCTACATTCTAATTACCAGTCTTGCTGCAGCACACGCTGGTTCCACAGCTCACTCCCCCTGCTAATTTATGGGAAATTATTTATCTTGTGCAATCCTAATGCATATACTGAGGTGAGATAACTCTCTCCTTTTTATGCTGCATTTCCCATTCTATAGCAGAAGTTGGGGGTTGGGTGGGAGAGAGACAACAAAATGGTAAGGTTTACATATGCTTTTAAAAACAGCAGATACATCTCTTATGGGTCCCTGACGTACTTCAGTAATTTTTGCTTTTTTCCTACATAATACTTGCTCTTGAAATACCAGTATATGTTTCCACGTCAGATGTCAGCTGCACAGGTTAACAAGACACTGCATTCTGCATTCCTCACTCTTTACCTGTTAACTGCTCAAATAGAAGATTTTGAAGTAGATTAATTTCACTAACTTTTGATGACTTATTTTCATCTTTTTTGTTTGTTTAAGCAGCAGACACAATCCCTCTCTCCTATCCAGTTAGTTTCCAGCACTAATCCAGTCAGAAATCATGTGGACTTTAATGGAGAACTTCATGAAAGCTTAAGGACTAGGACATCACTTCATTTGGTGTGTTCACAGTAACATCACTTCCATGGCTTTGCCATTCTCCATTTTCCAGTTACAGCGCTAACCAGACCTAAACACCATGATGATTTCACACCACCTTGTTATTTTCACAGCTTCCCTGTTGAGTAAGATCAAAGTAATTTTGCCTGTTAACCAAGGCAAAGTGCTAACATTTATGCTTATTTAGTTTGGTACAGAACTAGAGATGGGCCTTGTTAACCTGTGCAAGCTGAGATCAGCTTTGGGTAGGGAAATAGTTCAGATCTGCAGAGTGAAGAGGGTTAAGAAATCTCCCTTTTGCAGTCTTCCAGAAGTAACACAGACTTCTACCAAGACTTTCTCTAGTTAAAAATGACACAACTAACACTCTCCCGAGGGCAAAGGAAAGTGACTGAGAGAGAAAAGTACATGCAGAGAAAATAGAAGTGCTCAGATATTATCTTGATAATAAATAAGCTCTCAGTGACAGCAGCAAATACCAGTGCTGGTCTGTGGGCAGCACGTACTGCCATTTGCTGGCAGCTGGACTATGAAGCAACTGCTCAGTTTTTATTGCTATCCCAAACTGGTCAGAGCTCTCTCTCCATGCACAGTACCAACAGCAGAACAGATTTGTCAGCTTCAGTCAAATACCCAGAGACAGAAAACTAAAATAAAGCACCTAAATGCAAAATCAGCCTCACTGCTTGAGGATGGAGATCTCTCACTAACTGCTCAGGTATCTGTCCAACACCAGGACACTAGCTGACTGCTGAGCACTAGATAGCCAGGATTAACATTTTCAGTCTGTTAAGGTAGGAAAGACAACAAGGTAAGTACCTCCAGCTTCAAAAGAAAAATAATGAAGGATTCATCCACTGTTAATCTTACTCCTACAGCAGCAGGTATCACACACATCTAGTCTGTAGTCATGCTTGTATAACATACCTGTTTCTTTCAATTGCTAAGGTAACATGAAGCAAACATAGTCTGGACCATCACACAACTTCCACAGCCCAGCACACGTAAGTTGCAGCAGGAGCAACTGAAAAACAAGGCTTCCCTCGCCTCTCCTCACTCTTTATGAAATTCTGTGCCAGCTGCTGCATATTGCAGGAAATTACAGAAACCTGCAGGGTGCGTATTTTGTTTGCTGCTGGCAGTGGAGGGGGCTGCTTACCCAGTCTTGGTGCATTTCTACATCTAAATCTGAAATCACAATTTAATTTCCAAAGACTTTCCTGTTATCACATTCATCATTTGCTAGTAAATGGGCAGAGATTCTTATCTCCAATGTTTTCTACCAGTTTGTAATAGACATCCTTGTTTTACTTTGCTCAAAGCAGCTAACCAGCTGCTCACCTGCAACAATCATCCAAGCAAATAGCACTAAATACTTCTAAGGTTTCAGAAAAGCTACAGGGGGGAAAAAAAGGGGAAGGGAGAGAAAAATTGAGAGAAAGGCCACTGATCCACCTTTATTCAAACAAAACAGAAAGATTGACCAAAATGCTCATGCTACATAAGCTCCCAACAGCAGAGATTTCAATCCCAAAGTTCTGGGCTGGTACCAACTGCATACCTTGTGATTTTTGTGTAATTCCTCTTCCAAAGTGGCTCTAAAATCTAAACATCTTCTTCCCCACCACTTACGTACAGACAGGTACTGCATTCACATAAAATGAATCAGAAATTAGGCCATGAGCTATGCTTTTAAGAACACTAAGCAGCACTCTGTGTTCACAGTGATATAGCTTACAAGACTTTCCCCCGCAAAAAAGCTTCATTGCTGGTAGCCAATGGTAAAATAAAGTCCTAAAGAACAAGGGAGATTCAAAATGAAGAATAAAAAGCAAATGTGGATATAAGCAACAAATGAGGAAAGGGAAAACAAACCAAGCTAGGAATGAAGATAATGAAAGCAGTCAGGTTAGTAGCCCAGTGTGATGCAGCTAAGTACTGTCCCCAGATGGGAACCTGGGCCTGAGGGCAAATAAATGAGTTTGGGATCCTGGAAGAACACTCATGTTCTGGGTCAGGGTCTTTAGTAATTTATTGGCAGTCATGGTCAGCTGCAGTGAGAGAACGCTGGGGTTTGTAGTGGGAGCTCTTTTAATGAGAAGAGAATGTTATAAAATGATGGATACCGTACAGCAATGGAGATTTTAACTTGTAAAAAAAAACTTTTTTTGAGGCAGCAGAATGATGCTTGAACAGATCCTGGAGAATTCAGATTTCAGTATGAATTTTGTGACTGAGACCATGTATGGGAAGTGCAGCTCACGTTCCCTTATGACTGGACCAAGTGTCTATGGATTTCTATGCAGCACTTAAAAAGCATCATTAAATGTTCTCCAGGTGGCAAAGGGAATGGGTATAGTCAATTTTCAAAAGAAGAAATAAGAATTAAACCCTTTTTACCCTGTCACTATTTCTTTAACAGTTTGGGTTTGGAACTTATTCTTTGGCTGTTCAGCTAAGGATAATATTTGCCCTAACCTCCTCTGTGCCAGGAAGCCAAATACACCCCTGAAGACTTAGAGGCTTAGCAAATGCAGCCATCAGCTGGATTTCAGGGACTACAAAACAAGAGTCAACCTCAGGCTTATATTGTCGTCTTCTGTTTAGTTTTTGTTTCAACCTATGGGGTTTTTGTTTGTTTGTTTTTAAAATACTTCCCCCTCTCCCTCACCCTTCTTTATTCAAATAAAGCTATTTTCTTCCTCCTACTTTCACACAATTGTTAGGTGTGGGTGGGGTTTTGTTTGTTTGTTTTTGTTTTCTTTCCTTTTTTCCAGGGAAGAGACAGATGAAAGAATTACTTCTTGTCAGTGAGACTTTTACCTGGGTGACATGTAACTCCTTATTTGGTTAAAACACAGGTTAATGGTGTTAGCTTGCATTCTGTTCTATCAGTCACTTCCTTTCTGAAGCTATTTCAAAAGGCACAATGGGATTCAGAGCTTCAGCATTTGTTGCTACACAAATGAGGATGGATTTGGATGAGTTTCACCTGATGAAATGTTTAAACTTTGTTAAAGGCTAAAAAAGATGTTAAATTGGTTTCCAGTTTCCAATAATCAGAGGGTTTAAAAAGTGGTAGATTTTATTTAGGAACACTAAGCAGGAGCATCATGCAAGTATGTCTCATGTTGGAGGTCTCTGAAAAGCAGAGGATTATCATCAGCAACTTGGTATGCAAACCCCAGATCTTGAGTCAGAAGGGTACTTCTAAGTGAAAATGTAAGGTAGAAAGGCCAGATGCACTGTAATTTATATATGTGGAATATAAGCATCTTGGAAGCCATGAGAAAGCTGGAAGACTCTCTTTGCTCTGATGCTCGACAGTAAGAGTTGTAATTTTGAGGTCTCTTGGGTATACAGTTACCAGGGACATTACTTGTTTTACTTATCATAGAATCAATAAGGTTGGAAAAGACCTCAAAGACCACCAAGACCACCCTGTCACCCAACAGCTCATGACTACTAAACCATGGCTTCAAAAAAAGAGTGGGCAGAGCATGCAGGAGAAAGCAGCAGAACAAACTTTGCTTCCACCTAGAGAGTATAGAGACACATTTATTCTGATTCTTATTTCTAGCCAAAACAACATCACATCAGTCTTCAGGCAACATGTGCAAACCAGCTTCATAACCAGTAGCACACCATAGACCCCTCCACCACCTGTTCAAGCTTGCTGGAGCTACCTGCATTTAGGCTAAAGCAGCCAGAATCACTTCCCCAAAGGGAAAGCATTGCAGCCACACCACTGCAACCAGACACCAGCTACTTGGACCACAAGGTTTTTCTATTTTATACTTTACTCAAGTGCATCAAATTAAGTTTTGTAAGGTTTTATAAAAAGATTGTTAGCTGGCTTATGTTAAAGTCTTAATATGGGAGGTAAGGCACTGAAGTTAGAGTGACTTTGTGGTTTGCTTTTACATATACAAGGTTCATAAATACAAGTCCATAGTGCAATTGAGAGGGACCAGTGCCAGAGTATCCACTCCAGCAAAACATCACGGAGGGAACTCCCACTTCAGCTTTTGTTTAAAAAAACCCCAGCCAAACTCCCCAACAATCTTTTATGCTATCTTTGCTCAATCTCTGCATTTTTGTCGTGTTTTTGTAAATGGTTGTGATATGGCACTGAATCCTTTCACGATGCAGCAAGAGACTGCGCAGAGTTGCAGAGTGGTAGGTAGCCTGGGTTTTCCAGAGTGCTCTGGGTCCAGGTGCACGTGGAAGCTGCTGTGGAACTAGTGCTGAAAGGACATACTGCTTCCAACTGGGAAAGAAAGCATCAGTGAAAGTAGACTGTGTGATAACTGGGAGAACACACACAGAAGAGAGCTGTTAATTGTGATTGGCTTCAGATTTGCACTCCTGGCTATGGCAATGCTCCCTCCACCACCAAACTTTAATCCTGGTCTTCAGTGCTGCAATGCAAATAACCTCCCCATAACTCATCTCCCTGAATTTTCTGAAGGCTACAAATTTTCAGAAGCCAGCAAACCTGCCCTCTCTGCCTCACCATGCAACTATTTGGTTTAGGGTGGGAGTCCTTGGTTTAACCAACACATTCCATGCAGCTCTTCTCCAAACAAGAGGAAGAACACAAAGAAGCCTTTAGTGTTAAAAAGGAACATTTTATTGCAAGAGATTACAGACCTGGCACTATGGCCAAAAGTTTCCATTACATCAAAATTGCTAGCCATGTATCAGGCAACAGCACCTACAAAGCATGGTGGATTGAAATATCTGAAATCAAAATGTAAAGAGCTTTTAAAGTACCATCCTAAAAAGATTTTTTAAAAAGACAATCCAAAACTATAGAAACCATTATTTTTTGTTTTTAACCATGAAACTGGTGTTAGGTATCCACACATTACCTACAGTGATGAAAAGTGGAAGTCTATTAACCATAGTGCTCAACTAAACAGGTTTTCCTCGCAGCCCTTACCATTCAGTCAAAAGCTAGTGCTTGTTATTCACGGTTAAATCTTTCCATACTTTTCAGCCAACATTTATCTCCTGTAGGTTTCCAGAATCAAGTACAGTTGTAAATTTAATTAATAACCCCTCTATAAAGCACTAGTGACATGCAGGAAATCTGGTCCAGAAAAAACACTGAAGTCAAAATAGCTTTGCAGGAACAGATCTCCCCATCTCAGTTCCATGATGCTGACCTTTCGAAACTTTGGATGGATGCACATCTCTGAGCCCCAGATCTTGACTTGCAATCCTCCTGTGATCTACTTACCTCAAAGAGCTTGGTGATTTCCCTGAGTGTGGCTGAAAAGGCAGGACTCTGAACAGCACATAGCTCAAACATGAAGTCTGGCCCAGGACAAAAAACCCAACTGCAGCATTTCCCCTCACTGGTGCACTAGGTACTTACTTTCCCTCCCCAAAGCCTAGTGTTAGGTATTATCTGGCCTATGCCTTTTCTCCCACCGAGGGGTCTGCAGCTCATATCCTGACATCACTGTCTGGGGTAAGGCAAGACCAGACGAAGCTCAGATCTGTGAACAAAGCTGGACCACCTTGGCTTGTGGGACTAGTCCACCTAATACAACTCACAATCCACATGAAGCAGTATACAGCAAAGAGCAGTAAATGCCCAGGGATCTCTGTGAACTGTAAGTTGTCATCTGCTTGTCTCAGCTCCCATTTTCCATCCATGCAGCCTGAAGACACTACCACTTGGCAGCAGCTACCACAGGCACTTTAAAAATCACCTTTTCAGGGTCCCACAGAAACATCACTTCAAGGAACTCAAACAGTATAATTTTTTTAAGATGCTTTTGAAACACCACTGGGACCAGGGAATACAGGCAAATCACCTTCTAAAGCATGAGGGGTGGTCCTCTACAATTTCCCAGGCTTCTCTAGCATGCTGAAAATTCCTTTTTCCAAAGGCTGCCAGTTAAGAGACCTTTACCAGAAACTAGGGTAACTCCAGGAACACGCAAGATTGTGATAAGGAACCAAAATCAATACAACAAAAATCACTATGCCACCGCAACCTTTACCCCAAAGCAATCTAGATAACGAGAACAGACTAACCACTTGTGTTTGCATGTGCAATTCAGGAAGCCCAGCTCCTTCGCGCAGGCTTCCATAGAACCTACCAAAGCCATGCATCCCAAAACATGAGATTCATGTAATAAAGTGACTTGACTTCATTAACTCTCTTCTACTAGATTATTTAGAACCTCTGCAACTCTGGAAAGGGGGATGTGACAGAAGATCTGGACTTCCAAACAGTAGAAACCAAGAAAAATAGTAACTCCACTTGAGGACTAGATGCTAAAGAAAGCTTAAGAGTACTCAATAGTTATTTTTATGTTAAAAAAAAAAATAAAATCTTCAGCCCACCTCAACTACATATGCAATTAATTTGATCAGAAGAGTTCTAGAACTTTCATATATATTTCACACTATATAGTCAAGGATCGGATACAAGCAGGACACAGAGCTCCAGTGCCACCTGCTCAGAAAGCATGCTGCTGAAAACTTCTGCTCCTCGTCAAAAGAATCTCATTTTGGAAACTATCAGGCCTAGAGCTCTCCACTCTTCAAACAAAACCTTGCATTTTAGTTTATACAAAGCAGCTCACGATCGGGGTTTAATGACTTCAATAGAATTAACTAGGGTTTTATTATTATGAACCTAATAGAGTTTTTTGCTACTGCTAAATTTCACACAGTATGGCTTTACCTTACAGGCATTCTTAACAATACTAGATAAATATCATTTGCACTTAACTGATTTTTTTCCCATCTGTTAAACAGCCACAAAATATGGCGCTCTCACAAGCACCTTTTTTTGGTGATAAGGGTAAACAAGCACTCTATTAAAGCATTATAAACATTCAAGGTGACTTGAATATTTCCCTCTACTCTGTTTCAACACATTGATGTAAATCTTCCATTTTCACAGCATATAGAAAATAAAAAAATCCCACAAACATCCACTTAGAAATTTGTTAGTCTGCATATACGTAAGTTGTCTGCACTACACTTCAAGATTCCAGATATCTTTCCTAAAATCTCTTATTTTCTCTCCTCAGCCTTTGAGTGTACTGATGCAGACCCTCCAGTTAAAAATTAAAAAAAAGGGAAAAAAAAAAAAAAGGAACAAATGTTGACAAAGCTAAAGTTATCTGTAGTAACTTGTACAGTATAACACCTGTAGCACTTACTTAACTACAACCATGGCAGAGCTAGGATGGCCTTGTCTCAGGACTCTGTGCATTTTTAACCCACCTATTTCACCAGAACGTTATCAAGCCTTGTGTCTTAACTCTGAACTGCACACATACAGGAAGACAGACACTTGTATTTTCCACCAATCAAATGTAATGCGTCTGTGAACAAGTCAGTTTATTGCAAGTAAATGTACTTTCACTTAAGATCATGAGAAGATTCTAATCTCAAGCAAGACAAATCAATTTCACAAACTTAATTCACACAATGCAAATAAATGCTTCACATTATAGACATTTAGATTTTCTTTAAACCTTTTTATTTAGAGATTTTTCTGGTAAGGAGATATACCATAGGAAAGCAATTTCACTGGCAGTGAGGTATGTATATACTCTACCAAAATACTCCTCTTGTTTGAGCTGCTTTTAACTTTATTTACATATAAAGAAAATATCAATGCATATCCTTGGCTTAACTACAGTATCTGTTACCCTATTTGAGCAAAATGAAATGTTACTTGCATACAAAATTGATTTGTAGAGGAACTGGATTTGATTTAAACAAAAATGTTCTGAAGACAGTTTAAATGAACAAACACAATTCAGCATGACCAAGACACCTGCACCATATTTCCATCCTCACAGCACATTTATTTCAGTAATTCTGTAAGTAGGTCCTTAGCATGAGCATAGTGTTACAGTTTTCATACATATAATCACATCCAAAACAAGCTCTAAATTTTACGTTGTAAACATTCTCTTCATATGTGGAAATATTTTATGTTCAAATTTTCTAAAATGATCAATCTTTTAAACAGAATTATAAATGAAAAGTCTACTCTAACCGTGTAGTGAGCAATGCTTATTAGTACATTTCTACAGTGTTAAATAAAAAAGTAGAGAGGCAAACTTCTGTAAGCAAGTCTGACTTTAAGTAAATCATCATAAAGAAACAAACTTAACAAAAAAGATGCTCTGTAATAAAGGAAGTTGGGTTGAATCTACTATGATACAAAAACATAAGGGTAAATGTGATCTTTGTTGACAAGTTGGAGGTAGCATGGATCCACCACTTTATTGTCAGTGAGAAATGCAACTGAAGTAAAGAATATTTCCTTACCACAAATTTCCAGTATTATGTACATATGTCTCTTAGAAATTTGTTTAAACAAGTTTCCCTCCACTTTTTAGTACAAAAAGCCTCATGTGGTTTTAAAAAAAACACTTACACACCTAGATAGAATAGTACTAATTGCCCTATTTGAATGAAACAGTCTCTTGAACTATGAAGTACATGGTATTTAATGCCCTAAGTTGAGTAAATTGTATTAGCAGTTCTTGGTATTATACAAAACACTACATACATACAAACAAAATAGAATAATATCTTATTTTACTATGTAATTCTTTTTGGAATAAACAGAGCCTTGATTTGGGTAACACTGAAGAGAACGTGGGGGGTTTTTTGTTTTATTAAAATTTGTCTTTTAAGTACCCATGTGCAACAATTTAAAAAATGGCTGCCATACATGTAATGGTCTTGTATTGATAGTGAACACAGTAACTGACAAAAACATAATAAACCTTAAAAACACATCTTCCACTCTATATAAAATATAAAGACTACTTACTGTAACTTAAGTATTCAGTTTATTTTGATGTTACTGTAATCCACTGCCTCTATTTTTTCTGTCCTTAGCATTTATAAACATAATTTAGTGTAGCAATTTATTTTAAAAAATGACAAAGTATTTCAAATTTACATCCAATTGAAACTGAAAATGTTGCCTTGTTCTATGATGCTGCCTCTGCCATCAGTAGAGAAAATGAAGTTTCAGTAATTGAAGCAGGCTTTTTAAGTAGTGATGTGACTTCGACCATGCCAGCTCCAGTCCGTGGAAGATTTGCGTTAACAATGTGTCGCTGCAAGTGCTTTATCCAGTCTTCTTGAACAGACAAAGGTCCTCGAAAGACCAGACCACAAAACCTATGCAAATATTAAAAGGATTCCATCAAAATATAATTTTTCAGTACAGTTACATATAAAAATATTATGTGGAAAGTCGTATTTTTCTTACAAGTTTGTTTCTACCTTAGTAGAGACTTAGTTCTAAACAAGTTTGTTTAAAACCTTAGTAATTTGAGTTAATTTACAGCAACCCTCTCCAAAAAAAACTCTGCAGTTTATGCAACTTACACTCTTGCATTTTTAACACTGGTAATAACAATCTGTTGATCTTACAAAGGGTTCCTTTTGAGAAATAGTGTGGCCAGCAGGAGCAGGGAGGTCATTGTGCCCCTGGTACTCTGCATTGGTTTGGCTGCACCTTGAGTACTGTGTCCAGTTCTGGGCCCCTCAGTTTAAGGAGGACATCAAGACACTTGAACGTGTCCAGAGAAGGGCAACAAGGCTGGGGAGAGGCCTTGAGCACAAGCCCTATGAGGAGAGGCTGAGGGAGCTGGGATTGTTTAGCCTGGAGAAGAGAAGGATCAGGGGTGACCTCATTGCCCTCTACAACTACCTGAAAGGTGGTTGTAGCCAGGAAGGGGTTGGTCTCTTCTCCCAGGCAACCAGCACCAGAACAAGGGGACACAGCTTCAAGCTGCACCAGGGGAAGTTTAGACTCAAGGTGAGGAGAAAGTTCTTCACCAAGAGAGTCATTAGTCATTGGAATGGGCTGCCCGGGGAGGTGGTGGAGTCACCATCCCTCGAGGTCTTCAAGAGGAGATTGGACGCAGCACTTGGTGCCATGATCTAGTCGTGAGGTTTGTGGTGACAGGCTGGACTCGATGATCCTCGAGGTTTCTTCCAACCTTGGCGATACTGTGATACTGTGCGTGACATGACCAAAGATTATAGCTAGAGAAACAGTTGGCAACCTGAGTATGGCCAATTCAAATCCTCTTGTTCAAATTAATTAAAATAGGCTATTGCTTCTCTCCCCTTATTATTCAATTTAATCACAAATCCATTTACAGGATAGAATCTTAAATCATCTTCTAACTAAAATTAGCAAGTTTCTTACTAATATGTTATTTCAATAAAAAAAATCCTATGTACCTGCATCTGAGTATGTAAACTTCATCAGCACTATGAGGTAATTGCAGCATTTTTTTCTTGCTTCCAGATCTTGACCTTGACTTCTTTTGCTTACAGTCTAAAGCTAAGAAGAGAGAAATTTTGATATGTGAAAGCGATACTTCAATGAGTGTTAACCACACAGAGATATTTAATAAACATCCCCTATAGCAATAGTGAAAAGCAATCTACTTCCTTGTTATTTTACATTTAATTATAATGTAAATCCAAAACAATTACAGCATGCTCAAAGAAATGCAAAACACATGAAGCTTTTTTTTCAGTGTAGCAGTGCTTGCTCTTTAAAAGACTAAATAATTGACACTCAGCATTAAACTGTTCTTTCAGTATCAGCAAACACCTACCAACTTACTGCAGAATTATACAGAAGCAAAGCACCACTGGAAATTCCCTTTCATGCACAGA
Organism: Dryobates pubescens; assembly: GCF_014839835.1. Classification (NCBI taxonomy): domain Eukaryota; kingdom Metazoa; phylum Chordata; class Aves; order Piciformes; family Picidae; genus Dryobates; species Dryobates pubescens. Next base: position 17,353,219 of record NC_071622.1, on the reverse strand, counting down.
ATGCTGTCAAAATCCTTGAACTTGTTTTGTAGTTGAAGTATCATCAGGTAAGACCACTCATGTTCAACCAGTTACAACTTCAAAAAGTTGTAGCTTTCAGCTAATACAATCAAGAGTTTCTAGTTTGAATAAAACACCTGCAATTTGTTTTCAACATAAAGCAAAAGTTTGTCCTTTTATTTTAAGAATGTCAAAATAAGCTTTCCCCTTGCTCCTGTCTGAATTCTAATGCATCTTACAAAAATTATGCATTAATCCTTGGCAGTGGGAGCTGGTTTTAAGACAATCAACAGGAATGGCAAGGCCATTTTTAAAACTGAGTTTTAGCATTTGAAACTACATATGAAAATAATGTGTGTGAAAAGAAACACATAGCAAATGAACTCAGATAGCACGGGGTCTGTACCTCCCATAATAGATGTAATAGTAACCTGTAACAAAACTGGTAGATTCAAAGAAGCAGAGTTGGGGGATGAGGGGATTAAACTGAGTTAATATTGTTATGATGAAAACAGCTGATAAAGCTCAAGAAAACAATCAAGAACTTTGTGACTGCTTGAACTGAGAAGTGTATTTAGCTACACTCTAGTCGAAAAAACAAGACACTGACACTAGAACTCCACAGAAACCTGAAGGATGGTAACAAGTGGTACTGTTGATACCAAAAGGCACAACGCAATGCTAACAGTAAAACTAGGCGGGGAGGGGAATGGTTACACTTCTCTATGTTTTGACTCTTGTAATACAAACCAGAAGAATAAATCATAGTATTCTGAAGCAGAAGACATCCTCTCATGAGGTAAAACATGCTGTTTTAGAGAACACACACTCTTAATTGCATCCTTCATTTTGCTTGCTTCCTCCAAATGAGCAGTTCTCAAGGCTTTTAACATGTACCCAAACTTTTAACTTGTAAATACATCAGACATTTCCCAGTTCCATTCCCAAATTTAAAGATCCCTACAGTATCTAAAAAACTCAGAATGAATTTCTGGGGTTTGAAGGTACCAGAGAACTAGTCAAACAAGTAGAAAGCAGATACCAACCTAACGAGACTTCCTTCAGACCCTGGGTCAAGCCATCTCTAGGAAGATGAGGCTAGACAGCACTTTTTTCTGATAGGAACAAGGAAAGTAGTCTGGATATAAAGGTGTAACTCAAGGTAGCAGGTGAGAGACAGAAATGGCCAAGAGAACCTCTGGAAAGGTGAATAGGTAAGTGGTTCTTAATGCTTTTATGCTCTCATTAAAAGTATAATATTCATATAACTAGGAAGAAAAAAAAGCTATCTTTCAGGCTACAGGAACTACCAAGTAGTATAAATATTTTACACACCAAAACATCAGTAACATCATCATCAGAAATGTAAGGAGATAAAACACTGAACCTAGACGCCCATTCTCTGAAGAGAAGTATTTGCATGAGGGCCAACCTCATGTCTGGCACAGTTACTACAGCAAAAGCTTTGCAGAATTTCACAGGAAGGAGGGGAATGAAGTCAGTATTATCCAAATATAAGCACACCCATGAGTTGCATCTGATGTCAGTTAGTTGATGTCCATTGATATGAGTTTAAAAAAAAAAAAAAAGCAGCAGTAGACAGCAGGCTCCTTCCAGAGAAGCCTACACACATTTGAAACAAGAACTAGCTTATTTCCTTCATGTTGGCAAACATCAAGAAATTTGATTCTTACTCACATAGGTCCCAAGCATTTCAGAGAGCCTTCACTTTCTTTCTGGAACTGACTCAGTGTTCTGCAACAGAACTCCTGAAGCCTCATGCTTTTGTGTATGCACAGGTGTGTAATCTTTGAAGAACACCCCCCCCCCCAACCCCCACAACTACTGCAATCAAATAGGCAGCAACACACAGAGTAAACTGCCACAGCAGAGCAAGAGAGGTAGTTTCTTCTTCCTTGAAAGGTACCTTTTCCAAGAATGAGAAAACAAAAGAGTGGGCATCCTCTCTGAGCCATCTGATGGAGGCTCTAGGAAAGAGAAATTATAAAACAAAGAGCAGCAAATACCACAGTAAAAGACATGAAGAAAAAAAAATCAGATCATTCAGTACATTTTCAGTACTTTAGCTACGACTGGAAGTAGATTTGCCTAAGGCAAGAAGCTGTTACAAAAGACAGAAAATACTAAGAATACTATGAAACCTGTGTTCTGTAAGGAGTATTTTTTGTTCCCTTTGTCATTTAACCTAGTCCTTCACATTTTGGAAAGCACAAAGCATGTTTTGAAGTTACTCCAATGAACTCCAAAGACACAGGAAAGCAGAAAGTGTCAGCATCTACGTAGAGCTGACTGAAAACTGTATTTCCAGCACCAGCTATCAGAGACACTGTTAACTGTCACGTTAATTTCATTTTCATCTATCCAGACAGTAGCAAATTTAAATGAAGTCACATGCACACACTTACATACTCCAGTGATATGACGCTTACAAGTGCTTGCAAGTACCAAGTAAGACACACCATTGCCTTATCTGTAATAAAAGGTAGCTATGTTCTGATTAAAATTGTTACTGCCTTTACTGTAAAGCAGTGTGACCTCCTCGGCAAGTACTCAGTTTTGAGAAGAAACCAAGATTATTTAGGTCTAGCAATCTGCATGGCAATTGCAGCAAAGTGCCAGGGAGAGGCAGGAGCCACCTACCATTAGTGCCTACTTTGTGGCTATGGCAACTCTCAAACTACCATCCTTCATTCTCCATAAAGGCCCAATTATTTTTGGAAAAAGCCTCCTTCCTTCAAGTTCGGCCACTTGGTGTTTCCTGGTTGCTATTCCAAACACTTTTTGAAAACGACTACCTGCACCACTACATCAAACCTGAAACAGCATGACAAGGAAACAACCCTTTTAAAACAAAAGACAATCAAACATCGAAAGAATCTCCCTGAGGCACTCAAATTAATTATCAGAACACACTATTCAGAAAAATAAATACTAGGTTAAAAAAGGTTGCATATAAAAAAAACTTAACTTCTGTGACTACTCATCAAAACAGACTACAAGTGGAAGGAGATAGGAGGCCAAAATGAGCATGCCTAAACCAACATGAATTAGGGACATCACAATCAGAGGTCCTTCATGCCATGACATTTGATCTGAGGTTCAAAATTAAAAGCACATCTATGCTAATTGACATGCTGTTTCTTGATGCACCCCCCAACACAGAATACTCACTTCAGGAAGTCTGAAATCAGACTTTATTCAGACTTCAGGACTTTTGTCACAGCGTACCAAAGCTAATACAAGTTGAATAATTACACACATAAATGGATCTAATGTACCACTTAAGCCAGCTGCCAATTAAAAAGAATAGCGAATCATCTTTCTTGTGTACTTATTCACTAATATTTCAAATTCAATCATTTGCTGTCTATCCTCATCACTACTACATAATAAAAGGCATTAAAGAAAGGCCTCTAGTAGTTTGCTCCCTGAAGGATTTTATAGGACACTAAAAATTATCACATTGTGGCACTGAATCAGTTTTAAATATAACAGCACAGTGGATCTCAAATTTCTGCAGTAGCTGCATATGCTTCCTCAGTAAACTTCCTGAAGCTGTAGTTTTGACCATGCAATATTAGAAATTATTTGGCAGTATAATGGTCACAGGAACTGCTACCTCAGTCATACTGTTGGCCCAAAGGCCCAACTCCTTGGCTTGGTATTTTATTGTTCTCTCCCAAATTCCTGAAAAAGCAGTTTCCATCTACATAAACAAAGATTAAAGAAGAGAGTGGTGATTCCCAGAAGATGATAGCCAGTAAGACAGTATGTGAGAACAGTCCTCAAAGAGAAGATGTAAAAAGTCAGGGTTCAAGAGAGTATTGAGACTTGGGGGAGAAAGAGAGGCCTAGAGAGAAGAAAAGGAAGGAAGGAAGAACCGTAGCAAGAAGAGTGAGATGCACTTGGAAGAGGTCACATAGGTCTGTGCAATGCTCTTATTAGAAGAAAGAAGTTACCATGTGCTCTGAGAAACACCTGTATGTTGGCTATTAATTGAAACAGGTACAAAAAGGAAATCTACTCAAAATGAGTGACCAAATCATTAGACTGTTCAAAATGGGCCTGCATAACAGAAAATAAATTAATGTTCTAGTCAGACACTTGAAGACCATCATACAAATACTAATACAGAAAAGCAGGAGAATATCCAAAAGAACCCAAACAAGGGTTTGCTATGCAGCGGATCCAAACGGCATTAACTTTATGCACAATTTAAGTTTGACAAACACCAACTTTGAACAGCCACCATTCTAGAAAATTTCACTTCTAGAACGCTTTTCTTGAGTCCATTCTCAATATTTGTCATTATGCTTAACTATGGTTGTTATACTGCTAAACTATCAAGTTGCATTAAAAAACCAGACAAAACTCAACACCCCATTACTAACCAAAGTGGGGCATCTGTTAGGAAAGCAATACAATACTACTATCAAAAACATGCAGACAAACCAAAAACCTGAGCAGAAAACTAGCACGCAAGGTAATGTAGTACTAGCAAAGGTCTCACTTTAGTGACATGCAGAGATTACATATTTCTCTTACTAAACAGTAATGCCTAGATAGTTCTCATAAAAAATGCTGAATGAAAGAATTACGGCATTTGTGTTTACACACAATTACTTAATTACAGCAAGAAACTGAGAGAAATATTCAACCACCATTTCAGTAGTTGTGTTTTCTTTAGAAGGCATTAAGGCTTCATGAAAACACATTACAGAACCTGTATAAATATATCCTTACTGTCTCTATACAGGTTCAAGGCTGAAGCAAAATTGCACACATCTTTAGATTGCTCTCAATGGTAGCCAATTTTTAATACAAAAATACTGAGATGTCCTGTAGAACAACAATCACAGCACAATTTAAAATTGATGTGTGAGAGTGTAGTCTTGCATTAAAATAATCCTCTTCACAAAGCTTTTTAAGTGGGATATCAAATAAAACCACTGTTTAAAAGCATATTTTCTGGTCTACAAGCCTTGCAGAGAGCTTACTCTGCTATCAAGCAAATTTTTCAAACTTTGCAGAGTGATAATGGTTCTAATGGTAATGACTCAGTTAATAGAGATATACATGGGTTGCATACAGTTGTAGCTACAACTTAAGCCTAAGTCAGTGGTTTAAGTGGAAGACCTTTATCCACACAGTGCAAGCTATTTATCTGGCTCAGCTCCAGATTCTTAAAGAGATTTGTTTGTTTGTTTTGTTTTGTTTAAAGGTAGGAGTGGGGTTTTTTGGGTTGGTTGGGTTTTCCCCAAAGCTTTGCTTCTAACCTTATTTTGTTTCTAACCTAATTTTAAACAAATGTCTAGCTCCAGGGACACAAGATTCAAGAGTTTTCTTTCAGATCTCTTAAAGAAAGTGACAACTGTTATGACAAGTATGGTGCTACTTCAGTAGCAAAATACATTTCTTAAACAAAAATCCCTGAAAAAACCTTAACAAGCTATATTCAACTCTTCCCATTTAGCAAAAGGGAAGCTGACATACAAAGAGCTTGTCCAGGATCCAATATTTAAGTACTATCCTGTTTGCCAAAGTGTCCCCTCTGTTGAATTACTGTTAGGATTTCAATGTGCAATTTAAATATCTAGATATTGAAAAATATGTCATGAGTAGGTGTATGAGCAAAGTAACTCACCACAGGGCTAATATCAAATCACAGCAGTGGTAAAGGAAGTCCACTGTTACTTCTCTACCAAGTAAACATGAAAACTTTTAGAATCACTACCTAAAGGCACATACTCCTACATATTGGATATTACGGTATCTACTGACTTCCTGCTATATCTATTTTGTTATGGCATTAACTTAGCATATGCTAAGTCCTGGCAGTCACAGGCCCAGTTTGTAAAAATATGTTTTATCTTTCTGCAGAGAAATCTGAATCTCAATTGGTCATTCCTAGCATAACAACTTATCTTCAGATAAAAAGAATGATACACTTTTCCAACGAACTATATGAAAGTCTGTGCTTATTGACATGGAAAGCTGATGGCTGCCCTTCTTAATTGAATACTCCTGACTTCCTATATCCAAATTTTCTTCAGTCTCACAAATGTCAGCCATAATCCAAGTAAGTAAAAAACTGCCTACAGCCAAGTAAACTGCAGGTCTGTGGAAATAAGTTAAAAAATAGAAAACCGAAAGAAATTAAAAATTAAATGTATTTTAATACAGAAACATTAGCATCACTGCCAAATGCTGTACTACACTCACTCCATGACAGACCAGGCAGTTTTTGGGTTGTGAGCCAAACAAGAAATGAAACCAACTACATACAATATGTTGCTATAAATACACAAACTGTAAAATCACTTGCTTTTCCTATTTTAACTACAGTATTCTTAATTTTATGTACTAGGTTGCAAAAACTACTTGTTGGGTTTTGAATTATCTTTTGTCCTGCTCTTATTTTTGAGATGCTTTTCAATACTTCATTAGAAGGTCATCTAGCTAGTTTGTAATTTGCAATACTGTCGGAGAACAAATTTAAGAGACCATCTCTTCGTTTTGCTTACATACCTTAAGTGTTGGATCCAAAATAAATGAGTAAGAATGAAAATCAGACATGAGAGTGGACAACAGCAACATACCTTTTCTTACAGGTTGCTGAAGTTTTATGGCAAATAAATTGCTTATTATAAGAAGCTTCAAAATTATTTTGAATTAACATATGCTTTTGTCCAGTCTGATGAAGAAAATGTATCATAGACAGACTTGCTTTTACATCTGTAACAAAACATACCTGTCCCAGTCAAAAGTCCAGCACTCTTCTTTCGTGCATAAGCGCGTAAGTGGTTGGACAGGCTAACAGCACTTGTAAACGTCGTATTGCAATGCACACACGTTCTAAGCTTCACAGGCATACCTATCATTCAAAAGAAAACTATAATCCAGTTCTCTCTTCAAAAAATGAAATTCTCAAAGCGTTGTAAAAAGTTTTCTGCAATAAAGATGCTTTAAAATATATTCACTGCATTGATGCCATTGTTTAGTATATTAGAAGGATCCAAGTTAACCGCCATTAGTTTTCCAGTAGTGCTTTAAGCCAAACCATGTTATTTGAAAAAGAACAGGAAGAAGGCAACTTGAGCCCTTTAGGCTACTCTGCATTTAATACCTACTATCAAGTTCCTACAGATCTCCACGTTATGAAAGCTCTAATCCCAAAACACAATCCTGCAATTTGAATAGCACAATTCTCTTGAGAAATTTCAGAGCTTGCAACATTGCCAATAGAGACAATTTGAAAAGTCTAGTTGACAAAGCAGTAATTAAAAGTGTGTTACCCATAAGACTGAAGAGCTTGATACTAAATTAGGCTGCTGTTGAAGGCTCGGAGAAAAAGGTGGTAAACACACCACTGAACAGCTGTTAGACAAAACATATTGTTCAGTGCATTTTCCGTTCATTACTTTAGATGCGCAATTGATAATGAAAGTTAATGATTTGAAGTTTTTTGCTAAAATCTTTGTGCTAAGTAAATGATCAACAAAGCAACATGCTATTTATCACAGGGAAACAGTGAAACAATACTGAACTCCTCACTTACCAGACAAAGACACCATTATAGCTTATTCTCTACTCCACCATAAAGTTTTCCCTTCATTTTAGAGAGACAGATTGTTTTGGTCCACTAATATTTCAAGTTTTCTCCTAATAAATGAGAATAAATCAAAAAGCTAAAACTACTCAGCTAAAAAGCCTTTGTTTGTAGGAAAGAGAGAACCCTATTCTACAGCATCCCACAGAAGACATGCTGTTTTTTCAGGCAAGTTACAGAAGAATACCTGGTTGGTAAAAAAATTTAAAAAAACCCAAACCCAAACCCCAGAATTAGAACTGTTTGCCTTTTTAGGAAAAATGGAAGAATTTCAACTTGATGTTAAATATTTTCTTATTAACTCAATTGGCACAGTGAGTTAGTTGTCAAATTCTGCTACCTCAGCCACAGACTTACAGAGGCTCATCCATAACGGTTAGTACTATGCAAGCAAATGTTTATTTTTACCTGGTTGTTCATCACAACCCAACAGGTGCTACCTAGTATACAGCAGCAAACACCAGAAAGCAACATACAACATCAGGTTTGGCAAGCTATTCCGTATCATTTTCATATCATTAAGCCTGTCAAAGATATGCTTCCTTTATTAAGCAATCTCCTGCCTGCAAGGACAACCACAGATATCAAGAAGACACTAAATATAATTCTGTTCCATTTCTATTGTGTCGTTTTAGAAAGCCACCTTGGTTAAGAAATTAATTGCCACACTTTTGTAGTCCCCTGAAAGAACTTCTGAACACACTGGATTGTTGTTGTTTTTATTTGTTTAAAGGAAGACAAGAATACAAGTGAAAAAGTACTAGGCACTGCCAGTTTTACTAACCTGCACTGGCTAATAACAAGAAAATCAACAGAACCAAATAAAGTCGGGGTATAAAATTAAGAACCTGCTCCTCAATCTAAGGAATCCTGCAGCATCATAAGGTGGTGTCCAAACAAGAAATAGGTAAATGAAAGCTCTACATTCACATTAAAAAGAATGTTGTAAGAATCTCCCAAGACTAGACATAGCAGTTATGTGACAAGTAGGTTAAAAACATCACTCTAAACCCCTGCTCTACTAGTATATACAGTATCTGGGAAGCTGATTATAGAATTGTTTCATTAGCACAATTGTCAGTGGAGGGGCAATTTCTGTCCATACCGGTCAGGGGTTGTACATTAGAAACCAACTGACTACAACTGTATTCCAACAGAGCTTGAACTAGTACAGGTCTTCACTCAGGACAGACAGGCCCTAAGCAAGCATTTCTCACAGCAGCCACAATTTTGAAACAAACAAGAATTAATCTGTATTTTAAGAGTACATTTGCCTAAAAACATCACAATCAGTTGACAGTGATCCACCAGTTTGGAATATTATGCATTTGTAATAGTATCAACAGTTCTGTTAGTTTGAGTAAATGCTACTCTGCACAAACCTCAAAGATTTAAATGAAGCAGGTCCCAAAACCAGGGTTATAAGCCCAAACATTTCAGAACTGTTAGAATACCAAATATACATGGACATTTCAATTTGTTACAGTAGGATGTGTCTTCTTCCTTACTGAGGCTTATTTTGTGTTTGCTTTGGATTTGTATGCCCAAGCATATGCAGAACGGGAATGATGCTCCATGCAAAAAAACCCCTGAGTTTTGTTTTGGTTTTTTTTTTCACATTAGGAAAAACATGTTAGAGAAATTTGATGTGCTACTTCTTGCAGTCAGTGTCTTCTGGAAATGAAACAAGAATTAAATGAACCCCAAATAAAATACTCTACATTCGCACATATTCTATGAATGAAAAGATTCTTTGGACATGTTGTCAAGACAGCTAGAAACATCTTCTTACCTGTCTGCATAGTCAAGTCCATTTTTTGTGGTTGATACATCAATGGACTGTCTTCATTTAATGGAAGAACACATTTCTGAACAAACCTCTTTCTTGCAGTTTGATTATGAATCTTTTGAGGAGAAATAATAGGATTCCTTTCTTCTCCTAACCTCTTATTTTTCAGGAGTTCTATCAGTGTAAGTGACTGATTTTTTTTTCTTGAATGTAGTACTGCTTTTGTTGCATCACATTCATTTAGGAAACTCAGCCCTTCTTCCTCTGATGCAGACACAGATGCATCTTCAGTCTTTAGGCCATTATGGTATGCTTCAAGAGGTATAACATTCTGAGACAAAAAGTCATCATTTGATGCAAATTTCTGAGCAACAAACGGTCTGGGAATAATGCGACGACTGTTCAGAGCCTTTAGGATTTTTTCATACTTCTCTTCATTTTGCATCATCTCGTTCAGAACACAGATCGGAGACTTGTGTGCATCCCACTTGGTTTTGCCAAGCCTCTTCAGGTGTCCTCGCACATGATTAGACAATCCAATTTTAGTATCAAACCAGCCTCCACAGAGCTGACATGTATGCTCAGAGGAAGTTTCAGATTTCTCAATTGCTACAAAGAAAATAATGATCACATCTTTAGACAATTATATACAGCTACACATAACAACACTCTATCACAAGAAGAGGGTCTTTACAAGATAGAGCAAGTCTTATTTAAATCCCTTCATCCCCATTACTTTATACCCCAATTTAAAAAAAAGAAACAAACCGTAACAGAAAAAACACCTTACCTTTTCTAACACGTTTAACAGGAGTTCCTGTTCCAGTTCTTTTAAAGTGTTGCATTTTGTCACTTGTCGCTATCTGTTCTGGTGAAACAACATGACGGGCTTCATAGCTTAGTCCAGCTCTGTGAAGATGTCCTCTGACATGATTGGACAATCCAACACCTGTTTCAAAGGTTGCTGGACAGTATGGGCAGGACTTCTTTTCAAGTGACAAATCAGTCCAATGGAAAACTGAATTATGCTTTGGCAACGCTGATCCTACATTTTCCAAACTCTGAGGATCATGCAAATCATGCAGGAAGTTACTACCCTCAGCATCTTCATAATACTCAAAATAAAAGCCATCATTCTGCTCATAACTAAGTGAAGATTTATCACCAGCTTCATGATCTTCCATTTTACCTTTGAATATAGGGAATAGGTTTAGATGCTCCTGATTAATATCACTGTAAGATTCATCCTCCATAGACTGTGTAGTGTAATCACATAGTTCAACATTATCCCATGAACTTTCATCCTCCGTTTCGTAGCTGTCTTTTTTTTCAGCAGAGTTTAGTTTCTGTAAAACAACAATAGTCATTTTATGCAGAAAATCTGGATAGCAATCCAAATAATCTCCTGTTACCAGAGCCTTCCCTCCTGGATTCTTTAACCACTCTTTTTACAGCTCTATGCCTACGATCTTTACAGCCTTCTGCCCTTTTGCAACCATTATTTGAATCAATGTGAAAACAATTATTACAGGGACTAATGATGAAGAAAACAAATGTAAAGAACTGACAGATTTGGACTCTTCCTTTTTTAAATGCAAAGGGTAAGAGTCACTAGATTTTTTTTTTTTTTTTTTTTTAAATCACACTGTGGCTTTCATATTTGTGTATATATAAATATTTACTGCTTTTTTTGACACTAGCCTTCTGTTTTGCTGCTTGATGAAAACATTAAGGCTTCTGGTCAATACTATTTCTAATTAAAAGGGTCTTGTTTGTAGAATTTAGACTGCATACACTTACAGATGACTGTGAAACGCTTTTCCGAGCCTTCTGTATCCTGTAGGGTCTCTTATGAAGTTTTGCGAAGCTACTGGACTGCGAAGTAGAGCCAAACGATCTTTTTACATCCTGCTTTAAAACAGAGTTCTTTGGAAAAGTAGAAGATTGTTTCATCAACTGTTTTGTCCTGCTACCAAATTCTAAAGAGTCTTCTATCATCCTGCTTTTTCTTTTTTCTAGTCTAAGATGGCTACCAAAGGGATCAATGCATGATGCTGGGTGCAAATATTCCATGTGTTTTTTTAAAATGCTTCTAGCTGAAGTAGTAAAGGGACACATCTTACACATATACGTTGATGACTTTTTTGAGGATCCTAAATATGGATTTTTCAAGGATGCTTTTTTCTGTGTTTTCCTCTGGGACATGTCGCCACCAAGAATTGAACATTTGACTACTGCTCCATGAGCAATCCCTCGATGGCATTCCAGTTCATTTTCTGTCACAGCCATGAAATTGCACTCCTCACAGCAATAATATCTTTTATCTTTTTCGTGGGTCTTTGCATGCTGCACAAACGTTTTGGGACAATTGGTACCAAATACACATTGTGGGCACTGTAACCGTGCACTCCTACCCTCATCCTGAAGTTCTTTCAGCTCACGTATTTCTTCCATCAGTTTCTGCCTTCTTTCTTGGTGAATTATCATATGTTTAAGAAGTGAATTACGATCTCGAAATGTCCTTCCACATTCCCTACATGCATAGGGCCTGGGGACATTAAGATGTCGGAAATGACTGTTTCCATCCAAATGGTACATCATATGCCTATGCAGATGTTTCTTCTCTCTAAAATTCACATTGCACTTTGTACAGGGATAAAATGATGGTTCATCAGTACTAAAAGTAGATGGTGATTCAGAATCATTCTGTTCACATTTGTTTTTTAAAGTGTTGGAAAGAAAAGTGCTAGTGTGAACCGGAGAAGTATCTTCTGCACAGTTACTATTAGGACTATAAATGAGCTGCTGGATGGCATCAACAGCTTCCAGCTCCTCATCTGCAGATTCAGGCTTCACTTTACTCAGTGAGTATTTTTGTGGTTCTATTTGTAGGTCCTCATTCTGCTCTAGGAAGTCAACATTTAGTAGTTTTGATTTACAACTGCTATCATCAAAACAGTCCTCAGTATAGCGTGTTATTTTACTGACATCCATTTTCCTTTTTCGCTTTTTTTCTGAGCCTACTTTACAGTGAACGGGAGAGTTCTCTACTGTTTCCTCATTTGTCATAAGGAACTGGATGAACTCTTTTTGTCTATCCCAGCTGGGATCACATCCTGATCTGAAACCACCTGTACCTGAGGAAATGCCTGTTAATGTATCGACACAATCATCTTTTACTAGCAAATTTTTGTCATCCTCACAGACTTCTACAGGGCCTACTAAAGTGCTATCTACACTAGTTCCTACTGATTTCTGTGAATCACAACCAACTGAAGAAGAGGTAGGTAGATTTTTAATGGAATGAGTCAGGCTCTTAGCATGTGCTACATCGGGTAACAAAAATAAAACTTGGTGCTGATTTGATTTCTGGGGTGTACTCTTTGCAGGCAGCTGAAGATCATGAACCACTGTTAAAGTTGAGCAGGAATCTGTGTGATGACCTACAGTCTGTCCGGTGGTTAATGAAATACTGCCTTTACTCATAATGGAAGTCTTAGTTGAGGTGGAGTGTGAAACTGGTCCATTAACAGCAGTTCCTCTAGATGAGACAAAGTCTTCGCTAGAAACAGTAGGAGCACCAGTGTGTATAAATAGAGAAGTCTGGCCTCCACTTAAAGCTTTTTCAGATCTGTCCCTTGATAGCTCCTCAGGCAGAGTCAATGTATTGTTTGTCTGAAATGACGCATCGCTCTCTTGTGGGTTAGGAATGCCACCTTCTTCCTCAGATACGAAATTGTCATCACAAAGGATTTCCTCCTCTTCTTTAGCACCAGTGACTTCAGTATTTCTCTCTATATCATCCATATTGCTGGTCTGTCCATTAAGTACATTTATACTGAAAAGGAAACAAGAAAATGATCAGGCAATCACAGAAGTAATGGCAATTTGAATTCACAACTTTCTTCAAAATCACCCTTCACACAGGAATCTAAACGCAGATTTTTAACAAGTTCAAAACCTATTTCTTGAATATTCAAGACCTGTTTAATCGATGAAGCAATCTAAAAATATATGCTCTTTTGCTATGCTATAGTAATACAGCAAAAAACCCCAGTATCTCAATTAAAACAAAGCCTGACAACCTACATGCAAGCTAGATGGGAGAAATGAGATTGTTAAAACCTGTGCAAATGCTTTCTACATATACATAAACAGAGTTTCTTCTTGGTTGTTTTCTAGAAGTGAAACAAGTCAGGAGTAAAGGCTTCTGAGACATCTTGCTAGTCATTTCAGTGTTTGTTGCTGTCTCTGTTTGTTTTAAAGGGAAAAAACCCCAACCAACCAAACCAGCAACCATATTTTCCTTTAAGCACCAAGAAAACTAAAATAATCTTTACGTATCTCAAGGTAGCACTTCTTTCAGAGTGTTTGTATACAACTGACCTGATGCTACACAGAAGCCGGCAGAAGTTTTTATATTGGTATTAAAAGGAGAAGACACAACATCTGATAGACATAGCAACGATTCAAATTCATTGAAAAAATTAAATGTCTTCTTACAAAAGGGCTCCCCTTGTTAAATAATGAGCAAATAATGTAGCATCTTCTCAAAAATGGAAAAAGTCTTCCCATTAGGAAAAAAGACATGAGGATTTACCTACCAGAGGAAATCACCATGTTGAATCCAGAACATAACAATAATAGTATCTACTAGTACAGAGAATTACTACATATCAATTGCTTCTGGGAGGCCTTGTGTACATAAACGTCTTTCTACAAATGACTTTCATTCATACACAAAAATCACACCCAGTCACACTCAATGCTTAGTAAGCACGACGAGAAGTTGCCTACACATGAAAATTGGTGTGTGATAAACAGGAGTGTGAACTTAAGTCCCCTTGGCATTTACTTCTTATATAGGTCCTCACAAGACAGTAAGCGCAAGGCATTAAAATACCCATCCCAGCCAGAAATATCTATGTATTTTACAGAAATCACATATTATACCCTTAAAGAGTACTATTCACTTTGATCTTCCGGGGAATTTGATTTGTACCATCATATGCTTAGTTTCACTTACTAATTAACACTTTGATTAGACTTAAAAGGAGTCATTACTTAGACTCTTTGAATTAAGATGTTTTAACTCACAACTAATATCCATGGCTCCCTGCAATGGCCCTTCATCGAAATCAAGAAAGACCACTCTTGACATTCTTTTTTCCTAAGAAGAGAGAACAACCTGGTTAAACAACACTCCTGTCATCTTTATGCATTACACTCTAAAGTGAGTCCAGCATTTCTACTAGTTTTTCAATTCAATATTATGACAGCTATCCACACAATTCGGAGTTAGCTATGGCCCCATGGAAATTCTGTTATTGTCTTTGTTTTGTTTAAAATCAGCAAAAGGAAAAAGTACTTTAGCCTCTTTTAAGCTTTCAAAAATCAAACGATGATTAATTTATTTACAAAATGAGTTATTTACTATTTTGAAGATAAAGTAATTACATTTGGGGTAGAAATACAATGAAAAGATGTTGCAACTTTAAAAACGGTTTCTGTCGCTACTCACTCATTGAACTACCTAATTTACAAACACAGCAACATTCATGTAAGATGAATATGAAGTGTTCAGTGTATGAAATATTTGGCTGTATTATTTATCTGTAACATACCTTTAAGCAAATGTTCTACTAGACACTCCAGTTTCTCATCTTCCCATTTCTTACATTTTTGCATTTCTTTGCTGTTTTGAGATGGGTCATTTTCCACCACAATAAAAACTTCCAATAAGATCACATTCAAATCTATCACCCTAAAATGGTGATAATGCACCACCCAGCAGGAGACACAGTGCAAACACATACTAAGAAGCAAGAATGCAAAAGTAAATTAAAATACACGAAATCTACAAGGATGCACAACAGCTCCAACAATTACAACTGCATAATGTAAGCTTCATACAGTATCAGGCAGCAGAATATAAAAATATTCACAAAAAGTTTAGAAGAAATTTAGTAAGCCAATTTTGCCTCAGATGTGCATTTTCCTTGTTTTGCTATTGCAGAGATAGACAAACGTATGCTCAGTCAATTTGAGAGCCTGTATTAGCTTTTCTCAACAGGAAGCAATGTTGCTAACAAAGTGGTAAATTCAGTGATAATGAGTGGCTTCGCCGTTACCACCTCTGAGGTAAAACCTTCCATGTTCCAAGTTCCACCCATCTGTTATGGTGTGTGAGGTTCAGAAGAAAAATAGACACTTCCCATTTAAAGTGACTTCATTGGTACTCCCTGAACAGCGGGGAGGCAAACTGAGAATATCATGCCTGCTTGGAGACTGCCATCCTCATTATCAGGATGGCTCCAGAAAACTTTTCACAGGTTTATGTGATGACGGCAAACCCTTGTCGCTTTTTACAAGGCCATACTGACACTAAATATTAGTGTTAAAGCTTAAGTTAAAAAGGTGGCCAGGGCCCCATATGATCACCTTTAAACCAATACTCTCTTCAGAGTAACTATGAACAATATCCAAAATATGACATTATGCAATAATGTAGGAGACTCTTCTTCATATAGTGGATTTACGAAGATTGCGAACTATTCCATATGGATCTGATTAGAAGTCTTCTATGGTAATACAGCTGTCCCTACAGATTTTGGTCTTCTAATCAAGCCTGAAATTCTTACTGTATCAATAACATCACTGTTGCATTTTAATAATTTTCTGCTAATTATCACACTATTTTCCAGCTATCAGGGTGGTACAATTCACTACTTTATGTGCAGGATAAGAAGCAATTTTAACAGCACTGTATTAAAGAAAACATTTACAATATCTTTTTAAATTACAGTAATTTAGAGTCTTGTCATGACACTGAGTCAAGATGCGATACCTCATTTACATTGTCTACTCCACATGCAGAAATTTATGCAGTAACAATGACAGGTTTAACTAGACACATGTGAGAAAACATTCCACATAATGCCATCCTTTTTGAGGAAATGTTATCATCTAACTTCAGGAACTATTCAGGAAGTATAACACTCAAAGAAACATTTCCTAATCTGAACACTCTGGGAGAAAAAAAATTGAAATTTTAGAAAGTCTGTCATTGTAAGAACTAAGATATAACTAAGGCTATACAATATTCTTTGCATGTTTCCATCACAGTTTTAAAAGTTCTTCTCTGTAGTATATCAGAAACACAAAATTGGCAAAATATAGTCATTAATCCTTACTTAGTGTACTTGAGAAATTAAACATTGAGATCAAATTTTAAACTTGCTGCAAACAGTGCTTGCTATATCCTCTACCAGGGTAAACATTATACAGTTGAGGTGACTTGGTTTTAAGCACACAGTGCAATATACCTAGGAGATAACTGTAAAAATGGCAATGTTCAAAAAGCTTATCCATGGACACAATCCCAGGCATATACCTTTGAAAGACACTTTATCTAAAAGACCAGCGCAAAATATGTGTAATTATTTCAGTTAAACCGAGAATGACTGCAGTGCAGTTAACAGTGTTACTCCTGGTCTACATGCTACACTATATAGAAATTATTTCACATTGTAAGTAGAAAACAACCCATTATTTAGCCAACTAAGCCACATCCCAGTCCTGTTTAATTAAGTACATTAATTATGTACATTTTTTTAAGTGTGGTTTTTTTTTTTTTCGTAACAAACTATCAGTATCTAAAATCATAATGAGTTCTGTAGACATGATTGCCTGTGGCCAGATACAGTAAGCATTAAAAAAAGTGTAAGGTCAGACCTATCTTCAAGCTGACAGATCACAATTTAAATGCCTGAAGCTAATCTTATTGTCTCAAAAATCTTGAACATCAGTATTTTTGCAAACTATCAGCACTTGCTATAACACCCTTACTACACTACATCTTGAGGTTACTACAGAAGAAATGAGGTGATAATTGCATATTAACATAATTATTCGTTAATCCCTCTGAGCAAGCTTCCTAGGTCACTCAGTAATTCAGATTAGATACAACCTTCCTGCCACCACTTTATGATGTCCACTTCCTGTTCATTAATAATTCTTTTTGATAGAAATGTACTTAACACCATTGTTCTATGTACACAATTAATTGTATTTATTACCAGTAGGTTTAAGGCATTTCCAAGTTCTTACCTCATAACAATGCTTGCTATGTGACAGGGTCACACACCAAGTTAAGAGTATTGCCTTCATGCAACACTAGTTCATTAAAGCTTACACTCCTGTTGATAAGTGTACTACACTCCTGCCTATTAGCAGTTGTAGTCAGAGATATGCCAGTTTGTTACAAACACCATGTTGTTTTTATAAGGATTTACAATAGATTTGAAAGCACTCTGGAGCTGAAAGATTAAAACTGAAAATTTGGTTGAGTTTGTGAAAAGCATGAAGTGTGTTCCTGCATTTTGATACCAAGTTTCACATCAAATGCATAAATTTACGGCAATCACCTAAAAGCACAAAGTGACTTAAGTGGTACAAAAACTTAGAATTAATCTCCTAAATTAATTTAATCAGCCTAATGAGTGAAACAGAAGAAATATAGTATGCTTCAGCAGTGCTGTAATGAAGGCAAAAATATATTTGTCCTGTGCTAAGTAACTCCTCATAAGTCAAGTTCTTTAAGCAGGTACATGAATTAGCAGGATACTGAAGGAATTATTCAAATATTCAAGAGACAGGAAAGATGTTTCAGGTTTGCAGTTCCCATTTAGATTTTTCTTCAAGACTAATATGTAAATAGAGAACACTAACAGAACTTACCATTTTACTGCCAAGTGTTCCTGCAATAAAGCTTTCTCAAATGACAGTATATTAAAGATGATGACACTGAAGTCAGATTTTTAGGCAACAGCAGACCAGGGAGAGATTAAGTACACTGTAGCACAGGACTGAAGAGGTGTGCACATCCTTATATTTTGCCCTATTACAGCCTACTCCTTTGACAATCCCAGCAAACATCAAGCACAGACCTTGTATCAAAAGTAAAATGTACAAGCAGCTTTGGAAAATGAAGGTTTGTAGAGAGTAGTACATTAGCACAAACAAGCCACATCTTGAGAAAAAGTTGGCACCTAGAGAATAGCTGCACAGTATTTTTGCCTTTTCCACGCAGAAATGCACATAATTCCCACCTCCTGAGTTTTGGGTGTTAATCTAGCAACAGGAATATCCAAAGTCAATAAACTAATGATATGTTGATCATTGGAAGAATATTTTCAGTTGTTTTTCTACTTCCTTCTTAAAAAGATATGAAGATCCACCCTTCGTATGGAAACATAGCCACAGAGCCTAACAACCACAGAATGAGTCAGTGACTCACCCTCCTTCAGCTTCTACTCATGTTTGCAAACTAAGGTGTTGAAAATACATTCCTTTCTGCACAGCAGAGACACTATCTGTAAACTGCCTTGCCCTCCCACACGTACTTTAAATACAAGTCTCTCATTATTAATATAACCACAGTCTGAGTTCCACTGAAAACAACTTATTGTTAATTAAGATCCATAGTCGTTCAAGTGAATACAAGCACATCAGAAAACTTTTATAGCTAATCAGACTCCTATATTAAAAATTATTGTTAAAGCAGCAAGGAAAATTACTGGTACAATACTAAGAAGCTGTATTATTCCTAAATATAGAAATATAAAATTATGGCCAGCCATAGTATAACCTTTTGTTACACTGTTGAAAGATTCACTAAGTTGTCATATTCTCTGTGGAAAAAGTTGACAAAAAAGAAACTTTGAATTATAGAAGAATCATCACACAAAAGCAACCTGTCTTTTCAGTAAGATCATAGCTGCAAACATGAAACCTAAAGCACACGTCCCAAAAATTTACCCGAATGCTTGTTTGTAATGAAACAATTTCTTCAAAAGCTGTGTGTCAGGTAGTAAGGAAACAAAAATCCCAAGTTAAAACTGTACATATTTCAGAAAAGATAACTATTTCTGGTCTAAAGTGTTTAAAAACGATATTTTAACATCTTGAAGCTCTTTCAGTATCACTAAGGTTGGAAGAGACCTCAAAGATCATCGAGTCCAACCTGTCACCACAGACCTCATGACTAGAGTAGGGAAGACACTACTGCCCACTGTAGGCTTGAACTCACAACGTTCCCATTAAGGGTCTTATCTGCTACCAACTGAGCCACACTTTCTGCATCTCACATGTGAAAGGAAAACAGTACACAACTGAAGAATGACTGTCTTACAATTTAGAGATCAAGGAAGAGAATACCATGTACTGCTACCAATCACTCTTAATCTTCTTCCTCTAATATTGATTTGTTTGGGAAAATAAACCAGTTTGTCACAATGGGGTGCATCATGCTAAAATCCAATACTGAAATCAATAAAATAAATGATAATACAATTGAAGTGTCACAAGAATCAGACATATGCCTTAAAAAAAACACTCTTGGAGTTGTATGTGCTAATGCAGCAGTTCATTGGCAAAGACTCAAACTGAGTTAGGTATTTATAAAAGACATCTAGCTAGATAAAAAAACCAACGAACTAAACCAAACCCACCAAAACATTTTGAATCTGGTAATTTAAGAACAGTCACACATTATCTGGCAATTCCACAGGCTTCCATAACTTCCCCCAGCACTCCACAACTGTGTTCATTGAGGACAGGCAAGTCACTCTGTTCCTGCAGCTCTGTCTATAGCTTGGGTTTTTAGCAGCATGATCTGTTTCTAATTGCATAGCTATTAGTTTCTACTAAAGATGAGAACTACAAATATTAGATTTTCCTAAATGCAGGCACAAGTCTGAAAAATGACTTAACACTGTGATAACACATTCTGTCCAAAAATGTTCCCTTATTTTTACATGCAAAGATGCATTATTTTTATGTCAATCTCACACACTCACACCTCTTTTCGAAAGAAAGTAAATGTTTGTGAAAAGATTTTTCATCTCTTACAAAAGTCCCAAAAGTCCTGCCTTTTTTTTTTTTTTTTGGTGAAGTACCATTTTAATCAGGGTGCCAAAAAAAGTAAGAGTTATTTAAAATATAAAGTGTAGTTGGTGGCCAGTATCAAGCGTTGTATATTGTAGTAAATACTGGGTTCAACGCTGCTCAACATCTTCACTGATTACCAGGACAGGGCAGAAAGTATTCTCAGCAAGTTTGCTGATGACACAAGACTTAGAAGAGTGACTGATACAGCAGCATCTTGTGCTGCATTCAGATTGACCTCAAGAGGATGACTGAAACCTTGTAAAGTTTAAAGTAAAGCATTATGTCCTGCATCATAAATAACCCCTAGCAACTGTACATAATGGAATGCAGCTTTGCAGAGCAGTATCTGAGGATCTTGTTGGACAGCAAGCTGAACATGAGTACCCTTTCTTGTGGCAAAGGTGGTCAACAGTATCCTGTTCTGCATTAAGATCATTGCTAGCATAGCAGAGGTGGTGATTCTTCCACTTCAACTCAGCGCTGGTTAAGGCTAGAAGCAGAGCAGTGTGTCCAGTTTTGAGCTGGCCAGTCCAAGAGAAATATGGAGCTATCAGAGAGAGTCCAGTGAAGGGCCACTGAGACAAGAGACTGGAGCATCTCATATAAGGAAAGATTGATAGAGCGAGGACTGTTCAGACGGGAGGAAAGAGAAGGCTTAGTAGGGAGTCAGACTTTTCCCAGTGACGATCAGTGACAGGATAAACAATGGGTACAAACTAAAATATTTGAGTTTCTATCTGAAGACAAGGAAAAGTTCTTTACTGTGAGAGTGATTGACATGGGATGCTCAAATTGGTTCTAGAGCCTCAATCATGGGAAGCATTCAAAAGTTGTCCAGATGTGGTCCCCGGTAAGCTGCTCTGAATGACCCTGCTCAAGGAACAGGACTGGACAAGATCTCCACAGGTCCCTTCCAACCTCAGCTATTCTGCAATTCTGATTTATCACACTTTGCCACATGGTATCCCAATTCTTCCCTATTTTAGTCCTCAGTGTTCCATATGCTTATATGCTAGATCATTTAATTTCAAAATATCGGTAATATAAACACAAGGCATTCTTAAAGTTTCCAACCACTAACTGCAGATTTATCAGTGCGACAGCTTAAGAAAATTATACAAAAATACATAGCAAAAGTGCATTTTATCCCAAGTTATGTAAAACATCCTCATAGCAGAACTATAATTTGATTCCCTTCTCCCTTCTACGTCTCTTCCAGCATTCCTGTTTCCTTATTTAATAATATTATCCCTAAGTAGTATTATCACACAAATTTATAAATATGCATTTCCCAAGTCCCATTTAATCTTTTATTAGTGTTTTTACAGTTCTAGAGATTCACCTTGTGGAATGTCCATTCTGTGTCACAATTTAGCCTTCCTCATACAAGAAACCTCAGAGGGGTCTAAGGAAGCCGGATTCTCAGTGTCAGCTTTTCAGGCAATACAATAAAAATACTTCCTTCTCATAGAACCCACTCTTAACCAGCAATGTTGATCTAACTCCACTCACAGTAAAATATTTCACGAAGAGCACATTTCAGGAAGTACCTGTGGCAGTTTAGGCTGGTTGCCTCCTGTTGCTGCCACACAAAATACACCTCTGGTGTCCTGAGTGTCCAGCCCAGTGGGTGGACATAGGAAATAGCGTATTTCATACCCATAATATCCTGTGCCCTATAAATCTATCTGCAAAGTCATACACCTCCTCTTTCTTCCCCCTCTGCTCCCATGAGAGAGACGCTCCCTATCAGGTAGTAGTGGGGGAGTTATCTCAAGGCCTCTTAGGCCTGGCTAGACCTAATGCCAGGAGGGGAAGGGGGAAGGGGCAGTCTCAGACATGGCCAGCTGAGACTAGCCTAGCGGTTGGGGGGGGGGGGGGGGGGGGGGGGGGGGAGGAGAGGGAAGAAAGAGCCCCGGGGGTTTTACGTGAGGAGGGGAATGTTGGGAGGCTTTTGGGTACGCTATAAGGGGACTCTGTATGCTTTAGGTTTCTTTTGTCACTATGCTTATAGCTTTCTGTAAAACACTAATTGCTTTTCCATTTAAAGTTTCCATCAATTCTGCAATCCATTTGTGTGAGTGTCATTCTTTTGCCTCCTTTGGGGGCAGGAGAGGATCTGCCTGGCCACAAACCAGGACAGTACCTACATTCTTCCAGGCTCTAGTCTCACCACTATAGCTCTTACATATGGGATAACAACAAAATGAAAGATCTGCTGTCACTGCAGAAGATTTTGGCTTGCAGAAAAGAGGAAGTAGCCTCAACATGAAACCATATGCTGCCAAATTACTCTGCTATATACCAGAATGTTTTTTTCTTTGCAGCAGAACCAATTTAAGTAACTCCTGCCTTCTTCCATTTACCTCAATTCCTTCTTTCACACTTTATCAACAATTTCATTATCCATTTTCAAAGGCCAGGACCCACAAACTGCTGAATTGGCACAATTGAGAGGCCAAAACTATGAGTAAGTGCACAAACTTCTATGAGATTTGTTGACAGAAAAATCTACCAGACAAATCTATTTTAAAGAAATTTTTATCAACGAATATAGGAAATGAAAATGCTGAGAATATTTCAGAAGGTAAAAAAGATTTGGCAATCCTCTATTTAGCTACTAAAGACAACACTCTCACATGAAGAACACTACCACAAAAAACCCAACTATGTTCTAAAATGACTTGAAATATACTTCTCAAAGTAATATGCTAGAAGTAAAGGTAAAATAATTCAATTAGGAGACATTACATACTATTAATACAAGAAATACTCTTAAATTACATATTAGACATGATAGTTTTTCCATAGAGACATGCAAACACCAATCCTTCTAGTAGGTTAAATAAAAAGCATTTTAATTTCTAAAACATATCACTGACTTTCCGAAATTTAAAACCAAATCTGCTCCCTCTTAACCTATGGCTGCACAAAAATCAAAGTCACTTTATCTGCTCAAAACCAAGTCTTTTTGAAGCCAGGTACTGCCACCAAGTGGTGGTGAAATTCTGTATGCAAATCTAATTCTTCCCCATGTACAGAGTACACAGAACTGAAAATGCCTCCCCCACTGCCAACTGAGTGATAATGTACTGACAAAGACATTTAAAGTTATTCAATCAAAGCAGAACCTACAGAATTTGCATATCTAAATGTAAAACTAACCTTCAATTTAGAAACTAACATTTCTCCTATAACTCTCTTTTTGTTCAGACAACTTTTGTGTGCAGCCAGGCAAAGAACCCTTTCTTTCAATATGAATCCAATATATAAACAAACTGACTATAAGAATTAGCTGTTTTTCATAACTCTATACAAGTTCCCACAGATTACAACTACATGGCTACAGAGGTCTTATTTTTATCATAATTCCAAATTTCAGGAAAGGACAACTCAATAATTGAAACAAAAGACCTCTTTAAGTTACAATCATTACACTGAATAGCTTATCCAGTTCACAAAATGACTTTGTAAAGATCACAACCAGACTAGGCAGTGTCAGTTCTACATATCACAGGTGAAAACTTGCATGACAACATGATGCGGCACAATGGATTTACAGTCCAACTTTCTTAAAGACAACATTAAGAACAGTCCAACCCATTTTATTGGGACAGATCTTTGACCATGACACACCTTTCAGCTTTGGAAAAATCCTGACCTTTTCCCTATTGTATTTAATAAAACTGTAATCCATTTTTATCTGCCATAACCTGAAACATATCTAGCAATCTCAACATACTTTTTTGTTGTTGTTGTTTGGCAACTATTTGCTATACATATTTTAATAATATCACAATTTTTATTCCTTTTGCTGATGTAGAGATTTCTTTAGTGCTAAAGCATGCTACTTTTATCAATTATAAAACTACTGCCCAAAATGAACACTCTGCTTTCATTAATTTCATTTAGAACCTTAGCGTAGTGAATGACATTGGTGGTATTTACCCATCCTTATCAACAAACTAGCTCTCATCATCCTCTACATTCTTTCAGTGGTCAAGGCTTAAAAGGCTGGTAGTTTAAGTAACAGTGCCAGGCACAATCTAAGAAAGTATAAAACAGATCTCTTTGACTAAGAACAAAAAATTCAGTCAGCTTTGAGAAAGTTATTATCCTTGTTGATGGACACATGAAATAATAGCTCTGTACATGACCAGATGAACAGATAAACCTTAATTTCAAGTGACAAGAAAAGTTAAGGTCACTCCCCTAATAACTGGATTTTGGTTGGCTGGGGTTTTTTTTGGTGTCTGCACTGAGTTGTGGGAATTAAGTTCATTACTTATAAATCTACAGGATACTGCAGCCATGACACTTGAGTGGAGACAGACAACAAAGACAGTTGGGAAATGCAGATTATTTGTTAATTTTAAGTGTTTCAGTTGTCCTTGATGCCCTTCACTGAACCTTATTCAGCTCTGCTATGTTGTTTTTCAGTCAACCAGATTAATACTCAAGCAGCAATACACATCACAATGTGATGCACCTATGGTGTATCAGAGATCTGAACAACTGGATCTGGGTTTTGTTCTGTTCCCTGATAATGCCTAATATTTTCATTGATCTACTGGCTATTGAGTTATTTTCACACAACTTCCACAACCTCAAGATCCCCTCAAAGCAGTAACAATATTGATCAAATGTCACTACACTATTTCTATGTATTCTTTTACACACTATTCTGTGCTTTTGTTGTGTATGCAAAAGTACAGGCTTTCTTCTCAGATAATAGCTTTTTTGTATTACATACAGCTAACCACCATTAAGATGAAAGGTCTTCACAGTTTCATTTGGAAGATTTCAAGCTTAAAGAAAATGCTGTTGTGTATTAGACTTCTCAACTAATTTTCTGTATTTAAACCACTAATGAGATAAATTAAGAAAGAGAACATAAAACGTAAGCATTAATTACTGAAAGCATTAGAAGGCACACAAAATGAACTAAATATTACTCTGAATTCAAGTTCCCATCCTAGTCACAATTCTTGTTTTATACTCATCCTCAGTGAGAGAAAAAAGTATTTCCTCCTGCAGTTATAGTTATTCCTTTTCTCAAAGCAGTACACTTTAGAAACCTGCAAAATCAGGCAAATTCAGTAAACACCCTCTGTGCATAACCACATGCATATTACAGCAGTACAGCTTACTTCTAATTGTTCATAGTTCAGAAGACAATTCATAATTGAAGTTCTGAATCACCACATTATACAAAGCAACACTGAACAGAAGACTTATTTTAAGATTCCCCACAACACATTTTGCTATAATCACTATTTTAAAGTTGACAGCAGTCTTAGAAGAGCAGAAAATACAAACAATGCAGTTCATATCTATTTTAACATGAACACAGTACATTTTCAGAGGTACATTAAGTCTACATATTAATTGGATATTTGAAATTAAGAATCAGCTCATCTGAGCAAGCAGAATCTCACTCTTACCTCAGAACCCCAAGTTACCACAAAAAGCTCTATTCTGAGATGTCATGTAAGTCAAACAGCAATCAGGAAATGAGAAGCCAGTTTTTGTTCATTACGGAAGCCCATGTACAGGAGTCCATCACATCCTGTCTCCACAGCAGAGAATTTACCAAACTGTGGGGCCTTATCTACTCTTGAATGACTCAAGCTAAAACAGATTAAAGCACACTGGCTCATTAAGTGTTTCATATAATTCAATGGAAGCTGGTTTTATAATTCACAGTATTCCTGCAGTAGATTATCAAGTAGCACGAAGAAAGGAAGAAAAAAAGCTGGGCTTAGCCAATTTTTTCTCAAAATAATGGTGGGGAGGGAGAGAGAGGTGCCAAAGTTACAGACAATTTTCCCAGAAGAACACTTTGCAATTGCAAATAGACACTGAAGTTCTGCAGCTCATGAGTACCAGCAGTAAATCTTCAAATACTTTTTTCTTTCAAATAGTTCCCAGAAGGGTTCCTGAGGATAGGCAGGGAAGGGGAAAACAAACAAACAACCAAAAAACCCCAAAACCACAACAACCCAAAACACCCCACAAAAAAACACCAAACCCACAACAGGATTTCATTATTAAAAACCTGAAATGTTCTTCTGGTACAAATTTCCCATACAGTTGTGTTTTAATAGAGTAAGTACCAGTTTAACATGCTGCTTTGACAATGCAAAGTACACTTCCAGTATTTTAAAATCAGGTAGGCAATATGCAGAGGATCAGTTTCCTTTGAAACACTCATAATTCTGGCTCTCCACAGCCAACAGAATGGTTTGATAGCTTTTTGACGATAATTTAGGGAAGAAAAGCATAATACTCACCATAATCTTTATTATTAAGGGAATGTGTGGTTTGTTCCTATTTTGTTACCACAGAAGTAACACTGCCCATAAATTACAGTGAGCAAATCCCAAGTCTCGATACAAGTTTCACTGACCACTTTTTCTGAGTGTTTAGCAGTATAACACAGAATCAGAGTAGTTTGGGTTGGAAAGGACCTTTAAGATCACCTAGTTTCAACCCCACTGCCACAGGCAGGGACACCTCCTACTAGTCCATGTTGCTCAAGACCCTTTTCCAAACTGGCTTTAGAATAGAATAGACCAGGTTGGAAGAGACCTTCAAAATGATCGTGTCCAACCTATCATCCAACACCACCTAATCAACTAAACCATGCAATCAAGCACCCTATCAAGTCTCCTCCTGAACACCTCCAGTGACTGCGACTCTACCATCTTCTCAGGCAGCCCATTCCAATGGGCAATCACTCTCTCTGTGTAGAACTTCTTCCTAACCTCCAGCCTAAACCTTCCCTGGCACAGCTTTAGACTGTGTCCTCTTGTTCTGGTGCTGGCTGCCTGGGAGAAGAGACTAACCTCCGCCTGTCTACAACCTCCCTTAAGGTAGTTGTAGAGAGCAATAAGGTCATCCCCGAGTCTCCTCTTCTCCAGGCTAAGTAACCCCAGCTCCCTCAGTCTCTCCTCATAGGGCTTGTGTTCCAAGCCCTTCACCAACTTTGTTGCCCTTCTCTGGACACACACTGAACATTTCCAAGGTTGGAATCTCCACAGCATTTCTGGGCAGCCTGTTCCAGTGCTTCATTACCCTGATAGTAATGAATTTCCTCCTAATGTATAATCTAAATTTAGCTTCTTCCAGTTTGAAGTCATTAACCTCAAACTGTCAGTATGTGCCTCTCCAGCTCTCCAGCTGTTCTGTAGGCCCCTTTCAAATATTGGAAGACTGAAATAAGGTCTTCTCTAGGCTGAACAACCCCAACTCTCTCAGCCTGTCTTCACCAGAGAGGTTCTCCAGCCCTCTGATTAGCTTGATGGTCTTCCCCCAGACCCCTTCAAAGAGTTCCATGTAATTCTTGTTTTGCAGGCTCCAGAGGTGGACACAGTACTTCTGCTCTGCTTTTCTGAGACCCCACCTGAAGAGGAGAATCACCTTTCTTGACCTGCTGTCTACACTTCCTTTTGATGCAGCCCAGGATATGTTTGCTGGGCTGCAAGCACACACTGCCAGCTCATGTTGAGCTTCTCATCAACCAACACTCGTAAGTCCTCCTTCTTAAGGCTGCTCTCTATCCATTCTCTTCCCAGGCTGTATTTATGATTGGGATTGCCCCAATCCAGGTGCAGGACTTTGCACTTGGCTTTGTTGAACTTCATAAAGTTGGCACTGGCTCACCTCTCAAGCCTATCAAGGTCCCTCTGGGTGGCATCCCTTCAATCCAGCGTGTCAACCACACCGCACCACTCAACACTGTGAATGGCAAACCTGCTGAGGGTGCACTCAATCCCATAGTCCGTGTTGCTAAGATGTTAAACAGCACTGGTCCCATTACTGCCCCATGAGAAACCTCTCTCCACATTGACCACTGACCATTACTCTTTTGAGTGTGATCATCAAGCCAATTCCTTATTCACTGAGTGGTCCACCCATCAAATCCCTGTATTTCCAATTTAGAGACTGGGATGTTGTGGGGGACTGTGTCAAATGCTTTGTACAAGGGAAAAAACTAGTCCAGGTAGTTATGGTATTTAAAAAGGATCACAAAACTTGTACTCACCTTTAATTAAGCTGTGAGATCCACTTCCACATTAAAACAAATCTGAAAAATAAAACAAGAACTTACTGTACAGCTAGCATTGCTTTCTGCTTGTGTCCTAGACTATCAAATGACAGGCAAAACACACAGAAATCCACAGATACAGAAGTATTCTACCAGTTTTGACTCAGAGTAGGAATACCAACATTTCAGTGGTCTCCTCTCAAATATAGGTAATTTCCAAATAACGTAACGTTGACGCTCTAATGAAGAAACCCACCAAGAAATCCTATCAAAGATACACATGCTATTAAACTAAGCAGACAGAATACGGGGAGAAAAGTTGCATGGTAAGAAAAGCTCTGCTACATTTTCTGCTAGTGCCTTCAAAGTCAACTGTCTTCAGTTTCCTGAATGGAAAATGAAGCACAGAAAGGAAATGGTTACATATGAAAGCTTGGTTTTTTTTTTTTTTTTTTTTTTTTTTTTTTTTGCTTGCCTTTTTTTTTTCCCCCTTTTTAAAAAATCTTTCTGGGGGGTAAAAAAAAAGTCTGAGATTAAGTGTCAGAGGGTTTTAAACCTGGGCCTCACAAATTCCTTATCTTTCCTAGGACAAAACTATGTTTATTATTTTAAAGCTAGATGGCCCATTTAAAATCATCACTCAATCTGCTTTCATGAAGGCTGATTAATGTCAGATTAAATGCTCTAATTTCAGTTTTGTTCATGGATCTTTAACAGAATTACACACAGAAATTTGCACTTCATATGTGAAGCATCTGTACTAAATAAATGTATCCACCACCTAAATTTAACTCTGAAAGAGGTATCTATTCTCACACACTGCCTAAGATTCTTTTCCCTCAGTTGGTTCACAAACAGCATGTTGATCCTGAGTTCCCCCGTCTGCCTGTAACTGCCTCAAAGACACCCGTTTAAATTACAAGGAGGATAAGAAAAGACATATCTTTCAAAAAAAAATCTTGCTGGGCAATATAAAGCAACAGAAGACAAATAGCCAAGTCTCTTTCCTTAGCTCCAGGATCATTTCTTAACCATCACATTAAACTGCAGCACTTAAACATTAATATTATTCAAATGATATGCTCATTTCTCAAATGTATTACAGAACACTTTAAAATTCTTCAGTCAAGTTTTAGACTCATATTCATGTGCCCAGAAAAACAGAAGTTTTACTTTCAAACAGCAGCAGAGCCCGATTGTACATTACAGAAGGTAAATGTAAAGTTACAGGTAAACATGCCCACAAAATACAACCTGCAGATACGAAAAGCCAAAACACCTTTCACAAAAATGCAACGGAAGGTCTATGCAGGCTTTACATTGCCAAACACTAAAATCAGCAGTAAGCCAGACATCTCAGGAAACCTCTGCACTTTGACTGGGCAGAGTCAACCCCACTTGTCTCCCTGCAAGAATTACATCAATGACCAACTCCATGTAAAATGGTCTCAGAATGCCACTGTAGCAATTCTCACATCTTCTGAGCACTGCCATTAGCTAAACAGTAGCAATAACTGCTTCAACACAGATGTGGAGGACTGCAATACAAATGCAGATAGAATCTTTGCATCAAAGGATTAAGCCCAGCCAACTATACATCACTGTGGTACAGCAGGTTGTCATAGGATCCCTTACTTCCATAGAAGCAGATCACTTTGGACCAATCAGTTCATTCTATTGACATAAAATGGGAAGTCTTACCTTACATTCCCTATCTGGAGGGCATGTACTCTTGTACTTAGCGAATTTGCTCTTTAGAGAAAAATCAAATGCAAGTACTCTTGAATTGAAGTATTCTTTGGTTCACAGAGAGCTCACAGATCGCTTTGGGGATAAATTTTGGGGTTATTTCAATCCACCACTGTCAAATTAACACCTAATATTCACTTCAAGACTTTTAATATTTGGATAACTGAGTACCTCCTTTTTTTCCCAGTAGATCCAAGACAGGTAGATCTCAAAGACTCCTTAGTGAAATCAGTGATTTTGAAATCACAATTGCTTTGGCTCCCATTTTTCCTGTTTTAATTCTCATTATCAGGAAATGAAGTGAGAATGAAAGACACTCTCCCTCACCAGTTAATAAAGACAATATCAAAAGGGACTCGGATGCAGGCAAGAAGTGTAGTTAGTGTTCACTTTGAGGCAGCACCATTCAGAGTCAAAAGGGGCCCATGGCCAGTACAAAAACTTTTGCAAAATGGCTAGGCTTCTGATCACTGATAAATGGCTGCTGTTATGATAAGGGCAGAGAACAGGAAGCGGAAGGAAAGTGCAATAGTGGAGTTGGGCGGTATCTCAAATGCATCCCCAGTGATGCTAAAGGACACAGATGGATTAAAAGTTCTTAAAAGAACAAACATTTCTCATTGACTGGTAAATGAGAATCAAAGCCGGTTCAGTGCCAGCAATGAATCACCTCGACCAGTGACAGAAAAACCCTCCATGCCAATGATATGTCTTTTCATGTGATACACAAAAAGACCCCATTGTAGACACAAGAAGTTCTCCATCATGTATACAATGACAAAGTGACATTTGTGGGTACTACTCAAAGACAGAACCCCCCCCCAAGGGTACGAGCAACCGAGAAATACAAAGATATTCTCAAAAAGCATTTCAAAAATAATTTAAAAGCCTGTGTATACAGGCTGTAAAATAATTGTAACATAATCACACTAGCCTAGTTAGAATTTTTAACCTTTCTAGCTAGCTAGAGATCAGCTACAAAGGCTTTCATACTACTACTTTCCCAAGTAAACAACAGCCACAGTCACTATTTGAAAATTCAGGTTCATAAAGAACTAAGTTAACTACCTTCACATCTATAACGACAGCAGCAAATACTATTCATAACTCTTGCATCAAGTTCATAACCATTCAATAGTAGGTTTATACAAAGACAATCGAATTAAAATGTGAGTTACTACACAAACTTCACCTAACTGCTTCTCTTGTCATTAGACATCATCAAGACTGAATTTATTTGTATTCACTATTTACGTTATTAGGGTCTTATTATTTTATAAACTATTTCCTATAACATGCCCCTCTCTGGGGGAAATGTTTAAGAAACACTAGAATGCAAAGTTGTATGAATCAATAAAATTTGCAGTAATCCTGACAAGAGTTTTGAACTATTTATCATAACTGATATTTCTACACATCTCTGGGGAAAAGATACTTGAACATCTTTAACCACCAATCCCTTTCTCCTGGAATGGTTACAGTCAGGAATTTCATTACCAAAGAAGTTTTTCAGGGGCTTTTTTGATTGACTGGGTGGGTTTTTTGGTTGTTGATATTTTTTAAAGAGAGTTATAAAGTAATGCAAAACTAGCTGTAGCCCCTATAGCTGATTATACTTGTGGGGGAAGGAAGAGGAACAAACAAAGGCTAAGATAAACTATACCATAGAAACTACTTTCACTGATGTAAGTTGTGGGCAAACAGTCTGTTTCACCAGCTCAAATATAACACAGAAACAGGCTTGCAACTACAGTCTTGACTTCAAGTATTTTCTGGGAATTAGAAAGTTCAATTATTTGGTTGACAGTGGCATGTACATTTATCAAGGTAATACCACCCCAGCATTAAAACCTGATAAATTCAAGAGTTGGGAGCAAAAGAGGGAAGACATTCTAATATCTGTGTAGCTCTGGAAAATTTACTTAATCGTACAGAAATCAATCCTAAGAATCAATGCAAGATATAAACCAGAGTAATCTGAAGAAAAGGTTATTACAAGAAGCCCATAAGAAGATCCAGCTAAAATTGTATATGCAACTATCAAAGGTAAAATAATTTCAGAAGAATGAAAACTTAGCTGACAATAGTCTCCCAACTCACGTAACACAGCTGAAAAGCTCTTTAAATAGAAGTCTATACTGCCATTTTCCCAACAAATAGTCAGCGATGACCTTGTTTTTACAAAACATAGTTTCCTACTTTCTGTTTGTAGAAGATTTGATGTGTTGATTTATATAAAAAAGTATAAAAATAACTTAGAAGTACATTCGGAACCCACAAACATCTAGAACACTCAATGCAGACTAATTTAAATCATCACTCAAATTTAAACACGAGGTTCTCTAAAATCACAAAATTAATCCCCTTTGAGAATTTGTAAAACTCCACTTCTCTCAACATATCTTATTCTAACCTTAGCTTAACCAACTGAATTATAAATGCCACAATCATATTTGGCAAACTACAAAAACCCAACCAAAACCAAACAAAATCCCAACAATCAGAATAGAATAGAATACAATAGAATCACTCTCCTTACAATAGCTAATGCAAAGTGATATTTAAGTGTAGGTACCCTACTGAAACTGAGTTATCCAGAAGTCAAATTAAGCAAAAAGTTAACACTTCACAACACAAAGAGACAAAAAATTTAAGTCATTTTACATGAGATGCTTCTGACTTCAAAGACCTTGCAGTGACTGAATGAAAGACAGTAAGCAAGAGACTGCAAGAGAGGACTACCTCTTGCATTTTGAACCTCCTGCTAGATTTTGAGTTATCTGAATAGTTCAAAGACATTAGAGTTCTTCCTTTGTCTACTCTTCACAGTAAATGCCACATTCACAGTTCCCAAAGCTGTGGTAGGGCTTTAATATGGAACTTTCATATGGAATCTCTCATTCTTCTACTCAGAGAAAGTTTTGCTTATGACAACACCCCATATGGGACAGCAAAGCACTTCAAGGAAAGTGTGACAGCACAGGAAATGCACACAGTTGATAATGCCTCAGACTGTGAAGCTGTTTCAGTCTAAACAAGATTACAAATAGATGAATGCAACATTAGTAGAAGTATCAAAGCAGGGAGAAAAGCAGTCAAAGTAACTTCAATAGGGGAAAAAAAAACCCAACACACCAAACCAAACAACTTGTGGTTTTACCTTCAATTAAGTAAAAAACCAGACTGAATTATTATTTAAAAAATCTGTATTACTTAAATGTAAAAAACCAAAAAGCCATCAGAGGGCAAAATATTCTAGGTAGACTGGGATATGGACTAATGAAACATATACTGGTCAAAAAGCTTGCTTGCCTTCTCCATCACTAAAACAGGTAAGAATGTAAACGTGCACAATAGGCACACAATAAAGACAGAAAGATACCTACAGAAAAGCGAGGTGAAACAAACACAACTTAAGAGCTGCTTACTTTGAGTGCACAATATCCAGCAGGCAAATATGTAACAACACATAAGTGAGAGCATCTGAAAGTTTAAAAGATGGGAGTTCTGAAAAAAATTGGAACTTAAAAGCCTTAAGTGAAAATATTAATATGTTGTTCTGAAGTTTACTAATCAATGCAACTTCCTCCTCAGCCTAAATTAGGTGTGACATTCTAAGTATTGAGATTTCATGAGGAAGTCTGTAGTCCATAAATATCCAACTAAACTGTCACTCTTTGCAATGGGAATTACCATAAGCAATAAGGTGCAGAGAAACAATTCACCTTCTTTCTGTATCATTTCTCTATCAGTTTAAACTACAGATCAACATAAAACTTGCTCTAACACCTGGACATTTTTAGTCACACTTCAGCCTATTTATCTTGACCATACAAACTAGCTCTTCACTTCCTGCATTTATCTATCTTAAATATTACAGGTTCTCTCAAACAGGAAAAACCCAAAGTACAAAATGACACAATCATCTCTCCATTTTGCTCCAGACTACCAGTGTCACGGTACATAATCTTGGCATCATCTTTGATGTTGAACACTTGTCTTTTCATTATGTTGTCAGCAAAATCTCTTCAATCCATTACCTGTTCAAAAACTGCCAGAAAGCCAAATAACTACAGAAAAGTGGGATCTGCTACAGGTATATAGGACATAGCACACATATGGGCTTCCAAAGAAGAGCAAACAGTTCATTCCAATCAATCTTCATGTATTCTCTGTACTTCACATCCCTTTCCTGGTTTACTGCATGACACTGAAATAATTCAATGCAACTGTACTCTTCCCTATAAACAAAAACACCTGCAAAAAGTTTACTCCACAGTACATACACTTACATCCTTACAAAATAAAATACAATGCAGATCCTTGAGCAGATTCCACTCTAGAATCTAATCCGTATTTATAGATCTTCAAACAAGATTTAGGTTGGCTATACTGTACTTCATTTAATTCAAAATATAAAAGTATCTTAGAAGCTCTGCTGTATAAAAAAGTCAATGAACCCATTAAGGGCTTAATTTCAGAAAGTCAGAATTACATCACCAGATAAAATAAACTATACAAAACAGTATCAAGCTGTTTAAAAAATAAAACAAACAAACTACTAGAAAGATTGATATTTTGTATTGTTGGGGGGCTTCTTCCAGGAAGCTGCTCTATAAGGACATTATGTTTATTAATAAAATTTAAAACCATTAAACAATTTTCTGGGGGTTA
Source organism: Dryobates pubescens (assembly GCF_014839835.1). NCBI lineage: Eukaryota > Metazoa > Chordata > Aves > Piciformes > Picidae > Dryobates > Dryobates pubescens. The sequence goes on along the minus strand of NC_071622.1, from coordinate 17,318,377 downwards.
CAAAAAGCAGTAAATAGAGAGTAGTTTTTCCAATAAATAGATTGCCATTGTAAAACAAGAAGTCTGATGATAACTATGAATATTTAAATCTCTGTTCCCATTAAGGACACTTTTAGCCAAAAAAAGTTATCTTGCACAACATTTCTAATAGTTAAGGCAGCACATTAATAGTCAAGCCATGTTGTTACTGTAGCAACAATGATTTCTAATAGCCATTTTCTTTTTACCTTTAACACTGTTCCAAAGCGAACAGTCCTTACTGCAATTTCTGTTCAAACTCAAAGGCACCAAACTGCTTGGCAGTTTTCTCTCTGGCTGCATAGTTCAGATACTTCCCTCTACACTGTCTTCTTCAGTTTAGTGCACTTACCTAACAGTATTCTCTGATGTTGGACTCAATACAAGTTCCATTTACACCAATAAAAACACAACAGCAGTCCATATTTTGGTTTTGGTTTGTATTTCTTTTAAACCACTTATTTTTAGGACACTAAACAGCCTGCAGGACACTGGAAGAAGAGAGATGCAACTCATTATTTTAACCTGCAGTCTCCACGAACATAGCCCAAAGTTTGGGCCATTACACTGACAGCAACTACAGAGAACCTCCTCTCAGATTACAGATTAAAGTATCAAAGCAAGTGCTATAGGCAAGAGCACTTTTAGTAGAGACAACATGTCTCTGAATTTTCTGTATTTAGAAAATCATTTTAAGACAAAACCGCATACACATTCACTTCCAACTCCTCCTCTACATTTTTGCAGTCTTAAAAATTACTCCTGAAGCACTTGTCTGGCTTTTTTAAGACTGAAATGCAGTTGGTTTTTTTAAACTTGAACCTAAAATCGTACACCTCAAAATTGGTGATAAATGACATTATTTCCACCTCTATCTTTTAAAAAAATAAATTAAAACCTCACTTTCTTATATAAAGACAGCTTGAAAGAAAGCAATGGTGGGAAGGCATTAACAAGAAAGTAAAATACATGACCATTTGTAACAGCAAAGGGTGGAAATACTGAAGAAGTTTTAGTGTGTCAGTACTCCCTACAAAACAGGATCCTAAGTCCAAATTCAGTTCCTCACAAGTTCATTCCATTTGAATAGGTAGCTATGCTGGGATCATGAGCTCTAAGCCTGCCCTTGTCTGTCTAGACAGCATTTCTGACATTTCCTGTATACCATGGCAAGAAAGGCAATATCCTGCTCATAGCCTCAGAGGACAGGTATTTGCTGTACATAAAATGTAAAAACAATTTCCAAGAGAACTCACGCTCACTTAGAATGTACTTTACAATGTACAATGTATGTACTTGTAAACCTCTGCTTACAAACTACTAATAAATATCTCATAAGTGAGGCCTTTAAGCTTAAAGTGAAGGTAGGTATATGCAGAACTCTGAACTGGTATGGCTGAGACATTTTACTCTGATATCCCCACAACAGAAACCTCTAGGAGAGGACAGATTAGACACTCCAGAGTATTAGAATCTTTAAGCATCACTACAAACTCCCAAAGAGCATGGTTGCTTACCAGAGGACGAAGCTGTTGCTACAGCAAATGTTCCAGTATGAAGAAAATAACCATATAAATTAATCACCTAAACCCAAACTCTAGTACTGGCATTCTTCCTGCAATAATTTTGTCCAAATAAAATATAGACAAATTTCATACACTAGGATTCAACTACAACTTATCAGATTTGAAGTGAAGCTATAAAACACTTTGCTTTCTAATTGGTTTTCTATACACTCTTATGATATATGAAAGATCATTTAGGGGAGTCATATACATCAACAGTAATGAAAAATTTGTCCATTTTGAAGGAGACTGCTTTTTTTACAACAGATTGGTTTTGATGAAGGAGTCAAGTTAGAATATGATGCCAACATTATCACCTTAATAGTTGTTGAACATGGTTTTTAAAATAAGTGAAACTCCTTTTCCTCACTGAGCTACTCAATGTTCATTCTTGATTTGGTGGCATTTTAAGGTTCCAACACTGTCCATCACCTACATAAATGGAAAAAAAGTATTTCCTGCTTTTTCACATCTTCATGCTAGATAGCTGTCAGGTCTTTTTATTATTGTTGTTTAAATAGGAATGACCCCCATTTTACAACCCACATTACACTACCACACCTGGCAAACAAACTAGGGCAAATGCTTCCATGCACCTCTTTGAAAAGTAGTTCAAGATCACTAGTTACAATTTGAACATACCATTGAACCAGCCACTCATCACCAGAACCATGGATCAGGTCTGATACAGAATCACAGTATATGAATGATTGGAAAAGACCTTTAAGATGATCAAGTTCAACCATCATTTAACTCTACCAGGGCCACTACTACACCATATCCTTGAGCACCATAACTAGAGAGCTTTTAAATACACGCAGGGATGGCAATTCAACCACTTCCCTGGTATAGAAGTTGTTCCTGGCTAACCTAAATTTCCCTGGCGTAACTTGATGCCATTTCCTCTCATCCTATCAGTTGTGACTTCCAAGACTGACACCCACCTCTGTACAACCTCCTTTCAGGTTAACTGTAGAGTGATAAGATCTACCCTCAGCTTCCTTTTCTTCAAACTAAAGAAGCCCAGCTCCCTCAGACAATCCTCCTAAGATTTCTTCTCCAGACTCTTTGCCAGCTTCATTACGCTTCCCTGGAGCTGCTCCAGCATCTCAATGTCTGTCTTGTAGTGAGGGCTCCAAAACTGAACACATTGCGCAAAGCATGGCCTCACCAGTGCCGAGTATAGGGGAACAATCTCTTCCCTGCTCCTGCTTGTCATACTAGTCCTCATGCATGTTGTCCTTCTTGGCCATCTGAGAACACTCATGGCTTATGTTCAGATAGATGCCAATCAAAACCCCCAAGTCCCTTTCTTCTGAGCAGCTTTCCAGCCACTGTGTCCCAACCCTGTAGCACTGCATGATGTTGTTGTGACCCAAGTGCAGGACTCAGTGCTTGGCCTTGTTGAAGCCTGAGCCCATCCATCCAGCCTGTCCAGATCCCTCTGAAGAGCCTTCCTACCCTGCAGCAGGTCAAAACTCCTACCTAACTTGGTGCCTGCAAACTTACTGAGTGTGCTCTCAATCTCTTCATTGGGGTAATTAGTAAAGATATCAAACAGGAGCGGCCTCAGCTCTGAACCCTGGGGAGTACCACCTGTGACCAGCTGCCAACTGGATTTAATTCCATTCACCACCATTCTCTGGGCCTGGCCATCCAGGCAGTGTTTGATCCAGCAGAGTGTACACCCATCCAGGCCTAGGGAAGTCAGTTTTCCCATGAGGAGGCTATGGGGAAGAGTACATAGAATACATAGAATAAACCAGGTTGGAAGAGACCTTCAAGATCATCGCGTCCAACCCATCAACCAATCCAACCCACCTAAACAACTAAACCATGGCACCAAGCACCCCATCAAGTCTCCTCCTGAACACCTTCAATGATGGCAATTCCACCACCTCCCCCGGCAGCCCATTCCAACAGGCAATTGCTCTCTCTGTATAGAACTTCTTCCTAACATCCAACCTAAACCTCCCCTGGTGCAGCCTGAGACTCTGTCCTCTTGTTCTGGTACTGAGTATCAAAAGCTTTACTAAGTCCAGGTAAACAACATACACAGGATTTCCCTCATCCACCAAGTGGGTTATCTTGTCATAGAAGCAGATGAAATTTGCCATGTAGGACTTGCCCTTTGTGAACCCATGCTGACTGGGCCTATATTGCCTGACTGTCCTGTAAGTGGCACTCAAATGTATTTTTTCCCATGATCTTCCCCTGTCACCAAGGTCACTGATGGGTCTGTCTGTAGTTATCCAGATCCTCCTTCCAGCCCTTCTTGTAGATGGGCATCATTTTTGCTAATTTCCAGTTTGCTGGGACCTCCCCTGCTAGCCATGACTGCTGATAAGTCATAAAGAGTGGCTTGGGAAGCACATCTACCAACACCTTCAGCACTCTTGGGTGTAACCTATCTAGCCTCATAGGCTTATGCCCAGGTGGTTCAGCAGGTCACTCAACATTTCCTCTTCGATGATGGAGCCGCTCTTCTGTTTCTCATCCCTGTCTGGCTACTCAGCAAAACACTGGTCCTGCTATTAAAGACTGAAGCAAAGAAGGCATTAAATATCTCAACTTTTTTCTCACTCTTAGTCACTGTGTTTTTCCCTGCATACAATACAGGATGAAGTTTCTTCCTAGTCCTGCTTTTGTTGTAAATACATACAACATCCATGTCTCATTAGCAAGCTCCTATTTATGGTCCCTGTGTTCAGATTGTGTACAGTAGTTTTACTACTAGCACAATCACTACACAGGACTGTTTACTAGATTAAAATTTCCAAGTGTTTTGTAAAGTTACAAAGCCTCTGCTTAAAAACTGTTATATGAAAAGCATTTTGCCATCAAGCACACATTTTCAAGATCTACTCAAGTTATGCAACCTGTGTTCCACACTATTTACTTGTACAGATTCTCCATGTCAGATTGCAAGATGATGTAATAGTCCTAGGCAGATTTCGCTTCAAGGTTAGGGCTTCTCTCTTCAAACATGAACCCTTTCAATGCTTGTGAACTTTGTTCCACGGTTCATTTCCTTTTGCTTAGCCATCAATCAGGCAAAAACTTTCGTTCTTTAACTGTTTGACTTATTTATTCCAAACACATGACAGCCAATAGACAAATTCAGTCCTTCCAACTTGTATCTTTTTAGTAGTATTTAGGTTTTCAGCTGTAAGCACACAGCATGCCATGCAAAGACATACCTCTGTTCATTTACATACACAATTCTAAGTATACAAGTTTTTACTGCTTTGTCACAGCTACAAATACGTATCTTCTGGCCTAGTTTCCACTAGCTAGCTACAACGATGCACAACCAAACTGAGGCAGGGCATACAGGGTCTAATAGATATATTTAAGAGTCACAATATACCTGCCACAGCACAAAAATGAAAATCCATTACACTGCATGGCCACTTCATTGCCATCATTTTGGTCATATGGCATACATTGCTACTCATATGAAATACTGGTCAAGTGATGAAAGTGCTGATGTTTCTATCTGATGATGAATTACAGCAGTGAATATTCTTGCTCAGGAAAGCATCCCGTTGGTATGCTCCTGAAAAAGTTGTAAGGTTTTCAGAAGACGAATGGCAAAAAAGCATGCCAGGGTGGTAATTTTACCTGTGCATTCCACTGGCTGTCCTTAAGGCACCTACTCTGGTTAGGACTAAAAAGAAAAACAACACAAACCAACCCCAAAACCCAACACCAAGCCACCACCAAAAAACCCAACCAACCTGCCCCTCCCCCCACTATCCCCCCCCCAATAAAAAAAATCATTAAAAAAAAAATAAATTCACCATTTGATTTGCCAATTTGCCTGATCAAAACAGATTTTCCAACCAAACTTCCAAAAGTAACCCAAGAACCAGAAAGGCAAGACACATACTCTAGGTGTGTTCCACGTGCTTTACATTGGGCTACAGGGACAGTGCAAGAAAACTGTCTCTAGGTTGTACAAGACCAAGAGAGGCAGTTAGCACAAGCCATTCACATGACTCTGTTTCAGAATACAGATACAAACCACAAGCTTTTAACAGGGGCAAAGAAATCTGTATGTTTCCCAGGCCTCGCTTGCACCTTAAAACACGTCCCTGAAACAGAACTACTTTCTTCTAGCAAGTAAACAGCTCATGTTATTTGCACTAACAACAAAGTTTCTTAAAGCAAATGAAAGTGAGCACTTAAGATACGCTTTGTCTTGAATATCCACAGTTAAAAGAGACTACTAGAATACCTCCTGTAAAGGCTTCATAAATTCACATATTGACTAATATGTCTCAAAATCACCCACATCACTAAAGGTCCTGTACCTATTTTTAGCCCCACAGTGTTAACTGCTTGCTGATGGACCCCAGAGCTACTAATACTACCTTGAGCTCATTACCGGAAATTTTCTAAGTTAGATCTTCAAGGCTAGCTCCAATATTTCATGTTTATTTTTGACTGAAACACTGAAGAAACTATAACCAACACTAAATGCTGTATGCGTTTATGAGTATCTATGAATGTGAGATCTTCTGGTTTAAATTGATTAAAAGAGAAAGAAGAGTTTTTCCTTAAGTTTACGGACAACATATAGGAGCATAATTAGAGTAATTCTGATAAAAATGTTCAGAACCTACTCTATTCATACTTAATCAACTTCAAGCAGCTTTAGAGAGAACAAGAGCCATGAACTACTCTCCAGAACTCTGTTAAAAGTACAGAAATACCTAATGTATTTCTAAAAATGTAATTTGAGCAATAATCTGGGTTTATGCTCTGATTCACAAAGCTAGAGAAAATTTGAGAAATAAATAGAAAACAAAAGCAAGTCACAGCACAGAACAAACCAACTTCTCCAAAATTCAGAATACTGTAACCAAAGCAACTCTTTGACTGTATTTATCACAAAACTGATGGGAATTTTCAGTATTTAGAGAAAATGAATGTGGTATTTGTGTCTTCTACCTTTTTATGAAATATTGGCACTCATCTAAAACATCTGTACTGAAGGCAAGGCTGAAGCAGCAGCAAGGTAGGGTTTGGGGGGTGTTTGCCTTGGGTTTGTTTTGGCTTTTTTGGTTTGTGTGTCTGTCTTGGTTTTGTTTGTTTGGTGGTTGGTTTTTGGGGGTTTTGTTTGTTTGTTTTTACTTAATAGGGTTGTGAAAAGTACTGGTAACAAAAGGTAACACTAACTTTTTTTTTAAAATTCTTTCAAAGATGATGTTGATTAGCATACAGTTTTGGGGTTTATTTATGAATAACAACATCTCCTTTAAGGTCAAGAAGAAATGCTAAAGAATCCACAGTGACAGAAAACATGAAGAAAAAGGACAAGCTTAAGAATATTTAAAAAAGTGCACTATCTACTGCTGAAAATGGCATTCCAGTTAAGATAAACCTGTTTTTCAGAATGAAATTGAATTCACAGAGAGATCAGTTTGAAAAAAATTACCTGGGGACCTAGAATTAGTATTGTGCGTTTAGAAGATGACTTTGAGCAGATGGAAACCACAATACATGGGACCACTAACTAATATTCCCTCCTTTATAGTTACATCATTTGAAAATAATATGTATCAGCATGCTTCAGGATGAGCTAATTAGACAGATCTAAAGTCAAGTTATTTGAAATGCATGAAATAGAACTTAATTTAAAACAGCATCCAACATTCTACACATCAAAATGATCACCCAGCAGAAGCCAAACGAACGCATTTTTCTCTAAATGGCGTAACAGACAAAAAACCCAACTCACCATTAATGCTCTGAATGATATGAAGAAATATTGTGCTGGGATACTGGAGTACTTACTATACAAAAGTATAAACCCTTCTCTCCGATTCCCCAATGGACATTGTTGGACTTCTGAAAAGATTACAGAACTTGGATGTCTTCACAATTTTACTATATGTCAATGTATTACTCTACAGGTCAATACATTACCCTAAACACAGCCTTAATTTAGAACTTTTAATCTTGTTTTATAAGACAAGACTTACATTGGAAAACAATAGATTGTTTTTGTTACTTGTTTCTATATAAATAAGCATCTGGATAGATAGACAAATGAACACATAAACTGCACTCACACAAACTCCTGCAATGACTACAAAAAATAAAACTCTTCCCATTATGATATTGGATTTTTCTTTTTTGTTTTTGACACAAATACTTGCTAGACTACCTCCTGCAAATCATCATCTCTGCTTGCTGCTCCTAAAACTTCACTGGACTTAAAAATGGAAGGCAAATTCCCAAGTTGTTTTCAGTGTCTAAAAGACATTTCTAAAAACGCATTACCAGAGTACCTGTACAGTATTTTTAGAAATATTGTGGCACTTTAGTCATTGAGAAACCTGAATGGTTTCTCTCATTTCTATTTTTGGTTCTCTCCCTTGTGCAGAAATGTTATGCCTGTTAATGCACATTACTGCTGGTAAAACTGCACCAACAGCAGTCTTACAATCACAATAGAGAGGTAGCTGTGGGGAACATTTTTTTTCTGGACAAGCAGTTGCTCTTCCTCTGCAAGCCTCTCACACAAAGAAATTAGACCTCTCATTCACCAGCACTTTCAGTCATGTCTACAGAAGTGAGAATCACAGTGAACTTAGCCAGCAAGACCATCCACCTAGAAAGTCTGAGAACAACGAGCTTGTCATTTACAGGAACATGACATTGTATACTAGTGATGCACCTACCTTCAAAACACAAAAGGAAAGATCTGTGAGAATCCGTGCTAAAATCAGCTCATCAGCAAGTCTACCACTTCTCATCACAGTGTGTGTCACTACCATCCAATACATTCCAAGGCTTTATAAGGACACAGAAAAAGACAACCGCTATTGCAAAGCACTTACAAAAAAAACTAAGTCAGACAAAACAAACCTTCAGAGGTTTCTCCAAAGCAAAGATGTAGAAAGAATATACAACAGATAGTATCTACAGTCTTCTTGGCTTATGTACCACACAAACAACCTTTCCAGCTCAGTTTCATCAATATTTCAGTTCAGTTTGCATACTGAACATGCAAGCTCTACTCCCTCCCATTCCATGATTGTTCCAAAGCCTCTGAACTTTTTCATCACAACTTATCTAGGTTAATTCACCATCACATGCTCCCCCAACCTTTCTTCCTCCTTTTTCCCCAGAAGGAAACAGACACAACTTTTTTTTCATTTGGTTGGTTTTGGTTTTTGTTTTGTTAACTACCTTGGTAGGAAGCACTAACTGGTAATTTGTTCTCCACTTTCCAGAAGATTAAAAATTCTTTTTAAGTAACTTCAGAGGTATAACAGTTGTTTTAATTTGTATACAATGCAGTTATTTTCATATTATGCCACAGGTTCTCTCTTTTTAAGTGTTGCTCAAGAATAGAAAAAAAACTATGGGATTTTACTCTGTGAAGAAACAAAGCATTTGGAACTTTTAAGAAAAAGGCTGTCTTCTGTTGAAATTATAATTTCTAATACCAAGCCAACTTACAGTAACTATGAAAAAAAACACCTTTCAGAAACACTCCCCATCTCTCTCCCTAGTTATCACAGGGAACACAGAATCTGGTGAAGCCCCCTAAGAACGTCTGTAAGAATATAGTTTCTCTGCCAAAAAATTATCATAAATACAATAAACACTTTAATAAGCTACAACCACTATTTGCTGCGATCCTAACTTTAGGATATCCATTCTGTAAAGATTTTATGTTTTCTGACTGGAAAAGATAAATATGGAAAATTAGTACTAGTTTCTGAAATTCTGTGGCCTACATTTGAAGATGAAGAAAGATATCAGCCACAAGCATTAAGGGCTTTTTCAAAAAGTAGTCTCAAGAATATTCTAACAACAGCCACTCATGAAGACAAAAACTGACATAATAAAAATTTTAAAAAGGCAAAAAGAATACTTTGTGAAAAGCAGGAAAACAAACACCAAAAAACCTAACTAAAAAAAAAACAAAACACCAAAACCCAAAAAACTCAACAACAACCAACAAAACCCAACACAAAAACCCAAAAACCCAACCACCACCACTTATCACCCCACTGACTGCAGTCAGACAAGAAACAGATACCCACCATATCCTACCAGCAGCAGTATGAAGCAGCTTCAGAGCTGCCATGCTTTAGCATACGTAAGTAACAGTTTTCCAAAAACAATCCCCTGACTGCCTGTTGTATGCCTTTACTGGAAAGAAATCTTGGGTGGAAAACCCATCTCTCTGTCAATTAAGGAGCCACACTAGGAAAGCACAAGGGATAAAGCACAAGTCATGCTATCAAATGCCCTAAACTGCTATACTGTGAAAACACAGGCAGGAGGAATTCACTACTAGTTTCAACATTGCAATAATTAGACTTGTTAAGAAACTTCTCATGTGTTTTACTGAAACTAAAATAGGACATGTTGGGTAAAAGCCTGTAAATAAAGGTGAATTATACAAGACATATACTTTGCCCCTTGTTTTGCTTGTGTTCTATCACTTTGTTAGGGGAAGTACTTTTACAAGAGCGTAACAGCTGCTCCAGAAAAACAAGTTACAAAAATTATCTCAATCCTTGTCTTCAGCTACAATTGGACAAACCAATATTGCACTGGTAATTCCTTCCATCCAGTTTCCCAAGATGCATCCTTTCCCCAGCTCTAGCCGCTTTGTGAAGACTGTAACAGTGTCAACTACCCATTTAAGGGAAGAAAAATAATGCAGTAATACAAATCGCTCAGTATCACTTTATAAAAAAATTACATTAAAATATCTGAGTGTAGATATCTCAGGCCACAACTTCTACCTTTTTTATTTTCACTTGGAAAAGAGTAAGGCTGTGCTCCAAACAGTCTCCAAAACTTAGAAGCTCTTGTAAGTATGGTAAACATCTAACTTGCAATGTTAAGCATACTGAAAATAGTTACCACATATTAACAACAGGCCTCAAGTATTTCAAAGCCCAGCAATTCCACCTTTATTTTGATTTGTGCGGGAATTTCACATCCCCTGGATTAAGTTTCAAGGAATATTGAATTACTAAATATCCCACTATCCTTCAACTAGTTGATTGTATGTAAGATTGAGCACTCAGTATCAATCAATAATTGTCAACTAGAGATTCATCATTTCAGGTAGCTGGATTTTGTCACATCTGAAACTGGCAAGTCCCATACCAAGGGTATCAATATAATCCACTTAGCTCAGAAATATTGTCAGTTAATATTTAGTGTAATGAAAACATACATATACACTGTTAAGCCACTGTCTTCCCTGCCTTTAACCTCACTGGCAACATACGGGCATTGCTGCAACAGTTCATCAACAGAACAGCTGCTGCCTACAGTTGAAAGGTGACAGAAATGCAAAATTATTGGATACTCATTTTTATTTGGATTATTTCCTTACTTTTATATCTGAAAAAGCTTGCTCTCCTTCACCAAGCCAATACCACTTATGAGTAAATACCATAGAATTCAGGGTAAACTTTGTACTAAGACGAAACACTCCTTACATGACACTGCACTGTGTACAAGGTAACATGACTGATCCCATGACTATTGTGCTTTCTTTTTCTTGAGAAAATACACATTAGAAGTCTATGCAGACTCATTATATCATCTTTCTTGACAAATGGCTGATCTGAGCATCAAATTATACTTCACATTATTAGTGTTATGTAGAAACACACTGTATTTGTTTCTGCTTTTAGGCAACCAGGGAAGTCAAGAGTGACCGTTTCACATTCTTGCCTACCCAAGACAAGGTCGTCTACAGTTCTGTGACCATGGGCATGACTTGTCTATCATCACTGCTCGTGTGAATGTTTCCTATTAACTGACACAAGTTTTGACTTAAGAGACAACTGTACAGAGGCATAAAGAGTGTATGTGCTATTTATTAAAACAAAACCAACAAACAAGAAACTAACACAAAACTAAACATGTAAAGGACATTTTTCATGGTACTACAAACTACAAAAAATCCTTTAACTCAAGACAACCCAGTAATACCTTTATGTGTATCAACCCGAATAATCAACATTCACAATTTCCTCGGGCAAGCTAATACTAAGCGTGCAAAGGATTATAAAAATTCAGCCTAAACCAGTGTAAATTTGGAGTGCTCAAGAAGTGCTAAACAAACATATTTTTAGCAAAGCCAAACTTTTTTAATTTCACCAGGTGTATCTTTCCACTGAAGTTGGGTAGACACTACTTTCATATGAAGGAATTGGGCTTTATAGGCTGTATCAACTTAAATCAGTCTCAAAGTCAATTTAAGCGAGTGCAACACTGTTTGGGTATAACCCCATTTTATTAAATGATTTTCTTCCCAATCTCTGAATGCATAATACAGTATAGTCACAATCCAGAACACAGACTGTATGAATTCAATTTGGTTTAAAATAACTGTAACATTAACAGTGCGTTTGATATTTAAAAAAATAGAAATAGTAAACCAAGTATTTTAAAGCAGTCTTCTAACACTTGCATCATTTGACTACTGAAGACAAATATTTTTTAAAAAATATAAGAACACCAGGAAAGTGAGTTACTGACTACCCAAACAAATGCTGAAAACCAACAACTGTTCAAAGAGCTTTAATTCAAACCAACTTCAAGTGAAAACTGCACAGCAAGTGACATCACCACTCTGTATTTCTTCCAGTTTTAATTTCTCAGATGTTTTGCAAGCTGGTAAGAAACCAGACAGTGCTTAAAATTAATAACTGTGCATGAGCATGTGTGTGTGTGTTTTATTACTATAGAGAATCTTATTACCTTTTTGGTCCCATTTTTTCCCAAGTGACTTACAAAATCCTCAATCAAAAAGAAGGTATATATGCAGGTAGGTTTTGCTAATACTTGTAAGTATAAGGCCAAACTATTACACAAAATAGTCCATTGACAACCCCTGCATTCAGTGTCCATATTGAAATTCAACCCACCCTGTTAAAGTGGAAGGCATTGCCCACTATTGTTTAACATCCTGTTTATTCGATTGCTGATGCTCCTATTTCAATCAACTGCTGCTGTACTAAATCACCTCTCAAGGATGCTCTATGTAATCAGTGCCTTTTTCTCCTAGTAGCCAGGTTACCTGTTGAGATTTCAAGACATTAGCATTATCATTTAGCTTTCATACACACTTTCCTAAATATATTCCTTGTAGTGCTACTTAATGCAAACTAGATGTTAGACCATGAAATGTTATAAAAACCGAGAGTAATGCACCTTTGCTCTGACTTTGTAACACTATTTGCCAATGTTTTTTAAAATTAAAAAAATACCATAAAGAATTAAGCAAAAGTAAAAAACTTACCTATAAAAAGACAAGTTTCTTTGGTGACTTTAACAACTTTCCCCCCCTTCACCCTACAAAACTGCTGTTATATGGCTAACTTTTTTATTGAAAAAAAATCAGTTTCAAAGAATGCTAGACATAAGAAATTTCTATTGCAATTCTTGTGTATCTCGCACATCCCTCTACAGTTACATCAGGTTTGCAACATCAGTTTTTGGTAAGGGTAATAGCACATCACTGCTCCTCCATGCACTCTACTTAAAGCCTTCTGCAATAAGAAAATTGTTGCATTTTCTGTGAATCTACACGACCCACTAAAAGCTTCTTGAGATCTATTTTGCATTGTCTAATCAGCCCATTTATTCTGCCCTCAAATCACCTGTCTTGCACAAGTCAGGTAGTGAATGATTCTGTGCAGAAGGATCAAATGAAGTTACCAAAACTCTGAAGCACTTCACTTCTAACTGTAAAGAATCTTTTCTATAAATTTGCTTTATAACTCAAATTAAAAATTACTTTGCAACTTGTTTTTAAAAAAACCGGCCAAACTTCTCAGTAAATGTGGATGCTTAAAGATGCTTATCAGCCTTTTAAGAGCGTTTGTTCATGTGTTAATTCATTAATCCACACATGAAATGGCTTCTTACTCTAAAATCTGGTGTGCATTCATTCCCCATATGTGTCTGAAAGCTAAGTTCCACGACACAATTTTCATAATTAAATTATGTGCTAGAAAGGGGGAGGCAGAAATTAGAATATCGCTGCGAATGAGATTTTGCTTAAAGGGACAGAGTTGTACAACGCTGATGGAAACTCATTTTGATATACCACGCTTGTTTTTCGTTATCACCGTAACTTGTCAGTTTACAGCCCATGCTACCCCAACGTATTTCCAATAGACTAAAGGTTACTATATGCCACAAGAAAAAACAACTTTCTGGATTTCAGGTAAATTACGTTGGTCATGACAACTCTCATCACTGCAACCTGATGTAACCCAAACTTTGTCAGAAATACCACCAGACCCTGAAGGCAGATGGTAGTCCAAACACAGGACTTCGTTACCTGAACTGTTAACTTTTCCTTCGCTGTTGTAAACCACCTCATCTCCAGGAATCCCGCGCACTGCATACAGCAGCACTGTATGCTGTACACAGGGCACATCTGCCGCCCCCATGGCGCGTCAGTAACTTGCCGGGTCTTTTGCAACAACACCGTGCATTTCGGAGCCGCCCTGCTTCACACCAAGAAGGAATGGAATGAAGGGGAGGAAGAGAACTGCACGTTACCCCTGCCCCGGGACATCAGCAGGCAGCCTTGCCCGCGCTGATCATGAGTTTGTGCGGACAGCAAGTATCGCGTCCTGCTCTAGGGAGGCAAGCGGCAGCAAAACGGCAAAAAGTAGAACGCAGGTCGGCCCAGCAGGACCCAGGAGGGGACCGACGACTGCCGGAGTCCCCAAGGGTGACCCTGGCCACTCCCGGCTGCCGGCATCTTCCTGCCTTGGCCACCCCTGCCTGCCGCGGCGCGGGGCATTACCTGGCTCCCCACGGCCCTGAGTTGCTGGCGACCCAGCCCCGGGCGGCTCTCTCCGCGCCCTAGGCCCTGCCGTGGCGGCACCGGGCTGCCCGGCTTCTCCGCGCCTGGCAATGGCGGCGGCCCCGCTCCCCACTCCCAGCTCCGCGCTCACTGGCTGCGCCGCTTCATGTGACCGAACAAAACCCTCCTCAGCACAGCCCTTTGTGTCCGGCCCGGCCGGGGCACCGGGAAGGCCGCTCGCCGGTTCGGGGCGGGGGTAAGGGGTGACGGCAGGGACGGAGAGAGGCGACAAGAAGGGCCGACAAACAGAGCGCCTCACCCGCCCTCTCTCCGCCGTGCCACCACCACCGCCGCCGCCGTCTCGGCCCGGCCACTTACCGCGGCGCGGGCGGCTGCGGCCGAGTCGCGATGCCGCACCAGGTCGGAGGCGACCGCCATGTTCCCCGATGCGGCAGGATAGAGGCAGAGCCACCTTCCCCGACAACCGCCGCTAGGGCGGCCGGCGCGGGTCGCCGCGCCCGCCTCAGCCCGCGCCGCCCCCACCCGGCGCCACGCGGAGCAGCGCGCGCGCGCGCACCCCCTTCCCTTCCCTTCCCTCCCCTCCCCTCCCGGCTGCCGGCGGGGGACGCGGGGGGAAGGCATTTAAAAAAAAAAAAAAAAAAAAAAAAAAGCATAACGGGAAACTCACGGGCTCGCCGGGGCCTGCGTCACGGCGGGGTTACGTCCTGCGTGCGGCACCATGACGTCATCGCGCAAAACGACCGACTCTGCCACTGCTTTCTCGCGCACACACACAACGCCCCACACGCGCAGGCGTCCCGGGGGGTGGAGCACGCATGCGTGTGGCCTTTCCGCGCCAGCGCTGCGCGGTCCCCTCCCGCCGCTGGTACGTGCGCGGCCCGTCCGGCCACGCGCGGCTGTGGTTGGCAGTCTCAGTTGTGTAGACTGGCTCCAACGAGTCGCTCCCTGCAGGCCTGACAGCAAGAAGGAAATGCCCCCTGCAGACGGGAGGACCATTTTATGAAAGACCTTGTTTGAGAAGGCGGACTGCCAGCGCGGTTGCTGCCCGTCCGGTACGGCCGCCTCTCACCTGCGCCAAGGCGCTCAGTGCGCTCGGGAGCGGAAACGCGGAGTGTCGGTTGGCTGGCGGTGCCTTTCCACAGAAAGTGGGAAACTAGGTCAAGTGCTGCAGGAGCTGTACAAAGGCGCTTACCATGCCAGTGAGAAAAGCAGGCTTCTGCGACAAGCCGCGGCTGAGGAACGATGCGAGGGCAGGAAACCTGAGAGCAGAGACGAGCCCGGAGGAGAGAGGAGACGTCCCGGGGATTGTCAGTCCACCTGAGTGGGGACGGGGAAGGGAAGGAAGGTGACACCGAGAAAGAACTATTTGTTCAGTACCATTTTTTCTTCAGATTAATGCTTCTCATGGCAAATCGCGATTTCAAGGGGCAGGGATTCAGGGGAAAACAGTAAATGCATAAAGTTGAGACTGCTTTAATAAACTACCTCTCCTGCCCCCTCCCCGCCCCCCCCACTTCGAATTGCTATGCCTGGAGAATGTCACCTTAGAGTGAGAATGTGATTAAGGCAACGTTAAGAGGGGTGAGCAAATGTCCCCGAGAGCTCGCTAAGACAGCTAAGATTTCAGGAGAGAGGAAAAGGGAAAACACAGCACATACAATTCAAAAGGGAGGAATAGGTAGTGCCAAGGACTGTTAGTCATTCCAGCATCTATTCCCAGAAAAGTATTGATGCAAATAACTACGTCTTTAAGTATATGGTAACTAATGAAGTGGTAAGTTATAGCCAACAGAGATTTGTCAAGATAGTCCTATGAAGCCAAACTCCTCCCATGCTGTGACAGTATAATAGGAGCAGTGGCAAATCTGTATGCCTTAAGTGAGGTTTTTGACACCATGTCAGAGAACTCTTAATTAAGCAAGGAAAAGACATCATAATGAAATTGCAGTGGAGCAAAAGCACATCAGCAGTGCTTCACTGTGATAAACAGCAGGATATAGTGAATACAGTTTCTGGGAAGTGGGTATGTCCTGTGTTTGGTACCAAGTCTAATTATGTGAATGACAGTACAGTTTACATTGATTGAACTTGCCAACAATGCCAAACTAGCAGAGCTGGAAGCATGTTGCAGGGCAAGAAAAGAATTCAAAACACTCTTGACAAATTGGTTGCAGAAATAGGATGCAATTGCATAAATACAATTGCCAGCTTAAGCGTTAAGCAGGAAAATTAACAATTGCACAATTGCAGTAGTGGGAACAGACAAACACCAGGTCTTCAGAAAATGGGTTGATGATCACAGTAGATCACAAACTGAACATGCATCAACACTGTCACACCTCTGTGAAAAAAAGCTGTAGTACTGAGAGATGTGTTAACAGAACTGTCATATCTAGGACATATGAAGAAATTACCATATTCAATGCTGTAAAGCCTCAGCTGTAATACTATATTCAGATTTGGGCTATGCATTTCAAGAAAATTTCCTTTCAAAGAAGTCCAATAGAGGGAATATGAAGAAGTGTGCATGAAAGAAATAATTTTTGAAAGACAAGCCGAACTGAAAATCAGAATTCTTAGAATTTTTTCGTCTAGAGAAGAAAAGACTAGAGGGAGAAAAATATATTGTTCACTAAATCTATTGCAGACAATAAAATTTAACGGTTTAAAACTTCACCCAAAGAAATTTAGGTTAGACACTAGGAAAAGTTTTACTATGATATGGGCATACAAAACTGGCATATGTTCTCTAGAGGGTTCTGGAAATGTCATTAATATTTTTTAAGACTATGTTAAATACCTGTTAGTAGATGAGAAGCATTTGCTGTGAAATAATGGAGGCAGACTAAGCAATCATTGTTTGCAGCATTTAATATGTTGGTGTGATCTAATGCGCAGGTGTACATATCCCACCTTTGGGAATCTTTGTCACATTACATTCTGTATAGCTGTGTGGTAACATATGCTCAGATAATTTGCTAATCTATAAACTTTCTATAGCCCTATAAACTCCACAGTTACAAACAATATGCTTGTTAGTGCTCATGTAACTACTGTGAATCAGGCTTTTGCTTTTCTTACTCTTTTTCCTGGCACCAGAGATTAATGTTCCCCAGAATGCATTACAATTTTGGGTCTCTCTGGAGCTTGCCAGTTACCAAAAGGCAGTGTGAATGGTTTATGTTTTGGGATGGAGACCCACCAAACTCATCTCATTAGAAATAACTAAAAGACCTTAAATAGGCCAATTTTTAATCTCCACTGAGTTAGACTGAGTTCAAACTGATAGCCCACAGGAAGAAGGCTATGAATTTCATTAACAGTACCCTAAAGCACACAGTCCCCTAATGAGTGCTAATATTATTCGAGAATTAAGCTTGTTTTCTGAAAAGATACATTTATAAAATCAAGTTCTGATATTTTAGATCATCTACAGTTTTCCACTGCTCTTAAACACAAGAAGCATTATCATCCCATGCAATGCACAAACTTGTATGAGTCTTGATCATATGTGCTCCGTGTTAACCAAAATACATAGTGTGGTGGGTTGAAAATTCCCCACAACATTAAACTTGCCAGCCCAGCCCAGTTGGAAGCAAATGAAGCTGTATTTACAAGCAAAACTACAATCTACAATGAAATGCAATGAATATGTACAAAATATACAGTATTTACAATATTGACAGGTATTTACAATTAATAAAACAGCACAATAACCCCCCTGGCCAAAAACCAGGGGAGCTAATAGCTTCTCCACTCCCTGTCCCCCTCCCTTACCTTCCTGGACACAATGGGACAAGTGAAAGAGAAGAGAGACAATAGAACTTAGCCAAAATAATGCAGCCAAGGTCAAGCAGAAGCAAGTTAGTGTCACTTAGAGCGAGGAAACCAAAAGAGATAAAGTTTACCAAACTAATTCTTATGGTAGATATCTCCCCAGTGGGATTGTTTAGAGCTATCATTATTTTCCTTTTTACATCAAATAGTAATTTATTTACATTCTACCACTTCTGTTCCAGATCTGTGAAAATTTTTCAAGGTATAGCCTAAAGCTACCATGCAAACAATAAAAGCATGAAAAAGTAAATATTAATACTACTTCTAATGCTTCTCAAATAATACCATATTTTTTATCATGCCAAATGATTTTAAGGTCATCACACTTATGTATATTTTGTCCTCTAGCAGACAATTTTAATCTGTACTGTGCTCTCTAAAAAATGCACATAATCTGTGGATCCAAATGAAAATCCACATCTGGTGTAAATTCGTAGAGCTGCAATGCAATAAAAGATTATGCCTGATGGTGTCAGAACTCTTGTTTTGATTTCTAATTCCACCAGCTTTGCTACTATTAGACAATCTTAAAGGTTGCATGTTGGATAAAGAAAACTTGAGAAATACACACAAAATTATGTAAAATTGGGATTGAATGAAACAGAAATTTTAGGACCAGCCTCCAACAAGGCACTTTTAAGATCAGTGAAAGAATGTGTGCAGTCAGTAAAGGACCATATGATATGATTCTTGAAAATTAAGCCAGATACTGCATAGCTGGGTTTTTGTTTCCAGGAATTCTGGCTGTGTCCTAGATTACCTCTCCACCAGCACAGACACCAGCCTAATAGTGGTTAAACTAGTATTTGAAATCCTCTTGAGAGAAGGTTGCTACCTAGTTCCTCTTGGTCTTCAACATGGTTATAAAAAGCTTAAACCAAGGCAGGATCTTTCATGTTAGCAGCAAAATATGATTAACTGAAACCAATTTATAAACTGTTTCTTCATATAAACATCTCTGTAGCTGAAGCTGCAGGGGGAGAGTCAGAGCAGGTCTAAGCTGAAGCGTTTTGAATGAAAGAAGATTGCAAATGCCTCCTTGTAAAACGCGCAGCAAAATCCCAAATGCCTAGAGGGAAAAACCTTCTAATGATAATTTCTTACATTTATATAGCACCTTTTATTC
The DNA here is from genome assembly GCF_014839835.1 of Dryobates pubescens. Classification (NCBI taxonomy): domain Eukaryota; kingdom Metazoa; phylum Chordata; class Aves; order Piciformes; family Picidae; genus Dryobates; species Dryobates pubescens. The sequence goes on along the minus strand of NC_071622.1, from coordinate 17,298,993 downwards.
CCTAGGACCCCAAGCACTTCATTAACTCTATGCAAAAAGCTTCATCATGGAAATAGATCCACTATATGCATCATTTTAAAAAATATGTCAGTTCAGTTGATACATTTCTTTCAAGAGCAAAATATTCTGCTTATCCGGTGTATAGCAACCAACAACAGATAAAGTCTAAATTATATAATTTTGAGTTGCAGAACAATTTAAGCCTATATGATTTTCAAAATAGTAGTGCACTCATGTAATGGGTATTTATTGCATTTATCCCATCCATTTTCACCCTGCATTTACTACTTTGATCTCATTTTTATACCCTAGCCTTTGGTAGAAAATTTTGTCTTCCACGACGTTTTCAAAATGTAAATGATCCTTGATATCTGAATTTCAGACAAACCTGGGTTTTATAGGAAAAAGTAGCATCTTTTATTAAATCCAATACTATAAAATGAAAAAAAGTTGAGCAGTTTTTGAGTATCCAAGACATAATGCTAGTATTTTTCAGATAAGATGGTTGGTTTAATAAATTTTCTTACATTTAACTATAGTTTGCCTTGTCTTTGCCCTTAGACCCTCCAAACTATAAAAACAAGGTCCTAGAAACATGATGTGAAAGCTATCTGTGTACTATTGCTCAACCTGCCACAGAGATTTTATTTTCATCCTACACAGAAGTTTCTGGTGTCTTGGCCTTTCTTAAATAGATACAGTACTCATTTCACCAATATGAAAAAAATCCAGCATTTCCACTCAAACTTTGTAAGAATTGGAGCGGTTTGATTTATTTCAACATTGTAAAAATGGAAAGAGGAAAAATTACTTTGTGTTGTTGTTTGAGCTGCTGATTCATATTTTGTTGCCTGCATGTTTCACAGACTCTTTTGAAATACAGTTGTCAATGTTAATTAAAAAGAAATGTCTATTTTTCAAACAGAACAAAAAATTTACTATATTTAGTCTCTGTGAGAATTCAAGACATTCTAGTAATCTTTTCCAGTATCAATTTTAGGATTGCCTGTAAAAAGTTAAGAGAACAATATGAATGTACAGGTAAAAATAAAGACATTAGTCATTTAAACCTGTGGTTCTCTTAACAGTGATCGCAAGATAAGCTTAGTCTGGAAACTCAGGGATATTTAGAAACTCTGCCCAGGAAAATACTACTGCTTGCCACTGTTCATTGCCTTTAGAACTGTTATACTCTTGCAAGTGTTTTAAGTCTCCCAGCTAGGGTAAGATTTCCCACATCACATAATAAAAGACAACTGGCACTCTGTTTTCCCATTGCCAGGCTTCTGCCCATAGGCACCAGTACAAAAACACCATGTCTGTTGCTCAGACCTGTTTCACTCACTCGGCCTGCACTAACAATTACAAAATAGTTTTTGCCAGGAGGGCAGCGGCTCCATATCCAGCCTCCCACAGTTGTCTCCAGTTTTCAGTCTCACCACTAAGAAGTGTTTCTGTCATCTGCCACTGATCAGAGAGGAGCCAGCTGTGGGGGCAGCACTCTGCCTGGCACACGAGGCTCCATTCTTAGCTGCTCCTCAGGTACCACCATGGTAAACATTATCAATGAACAAATCCTGGATTAGTTATCAACAGTAATTAATAAACCTTGGTCTTTATGCTTATTTTATTTTATCTTGTGTTATCATAATTCATCCCACATTGAAAAGATGATAGCTAAGCCTACATCTTTGTTCCCTTCGGGAGGATCTGACATCCCTCTTCTCATGTCAGAGTTACTGAGCTCAAGTCTGGCAGAATTCAAAGACCACAAGAAAGCAGGTGAGTGTAGGAAAATGCCACCATATATTATAGAACTGACCTTCTTAAAGGCAACAATGTGTTGCCTTGGAGGGTTGCCATTTACATTATTCACAGGAAGTATTAACATATGAAAATACATTGTGAGCAAAAAAACTGTAACAAATCTCTTCCTGAGTCTGTTGATAAATTATAATTTAGTGGAAGAGAAAGAAAGCTGTGTTGATAAACTGGCCTTCAACAGATGATGAATGCATATACCTATATATACAGATATACACCTAGATATAACAGGTACAAACTAGCATGGCTCTGCTTAACCCAGCCTGGTAATTCAGATTACATTAGAGTGCCAAAAATGACATGCAGAGAGAAGACAACGATAGCAGTTTCAAGCTCCCTGTCCCAGGTGTCACACTGCTAACCTTAACATATCCCTGCAGAGGACAGGGCATAAAAAAGCCCAGCTCCTACCACTCCCGATCACATGCTATACTTTTGCTGTGATTATCCTATGCAACAAGGCATTACCAATGGGAAGGAAATTGCACTAGACCTGTAGAGTGCCATGTTCTGGTCTCCTTCTACTTATGTCACACTCCACTTCTCCCTAAACTTACTTCTGTGATTAACATTAGGGTCACACCCATATCTACAGCATATTTTCAAGACCTCAGTAATGTTAGCGTGGGGAATTAGTGGCAATAGTCTTTCCAGGCACACTCCATCTCCAAATTTGTGACTTCTGTTCCAGTGAGTGGCACAGGTAGCACAGCATGGGAAAGTCACCTCCCTCATCCAAACACCATTTCAACACCCTTACAAAAAGGAAAAGGTTTTGGCAGCCAACCCCCACCATTTCTGTATTTAAAACTCATCTGGCTAGATAGAAGTCAGGACAAAGGCCAAAGTGAAGACATCTTCACCAAAACCTTTTGCCTTTAGAAGAAAGTGCCATACATTTTAGCAGCACTTGAAAAATCAACAGTATCTCCCACTAGTCAATGTCATTGCCAGTGCATTAGTGTAACTACATACCAGGCAGGATTTCAAACTGCCTTCTTTTCCCCACAACTTCCTATTGTTCTGCCTAGCAGGCAGTTGTTAACGTCAGCATTGTGATTTCTTTCATTAAGCCAGATGGTCATACACCCTCTTGTTCTAATGCCTGACACAAACAATTACGTAAATCTTTATTATTGCTTGTTTGTAAAGCACCACAGGTTTGTGGATGGGAAGACATAATAATCATATTTTAAAAGTAAAGACAGGAAAATAAGCACTTTATTACTATTAATGTGGAAGTGCTGAGGAGCTTATTTTGTGTTTAGGTAAGATCACAGAACCAGAAAGTCTGATTGATATGCCATACCTTCAGTTTGTTTCTTAAATGTAAGGAGTTTGGTTTTGATCAAGACAATTAATTATGAATATAGCTGAGTTCTCTAACATCAGAAATAAAGCTTTAAAAACCCTCAAAAATGTCTAGAGTATATTGTACAGCATAGATAAGCATATAACTTCAGGACATGAAAACAGACATTGTTGTAATTGGATCCTGAAATGAAGGGGAGAAACAAAACTGTCATAGTTTTACACAGCCTTAGAGTTAACATGCAATTTTGGAAAACTATTTGTTAGATTATGTGACTGTACAGAATCTGTACAGGGCACAGCACCTTCACAAAAATTTAAAGAAGAAGTTACAACCTCCAGTTATTACAATGTTAGTTATATGCCAACAGAGAAGAAGCATTTTCAGCTTGGCCACATTCATTACCAACTCATCTGCCAAAAGATACCTTCAATGCAATGATCAAAGCTATATTAAAACTTCTGCTTCTTTCTTGTTCATCCTGCTTAAACTCTCAGATGAATTATTTTGAATAGCAGTTCATTCGCCATCATCCCATTCATGAAAGACTGTCTTAGGTTTGGGATTTGCAGGCAGAGCCTGTGTTACAACTCTGCTGCTTTTAGTGTGAAGCTCATAGGAACATAGAATGTCTCATTATAAGCTCAGTGAAACAGTTGCAAAGACTTTAATGAGCTTTCAACCAGGCTGAAAGGAAGAAAATTGTGGCACTAATTTTCCTAGTAATAGAAATCTAAATATTTAAAAGAACTGTAAAATACTTATTTCAGTATCATGGAATGCATGCGAGTAGAGGTTTCTCAGACAAAAGAAAGAAGAAACTTAGAAGAATGGTTATGTTCACTTTTACAATTTGTCCCAGTTTCACAGCCCTTGCCTTTGGTGGTTTACAGCAATGTGTTCATAGGTCAGTGTGTGGAAATGGACTCATGTAAGACTGGAATGTGTTTCCAGTTAGGCCATGCAGATAATTCATAGAGTAAAAATGGGGTATGGTAAAAGCAGAAACAGTCACTAGAGTAGTTTCAGTTTGGGAATTTCAGCGAAAGAAACTGCATCTGAATACTCTAAGGAAGCACTCAAATCTACTAGTGTATCAGATGTGTTTCTCTAATTCCATCCTAAGTATATTAAAATTCCTTTTTAAGAAGTTATGTGAATTGTTGTTCAAGTATATCCGTGGCTTTGAGTTACCATGTTTATATTCTGCTTTAAAACAGCAGAACAATTTTTACTTACTCTGTGCAAAAGCAAATCCTGATTTTGAATGCTAACAGGAGCCAGATAATGGCGGTTTAATATTTCATGTAGATGTCTTAATCAGCAAGTCATTTAACCCAATCAGTGTAAGACGGAGAGTACTTTCAAAAGAAGTATCCCATTTACAAATAAGCAATAACCATGTTTTGGTCACATTTTATCAATTACATGTTCTGTAAGAGGAGGGTATCGTTACATTTGTGGTGGTACATTAGGAAGCACTGCTTTTCACAATGACTGTTAAAATGGTACATGCTGGGGAAAACTGTGCTTATTAGGATTGATTTAAGACAGTGGGTACTCACAAAGCATGAATTGTATATGATTACTTTCATAGTTAATGCGTTCTAGTTTATATCATTCTTTAGTTTGTATCATTCTTTAAACAGAAATAATTATACCTTGATAATTCTTTCTTTTCCTGACAGAGTTGACAGAATTTAAATTCCTGGCCCAGGGAAGCACAACAGCAGCTCAAGGCATGCAGCACTCCTGTGCTGCAGCAGGACAGTGCAGCGGGCAGTTCAAGTCAGCAAGCACTGTGAGGAACAGCAGACAGAGCCAGCAGATCGATAGCTGGCTCTGAGCCTGGTGTCACCTGCAGGACATTGAGTTCTTTAATCATGGGTTAATTTACAGGACACCAGGCAACAGACAGGATATACCTGTCACAAAGGTGGAAAAAGATCCTAGCTCAGGAACTAGCAGGGCTCATTGAAAGAGCTTTAAACTAGATTTGAAGGATAAAGGGCACAAACCTGGGCTTGATAGAGAAAAGCCTGGGGGCAGCATACCAATGTTCTGAGGAGGGTGTGCTAAAGAGGTCTGTTGGTCTGCCATTTCAGCAGAGGCAGGCAATAAAGACCCACACAGCAACAGACACAAGGGTTATTGATGGGTTAGTAACCACAGGAGCACCTGAAAATAGTCAGGCAGGAATTAGAACTTCTCCCTGCAGAAAGGTGGTAGGACCTCCGCTCTCCATCATTTTCCTCCAGTCTGGCTCACTGGAGAGGTCCCAGATGAATGGAAACTGGCCAATGTGGTCCCCATCCACAAGAAGGGTCGGATGGAGGAACCCGGAAACTACAGGCCAGTCAGCCTGACATCAGTGCCAGGGAAAGTGATGGAACAGATTATCCTGGAGGCAATAACTGCGCACCTGAAGGATGGCCAAGGGCTCGGGTCCAGCCAACATGGATTTAGGAGGGGCAGGTCCTGCCTCTCCAACCTGATCTCCTTCTATGATCAGGTGACCTGTCTGGTGGACATGGGGAGGCCTGTGGATATGGGTCTACCTGGACTTCAGCAAGGCCTTTGACACCGTCCCCCACAGCAAACTGCTGTCTAAGATGTCAGCTTGTGGCTTGGACAGCAACACTCTGTGCTGGGTTAGGAACTGGCTGGAGGGCCGAGCCCAGAGAGTGATGGTGAATGGTGCCATATCCAGCTGGCGGCTAGTCACCAGTGGTGTCCCCCAGGGATCAGTGCTGGGCCCCATCCTCTTTAATATCTTCATCAATGATCTGGATGAGGGGATTGAGTCAGTCATCAGCAAATTTGTAGATGACACCAAGTTAGGAGCAGATGTTAGTCAGTTGGAGGGTAGAAAGGCTCTGCAGAGGGACCTCGACCGACTGGACAGATGGGCAGAGTCCAATGGGATGGCATTTAACAAATCCAAGTGCCGGGTGCTGCACTTTGGCCACGGCAACCCCATACAGAGCTACAGGCTGGGGTCAGAGTGGCTGGAGAGCTCCCAAACAGAGAGAGAACTGGGGGTGCTGATTGACAGCCACCTAAACATGAGCCAGCAGTGTGCCCAGGTGGCCAAGAGGGCCAATGGTATCCTGGCCTGCATTAGGAATAGTGTGGCCAGCAGGAGCAGGGAAGTCATTGTGCCCCTGTACTCTGCATTGGTTAGGCCGCACCTTGAGTACTGTGTCCAGTTCTGGGCCCCTCAGTTTAAGAAGGACATCGAGACACTTGAACGTGTCCAGAGAAGGGCAACAAGGCTGGGGAGAGGCCTTGAGCATAAGCCCTATGAGGAGAGGCTGAGGGAGCTGGGATTGTTTAGCCTGGAGAAGAGGAGGCTCAGGGGTGACCTCTACAACTGTAGAGGGTGACCTCTACAACTACCTGAAAGGTGGTTGTAGCCAGGAGGGGTTAGTCTCTTCTCCCAGGCAACCAGCACCAGAACAAGGGGACACAGTCTCAAGCTGTGCCAGGGGAAGTTTAGGCTCGAGGTGAGGAGAAAGTTCTTCAGAAAGTTTGCGCACTAAGTTGGGAGGGAGAATTGATCTGCTTGAGGCCAGGAAGGCTCTACAAAGGGACCTGGTCAGACTGGATCATTGGTCTAAGGCCAACTGTATGGGCTTCAACAAGGCCAATGCTAGATCTTGCACTTGAGTCACAACAACCCCGTGTAACACTACAGGCTTGGGAAGAGTGGCTGAAAAGCTGCCCTGTAAAGAAAGATGTGGGAGCACTGATCAGCCGCTAGCTGAACATGAGCTGGCAGTGTGCTCAGGTAGCCAAGGTGGCCAAGAGCATCCTGGCCTATACCAGGAATAGTGTGACAAGCAGGACTAGGGAAGTGATTGTTTCCCTGTACTCAGCACTGGTGAAGCCATACCTTGAGCAGTGTGTTCAGTTTTGGGGCCCTCACTACAAGAAAGACATTGAGGTGCTGGAGCAGATGACAGCCCAGGGCCAGGTGGAGTGGCCTGGGGTGGTAATGAGGGCACATCTCTGCAAACCAGAGGGCTGCATGGCCAGATGGTGCTGAACAGGTCTGAGCAGGTATAGCATGAGTACAGGTGCAGAGCTGCAGTAAAGGGCCAAGCCATATGGTTCTGTTGGACAAGTATAGCAATGCTCCAGGGAAAGGCACTGAAGAATGGAGATGATCCAGACTATATGTAGAGTGGAGCAGGGGAACAAAGAAAGTCTCTAAGGAATCTCCCCACAGCATCCTGGCCAGAGCACTCCCAGGGAGCCCCAAAGGGCATACAATGCTCAGGCAGGAGAGTCTTAATGGTGGCACAGAAGCCCTTCTACTTGACAGAAGGACAAAGCTAGCTGGCCTCCCTGCATTTGGCAGTTCTTTTATTCTGAGTGAGATGAGTGTGTTTTCCTTGCAGGGAGACTGACTGAACAAATCCCATTTCCCAGCAGGAGCAGGAAAATTAAATGGCTTGGGGAGTTCCCTACTGCTTATTTGAAATGCTATGTGAGTGATTACCTGTGCACCTAAAAGTTAAAATAAGCCAGTGTAAAACATAGTATGTATCAATGTCAATTACAATGCATCCCAACCACGGGATCCTTTCTCCCAAAGGTTATACAGTTTTCAAAAATACGCCTTTGAGGCTGTGAATGGTGAAGAAAAATAATCTCAAGTCCTGTATTTCATTTAATGTAGAAACTTTTGTTTTGCTTTTTTACACTATACTGGGTTTGAAGAGACTATGGAAATAGGTACTATCATAAAAGAGCTTGCAGAAGAATCCAAAATTTCTCCTTATTTTTTACAGTACTTCAATGGAACTGTAAGTGTAAGAGGGCTGGCTTGGTCATAGACTCATAGAATGCAGTTGGTTGGAGGAGACCTTCAGAGGTCATCTAGTCCAACCCCCCATCCCCAGCTAGAGCAAGTTGCCCCATCAAAGCCTGATTTTCAATGTCCCAGGGATGGGGTCTCCACCACCTCTGTGGGCAACCTATTCCACTTTCCACCACCCTCATACTAAAGAACTTCTTCCTAATGTCCAATATAAATCTACTCTTCTCTAGTTTAAAACCATTGCCCCTTGTCCTTTTGCTACATGCCCTTGTACACAGTCCCTCTGCAGCTTTCTTGTAGGCCCCCTTCAGATTGTTCACTCTGATTTACGTGAATATTATTTTGATTTTTATTTTCCTACTATTTAAAAGCACTTGCTAGATAGAAGTTCCCACAGCTGTTTGGTCACATAACAACAGACAGACTCTAATATCTCATGCATGGCACTCAGCATGGTGTGTCAGAAAAAAGGCCCTAAACCTGTTCTTGCATTCTAATATAAGTGTATATGTCACTTTGTAGGAGCTCCAAATCCTATCCAAATTCTGCAAAGTCTAATAGAACAACAGTTGCCAAATGACAAAACCTATCAGAAGAAACACAGTAAAAAGACTCATCTTTGTTTCTGATCTTCACAGCTTCAGTACAGGCAAGATAAATGCCAAGGTTTCCAAAATAAAGCCAGTTAACCACTGTAACTGCTATTAAAATATAAACAAGGACATAAAACCAGAGATGTTGGAAGCTAGGATATGAACGTTTGAAACAACATCTATGTATACAATTAAGAGTTTTGTTAACATCATTTGCTCCTGGGGCTGTGCAGCTCCACTGGCTGCGGCTGTGCTGAGAACAGAGACATAGACCTCTGGGGCCCTCAGCATCTAACCAGCAATGGGGAATCCCCGAAGTAAAATGTTTGTGCACTGATGCTGTGGTGTGGTGGGAGGAGAAAAGGGACTGCAGAGAGGTGTAGCTTCCTCCTCTTTACTGTCATGCAGGACACACATTACCCAAGGAAGTAGCAAAAGTACCTTAATTCTATGTGAATTTGAGTAAGTCCCTGGAGGTGTTCAAAAGATGTGTGGACTTGGTACTTCAGGACATGGTTTAATGGCCATGGTGGTCTTAAGACTGACAGGTGGATTTGATGGTCTTTTCCAACCAAAACAATTCTATGACTCTATGATCCTTCTCAGGAACTCCTCATCTTAGTTCAGGCAAGCAGGCTAGTTGTTTTAAAAGCTCTGCCAACATGCACTGGTAGCCAAAACCAGGACAAATCGCTTGGATGATGATACAGAGGAGAACTTAATGGGCATCGGTGTGTTTAAAATATCACCATTTTTCTTGTATAGACACAGCTGTTGAATAAATGCACTGCTCAGCACTGATCATCGATATGACAAGGTAAATGAAGATGACACATTCCTAAGTAAGAATTATGGTTCTGCCTATACACAAAAAATGGATCCGTTCAATTTAATCAGTAAAGAAATGGATGCAGCACAGCCAACATAGACACAAAATGTAAAAATGACATTGCATACATCTATTTAAGACTGAACATTTTAGCAACCTTCTTTTCAGTAGGTACTATGCTGGCATTTTTTGTCTGAACACAACATATAATGATCAAGACTCTGGATATGAAGAAGATGACTGTGATCCATGACCCCCTAGAGTCCATACTCATCTTTTGGGAGCCGCTAGAAGAAGCCAAGCAAGATTGTTCATCTGCAGAATTGGACTGAACAACACCATAAGACATTGCTGTTAGTGGGTAGGAGATCTCTGCAGAGGGACCTTGACAGGCTGGACAGATGGGCAGAGTCCAGCGGTATGAGATTTAACACATCCAAGTGCCGGGTTCTACACATTGGCCACAACAACCCCATGCAGTGCTACAGGCTGGGGTCAGAGTGGCTGGAGAGTGGCCAGGCAGAAAGGGACCTGGGGGTGCTGGTAGATAGTAGGCTGAACATGAGCCAGCAGTGTGCCCAGTTGGCCAAGGCGGCCAATGGAATCCTGGCCTGGATCAGGAATAGTGTGGCCAGCAGGAGCAGGGAAGTCATTCTGCTCCTGTACTCAGCACTGGTTAGGCCACACCTTGAGTCCTGTTTCCAGTTCTGGGCCCCTCAGTTTAGGAAAGATGTTGAGTTGCTGGAACGTGTCCAGCAAAGGATAACAAAGCTGGGGAGGGGTTTGGAGCACAAGCCCTATGAGGAGAGGCTGAGGAAGCTGGGATTGCTTAGCCTGGACAAGAGGAGGCTCAGGGCAGACCTTATTGCTGTCTACAAATACCTGAAGGGAGGTTGTAGCCACGTGGGGGTTGGTCTCTTCTCCCAGGCAACCAGCACTAGAACTAGAGGACACAGTCTCAAGCTGTGCCAGGGGAGGTTTAGGCTGGATGTTAGGAAGAAGTTCTTCATAGAAAGAGTGATTGGCCATTGGCATGGGCTGCCCAGGGATGTGGTGGAGTCACCATCACTGGAGGTGTTTAGGAAAAGAGTGGATGGGGTGCGTGGTGCCATAGTTTAGTTGATTAGATGGTGTTGGATGATAGGTTGGACTCAATGATCTCAAACATCTCTTCCAACCTTGTTAATTCTATTCTATTTTATTCTAATTACTGGTCTATTCCTGGTGCTTCAGTTATGCAAAATAAATACACTAAAATAATTAATCATTGTCATTAAACAACTGTAGTGTTGTACATACATTGCACTTGAACCTAATAAATGATGACAATTCATTATTTCAGCTTTATGACAATACTTCCGTGGTAAATATTTCTACAAATTCTAAAAGTCAGATATAAAAAGCAGAAGTCTGTACACTATAAACTGCCACGAAACTGAAGACTTGTCAAACGAAAATGAGCTATAAAACCACTAATATTCAGGCAATGTCACTCTCATTAAACACCTAATGATGCCACAGGCATTTTAGTGGGCAAATGCTCATGAGGCTCATGAGGAATTAGGAGGGGAAAAAAAACAGAAAACCTACAACAACAAAACCCCTGCCCCTAAAACTGCTTGCCAAGCTGTTTGTACATTCTGCCACAGGCGGTTTCTTGAAAAAGATGGAGATTTAAATGGAGACAGTCAGTGACTATTAGATGCCCATGATGGTGAAAGCAAGCAGAAGAACTGATGCTTCAGATTAAGGGCTTCATTTTGCTTTCAGTTGTGTTTTGCCCGTCTCAACATTTCATAGTATTTAAATGAATCTGTTACATAAGGCATTTCTCCTGTCTGTGCTGCTGAGCAGCCATATTCTCCTTTCTGGTATGGATTGTCTTGGGAAACTTGCCAAGCTGTGACAGAGCAGCGCATAAAAGGAAATCACGTTCATAAGCTGGGGGTGGGGAGAGCTGCAGGTGAACAGATTCAGTGCAGCAACATATGTATAGTCTCCTGTCTCAAAAATCCAGGGTTTAATTCAGATGGGAGCCACAATACTTCTTTTTTTAAAAAGCACACAGGGCTGCTAGAGACCCCAAGCCATCCCATTCCCTTGCTCCTGGGAGGGTGTGGCATGGTGCAGTACAGTGGCTCAACACTGCACTGGCTGATCAGAAGAATGAACACGTATTTCTTCTTAAGATGCTGGAAAAGCCCCATTCAGTCCTGAAGTCTATTCCTGACATGTGCCAAATACCTCCTTCACACTTAGGAAGGATCTGAGATTTAACACATCCAAGTGCCGGGTTCTGCACATTGGCCACAGCAACCCCTTGCAGTGCTACAGGCTGGAGTCAGAGTGGCTGGAGAGCAGCCAGGCAGAAAGGGACCTGGGGGTGCTGGTCGATGGTAGGGTAAACATGTGCCTGCAGTGTGCCCAGGCAGCCAGAAGGGCCAATGGCATCCTGGCCTGGATCAGGAACGGTGTGGCCAGCAGGAGCAGGGAGGTCATTCTCCCCCTGTACTGCACTGGTTAGGCCACATCTTGAGTACTGTGTCCAGTTCTGGGCCCCTCAGTTTAGGAAAGATGTTGAGTTGCTGGAACGTGTCCAGCAAAGGATAACAAAGCTGGGGAGGGGTTTGGAACACAAGCCCTATGAGGAGAGGCTGAGGAAGCTGGGACTGCTTAGCCTGGACAAGAGGAGACTCAGGGGTGACCTTATTGCTCTCTACAACTACCTGAAGGGAGGTTGTAGACAGGCGGATGTTGGTCTTTTCTCCCAGGCAGCCAGCACCAGAACAAGAGGACACAGTCTCAGGCTGCACCAGGGGAGGTTTAGGCTGGATGTTAGGAAGAAGTTCTATACAGAGAGAGTGATTGCCCATTGGAATGGGCTGCCCGGGGAGGTGGTGGAGTCACCATCACTGGAGGTGTTCAGGAGACTTGATAGGGTGCTTGGTGCCATGGTTTAGTTGATTAGGTGGGTTGGATTGGTTGATGGGTTGGACACAATGATCTTGAAGGTCTCTTCCAACCTGGTCTATTCTATTCTATTCTATTCTATTCTATTCTAATTAAGAACAGAGGGAAATTAAGGTGGACCCAGCCTCTTGTAAGAGTAAGTTATTATCTGCCTGCCAGAACCTGCCTGAAAAGCATTTCCTATGGAATTCAGTGAATTATCTCCTTGTTAATACTTATTATTTTATTTACTAATACCCAAGCTCTCAAGTACTTGTTGGCCTTTCATCTCTAGACCTGAAAGTGCTTTTCAAAGGGGAGCATCATCAACAAAGGAACACAGACATTTACATTTGGGCTTTGTCATGTAAAGAGCATCTCAGTTCACCTGTAAAAGCATATTTGCCAGTTGAGCTTTACTCTGGTCACCTGCCCTGGAAACAATCTCCAAATCCTAAATGACTGGGGGCAAAGGGAGGGATTTTCAGCTGAACACAAACAGCTGTAGGGGATTGGGCAATCCTGCACAATGCTGCACCTAGCTGGAAGATGTGGAGGTCAGAGACCCAGTTTGAAGTCTACAACACTGGAGCAACCTCCAAGCATCTCTAGATCAGGCCAGGGTTCATTATTGCAAGGCATGGGATTACAGCACTGAGTGCTTTTAATTGCTCCTTCCCTGAAGAAAATATTTACTATCCTTTTGCCATCTTTGGTTGTTATAGTAAAAGGCAAGTGAAGAAACGTGCTTGGGTTGATACATTCTTGGGCAGATTTGCACTGCATACAGACTAGAATTTTTCATCTTAATGACCTGCAGCTGAAACAGATGTTTTGCTTTAGTGTTTTAAAGCACTTCACAAAACTTAGCACTAATTTATTCTTTCACAGTGCAAGGAAAAAAAGAAGTTTGGTATCGTTACTCACATAACAGAACAATGTGAAAAATGGAAACAGATGTTTCTCATTTAAGCATGAATAAGAAGGAAGTGAAAGGAAAATAGTTGCTGTAGTAGTAGTTATTAAGAGAAATATGATGGCTTGGTTAAGTCAAGACAATTTCTTATGGATCCCCTGTCAATCCTGAAAGATCTTTCTAACAACTCAGTCCCTGATTTGGCAAGCACATGGAAGTGATTAACTTCAGCTGCAGAGGCTGTCCTGCATGCTTCATTTATTGTATTTTTAAAAGCTGTATAGCCAAATGAGTACTTTACAGTTAGAAGTTGAGAAATCAACAGCATTGTTCCTGTAGACAGTAAAGCACTGACTGTTTTCACAAACTTCAGACACCTACATTTGAATATCAGAATAGAAATAAAGTCAGTGTGGTCGTTTGAGGCTGTGCCTTTAAGAACAAACACTGCTGGAACACACTGGCTAATGTTTTTGGTACTAGAACCAAAACATTCTGATATTCTAAACGAATTTCATTGGTTGATAAACAAAAATTCAGCTTTAGATTGTGAAGCGGTTGGAAAATTTTTTCCTCAGTTCAGTGCGGTTTGGGAGTTGGGGGAGTTTGGTGTTTCAGCCTGTTCTCCCTGCCTGCTTCTTCTGCGAACTGCTGGACTTGGCCTTCAGATAAGCAAACACTAATCCTGCATGGGCTTTTGAAGCTTGCTAACAACTCTTTTCCTTAGTAACTTGCCTTTCTCTCTCTCTAACCCCTTTTTGGGGAAAAAGGGAGGTAAGGGGGGGAGAGAGGGGGTTCCAAAGAGGGGATCCCTCCCTGAGGGAGGGATTTTTGTTGTGTTATTTGTCTTTGCTGTGTATTTCTGTGTATATATTGTAAATACCTGTATATATTGTGTTATATATAACCTGCTTTCCATATATGCTTGTAAATATATAGCTTTTGCTCTTCGACTGAGTTAGCTGTGGTTTCTTACTCTGTGGAGGAGGGAGAGCTAAGCCCTCTCTCAACCCACCACATTTATTGGCGCCCAACGTGGGGCTTGCTGACAAATTAGTTTGATTTATTGCTTGCTTAAGTCGAACGAGCAAACATGAAGGTGTTTTGGCTTTTTGAGCGTCTGTTCTTCTCGGTCTTTGGTGTATTGATCTACAAGTATTGCCTGGGTATGATTATCGATAAGATAGGTAAATATATAATGCAAAAATTATATTTGTGGTTTAAGTACAAGATTCGGCTTCTGTATGATCAGTGCCTGGAATTCTTTTATGTTAAAAAGTACAGAAATGTTACATCTAGCACACTGCAGGATTCGAACCCATGACCTCAGCACTCATAGTTCAAAGCACTGCCAACTGAGCTACTGCACATTCCTGGATACAGTCAGATTGTGAAACCTCTGTATGATGTGACTCGAAAGAGGAACAGTTTCCACTGGGGACCTGAACAACAAGCAGCCTTTGACCAGATAAAGCAAGAAGTAGTCCAAGCAGTGGGTCTGGGACCTGTGCGAGATGGTCCAGACATTAAGAACATTTTGTACACGGCTGCAGGTGACAATGGTCCAACCTGGTGCTTGTGGCAAAAAGCTCCAGGTGAGACACGTGGACGACCTCTTGGTTTCTGGAGTCGAGGTTACAGAGGTTCAGAGGCTAATTACACTCCAACAGAGAAAGAGATTCTAGCTGCCTATGAAGGAGTGAAAGCAGCTTCTGAAGTAATTGGAACTGAGTCACAACTTCTCTTAGCTCCCAGATTGCCGGTTTTGAATTGGATGTTCAAAGGCAAAGGTTCCACACCACATCATGCCACAGATTCCACCTGGTCTAAGTGGATGGCCCTGATAACACAGAGAGCTCGAATGGGAAATCTTGAAAGACCTGGTCTGGTGGAGGTGATCTCAAGTTGGCCTGAAGATACCAACTGTGCTAAACCTCCAGAGGAGAGAGTAACTCGTGCTGAGGAAGCTCCTCCTTACAATGACCTTTCTGATGATGAAAAGAAATATGCTTTGTTCACAGACGGTTCCTGTTGTCTCGTCGGGAACAAGCGAAGGTGGAAGTCTGCCGTGTGGAGTCCAACACGCCGAGTTGCAGAGGCGAAGGATGGAGAAGGAGAATCCAGTCAGTTTGCAGAGGTAAAAGCTGTCCAGCTAGCTCTCGACGTGGCTGAACGTGAGAGATGGCCAAAGCTTTATCTCTACACCGACTCATGGATGGTAGCCAATGCTCTATGGGGTTGGCTAAAGAACTGGAAAAAGAATGGCTGGCAGAGGAAAGGAAAACCCATCTGGGCAGCTGAACTGTGGCAAGACATTGCTGATCGAATCGAGAGAATTCCAGTGAAAGTGAGACACATTGATGCTCACATTCCCAAGAGCAAAGCTACTGAGGAACAGCAGCACAACCATCAGGCAGATCTAGCTGCAAGAGTTTCTCAAGTAGACAAGGACTCTGAACTTGATCTCGACTGGAAACACCGAGGTGAGATATTCTTAGCTCGGTGGGCTCACGATTCGTCAGGACATCAAGGCAGAGATGCAACATACCAATGGGCCCGTGACAGATCCATAGACATTTCCATGGATGCCATCACACAAGTCATCCATGACTGTGACATTTGTGCTGCTATTAAGCAGGCAAAGAGAATTAAGCCCTTGTGGTATGGTGACAGATGGTCCAAATACAGGTATGGTGAAGCTTGGCAGATTGACTACATCACTCTACCACGTTCTCGTTCTGGTAAGCAGTACGTGCTTACTATGGTAGAGGCAAACACTGGATGGCTGGAAACTTACGCAGTCCCACATGCAACTGCACGCAACACCATTCTCGGTCTGGAGAGACAGATCCTGTGGAGACACGGAACTCCAGAGAGGATTGAGTCAGACAACGGAACTCACTTCAAGAACAACCTTGTAAAGAGCTGGGCAAAAGAGCACGGTATTGAGTGGATTTTCCATATTCCTTACTATGCACCAGCTGCAGGGAAGATTGAACGCTACAACGGTTTGTTGAAGACCACTCTCAAAGCCATGGGAGGTGGATCTTTGAAAAACTGGGAGAAACATTTAGCACAAGCAACCTGGCTGGTGAACAGTAGAGGTTCAGTGAACCGAGCTGGACCTGCACATTCTGATCTGCTACAGAAAGTAGAAGGTGATAGAGTTCCTGTTGTTAGGGAAAAGAATCTGTTAGGTAAAACTGTTTGGGTATTTTCGCCCTCAGGGGAGGCTAAACCTGTCCGAGGGGTGGTTTCAGCAGAAGGTCCGGGTCACACTTATTGGGTAATGCAAGAGAATGGTGAAATTCAGTGTATTCCACAAAGAGATTTAACTTTAGCTGAGAGAGTTTAATTTCAGAATGTTGTACAGCTACAGCGCGTCCAAAGGAAAGAGTCCCTGAGGAATCTACGGTGCACGAACCCTGAGAACCCTGAGAGCCCTGAGTCAACTGAGAGTCCCTGAGTCCCTGTTTCCCTTTTTCTTCGCTTCGTCTGCGGAGAGACAAACTGTTTTCCATTTTCTTGATTTTGGATTTTCTTGGACTTCTGAATCATCTACATCTGAGTATAGCCGGAATGGACGATGAACTTAACTTACGAACTGTAAATATTGTTCTGGATTGGATGGACAGTACGAACAGCCAATGAAATTGTTTAGAAAGGGGTGGACTGTGGTCGTTTGAGGCTGTGCCTTTAAGAACAAACACTGCTGGAACACACTGGCTAATGTTTTTGGTACTAGAACCAAAACATTCTGATATTCTAAACGAATTTCATTGGTTGATAAACAAAAATTCAGCTTTAGATTGTGAAGCGGTTGGAAAATTTTTTCCTCAGTTCAGTGCGGTTTGGGAGTTGGGGGAGTTTGGTGTTTCAGCCTGTTCTCCCTGCCTGCTTCTTCTGCGAACTGCTGGACTTGGCCTTCAGATAAGCAAACACTAATCCTGCATGGGCTTTTGAAGCTTGCTAACAACTCTTTTCCTTAGTAACTTGCCTTTCTCTCTCTCTAACCCCTTTTTGGGGAAAAAGGGAGGTAAGGGGGGGAGAGAGGGGGTTCCAAAGAGGGGATCCCTCCCTGAGGGAGGGATTTTTGTTGTGTTATTTGTCTTTGCTGTGTATTTCTGTGTATATATTGTAAATACCTGTATATATTGTGTTATATATAACCTGCTTTCCATATATGCTTGTAAATATATAGCTTTTGCTCTTCGACTGAGTTAGCTGTGGTTTCTTACTCTGTGGAGGAGGGAGAGCTAAGCCCTCTCTCAACCCACCACAGTCAGACTGAAAAGACATTGTTTCCTGAAATACAAAGAAGTGGTTTAATTTTACTGCAGCACAGACAAGAGCATTGTGAGACCCAAAAGCAGTAACCAGGGACCCACTACATATGCCACACTGAGAGCCCCAGCTTCCCCTGACACCTGGGAGGAAGGACCTGCTCTGCTTTGGCAACTGCTTCTCACTCCTCCCTGTCCCAGGAGAAGGAAAAGTCCAACTTCAGCTGCAGGGCCTTTTCCAGTAAAAGTCTTTCAGAAACCTCCAGTGCCATAGGATTCACTGAGGGAAATGCAACCAACAAGGAATTTGGGTGCAAACCAAAGATCTCATCTTTCATTGTTAGTACTACTTCTTGTCTTAGGCTTTTGGAAGATGAAGGATCCAAGCAGGGCAGTGCAGACCTGGAGAGAGAGTAACAGTCTTGTTACAACCTCCTGAAGGCAGAGACCTATCCCTGCCGCAGTCATCCTACTCCAGTTTCCACAGGTTTCCAAGGTGCCCTAGGGCTCATGTCTGTGGAAGACAGGACAGATCTACCCCACCAACACTCACTATCAGGAGAAAGATCCCTGCCACAGAAGAATCCTCCTGCCAATTCCATCTCACAAAGCAGCTGCTCAGTTTTCAATCTTTGTTATTCCTGACAAAATTATGCTCTTTCCAGCCCCACTGAATTACTTTTTGTCTATCTCTACCAACACATACCTAGGTTGCCTTGGAAAGGGCAGAATAACTGGCAGAAGTTTAACTACTCCTGATGTTCCCAAAAAGGAGGAAAGGCAAAAGAAATGTTCAGATTCCCTGTGGAATACAGCAGAGGAATTCTTAAAAGGAAAAATTTTAAATTACGCTTCAAATTCTCTTGTTTGAGTTTTAAGGCCAATATTTCAGTTATAGGAAACTGTCCCTTTCCACTCAGCATTTTTAATATGAAAGTAACATTTCCAAAATTGGCCGTGATTGTTGCTGAGAGAGATTTGCCCCTATATGCAGTCCACAGACTGTGCATGCAGAATTAATAATCTCATTAACATTGCTATATGCAAATGCTCCCAGGATACAAAGAGAAATTTGTATTTCAGATTAATATTTTATGGGAATTTTGTGTGTACATGATAAATGAATAAATGGAGGGACACAAGGGGACATGAAGAACATGTGCATCATGTGTGAGAAGTGCTTTAATTCTTAAATGTTTGCAATGGCCACAAGATGGTTAAGGAACAAAAAGACTTACTGTAATTACATAAGAGAGAATAAGAAAAAAATGGAAAAGAAAAAAAAAAGAGAGAGAGATCAAGGGACCCATTGTGTTTTATAGTTTATCCAACTGCAGAGCCGGCTTGAGAGATTCTCCAAACCCTCCTGCCCTGATCCTTTCCACCCTATTTGCCTTCCCATTACTATCCTTCTAATTCTGCCAACTGAGCCCTTTGCATATTCAAGCTTTAAACCAGCTCTAATGACAGCATGGAATCACACCCTTAGTCTGCTTGCTCTCATTCATTTTCAGCTGCTACATAATGAGGGTCAATACCATACAAAATCTCAGCACCAATAGAGTGCTGTGGATGCTAAAAACCCAGGCACATCAGGGAGACTGAGAACAGGTCTTAGAATCTGAAGATTAAAAAGGACAGTTATTTGGAGAGAACCACCACTGGTTACCCACTGTTTTGGCTTCTGGGTTGCCCCCTTTACCACCTCTCTAGCTATCCTTACTCCATTGCAGTTTTATTGCTACTCTGGAGTGACATGAAGCTCTCTTATACTTTACCTATAAGAAATGTAATATTGTATTTGTCCAAAAACCTACATGAGTAAAAGAAGATCCCTGAGGGGATATTATTAACTGCCTGCTACTTATCATTGATGGTTATTCTCTGAGACAACTCTCCTGTTTAATCTTTATGCTCTCGACAATAACCCTTCTCTCTTTTTGATCAAGTGTTTAATTTTCTTGAAAGATTTTCTGTGACTTTAGCTATTATTGAAGAGGATTTTAATTTTACCCCAACTCTTTAATGGCTAAATCTTGCATATCCACTGTTTCAAATAGGGGTATTTCAGTTACTCTAAGTAAATAGTTCAAGGATTTGGTTTTGATAGGTAGCTGTAAAATTTCAAATCAAAACAAAATTGAAATTGCAGTTTCTTTTCCACTTCAGAATAGAGTTTTTAGTTTCCCTGAATGACCTGTCAGTGTATTAGAATAAGAAATGGGTACTGCTAGACTGCTACAGAGCATACTCCAATGTCAGCAGAGCTTCATCAGCATGAGTGGCAGCCCTGTATGGGAATTCAGTTAGCTGGTTATTTCATCTGCAGATGATCAAAGATAAACAAGATAAAAAAGACAAACAAAGGAAAATGGTGATGTACATTCCTAGTCTCCATAGGCAATACTACTGCTAAATTTCCTCTAATTGTTTATAGTAGAACTTTAAAGCATGACAGGAGAGAAAAAAATTAAAAATCAGCAGAGGTTCAGCAGAGAGCAAAGCTGAGAAAACCTTGAAACCTCTTGCTTTCCCTTCTCACAAGCATTCTCAATCCTTCCTCACTGTCATCTCCACAGCCCAGTGGAAGTCCAGATCATGAGTAAATATACAGTAAGATAATAGTTACATTTAGCACAGCTCATGGAGTAAGGGAGGACTGTACGACAGGACTGAGAGGTCTTTTTTAGGAGGCTTGTTTTGTTATGTCATACTGGGCACTCCCACTTACAATGACCTTGTTGTCCATGATAACTACAACACTTTACAACGGTCTCCAGTTCTGAACCCAATACATTTGGCTTATGATTTTACAGCTGTCATTTGTGTCCCAAATATTGGCTGTCTACTTGTCCAATTTAAACATGTAAGTGGAAGCACAGTCTTGATCTGCTCCCTCCTCTGCAGCTGCTTTCTTTTCTTGGTTCCCAAGTTCAAATTGGGAACTCAGAACTTCTGCCTTACAGCCTGAAGGAAAATGGTCATTCACTCATCTTCCTTGCCCCTTTTCCACAACAAGCCATCCTCACTGCTACCCTCCCTCCCAGCATGGGCTTGCTTACAGGATTGAATCAGAGAGGTGCCAGGAGCTCTGCAGGACACACAGCTGCTCCATGACCAGAAATTCAGGTGAGGAAAAGATTCAAGTGAAAATAAGCAGGCAGAAAGCCTAGTTAGCAGACACCAGAATATACAGATATGAATCTATACATCTAAGCCTCAAGCTGCCCCATCTATTAAAAAACATGTTGAAATACTCCCCTGTTTCTCGATAAAGTTATTAGGGTTAATAAATTAATTATGCTTACATAACACCATATTGTCAGAAAGATCTTTCCCTAAATCAACATTTTCAAGTATTTCAGCTGATGACAGAAATTAATTTCATAAACAGGTACAACACAGACTACAAACAGTGACTGAAAATCTCAAAATGATCCCCTAAAGATTAATCCAATACTGCAAAATCTTTCAGAGTATTTATTTCCTGTTGCATTTCTGTTGAGGCAGTTGGACTCGGCAGTCCCCTTTGCATTTCAGCATCTGATGCCAGAGTACACAGCAGTACTGGTGGAAAGATCACAGCAAGAGAGATGTATTCACCAAAGAAATGGAGCAACAGACTTAAAAAGAGCATGATTCTCACAGCAGGTCAGCTGAAGTGGCAGCTGTGCATTTCTGGGCTAGTACCAAGTGTCCACTAGCACCTTGTAAGAGCCTTTAGATTTTATTCCTGTTGACTGAAATTCATAAATATTTTCTAACAGTACCATTGCTTTTCAAAGTGCTGGTTCAGCCCTAGCATAGGATGAACTTTTGCCAATATTTATCTGTCTGATATCCAAGGCTCAAACAAGAGGAGAATCTTTGTGTGGTGCCCTTCATACTTGCATTCAAATCTTCCCTGTTTTAATGAGCCATGGGCTGTTGCTCTGAAACTGAGGACATTAACCGTTCAGAAAAAGTAAACCCCTGCAGATTATCACCTGGCTTCTTCCCAGGTTCAAACAAGCAGAGTGCAAAAGCAGAGAATCTGAATACTCTGCCTGAACAATAAGCACAGTAGCTAATCACTTTGCCTGGCTTTGTCAAGCATATGAGTATTTTGTTTATGTCACGTGAATACCAGAGGTCTCCAAATGTCACTATATTCACAGAAACTAACTGTGCTGCTATTAAATGATTCTCTTAGCATTCCCCCTTCTCTGTGGCAGTGAAATAATACCTATTTCATGCTTCTAGATTTTTAAAGCAAATGTTTTATTGCTTTCCAAACAGCATTTAACTGCTGGGTATCACTTCTGAGTCCACCACCCAGTAATCCTTACAAAGAAAAGGATCTCAAATCTTGAGAAGTACACTTTGCTAGCAACTGGCCACTGACTAATGGTATTCCTGCACTTTAGTAAATCACTAGTAGATTTATTGCTACTTAGCCTGGTCATTCCATTTAGCACTGGAGGAATAGTTTGAAAAGAAGACAGGAATAAGTGTTGGCCAGAAGGATGGCAAACCCATCAAAAGCCCTTTGCCAAACTCTGAACGTAGCATAGATGGTGCTTTAATTTACTGGAAACACAGAGAAAGGGAACAGTCAAAGAGTTGTGCTGTCACCTCAGAAAAGACAAATGGGATAAGGCATTAAACAGTTAAACAGACCTGAACTGCTACAATTTATGTAATGACAATACCCTCCCCATCACCATAACCCACCTTTTCACCCTTGTCCACCCCAGCTCCCCATGGTTCAGGAGACTTTTTGAACAGAGTGATTCTAGCATAACATGAAGGAAATACCAGCTCTATCTTTTGATCATTTCTTATTCATCTTCTTTCTCTTGTTGGGTCAAATCTCAGTCTCACTGAACTCCTGATTTAGCCTATTAGTGGGGAAGAGTAAACTCCCATCCTCATTTCCTTCCTTCACATATCTTCTAGCTCACTTCCCATGTTTCCGTTTTTATAGTCCTTAGAGGATACAGGAGTACGCCGCTTTGATTGCCTTTACCTTATCCTTCCTATAGGTCATGCAGGTCAGTGGCATATCTGGAATAAAGTAAGACTTATTTCAACCATCAGTCATGCTTCAGCTGGAAGGCATAGTCCTGTTAGCAGGGAGACTGAAGTGCTGCAAAGCAACCCAGAGGACAGTAGTGTCTTTGATGGCAACTGTGTGCTTCAGCTGCTGCCTGCTAACAGGTATCCATGGGCACCGCTGTTCCCCTGGCTCTGTTTCTCTTTGATCATGCTGTGCTGCTATTGGAGCATTTCAGTAAACAGGCCCCAGAGCAGGGTATACACGCCACTGTAACCATGCACCACAGGCAAGATCCTCCACAGATTAAAAATCAGAAAACGCCATGGTGTTTTCCTGAGCTGAGGATTTAGCCCTGTATGCTTAATATTTCTCTGCCACTGAGCAGGGCCTCATCAGGCAAGACACTGAGCAGTGTCTGATTAAAACCAGTGTGAATAGAGCACACACAGCAACACAGATTCCTCAGAAATGGCCCTTTACAAAGAACCACCTGGATTCTACAAAATGAGCCACGTGTGGCACTTCAAACTGGACACCTTTGTAGAACTTCAACCACTACTGGGGTCAGAAGCCCTGGATTTGACCACATTCACCACTTATTCAAAAAGGCAAGAACTCTGCTGAGAGCGATGCAAACAATGTTTGCTTTACGACAACACATAAAGACTCTGTCTGAAGTCTTCTGAAAAAGTCTTCCTTTTAGTGGCATGAGAACAGTGCACACTACATGCTTTAAATGGGATCCGAGTCACTTTTTTCATTGCTACTAGAGCAGGTACTGCTGGAGATAAAAGCGACTGTCTCGGAAGAGCAGGTATGACATCTGGTACATAGCACCAAAAATAAATCTTTAACTTCCTCTCATACCTGCCAAACCTGCTCCAAGGAAATAAACCTGGGAAATATTACAAATACACACTTCTCTCAGATTTCAAAGGAAGAACTGACCTATTTTTTCTTTGCCCATTTTAAACGTTTCCTATGACAAAATCAGTTTGTTAAAACAATGGGCTCTGCTTGGAATAACCCAAATCATAAGAGAAAATTGCATGCATATAAAAAAGGCAAGTAGCCTGACGTTTGCCTTGGAGATAATTCAAGCTAATACTGCTATTTATAGTGCAGCAGCACCTTAGGGACCCAGTCATCCTCAGCACACCTACCTGGTAAGGACTACACAAACATGAAATTGGATAGTCTTTCCCCAGTAGTATACTCATACTTGTTGTGATTTATGGAAACTTATTGTGTAATGCCATATAATTTAGGAGCAGTCCTTTGTTTAATTATTTTCTCTGGTCATATTTGTATAGTCAGCATTTTCCATATCCTTTCAATAGCTGACTTGGCTTACAAGAAGACAAGAGATTTGTCTATTGGCAAAGATGACCTACTTAAATCAGGAACAATTAAAGCCCAGGTTCCTATTTACAAGCTTGACTAAGAACCACACACACACAAATCAAACTGAAGAAGTCATGGAATACTTCTTAGTGCTACAGTTCTGATCACATGGGAGAGTCTATGGTGGGGGCAGGGGATGGTCAGAAAAGGAAGTGCATGTGAGTCATTATTAGCAATGTAAATGGGACACATTTGGAGGTTGCCACCATCCCGATCACTCATCTGCTTTTATTAGCCCACATTCTTTATTGTTATTGTCTTTGGTTTTCTGTGCTTGTTGTTAGTTATGTTATAGGAATCTGTTTAGCATAGCCTATATGAAAATGCAAATGGAGATGAAAAACAGTAAAATACATACATGCAGCTTCCCTGTCATGTATACCTTTGACAGAAGCACATCAAATACAAAAGAATTGTTTCACTTTGAAAGTCTGCTTGTTCATTATGTGCGTTACTTTTTTACCAGCAGATGGCAGTTTACCATTATTTTAAATAGGTCCTTTTGTTGGTATCATATGTTTTGAAGTTCTGAGAGGTTGGTAAAAACCTTTGAGCCCACTTCAAAGTTATTTTTTAATTCCATTTCCTTCTGCATCACCCCCTCTAGAAAATGCAATTAAGCCTGAGCTATTTGTTTCAGTTTACACTCCTGCTGCTGATAGAGGCTAAACATTATCTTACACAGAGTTACTTGACAGCAACTTCACGCAGCACCCACGGCTATTACCCAGCTTCCAACACTCACTGCTGCCACCGGCCCCCTGAGGCACACTTTACATTCCCTAATGCCAAATCTGTGCTTGGGGAGTTGCACACATCATTATTAACAGGGCCAACATGAAGGATAAGGCTGTTCAAAGAGTCCTGTGGTTTATTTACTTCTGTGTTGCTTGGACACTCTTTCAGGTAACAGATTTTAAACTACCATCCAATCAACACTGCACTGCCTCCTGCACTGCAGCTGAGGACCAAGGGTGCAGGGAGTCTGTGCCAGGAGATGCAGCCTGTAGCAGAAATCCTGCTGCTACTCAAGGCTACCCTTTAACCCAGGCAGAGGCAGAATTATTGAGACTGTCATCCCTGGACTAACAGAGGGCTAAAAATGAGAGCTTTTCTACTGAAAAACTCCAGCAGGGAGCACAAGCAAAACAAAGGCCTGGGTCTGTTAGCCATACGCTGCTTTAATACCTAAGTGCCAGTTTACTCTGCACATCACCTGACGTGCAGCCCTCACAGGCACAGGCCATCTCAAGGCACCAGGGAGAGACTCATGCACCAAGACCCTCACACCCCACTGACCGTGGTGACATTGCTCAGTCTGTTTGAGCCCATCCTTCTTTACTGTCCCAACAATTGTGTCACTAGTGGCATTCAGGCTAGTCTGATGAGGCAATGCCATAGGACGCAGCTGGGTTTGTCATCTCATTAAACTCTGACACCACTACAGCACACAACACTCCTTTTGGCAGCACTAGCCATCAAGATTTCTGCTGGATTGAAGTAATCACTTGAACCCCCACTTCTTGCAGGAGCAGCACCATAAACAGAAACAAAAAGAACTCCTCTCACCTTATACCACAGGCATGCCAGCTCAGCTTTTCATAAGAGGATGGTATGTCAGGCACACATTTCTGCTAACTCACCAGCCCCTGCACACAACAGTGGGTTGAAACATGCTATACAGGGAACAGGTGGGAGGAAAGGGCTTCCCTCACCTGCCCACCTTACAGACTGGGGACAGACTGGTTTTGTGGCTGGGACTTTGTTCATTTGGATTTTTGTTTCGTGTGCATGGCAAACTGGCCTTTCCCTAGGGCTGCACAGGTCCTTTCAAGTCCTGCAACTTTTGAATTTGTGTTCCTTATATTCTCACACTGAAGCAGCAAATGAGATGCAGAGATCATTTTGCATCTGTTAAAGAACTAAACGCTGTAAGTTCCCAATGAAAGAGTGATGATACACAGCACTATCCTATCTTGGGAATGCAGCATTTTCTTTTACAAGCAGTCCCACATAGCCTCTTTTTAATGATCTGCAGAGAGACTGAGAAACTCACCAGTGGTATTAAATTAGATGCTGAAAACAACAGAGAGCAGATGCATTGTACAAATGGGCAAAGAGACATGAAAAACATGGGAAGGAGAAAGAAAATGTGGCAACGTTTGGGAAACACAGGAGAGCATTACAGTATGGGGAACAATAAGACACAGGTATACATGGTATCAGGCACAGATTGACCACAGCAGATCAAAAATGTGCCAAGAGGTACAGTTCAGCAGTAGAGGAAGAGAGACTAACAGGTCTTTTCTTTCTAATGCTTAAGACTCCTGAAGATGGAGGTTGCTGGGAACCCATCATGGTGAAGTTCTCATGAGGAGACCTGTGATATAAAATAACACTGATAACTGGAACAAATAGCAAATTCAAGTATTTATGAGTCACAGAATGACTTTTTAGCCTTTGATAGTTCCTAAACAGAGTCAGAAAACACATGCTGATCAACCTCTCCTCCTCACATTGGCAACTGCATAATTAAAGCAGATGTCCATGTGAACCTGACACCATCCTATCAACTTTTGTTTCCAAGAAGTACTTTAAATAACATTCAAAGTAGGTTTAACACCAGTTATTACTCTGATTATTGCATTCCTAAGTTAATGGATTTCAAAATTGTATTTTCTAGTTGAAGATTAAAGAGCTACTTCTAGGCTTCTTACCTTCTTTAATAAAGACAGACTCAATCTAGCCTTCAAAGTTGAACATTAATATAGAGGAGATTTGCTGTCAACTTAGTACGAGGAATGCCAAGTGATTACTGCTCACACTTGCTTTCTCATCCAAACCTCACCTACTCATGTTGAGAAGCAAACTGGATTTCTTACACACACATACCACTTTCATCTTGCAGATACTCAGGGATGCCTTCCACTGCTGGACCCCAGCTTTTCCTCTCTGCTTCAGAATGAAAGCAGGTTTGTGCCTCAGGGCAGAAAAAGGGCAGATTCTCACACCTGTGATGCACAGGTACCCCACATACCTCCTGGGCAGCCTGCTCCCCCTCCAGGGGGGTTACCGCAAACTGGGGAGAATGCTGCTGGCTCACCACATGGCCAATGTGCAAACAGCATCTACCCATATTTCATGCTGTGGTATATACTTGGCATTGGAAAGCAAAACACATTCCTCCAAAGAGCAAGACAAGCAGCAAATCGTGCTTTGCAACTGTCAGATCACGCACATCAAGCAGAGGAAGTCCATTCAGCTACTCCTACATTTCTCATATGCACATTATCACCTTCGTGTTGCAAGCAGAGTCCCAGAACTTCCCTATGACTAGTGCACATTCCCAGAAACACAGTCCCAGAAAGGTAAAGAAGGAAGAGACAAGACAATCTCTTGACAAGGTGCAGAGCTGAGCCATCTCAATCTCACCTTGCAAAGCCATGAACTTGTGAGCTCTTGGCCCTGTTGCTGGAGAAAACCAGGAAAAATCCTGACGAGAATCTGAAGCGAAACTATGCCCTGTAGATTTTGTCTGAGGTGCACTGCCTAGATCAGGTCTAATTGCCACACAATACAGGATGGAGAATCTCTGAATTGTCCCGGAATCTGTCTTAAAGACTGAACACTCTTACTTGCTTCAGAATATTGTTCACTGAGTTCTATTAAATCAGTAGCAGGACTCAGCCTCATTTGCCACTGTATGAATGTGCATTGCACTGGGAGGGGGAGTTGCAATCTGAGCCTAAAAACTAGGGTGTGGATTTCCACCCTCTGCTTTCCCTGGCTTTATGCCAAAAGCAGAGCAGCAACCAGGTGACTTACTTGTTGTCAGTACCTTCTACTTTTCTGAGTTTTCTATTAGGGCAGAGAAGCAATGATGCTTAAGAACTACATTATCTCACTTTGCATTAGATTTCCCACCTTGCTTTGTGACTCACAATGCCAAAAATCTTTTGTCATTTGAGCAATATGGAAAGCAGGGGATGAAGGCTCAAAACCTTAAGTTTTGCCTTGAATATGCAGCAAATGGCTAATTAGAAATTAGTATTTATGCGCTGTGGTCCTCTATTACAATTTGTTCTGCCCCAAAGTATCACTACAGTGTCACTTAGAAACCAAGAAGGGTTGAGGTGAAGTCTTTCATTAGAGAAACACAGCAGAATACCATGTGGAGAGCAGGAGCAGGCTGGAGGCTGACCGTGCAGGGCTCTACAGAGATGCCGGCCTGCAGGACAGGGACAGAGGAGCCCACGGACAGGAGAGCTTCAAAACATTAAATACCTGGTGGCTGAGAGCTGGTGCAGCTGCAGCAACCAAGAAGCGTTTGTCTTCATCTGCTGAGCAGGGCTGTGGGCTCCTTCCCGGTGGAGGCGGACGTGGGTGAGTCACGTGTAGCCGTGTCCCTGGAGTCCAGCTTCCTGCAGCGTGCTCTGCAGAGGGCAGCAGCTCAGTCAGCACAGGGACTGAAGCCTGTGGAAAAAAACCACTTCTCTCACAAAACGAATTATCGTGAGGATGTCCCTGAGCAACGCCTCTGCCTCTGCTTGTTGTTTTCTAGGTAGAACTAAGTCCTAGAAATTAATGTCTCAACCCTGGCACCATAATGTGGAGCTTCCCAATAACTGGAATGCTTAAAAATACAGCACAGTGTACTTAACAAAGTTTGGAATAAAACATACATCAGAAATTCAGGATTTGACTGTGTATCACGTCCCATCAGAAGCCAGCCTACGATTTAAGATGGGAAGAAACAAGGCCTGAGCATCTACAGAATGGAGAATACCCTCAAACGAAGCAAATAGCTTAAATGAACCATTAGAGCCAAATCCTCTTTGGCTGCCTAGCAGTATGTAAACACACGATGGCCACACTTGGGCAGAACTGCTGGGTTTGCAGCAAGTCTCCTCTAAGAACTTGTGGGTTTAGTCCAGCATCTGAGGAAATCTTTGGCCAAGCCACACACTGCTACTACTTTGCTGGGCTGTGGACAAATGCAAGACTAATTCTTCAGCCAGGGTTCATCTACTGTGGCAAATATAATTAATTCTTAAATACACTCACTAGGTCAGTAGGTCCTGTGAATTATAAGTGGTGTGAGGGCTACTGACAAAAGAAATTGCAGGATATACTGAGTTTCATTTATGGCTTGTATTACTGAAAGTATCCTTACCCAGGAGTGAATTTTGCTCAATGAAACTCAAAGTTTAAGTAAATGCAAATAGCCTACACTGAAAATGTGAAAAATAAACAAAATATCATTTAATTTAATTTGAGCACCCAAGCAAGTCATTTGCAAGTCTGTTTAATGTTTAGGAAGAAAAAACCTTAGTTCAGTCTCTACAAATGGTTTTAGTTACTTCTGTGACTTTCCATCTCTTGAGGATAATCTACTCCTAATAAGGACAATTGCTTAGATTTATTATCCCACCGAGGTCTTGTTAAAGATCTAAAAAAAAAAAAAAAATCCTATTTAAATGAAAAGGACAATAGAATATTTAAAGTCAGGGTCGTGTTTAATTAAAAGCTGAAACAGAATCCAGGTCTTTATGCATAAGAAAAGCAAAAACAGATTTCAAAGCTGTTAAGCTACATATAATTGGCATAAACTATCCATTGAGCCAAGGCAAAAAAAAAAAAAGAAAAAAAAAAAAGTAGGCTATCGTATGGAAATTACAGCCTATTAATAAATAACAAACCTGATACATGTGCATAGTGCCATACTTTTGCATGCATTTTTTAATTTGCCCAATTTGCTAGGCATATTTCAAAGCAAACATGAGACACACTAGCTGTTAGGTTGCACAAATCCAAAAGGGACAAAAAGACTGATTGAAATCAATGTATTAACATGCACCAGCACTTAAAAAACATTTCATAACGTTCCCAAAGAGAGCATGTAAACTGCAGCAGTGTCAGTGCAAAACTGCTGTAATCTGTGTTCCCATGTAGTCATTATTCACACATGGGAGTATACAGTTCCTACAGCCGTTTTTCATGCATGAATAGTTTAAAACCCCAAATCACTAACATAAATACGCAAGGGACACCTCCTTTTTGAAAAATCTTTCAAACTTTGAAAAGAAATGTGAGGATAGATACCAGCCCATGTATTGACACAGCCCCACTGCCACCACAAACACATCCAAACCTTCCCCAGGCTAAGAATTGCCACAGGGCCACGTGGCTCACAGCTCCTCAGCCAAACCCAGTAAGGTCAGGGCAGAGGAAAATCTTACCACTTCTGCCTTCCCTCACTGGCATGCAAATGGGGCCATGCATGTAGGGAAAGCAGGTCACCCCAACAGCTACTTTGGGCATCCTTTTCAGGAAATAATTATTTTTTATATAAAAAACAATTCCACAAACTATTTCTGGATTAAATAAATGGCACTTCCCCATTTTTTCCACATGATAAAGGATTATCAGCTGGCTGAGAGCAGGCAGACACGCAGTTGGGCTCTGCACAGAGAGGAAAGGCACACTGGAGAGCTCTGTGCAGCAGCAGAGAGCATAATACAGCCGCCGGAAAAGGTGACAAAATGGTTGCACTCCCCTCCTATCTGGCTCAGTTTGCACCAAATTACTAAGAATGACAAAGCAAAAGTCATCAGGGAATTCCAGCTCCGAGGTGAATCACACAACTCACTCCCTCGTCTGGAAAAATCCAGAGAGCAAATCTCTGCAGTGTCAGTCCCTTGTTTAATGATCTAATAAATTTTGTTGAAACACATTTCAAGCCCATGGTAAGCAGCCATGATCCCCACTTGCAGCTCCTGTGGAAGCAGCTGCTGTAGTTGGTGCCTTTGCTTTTAAATTGCATTTCTGCACAAATGCTCAGTATTTAAGGTTCCCTAAATCCATAAAGTCCTGCCAAGGGCCATCTGCGTGCCCAGCCACCAGGTCCCTCAGAGATCTAGGAAGAAGGTGGTGGCAACCCTGCGTCCCCACTGGCAGCTCCCTCTGTAATCCCTTCCCACTGAGAGCTGTCTCTTCCTGCGGTGGGCTGAGTGGGTTCTTTGCATAAATACAACGAAATACAGCATCTCTGTTACAACACAAGCTTTGCAACACTTCAAACTCACCTTGCACCTGGTGCTACTAACACCAAGGTGGAGGGCTCAGTAACACGGGAGAGCCACCGGTTACGTTAGGCCCGCGCCAAGGCTGAGGCGTACAACCCACGCTGGGCCGATCAGCCGCCCGCAAGAGGCGCGCAAAATGGCTGCCGCGGAGGGCCCCGCCCGCCGAGCGCCAGTGCGGACCCGCCAGTCTCCATGGCGGCGCCCGCGAGCAGTGGAGGTCAAGGAAACGGGGCGCGCCAGGCTTGGGCCGCGCGGGCTTGGGAGCAGGGGGAGACCGGTCCAGCCGGAGCGGCGGGTAACGAAACTCCAAGCGTGTTCCCGGCCAGGGCCGGGACGCTGCAGCCGAGCGCAGGGAGCGAGTTGTCTGGCGGCGTTCAGCCCAGCAGCGCTGCTGAACTCTCGTTTGTATGCGCCGTGATAAATGATGGCTCGTTTCCACGTACGGTTTTTGCAAGGCAGATGGGTGATTCCTGAAATGCGCCCCAGGCAGGCGATTGTGAACATAATTAGGAAGGGGAAACGTCCAATACAAGGCCTATGTGAAAGACATATTAAAACACTTAGTGTGCGGTGCATCCTGGGGGTTGTATTCCTCAATGACCATTGTAAAGAAATATGTTCTGAAATCTCTTGTCATAGAGTCTGTGGGAAGGCACAGATGTTTACAGATGTTAACTAGTACTTGAAATTATATTACTGATTCCACTTGGTGGCCAAGAGCTCATTTCCCATTCCATCTACATAGTAACTGGAAATGTAAATTTAATGCTGCTCTTTTTCCAGCTCTTTCATTAGAGATACACAACCCAGCACAGTTTCATTGTGGAAGGCTGTGAAGCTGGGATGAAATCTTGGAGCATCTCAAGCGCTTTCAGCCTCTAAAGCTAACAAGCAGAACTACATTTTGGTGAGTTACTACTAAGCTACAAATAAAAAATACAATTGAAAATACATTTATGGCTGCCAGTGGCAATTCCAAGCAGGATTTAAGATCTCTGTTTTATTAATGTTGTGTAGGTCACTTGTGTAGACATGAAACAAAGGCTATTTTCCAATTTATGGTTGAGTGAAATGTAACTGTGGAAGATAGCATTTTAGTCTGCTTTATGTTTTGCACACATGCACTTACTGTGAGCAATAACAGTATTGCCAAGAGATAAGAGACAGGCTTCTCAAAAGGGAGCTGTGGTTTGTGGAGTTTACTCACACAGTTATTTTAACTAATTTCACAGAACAGCTGGTCTGTACAACAGCTGGGCAGCACAGGGCAGGAGCTGAGCTCAGCAGCCAGCAGCAGCAATGACCTTTTCTGCCAGGACATGCTTAATACAGAATAACACTCTCAGTGAATGTTTTCATTATTGGTTGGGTTCCCATGTCTCCACTAGCACATCCCAGTCATACTAACTTCCAGAAATATCTGACCAGTCAGAGTAACCTAGCAGAAGAAAACATGGCATCTGCATCAAGTTTGTCCATAGGATAGGCAGAGCAAAATACAGTCAATGAAGGTAAGTAATGTCTCAAACTTAACATGCCTACATTGCTCCAGAAGCCTCAGTGCTTCATGTAAGCAACAGATGGTTCCTAAAGCTCTCTCTCTAATGGAGGCAATACTTTGTCCACCTTTAAAAAAAAAAAAAAAAAAAAAAAAAGAGAGAGAGAGAGTTACAAAAGTAGAAGTCTTAGGTCAGATGCCAGACTCTTACAGTAAAATTTGTGGAAGGTACTTTTTCATATAAACACATCTATCAGAAAATTCCTTAGTAAACTTAACGCTGTTGGGGAGAAGTTTTGCTGTCCTTGTCTGGGGCAAGCTGCTCTGAGGAGGCAAACACTGCATGGTGTGTGGCTGCTCTGAGTGCCTTTCTTGATCCCCAGTGCTGGGACTTCCATTGCAGGCCTGTATCATGATGTTTTCATGTTTGACACCAGCCCTACCTATGGCTGCGTTTGCAGGTTTTTCAGTGAGCACCTGTGCAGCTACAGCATGTAACACTTACATGTTCTGGAAGTGGTAGGCTGACATAAAGATTATGGAGGAATACCAATAAAGCACTGTACTTCCTTCTGTGTTCTGGAAAAGAACACAGGGCTTCATGTAAGGAAAAGGTGTGGCCTACAATTAACTAAGTATTAGCAATACAAGCATTTTGATAATTACTTCAGTGTTAGCACCTGAAACCTTTAATATTAGATGACACATTTTAAAATCAGCTTTGGAGTGACAAACAACCCAAAGGAGGACAATATATAGCTACTTTGGAAAGCATTAATGCAGAGTGAATCCAGACAATAGCAGAAGTTGGAATTACTCATAGCAGAAGTCAGAATTACTCATTAACTCTTCTGGTCCTCAGATCTGCTTTTCCAGAAGAAAAGCATTTTAACAACGAGACAGACACTTTGCTTTGGAGCACACTCCAGTCCTGTAGAGCTCATACAGATCTGACTGAGCAGGCGTGTTCCACATCTGTTATATTTTAACCATTTACAGGACCAGCAACCCAACTGTGTCTGTAAAGCTAAACCTAAATAAAACCAGGAAAAGAACAAGGTTTAAGAATAGTTAGCTCCTGTCTGCATGGATTCTGAATTAGCAATTTTCTTTAGGGAGAAGCTTTTCCTTCTGATAAGCACACCCACAGAACTCAGATTTCTGGGAGCACGTGTTAACAGAATGTCAGGACAGAATTACTCTTTTAGTCATGGTAAGTCTGATCTTTTTAGAGCTAGGTTATACATGAAAGCTTGAAAATCCATCTGCCCATCTTGTGACTGCCAGGTAAATCTTTGTTTCCAGTCTTACTTTCAATATGAACATTTCTAAAAGGTTCATAAAGCACCACAGCCCCCCACAGCCCCCCCCCCCGGCTCTACCCCACTTGGGAGTGTCAGATGTCAGTCACTCCTGAGCACTGCTTAGTTCCTCAGAGGTGGTGACATCTGCCTCTTCCCACAGTAACTCAGAACACAGGAGGCAAATTGGCATCCTCCTTGCAGCCATCTTCAATGCCCTGCAAAAGTCCTAGCCACTGAGTATAATAGGCAGTACTTCTGCAGTAAACTAAAGTTTATCAGACACAAGCAGGGAAAATCCAGGACAACTGAAGAGGGTCTTGGGCTTTTCTTTGTGACAATCCTTTTTGTTTACACAGGCTGTAGAAAAGTCAAGCTTTCTTGAGCACAGTTGGATTAAAAAGAAAAAGGTATTTTCTTTGTTCAAAATTCAAAGGAACACTGAACTGCACTAAACCTAAACATGCTTTTAGCATTTTGTTAGACAAGCTTCTTCTACAGTCACTATTAGTCCTATCTTCCTGTCACCTTTCCTCCGTTACTTGTGCTGTGTTTTAAATGCATGTCCGTGCAACAAAGCCTCTACACAGCTTTGAATCTTGCTTAAACTGACAGTTAAGCCACATGGTACACCTGTGAGTAGTTGGCAATTCAAACAAACAAGACCAGAAAAATAATGTACACCAGGTCCTGTGAGAGTGTTCAGACAAGAACTTGAAGTAATACATCATTTCTTTTCAGGTTGCCTCTTGGTTTGCACTGTATTTAAATACTGAAAAATGCTGGCAGGACAAATGTTTATGTTGTTATTCTTCCAGTGTTTCTCTAGGCCATAGGACAGTCATTGTCCAGAGGTAGGGTTTGGTGATAGAATGCATTTTAAAATGTTGGCCAGATGGTGGCACAGTAAATGCCCTTCCTTTGAAGGGCTGTACATGTCTATTAGAAATATTCCTTGTTCCATATGCATATCACAGAGGATTACACACACACACACTCCTCACACAGAACCACCACCTCCCAAAACACATGTCAGCAGAGTATTTACTGCCAAATCCAGAAGGAGTCTGTGATTCTAACATTGTCCCCATTAATGAGAAAAATGTCAGTAGACAACAGCTCTATTTTTTTCCCCTCCATCTTATCAAATCCTTCAAGCAGCTGATAACTAGCTTTTATAGATTGGAGAGTCAGATAAAATTCTGAATCTATTATTTTACTAAAACCCCAGGGGTCAACTTATCACCTGAAAACTATTTTACATGGACAATTTGACTTTCATGTGGAGTATCAGAACATACCCTAGATGGAAATCTAAAATAAATTATATGGAATACTGCCTTCTCTGTGCTGAAATTTATTGGTCCCATACTACAATAATTTTGAAAATTGTATCCCTTAAGCTACAGTGCTGAGGTATTATTAACTGCTTGAACTGAAAGAGCTGTTCTGATTGGCTGCTATAAAGTCTATGGACAGAGACTAATTTCTATTGAGCCACATGCTTATCCAAAGCTGTTTTCCACCATTCCAAACTGCCAGTTTTATTTTCTTCCAGAACACACAGCCCATTTTATTACTATCATCCTCAGTATGCACTGTCATTTCAGTAATTCTGTTCCAGAAGCTAAGAATGCATCTAAGCTTCTACTAATATGGTTGCCTGAGACAATTGCACCCAAGAGGGAAGAAGAGAGATCCAGTTGTATCTCTTATCTTCCTAATACAGGTTATTTTCCTCACTAAGCAAGCCTCCAGCCTCTGAAGTGCATCTCTGTGATATATCACAAGATAAATAGATATATTTCATGGTCAACTCTTTCTTAATCACTTTTACTGCCATACTTGTGGAAACGTAATTATTTGATAATGTGAATGCTCCTTTCACATCTATTAGTATGATTTTTAGAAACTACCCAACTGACCTCAGAGTCAAAAATCTTTATAACCGAGGAGGTACTGAAAAAGTTAATGATCCAGCTGCTGGGTGACTGTTCTTTGAGTAGAAATTCCCATCCAGGCAGAAAAACCTCCTCTAGGCATAACATGCAAGATACGAGAATGGAGCTCTGGGATGAAAGCAATTTATTTCTTGCACCCAGCAATCTAAAAAGTCTGGAGTACAACAGCTAAAATACTACACTGACAACAGGAAAAAAAAAAAGTAATAATCAGAACCCTAGTAATAAACCCTACTGTCTCATTTTAATTCAGATTAATAGCCTTTATGAACAGAAAGAAATCACTAAAAAGGAAGTTTTGACCTCCACATCCAAGTTTCTGGGCAGCACTACTTTCATTTTTTCTTTACTAAACAGGATCAAGCCTCTCCAAGAGGCATTTGGACTCATGACAATTGACTGTGGCCAATCAATCTGAGTAGACAACCTATTGCTTCTGGCAATGGCATTCAGATCAGTAAGGCTTTTGTCAAACAGGGATTTGAAAATCAGGGTTTGGCAAGTCTCTTCCAAACTCTTTACTGCCTGGCTCTCCCAACATCTTTCTTTTATGTTAGGATAGATCTGTGAAGCAGCAGGAGCCTGTCAGTAAGTTAACAGTCCGTCACAAAGCCACAGTCACAGCCTTGTGGGGAGAGAAGTGGCTAGTTGACTGGAACCCTCTGTTTGCCTTCTCTCACATTAGCTGACTTCCTAGGGGTATTCTCCTCAAGAATCTGGGGGAGCTCTGCCAGCTTGCCTGTGAGTGGTAGGAGTCTCTTCTGCAGAGCTTGGGTTTGCTGGCACCTAAGCTCTGTATGAGTACTGGGGCTGAAGCTAGCCGAACAGTTAAACATCTGAGTTCAGCCATTAGATAACTACTGCATTGCAGACTGTTCATTATAAAAATCATCTAGAGTTGTACTTCTGCTGAAATGAATGTCATGTTTTAGAGAATTTGTGCAGTGAGATGGAACAACTGAGATAAAATGGCATACATAGCTGTAGCTTTTTTGTTTTGGCCAAGCATCTCACTTGATCAGTGGTGGCAGGCAGAAATTTTAGAAACCTGAACTTATTTTACTAGAAAAAGTAACCTCAGGAAACTATTTGGGACAGTAAAATCAGTATCTCTGTGTCTACTTTAATTATATCCTACCATTTATTGAAGTGACTCAAATAAGTTAGGAGGATTTTTTTTCTGTCTTACCCAAACAACAGGAATTCCCTTGCATCACAAATTCATGGTACTGAAGATAAGAAAAAGTGCCAAATTTGGAGTTGTTCGCTTACATTGATAAATATTCCAGGCACTTTAAAGTGCTTAAACTGTTGAAATAGGTGTTTTGGAATCTATTTCTACAAATGAAAGCCTAATTAACTCAAAAGAACAAATTCACAATTTAATAATGAGCACAACTAGCAAAGCCTAAATCTTGCTGGAAGTGCGATCAGGTGTCAACATGTATCAGCTAAAAAAGAAGTTCCACAAGCTGACCTTAATATGTGTGACTATCAGGTTTTCACTGTAGAAATAGGTATTTTTCAATATCCTTTTCTGAGCAGAAATCATGTCATTTCTATGCAAATCAGACTATATTCTGCAGCTGTTTCATCTGTGCTGAAGCCATGGGAATTATTTGCACTTAATAAAGCCTCATAAATAGGTTTTGCCTCTAAATGGGTGGGGGAAGCGGCAACTATATCTTAGCCATTTACAGTTACAAACATCTTTTTATTTTGAAAGTTATGTGCATCCTTTCATAGGAAGTTTCACAGTTATAAAGGAAACGTTGTTTCATTTATATAAACAAAGTACCCCTACAGCTTCAAACCAAAATGTTTTGCATTTTTCTCTATGCACAGCTATCTAAAATGTAGAAATTTCCATGTAGCATCAGTCAGAAGGACTGTCTGTATCGTCATTACATGCTAGCTCTATGTAATCTATGTTAAATACAGGAAGAAATTCCTTGCTATATTATCTAGACACTTTTACTATATTTGAAAGAACATCTAACTTCTTTATACAAAGGATGTCCACCCAGTATAATCTGCATTTCTACAAAATGTGTAACATTTTCACATGTCACCAACCAGATGTGCCCCTCAAGTCCTGGCACATGGAAACTATTAAAAAAACTGCAGGAGCACATTCCACAAGACCAGCATGAAAGTGTAGTGGTTTAGCATGGTAGATAGTAATACTAAAGCAAACTGGGAAACAGCTCTCCCTAATTGGTATAAACTGTCTGCATTGAGACCTCTTGTTAAAAACTGGAGTGCAAGGTAACAGTGGCATGGCCTTCCCAGTCACTTTCCAGCCACAGGGGAGAGCAACAGTGATCAGCACTATCTAAAGACGAAGACAAAAGCCCTACAGCCCCTATCACTTAGGAGGATGCAGTCCTTACTCCAGCTCATGCCATCTGAAACACCTGTCAAGAACACACCGAGACCAACAGTTACAAGACTGGGAGAAAAGTGAGGGCTAGGGCAGATGCAATCTTACCTCATACAGGTTTAAACAACAAATACAGAAACATGGCTCAACTGGGGTGACCCCAAGCTGAAGAGTGGCAGCCAACACATCACTGCCCTTTTTCTATCTGATTTTGTCAAGCTGCACTTCACCACTGCAAACTGTCAACACGCTGTGTGCCTCAGTTTATTCTCATGTAAGTCTCCAATAAATTTAATGTGGTGTTAGACCTCTGCAGGGAGTGAGTTTTGCTGTGACTAGTGTCTCCTCTTGTATGTCCTTGGAAAAGACCCATCAACTCATGGATTACATTTCGGGGGTGTAATTTAAATATTCTGTCAGCAAAACAATTGACATGATACTGCACTCTTGCAGAAGGGGTGATATAAAGAGGTAATGGAAGACATCCTTCCTTTCCATGGTTGTCATAATGATGCCTTAGAGAGGTTCCATTTGTGCTCTACAAAATGACTGATTTTAACTATTTTTCAGGTGTATTTTGGCTCCATACCATGACTTGTGTTCACTCTTTATTATTATGGTGACTGCCTTTAAGAGCACCAACTTTGTGTACCTCATGTAATTATTGTGTGAAGGTACATCTAAGTAAAACTACACTCAAATAACAAGAGTCTGGCTTCTCACAACTGCTGTTATTATTTTAATAATTAATGGGTTAAACATTATGGTCTTCAAATACATGGGTAAAGACTACATAACTAAAATGATCATGAGACGTGCTGCATACAATTAAAATGCTGCCACAATGCATCTACAGTATTCTATATGCTATGAACGTACTTTATACACCAATGTGTCTGGCAACATGTATAAACACTATACTTATTTTTCTAACAGTTTTTGAGGATCATGTTTTTGAGTGCATATTGCATTTTCTTCAGGCACAGATACGGTTGACCTCAGTTTGTATTTTGAAACCAATATATGTGATAGGACAAGGAAGAATATAAGGAAGTTGAAGTTAAATTAAAAGCAGGTATGAGCATGTATTTTATTACAGAGAATCAGACAAGATAGACAGTAAAATCTGACTTCTTGTCACGTTGAATTTTCTTTCACTACTCCAATATGAAAAATAGTATTTTTATAATGTAAATTTTATAGAATCATCCTCAGACTAAAGTCTGTGGCATTCTGCTGTATCTCCTAAAAATTACTCGTACAATTCCAATGATTCAAAATGAAGCTGCTCATTTAATGTTATAAACTCTATGCAGAATTAAACCCAAGGATTCTTTTAGACTTCAACAACGTTTTTATGTGTTTCAGTCTGCATTTTATCTACTGGTAGTAGCTTATTGAAATTACCTGACATTACATTGTTGAATTTAATTAGGCTGTTTTATCATCTGGGCAGCACCTAAAAGGAAACTGCAAGCAGCTGCGTTAGTGGAGCACAGCCGTCTTTCGGTGTACCAAAATAAGACTATTCAACTTAGAAAAGCTGGATAAAAGAACTCAGGGGTCTCATGCACAAGAAAGGCAAAATTCAGTGAGGCTGGCTGTGAATTCACAGCACAACAGCTTCTCCATGCTAAGTGTATGTGGTCACTTTCATCATACTTAATTTGGTGACTTTCACCAGAGAGCAATTCACCTCACTTGCAATCTGAATCATCTCATGACAGTGTCTGCATCTTTCTAGTAACTAAACAGGCAGTGCAGGTAAATCAGGATTATCACTTAAGATGATTCAGTTAAATGCCTAAAATTACAGCTCTTTATATTTTATTATTACAACAACATCTATATTTACATTTTGGGGCATGACTTAGGCTTTTTGGTCCTCTAGCCATTGATATACAAAGCATCTGGGGAGAAACACCACTGTTCCTGCTTGGGAGCTATCCAATTTCCATGGAAATCTGAAGACAGTGATAGGCAGGAGGTAAACTCTGCATTCTTAAATCATAGAATCATAGAATCAACAAGGTTGGAAAAGACCTCAAAGATCATCAAATCCAAGCTCTCACCCAAGACCTCATGCCTACTAGACCAAGGCACCAAGTGCCATGTCCAGTCCCCTCTTGAACACCTCCAGGGATGGTGACTCCACCACCTCCCTTGGCAGCCCAATCTTACCATGACATGGAGCTGGGACAGCAGTACTATAGTAATTGTGAATTACCTCAGTTTGAAAACTTAATTTAAAAAATCTAATTCAGATTTGACTAGGTTTTTCTAATTCTGCAGTCAATTTGCCATTTCTGCCTGTATTTGTTTTCAAGCACATTGACATTAATTATTGCCATAGAGACCTACTATGGTTATCACTTTTGATCTTTCAATTATGATTTGAAAAATGGAATATTCACAAATGCTACCATATGAAAAGTCATTCCTTCTCCTGACAGAGAACCCTTCACCATATAAATTCTTCCAAATCATTTTTCTGAAAGTGATTTAGAGTCAGACCTAATATGAATAATGAAGCAAAACAACAATATCAAATTAAGTTCTTTTCTCTAAAAGAATATTTTTGCACCAGACATTCAGTGTTACTGTAAAAGCATTGCAATACTGAATGACTTATATTCTGAAATCTGTGAAATGCTGTCAGCAGCAGTAGCACAGTTTTGTGATTTCCCAAGGATGGTATCTTCATCAATGACCTGGATGAGGAGATTGAGCATAACTTCAGCAAGTTCACTGATGACACTAATCTGAGTTGTGGCTGGAAGGCTGTGCTGCCATCCAACGAGATCTGGACAGGCTGCGGAGCTGGACAAAGACGAACATCATGAGGTTCAATAGGGACAAATGCAGAGTCCTGCATCTGGGGAGAAATATCACCAAGCATGAG
Organism: Dryobates pubescens; assembly: GCF_014839835.1. Taxonomy (NCBI): domain Eukaryota; kingdom Metazoa; phylum Chordata; class Aves; order Piciformes; family Picidae; genus Dryobates; species Dryobates pubescens. The sequence goes on along the minus strand of NC_071622.1, from coordinate 17,257,890 downwards.
TACAGACTAGGGGTCGTCCTGCTGGAAAGCAGTTCCATGGAGAAAGATCTTGCTGTCCTAGTGGGTGTCAAGGTCTCCATGGGACAGCAATGTGCCCTAGTGGACAAGAGGGCAAATGAACATCCCGGAGTGCATTAAGGAAGCTGTGTCCAGCAGGTCTAGGAAGGTTCTCCTCCCTCTCCAGTCTGCTGTGGTGAGACCATACCTGGAACGCTGTGTCCAGTTTTGGACTCCTCAGTTCAAGAGAGAAAGAGATCTGCTGGAGAGAGTCCAATGGAGAGCTATGAGGTTGTTGTGGTTTGAGCCTTAACTGGAATTTAAGAGCTCAGATGGTGGCAAGACTGAGAAGAACTCCCCTGCTCCCCCTTCCTTTTTCCCAATAGGGAAAAAAACCCCAAAAAACAAATGGGGAAAGAATAGGGGAAAAAGGGAAGAAAAAGGGGGAAAGGGGGGACAAGGGGAAAAGGGGAGAAGGTAAATCTACCAAGAAATAATTTGGAGTCAGTTTGGAAGTAGCGAAGTAAAATTTTTTCTTTAAACAATATATACATAAAACAATAACAGGAAGGGTTTCACAAGGGTAAGGAACAAGGATGAATAGGAAAATATACAAAACCAAGTTCAGATGGCCTTGTATTTCCCTCGATGCGTGTGGATTGCAGTTCTTCGGAGAAATGTGGATGTGGCAGGGAGAAGACCAGGCCTGACCACATGGCAGAACCAGGAAGCCAGCAGCAAACTCTTGGTCCTTTCACACAGGCGAGGCAGGAGCAAAAGAGAGAAAATGGTCGCTGCGCCCTCCCCTTTAGAGTCTTGCTGGATAGGAAGGGGGAGTGGAACAGACTGACTTAGTCCCTAACAGTACTCAAGGTGTGGCCTAACCAGTGCAGTGTACAGGGGCAGAATGACTTCCCTGCTTCTGCTGGCCACACTGTTCCTGATACAGGCCAGGATGCCATTGGCCTTCGTGGCCAGCTGGGCACACTGCTGGCTCATGTTCAGCCTACTATCAACCAGTACCCTAAGGTCCCTTTCTGCCTGGCAACTCTCCAGCTACTCTGACCCCAGCCTGTAGCACTCCATGGGATTGCTGTGGCCAATGTGCAGAACCCGGCACTTGGATGTGTTAAATCTCATGCCCTTGGACTCTGCCCATCTGTCCAGCCTGTCACGGTCCCTCTGCAGAGCTCTCCTACCCTCTAACAGATCAACACCTGTCCCCAGCTTGGTGTCATCTGCAAATTTACCATTGATGGGACTCAATCCCCTCGTCCAGATCATCAATAAAGACATTAAACAGGATGGGGCCCAGTACTGATCCCTGGGGGACACCACTAACAACTGGCTGCCAGCTGGATGTGGCACCATTGACCACCAGAATGTAAGTCTAAAGTTTAAGGAAACACTGAAGCTAAGTAAAATGTTATTAGCTGGAAAAATACACCCACATTAATGCAGCAAGACATAGTTGCATTTGGTGACACTACAACCACTGCTGGAAGAATGGACAGACCAGATTCCTTTTGTGATTTTTAACATTTTTATTCCACAAATTTTGAGTAATTAACAGTAAAAAATAAGGTTCTCTTGGATTTTAGGTAATATAATTAATTTTTCTAACTACTGAACTTGCAAGGTCTACTGTTCAGACACGAGAGCTAGAAGAAGATGTCCAAATCCAATGCTCAGTTGCCTAAATCTTTACTAGGACACATAAGTGCCCATTTAATGACCTCTGATGTCAAAATGAACAGCAAAATACAATCTTAGAATACTGTTCATAGACATTTTGTAACTGGTTTGTTAAGCATCTGTAAACTCATTTGCTTTAAAGAAGTTGCACTTTTCTATTAACAAGTTGATAGCACTGTCAGAAAGAATAAATTACCATGTCATTACATTTAATTGTAAATCTGATTATTTTACGGAACCAGTGCTATGAAAAATTGAGCATTAGAGAAGCAGAGACAAAAAACCAAAAAGCATTAATAAATTTCTGAGGAGATGCTCTTTCATTCATTTAAAAAGTACTTGTGAGCAAGGTTTGTAATAAACAGCTTCCTTTGCCTTATGTAATTTTTACTTCATCTATAAAAGCACCCTGAGAACTATTCTCCTTTAAAACATTCCAAAGTTTTCCTTTGCAAGCCTACAAACAGCCAGGTCAAGAAACAAATACCAATTATTAACTGAAATAATATATAGCTAGAATCCATTAATTCAATGTTCTTATTAATAGACTCTCTGCAGCAATTCAGCTGTTATCAAACAGGTAAGCAAAAGAAACCAAAGACTTTTAAATGGATTTGAAGGCTTTGCTCTGTAAAAATGACTGAAACATTTTTCTGCAGCACTTACAATGTATTTTGTTCATCTGCTTTACAAAATATCATCAAATATTCCAAGGAAGGGATTGACATCATTGATTTCATCATCAAGATACCTAATAAAGATGAAGCAATAGCAACAAAAAAATATTGAGTAAATCAAAACCTAATGAATCGGAAACACTGCACAAAGTACAGTCAAAAGATACATGACAAGCCAAAAAAGTACCTTCCCTTCTACGAAAAGTTAACTGCTACTGTTACTGTAAAAATTCATTGTTTAAAGTTAAAAATTAACACATTGCTTAAAGGTCTGTCTTCCATGAGGAACCAAGCACTGAACATTGAGTCAACAGAATTAAAAAAACAAAAAAACCACAAACCCACAGCTTTTTCCTACCTTGGATTCACTTCTTTCTCATGTTCTTTAGTGAGAATAAAAAAATCCTCTTTCCTAGTGAATTTAGAAGAGTCTGAGACGATTTTTGAGACTGAAGAACACTGTACGCTTTCCAGCTCTTGTGACAGATTTGAATGGTTGTTTTCTTGAAAACTGAACTGCAATATAAATGTCATAAAGTGTATATGGTTAAAATAACTAACCAAAAGAGAAACTGTCAGTGTGCAGAACAGATATTTATACTGGTATTATGGTATTTTACAAGGACCAAGCACATGCTAAATATGATATGATACTAGATGACTTGCAGAATCACAATCAAACTGAGTACATAGTTTTGAAGCCATACTATATATAAAGTAAATTGAAGTCCTACTTCTGTGTATTGTGAATATCACATTGAACATAGGATGTATATGTTTGGACAGCAAAGAAAGGTTAAGAAACCGAGTATGTTCAAACTGATTCGTAAGTTAGGTATAGTGAATGTATTTACATGTGCAATACTCTAATTACAGGAAATTCTGTTATCAAAGTATTTTTACTCACCTTATTTATATTCCCATTCTGTAAATTGACTTTTGACATGCTATTAACCACAGGAGTAGCTGAGTTCTGAATACTGGTCTCACTGAAAATATTAAGTTGAATATTCAAGTATTTTCACAGAAGAGCAAAATTATTTATTTTTCAGTTCAGGATTTTCTATTTATTTCCCTCCGCAATTAAATGAAGAAAAACAAATTCAAATTATTACATAATTCACACATTTTAAAAGTTGAAATTTCACTCACCTATGAGTGAACAACCTTCTATACATTATACAGACATATGTAAAATACAAACAATATTCTTAACCAAAAAAAACTGTAAGAACAGTCTCAGGCTGCACCAGGGGAGGTTTAGGTTAGATGTTAGGAATAAGTTCTATACAGAGAGAGTGATTGCCCATTGGAATGGGCTGCCCAGGGAGGTGGTAGAGTCATCATCATTGGAGGTGTTCAGGAGGAAACTTGATGGGGTGCTTGGTGCCATGGTTTAGTTGTTTAGGTGGGTTGGATTGGTTGAGGGGTTGGATGCAATGATCTTGAAGGTTTCTTCCAACCTGGTTGTTTATTATTATTATTATTATTATTATTATTATTATTATTATTATTACTTATACAATGCTTACTTTTTTGAAATGTCATTTGCAGATTTGCATCTTACATACTGGCAAAGTGGTTCACATTCATCTGCAATTTAAAGGTAGACATTTCAGAGTTCCACATAAGAATGAAAGTTGTAAAAATCCCTTGTAAATATCTTACATAGTAGTTTGAAGATTATTCAAATGTCTTAATATGTGAGATATTTCTTCTGTGGGGTTTGGGCTAATGTAAAGAGAAGCAGACATAAGCAGTCCGGTAAAATGACAAATACATAGTTGCAGGCCATCCAAGAACATTTTCATTATGACTCAGTCTCTTATCCCACGTAACTGGTGACAGGAGAAGAGGAAATGGCCTGAAGTTGCATCAAGGGGCAAAAAATTTCCTTCCTAAAAAGGCATGTCAAGGTCTGGAACCAGCTGCCCAGGGTAGCGGTTGAGTCACCGTCCCTGGAGGTATTTAAAATACATATAGATATGGTGCTTAGTGACATGGTTTAGTAGTGATTTGGCAGCACTGGGTTAATGGTGGGACTGGATGATCTTAAAGATCTTTTCCAATCAAAACAATTCTCAGCTCTCCCATCTGTATTAGCTATGTCTCAATACAGGTCACATTAAAAGGCAGAGTAATAGACCTGTCAGTCCAATCAATTAAGCAAAAGTTTCAAGTAGTTCCACTTACAGCACACTATAATAAATTGTTACAAAATAATTTGTGCATAGGAAACAAATTTTTTAAAATAACTGTACCTAATTCTCTAGTGGCAAAGTTGCTAGCAAATACTAGTTTGTCATCATCAATATCATCCCAAACATCACTATTCAATTCAAAGTCCACATCCAAAGCATCTGAAATGAAAGATCTGCTGTTATCCATCAAGTTATGTATTAAAGACTTGCAACAATTTTTTATGCCATTGTCTCTTGGCTCTTCTCACAAACATTGAACATTTTCAAGAGAAAGCTGTAATACATTTGCAATGGACAAGTACAACTTAAACTCTTCTATTTATACAACCAGTTCAATCTACAGAAAGAACTGTCACAAGTGCACTTTTTCCTCAGCCTTATTTTAAGAAAAGTTATCCTTATAGATTCCAGAAAAATGAACCTTCTAAACATCACTGCAATTTCATTCTTTCCCTGAAGCACTTCTTGATCCAAAATTTAGCACTTTTAATTCAGTCCTTTCTTCTCTCCAAAGTTTACCAAAACACTCTGAATGCTGTCTTTCTCTCATACAGCTAATTCCTAAGATCTACCCATGACAAATGCATTTTTAAGCATTGTTGTTAAAGATCTTAATTAAAATGTGATAGTTAATGTTTTTAAATAGTTTTTTTTCAGGGTGCCAAGAAAACTTATTGTGGTTTTTTTCTTACTCTTCTTTATTCTATTATCTTTTCATCACCAATCCAATTCACTCTGATAAGTTTTTTCTTCTCTCTTCTGCTGGAATCTTTATTCTGTTATCATAGCCCTAATGTGCCTAGGAAACCCTGATCCAGGTATCTCTTGCAACAGAGAGGGAAGCAGGACAGACTCACATCAAAAATACTGTTCCACAGGTATTAGCAACACCAGGAAGATACTGGTATTGTGGTTTTGGATGCATGCAGTCAGTATGGTGCATTATTGTACAGATATATGGACATCAAATAAATTAGAGGTTTAGGTTACTCAGATGTCACAGTATATTATTAATTACCAGATTCCAGATGCAGTTAACCCTACCAAAAAAAGTATATGAACCAATGCCTTTCTTTATTACAACTACTTGTTTTGTGCATTTGTTTAAAATGCAGATGTTCCAATCAACATTACCTTATCCAATCAGTTACCTTTTCTGCTACTATTCAGTGGACATGGTTTTTAGTCAGCAATATCTACTACATCCCCTTGATCCTGAATGATTTGCCTCAAGATGTCCTCAAGCACAGATGAGAGCTCTTTCCATGATTTCATTCTTTTAACACAATCATATTATACACTGAGTCCCCACCTCCCCCAGTAACTGATGATATGGCTATGAAAGAGTCTTCCATTTTAAGACTAAATAACAGCCATAGCAGGTAAATCAGTATGTCAGGAAAATACAAAGCAGTAAAGGAACAGGATTAGAATCCCACTGTCAAAGTGTTAAACAAAAATGAAACTATGCAGCATAGGCACCACCAATTAGGCAGTACAGACTAAAAAAAAAAAAAAAATTAAAATAAATCAATCCTTTTCAACACAGTGTTTCTTATATGTCTGAGTCTGACCTAAATATTGGAGCTGCTACTTATTAGCTAAATTAATCAAAGCTCGATTCGCATCAGTTTACTGTCATCAAATGCACTAGCAAAAGGCAAGCAGTGAAGAGAACATCACAGTTATACTGATGAAGACTAATCATTTAACACCAAATGTAAAAAAAAAAAGTGGCCTTCCCAGCAAAATCAAAACAGGATTTTTTTTCCCCAGTAGTAGTTACGACTCAGTTACTGAATGACATTTTGTCAACTACCAGAACAAAAGCTCATGTTTCACTAACTTCTTCCAGCAAAAAGAAGATACAGACACAGGGGCAAAATACCTCTTGTATTACAAGGTACACTCGAGATGCTTAGACCTACATTATAAATTCTTACCAATACCAGGAAGAAAGCCAATTAAGGCCACTGTATTTCTCCATACATTGAGTATTTTAAAATGCCATACTGTTTGCTGTAGTTATTCAAGGAATTTTCAGTTTACAAGTATATTCAAAACTGGAAATAATAATTTTGAACATAAGCAGTAACTTACTACTCCTTTCATAATTCCAGGATTGCAGTTGTTTCTGAGATACTCCTATGCTATTACCATTATCCACCTGGTTCACTGAAGGTGATGAAGATGCTGAAGACAACTGTTCATTACTAGACCTATTAAAACAATAAATCAGTGACTGTCAGTAAAACAGTTGCAGAAAGTTGCTAAAAATTTACGAAGGAAAGAGTTTTTAGTTGTTACAACTTAACATACTATCTCATACATATCATATCATATATCATATCATAGCATTACTTATATTAACCAGTACCTTGCCAGTGCTGGTAACGAAGATTTAGGTGTGAAAACAAATTGCTTGAGATCAAGATTTTGAGCTTGATTTAACATCTGCATCTAAAGAAAGCAGATTCTGGTAACTAGAAGATATAAACTCTGAAAAGTGTTGTTAACAATCTTCATGACTATCATTAATAGTAGGTATCATGTTATATATGATCTTTAAAAATTGTTCTAAAGACATATATAAAATCTTTCTGATGTCTGCTTATCTAATGTAATCAGTTAAAAATGCTTGAATTACATTCTTCTGGTGGGGTTATTCAAGTACCCTGGCAAAGTCAGACTGTTTATCACTAACTCTTAACTGTATTTGAGGGACATGATTTAGTGCTGATCTGGAATGCTGAATTAATGATTGGACTTGAGGATCTTAAGGGTCTCTTCCAACCAAAACAATTCAATTAGCTACAGACTAAATAATTATTTGAAACAACCTAATAAAACTGTGAAGAGGAAATAAAACATTTTGGTATCTCAAATGCCATTTTTCCTGCAGAAAGAACTAGTGCAGTACTGCATTCAAAGGGATAAAGTGTAAGCCATGAAATCTTCCAGAGGTTAAAACTAACTTATAAACAAGTGGATCTCTCTCAAACAAGTGGGTCTACCTGTTAAGGCAAAAAGATCTTTCAGTAGCATTACTCTGATAATACAACTGTTTTCATTCAGGTCATATTTTGCCAAAACCAAGTCACAGTACATTACCTTCCAATGCCTCTGTACCTCACCCACCACAATCTATCAAATGCCATAGAAGTAAAAAAAAAAAGTACATGCACAGAAGTGGATCATTTTTTGAAGCATTCCAGCAGCAGACCATCTCAAAGATTCCTGAACCTTTGATTTTTCCATTCCACACAGAAAAGACAAACGTGAATGTTCACAGTTATAAAAACTATGCAAACAATATATACAAATACATAAGAGATTGAAATGAATCTATTCAATAGCTGACTGCATTCAAATGAACCTTTAACCGTTTTACTGGGGGTACACATAAGCTTGAGTTCCTGCTCCTTAAATCAGCTAGGTACAAAGAAAAGTTTGAATCTCTGTTCATCTCAGACTTTGGAGGTACTCCAGTTTTACCTGAGGAAAGGAATTAAAATAATCATTAGGTTAGAAGAAATAAGACTTAATTCTTTCCAGATCAATAGAAACTTTGGCACTAAGCATAGTATCTTCTGTTAAAAGATTCTAAAAGATTAAACATGCTAATATCTATATAAAAGTGTAAGAAGCTTGAATTGCTCTTAAAACATATGCTAGATATTGTGGGAAATATTAATATGTATTTGCTGTAAGAGTATTAATGACAAAGCTTTTTATTACTGCTTTTTGACTGTATCATAACAATAACTCAGGCCTGACTCTTGCTTACATTGCTTCTGTAAGTGTAGCTGTTGGTATAGAGAAAGCTATTTTACGTTACATTTGTCTAAAAGTAACAGAAATAGTAGATTTAATGAAACTCACAGCAGTCGTGTCCACACACATCTTTATTTTTACAGCGGTGGTTGCATTCTCTGTTTCCATATTTCTTGTAAGTAATCTCCTGTTTAGATCTGCTTCCTAGATAAACAGAACACAGAAACATTGGGGTTTTATTTCATAGGTAATGGTTAAGAGACTACTTCACATGGCAAAAATGGGCTAGAAGTAGCCTGGGTCACTAAATTTTTGTGGCCTTTGGCAAAGCTTTGGGCTGCTCAAACAATGTAATTGGAAAGCAATTAATCAATGTTACTGAAAAACAGAGGCAATGTCACATTTCCAAATTCAAACCATCATGCTAGATACCAAACACCTATAATTTTTCTTTCAAATGCAAAGAATTACTCTGTAGTACTTGACAAGTGGTAGCAGCAGCACTGTATTTTTATTATACTTGAGAAAGAAGTATTGGTAAAGATCTAGCTCTCCACTGAAAGCAAAATTCTTTGCAAAAAGCTATGCTATTAGTCAGATGTTTTGATCTGACTGTTTACCTGTATCTGGTTTTGCTGCTGGCAGACTTTGTGATGAGCCATAATACAGATCACGTGAAGACTCAGCTTTCAGTTTTTGATTTGTAACCACTTGATTTCCCACTGCCTTTGGTGTTAAGTAAACGGCTGTATATGCTTGCTGTATATCAAGGCCAACTTTGAAAGAAAGAAAAAAAAAAATACTTAAAAAAAACCCCTTTACATTTCTATAAACTCTTTCTAAGCTGATTACCTTCAGTTTTCTGAAGCATTTATGAAGTATGAATACTATAAAAATATCATAGAAATTTGTTAAAATAATGTAACATTAAAGGCACACTAATGTGAATGGACTATTTATGACCGAGTTTTTAAAGAACAATCAGAATTAAAGACAGACTACCAGGTGAGTAACAAAACGAGTCCCTTTAACAGAACTTTTCAGTGTTTTAGAACTACATTTATCTATGACTTTGCACTGCCAATATTAACTTTAAAACTGTAGGACAGTGTTACAGGAGTATCAGCAGCTTTGTATTGGCAAAGGGCTAAAATGAGTATGTGCGTAGATGCTTTTGAAGTTGAATGATAATAATGGTTCTAGTTTTAATTCAACCAAAATTCATGTGAGACTGTAAGAGACATCACTTGTAAAAAGGGTATTTTTGTACTTTACTCAGCAAGTATTGCTAGAAAACCAGACAGGCTTTTAAAACATGAAATTTCTTTCAAATCTGAAACAGAAGCAGACTTCTATATAAACAGAGATAAGGAAGACCTAATTTTAGTGTAACTTGTTACCAATGTTACCAGTCTGAGAGAAAGTAACTGTTGAGGTTTACTGAACTGAGTACAATGTGTAGATAGACAAGCAGTAATAAAAGGACAATTTTTTTCTTCGTTTCTTTTGGTTAGAAAAACCTTCCTTTTTCCTGAGGTTTAGCCATAGGAATACTGATTATTCCAGGCCTGACTAATGTCACAGCTTCAATACTCAATGTTTATCATGGAAGCAATCAATTAATCTAGCACATGGCAATCTTTACAGGCAGGGCATGATGACAGAATTTAATGCAGCCAGTCTATTTTTAAACTGTATACCAAAGTATGTAACTAGGACTGTTAGGTAATACTCAACACAGTAAAAAACATATAATAGAATTTTGTTTACAGATAAAGTCATTTGTATATATTTTTGGCTTGATATAAAGTGTATTAACAATGTATTCAAAATTCTTATGCTGTTTTTTCTTTTTAAATTAAAAGCATACTAATCGACCTACCATAATCAGAACTAATTAAATTTACACTAATATCCTCTGATTTAACAGCTCTTTTCACTTCAATTTTCTTTATCCAATTTCCAGTTTTCAGCAGCACAGAATCCCTATAATGTATCAGTAAAGTTTTGTTAGATATGGAAAATGAAACAAGACTGTACACTATGACATCTGTAACTAAGTGAAGAGCTTATATTTGGTCTTAGCTCTTGGATTTTACTTGGTAAGTGGCTTAAGAATAACCTTCCAATAATATATAATTTATGGCCATAAGAGAGACAGGATCCTGCAGATTAGTTTCTGTTCTTCCAAAAGCATCAGACTTCATGCAGAATTCCCACAAAGGTCACACAGCTGGAAAAAAAAAATTGTTTTCTTTTTTCCCCCATTTGCTCTAAGCATATCTTAGCCAACTGGAGAATTCAGTTCCATCTCCAAGTGAACAACAATTTCAACAATATAATTAAAAGAAATAGAGCTGACTAAGTAACAACTTGAGAATGTATCTTTTTAATAGGTATTTTACTTGTTTTACGTGGAAATTATGATGTTTTCCATAATACAACACCAGCGGTATACAGTTACACATCTTCCCTGTACTGACAAGTACAAAACACTGGTATGTTTGGGGGAGTTTAATCAATCTTGTGCAGCATTTTAAAATGACAACAGTGACTAGAAAAAGCAGTACCATTTGGCATCAGAATTGCAAAACCTGAAAAAGTCCCAGGAAGGACTGAAAACAACACCTTTGGAAGATGTAATGCATTTAAAAACCAAACCAAACAAAACACACAACAAACAAACACAAACCCCAACAGATTATACATACGTAATTTTCTGATTAAAAATGACTTGGTTGTCAGCATCTCCTATGACCAATGTAACATAGTGAAAGTCGGTTGCTGTTCTTTTTGTCTGTAGCTGCTCATAGTTTGTTAACTTGACTGTTACTAAGATTTCAGCCAATGTATCACTGTATTTTGGGAGCTAGGAGAAAATGATATGGAAGACGACATAACTGTGTAAATACACAAAGTATTATCGATACAAACACAAAAGTCCTATTCAAGTAATAGGTGGTACAGTTTTTCTTTGTTGCTCTGAAACACTGTTACAGAGTACTAACTTACCCATAGCTGAATATCCTAAATTTAATTATGTTCTACATTAAGTCCTTGAAAAAAATTCTGTTCAATGCAAAAAGATAAAAGAAGAAAGCTAGGCTCTTGATTGCATGTGGAATCACACGCTTCCTTTGAAAGGGCACTAGCTATGTTAATATAGAAAAATTTACTGTTTCTCTGTATTCCTAAGTGTGATGTAGAACATGCACAAGTCAATGCTTCTTCAGTAAGTTTTACACAGAGAGCACAGTATCACAGTATAACTAAGGTTGGAAGAGACCCCAAGGATCATCAAGTCCAACCTGTCTCGATAGACCTCACGACTAGACCATGGCACCAAGTGCCATGTCCAATCTCCTCTTGAACACCTCCAGGGATGGTGACTCCACCACCTTCCTGGGCAGCCCATTCCAATGACGAATGACTCGCTCAGTGAAGAACTTTCTCCTCACTTTGAGTCTAAACCTCCCCTGGCGCAGCTTGAGACTGTGTCCCCTTGTTCTGGTGCTGGTTGCCTGAGAGAAGAGACCAACCCCTTCCTGGCTACAACCACCTTTCAGGTAGTTGTAGAGGGCAATGAGGTCACCCCTAAGCCTTCTCTTCTCCAGGCTAAACAATCCCAGCTCCCTCAGCCTCTCCTCATAGGGCTTGTTCTCAAGGCCTCTCACCAGCCTTGGTGCCCTTCTCTGGACATGTTCAAGTGTCTCAATATCCTTCTTAAACTGAGGGGCCCAGAACAGGACACAGTACTCAAGGTGTGGCCTAACCAATGCAGAGTACAGGGGCACAATGACCTCCCTGCTCCTGCTGGCCACACTATTCCTAATACAGGCCAGGATGCCATTGGCCCTCTTGGCCACCTGGGCACACTGCTGGCTCATGTTTAGGCGGGTGTCAATCAGCACCCCCAGGTCCCTCTCTGTTTGGCAGCTCTCCAGCCACTCTGACCCCAGCCTGTAGCCATGCCATTAGACTCTGCCCATCTGTCCAGTCGGTCGAGGTCCCTCTGCAGAGCCTTTCTACCCTCTAACTGACCAACATCTGTTCCCAACTTGGTGTCATTTACATAGATGTTTTGCTGTCTCAAGTTTATGTTCAAGATAGAAGAGACCTCTCAGACTAGCACAAAATTCTAGAATGTGGAATATACTGGTTTGCATCTGTAATGTTGAATGCAATTACCAAGACGGAGAGAAGCTAACATATTACAGGGAATGTCTATTCCAAAGCTCACTCTCGAGGCTTAAGGGTTTAACTATACATGTGAATGTGGAAGGACATCACAATACCATGCAATCTATCAGTGAAGGCTCAAAATTCAAGTTAATATTTGCTCTTTTGTTTAATGATATCAGCATAAAAACGTAAAATAAATAGAAAAGCATTTACCTGTTCAATACCAAGCTCGTATTTTGGAAGGTGCAAAACAGATTCTTTTATCTGGTTTCCAAAAGGAGGATGCCTGTTTAAAATCTGGAAAGATTTGATTTAATTTCTGATACATTCAGCTGATCATAGGTGCCAACAGAATCCAAGGAATCAAAGTCACCAATGTAATTATGCTATCAACAAAAGCCCTTATCACTCCGAGTTCTCCAATGTCCATGATGCCCAGAATAGCAATCTAAGCTAAAGAAAATTCCAATACCTTTTCACATTGCTACCACTTCTGTTCAGGTAACAGCCAGTGAACTGAAAAAACCCTGACTACTCAGGTTTTATATTACATGACCCTTCTATGTTGCACTACATTTAATCAAACAAAGCAAATTACAGAAAACTGCAAAAGAGTGCACAAAAGAGAAACCAAATTCCTAAAGCCAAAACAGAAAGATCCAGGTAGGATTGATTTGCTTTAAAAATCCATTATATCTTCTACAACACTGGAAAAACAATTTCCTCAGAAAAGAAGTCAAGAGCCAAAGAACTTGTCCTAGAGTACAATCTAACTTCCCTAAAGTAAGTGTTTTATAGATGAATCAGAGGAATTTTACTCTATGACTGTCTTTAACTAAAAATAGCAATAATGGAAATTCAGGACATTACGAGAAACAGGCACTTGGTACCATGGTTTAGTTGATTAGATGGTGTTGGGTGATAGGTTGGACTTGATCTTGAAAGTTTTTTCCAACCTGGTTAATTCTATTCTATTCTAATATTCCCTTTTATTGTTTAATAACACTTCCAAAGGGAAATGCATGTTTTCCTTTGTTTCAAATCACTTTAATGATTATTCATACTTAAGCAATTGCTTTCTGAAACAAGCCATGTCAGTGAAATCATACATGTTCTGTTTGTTAGAACAAAACATCATACCCATTTTCAAGGAAAAACAGGTGTAGTCACATTTTTAAAATTCACTAATATAAATTAATAAACCATTTACTTTTGCTGACAATAGTATAACAGATGTAGATTAATCACACTGCTTGTAATGGATGGATACAGGATTAATATACAGTATTTTCCTTACTATATTTATCCGAGTACAAAATAACACATTACCAATTCAAGTTCCCTTGCATTGGTATCTTCTATTTTTTTAAATGATGTCAGCCCAGCATTTACCATAGCATTTGACAGTGATACACCTGTGAAGAATTTCAGGTTTATGCTGTTATACACAATCACTAATTTTCAATTATTCTCAACTGTGGAAATAATTTTATTGTATGAGTCCCAGCATTTTGCCCAGCAAATCACTAAATTTCAGTTGATTAAATATCTTACTATTTTTTAATTTTACTTATCCATCTGTAAAGATGAGAAGAAAGGCAATAAATATGAAAACATTCAGTATTTCAATACTGACATTTAGTTACATTTTCTAGAATACAGCAGATTTTAGATCACTTTCTACAAGAGTCAAGAAATGTATTCTGCATATCTATGAAAAAAAGTCCATGACACAAGCATTCTTTATCTCAGAACATCTTCCCTTTCCAAGGAAGAGTTTCACATACGACCTCATTCAAGAAGAACAATTCTGAAGAGTTCTTCTCTTCTTCAAGAAGAACAAAAGAAGAACAACTCTGAAATACTTTGAAACCTGAAGAAAATTATTAAACTGATAACTTTTATCATGGCAGACTGTTCTGATGTGGTACTCAATTACAGCAAATGAGTAATTAGGAAAGTAATTTAAGTACATATGAGTACACACTTGAGAAATTAGCAGGGTAATTATGAGTTTTGATTTTTCATGAGATTAAACTTTTTGAGTTTTTTACTAGTACTTACCAATTTTTTCCAATTGTTTAGACACATGTAGTGAATTTTCCCAAAGTCTGCACCTGAAACACTTTGCTAAAATCAAAGAGTTTAATAAAGCAGAAAAGTTGTTCTTACATGATGCCAGATAGTCAGACAACCCTGTGAAAAAAAAAGACTAGTATTAATCAACTAAAACTTAGCTTATTATTACATGCACTCAAAAAGGATTAAATTTTACCATACATCTAGTAACTCTTAAGCCGTTTCTAAATATTCTGCCTGTATCTTGTGTCAAAGTAAAGTCTTGAACAGGAATGCATCCTAGCTGAGCCTGAATAAGACTGGAAAAAAATTTTTTGGTATGTAAGCCATATTGTAAGCAAAGTATAACAATATAGAAGTTTATACTGGAAAATGAAAGAATATTCATTATAAAAAAAATAAAATCACTATCTGGTCCTCAATAAAGTGATACAAATTCAGCAGAGACTTCAACAGACATGAAGCAACAGATTTTCAATAAAAACTAACAACACAATATAATATTTACCAGTTTATTTTCATTTCTCTTGTTTTTATCTTCCCCTCCATTGGAAACCTATGCACAAAAGTATATGTATTTTCTGATATTTGTTTATTGCAAAAAAGATTATTTTCCTTTCTTAATATATTTGATTTGTATACCTGATACTTATTTTGTCCTTATCTTTATTCAAATTGTTCAGTATTTTCTTTTCATTTGTTCTTAACTTGACATCCAGAAATTCTGCACAGCTGGAGATCATTGTAATCTGTAACAATTATTTTATTGTTTCTTTCTTTGCAATTTTTTCTACCACTTTGTCCAACTTTTTAATTGCTTTAAGTGTTATTGTCTCAACACTATAACCACGAAAAGATGATCAATCACTTCTTTCTAATACTAACCAACTTATTTTCATCTTCCTATAAAGGCTATTATATAGGAAAAGAGGAAGACTACGCTTTCAGCTTTTAATTACTATTTCACTTGAAAGCATCCACAAATCAACCACACAGCTAATACTTTATGACATGCAAGGCAGATATAGATAGTTTTTGCTGTTAGGTGCTTTACTTTCTTTGTACTTTAGAAACAAAGATTGCTATAGAAGGACAGGCATTCAAATTTTTCATGGCAAGTCTGTCCTACCACAGTATTTTCTTGGAAATAAAATGTCTTTTGAGACTTAACAGCAATAGCATGTTATCTGATAGACGGAAAATATTTAAAACAGGAAGACAGTAACATTTGTTTAAAAATTAGGTCTGCTCTCCATGCAACCAATTTTTGCAATAAAACACCACCCCACCCCAAGTCACAAAACATTGCAGTATTTAATACATTAACATAACAGGTTCATCAACTTAATATTTTCATAAGCAATACTAGTGAGGGCAGAGTTTGAAATAGAAAGATCTCAGAGTACAAAGGCTCATAAGTAAAACTTAAAGCAAAGTCTGAGCTCTTTAAAAGAAACAAAACCATCAGCTTCTTGTCTTTGATTTTAAAAATGAATTGAACATATGTAAATTTTCTTTAAAATGTTACATTACCAATTCATTTAAAGTCTCTGTTCCCTTAACTGTGAAAAATTGTTTCACTGTATCAAATGCTATGTAATACCACGCCATTAATCTTCCAGTCTCTGTAAAAGAAGAATATACCTTAAAAAATAAGACTATCAAGTATTTTTTTAGTGGTTTTTTTAAGTCAGAATAATTTTTTTTTAATTACATGGCTTAATGAGAGTTACCAGTACTGACTCAGTATGTTATTGCCCCCAGCAGTCTGATGGGTATTACTGACTCTATCCTAGAGTGGCAGAAAGAAATGTGCCAGTTACAGTTTTCTCCAGTGGAGATGAATTCACACTAATATACCAGACTGTGAACTGTGGTTGCTGAGAAGCCAGCCACCTCTAGCAGAGGACTGTTGAGAAGAGCAGATAAAACCTGTCCTTCATTGAACCGTGTCACATCCAATTACCCCGTGCTAAT
Source organism: Dryobates pubescens (assembly GCF_014839835.1). NCBI lineage: Eukaryota > Metazoa > Chordata > Aves > Piciformes > Picidae > Dryobates > Dryobates pubescens. The sequence continues at coordinate 17,241,308 of NC_071622.1, read as the reverse complement.
GTTCGGTAATTTTCTCATAATATGCAACAAAATTTCCAGCAACAAAAGAAAATCTATTCATAGATTAACATTAAGAGAATAATCTTCAATGATGGATTAAAGAAACCTGTTCATATATTCTAGTCAATCTCTGAGATACTATGCTACATTTGGTTACTCTGATTAATGGATTATAGGACCACTTGTGAGCATTTGTAGTTCATTACTATCTCAAAACTTCTGAAAATTAGTTTATTTATAAAAAGCATTACCTGTTGGTTTAAAATTGTTTGCTTCATCCATCCTGATCAAATCAAAAGATGATAAATCATTTAAGTTCTTCAAACACAGCTCTGTCAATAGTGTGAAAATACATCCATTTTTAGTACATGCAGAAAAACCTGTCTATGTACAAACCAGAAACATCATCAAATTGCAGTGAGTGTATACTCAAGTAATTCCACTGAACTCAAGTAAAGGTTTTAGAATATGATCCTGCTTCTACTGAAGTTGCCTGTTAATTTCTGCCTGGGGAAAGCTCATTCAAAAGATACTTGATAAAGGAGAACTTGACTCTTTCTTCAGCAAGGTACCACAGAAAAAGACACTAGATGCACAGAATGTAGGCTGCCATATTCAGTTCTGAATTTGAGTTTGGAGAGCCCATAGTATTTATACAAAAGGTTTCCACAACAGTGTTAACACTTAAATGGTACCAGGCTCCCTTCCAGATAGTTAAGTTCCCAATGGTCTGGTATACAGATATACAGAATTAGGATGGATGTGAGAACTTTCACTGAAGAGAGAAAACTGCATTTGTATATTTGCTGAATTCCATTTACAACCTTAGCAAACAGTCTTTTACTAATATGCTTGTTTTGTATCTAGTACAAAACTTACATGGAAATGAATAAATATTATTAAAAGAGAGTTATACGCTATTTTCATATTTAAAGGTGAGAAGCACTGATTCCCAAACTCTTTAGTCAGATGTATGTTTGCTGATGGGATTGTAAATAACTTAAAAGGCAGTACTTAAATTACAGCAGTTGGGTTTTGTTTGAGTCTGGTAGAAAGACCATGGTGCTGCCTCGTCCTCAAATTACTGGCCCTTAAAGACCATGTGCCATTTCTTAATTAGGTATTTGCATTCTCTTGGTTCTTTGTTATTGTATTATGCATTTACTATTCATATGAAAAGTTTTTAAAATAAATTTGGAATTAAACAGACAAAATAATTCTTAAGAGGATCTACTGAATCTGTACATCACAGATATGGCTGATATTTAACACAATGTTTAGTGCACAGAAATCTTTGACAGAATGCAAGTTTTCCCTTGACACTCCTAAGCAAAATGAGTAGTTCAATCCATAAAAGGCCAAATTTCAGGTAATAAGCAAACAAACTAGAATGCACATCTCCAATGCAAAATGTCATGGTCATAGTGGAATTGTCAGATCATACCAGTAGAGATGTCTGAATAGCAGACATACATAACATGAATATTGTGACTCACCTGTACATGAATACAGAATTTAAGATTTGCTCCTATCCTCCAGTTCATTAAGTCCATCACTGGACAAAATCTACCATACTCTGGAGTTCTCTAAAATTCATCTTTTCACATCAATTATGGATTTTTTAATTGCTAATGTAAAAATATATATCATAAAAGTAGTGTTCTCTCTCTCCACCTGCTCTTTATTATTGTTGCCTAATATGCTATAATAATGCAATTTTCAACTGTTTCTGAACAAGCTGATGATATTTACATTTTACATCCTTTGTTTAAAAGGCTAAATTTATAATGAAGGGAAGATGACAACTTCTGAAAAGGGCTTTTTTGAAAGTATAGGAACAGAAATTAATGAAAGCAAATTATATCAATCATAGGAAAAATAAAAATGACAGGCAATCAAAATTAAAGTGTTCTGCTCTGTATTTCTGAGTATGTATCTGGAGATGAAGTACCAGAAAAAAATTCTCTACTAGTCAAGATGTACTGATAGCATTTCAAAAGGATTAATAATAAAAATCAATAGCACAATATTGCAAAATACATTTGTTCTGGGAATGGATCTATCAAAATTAATGTAGATATATAATACACATGGATGAGCCAGCACTAAAATGTACATTTTACTAAGGGGAAAAAAAAAAAATTACCTTGTAATTTTGCTTCAATTCCCATTTTATCCAATCCAGACGAAAAACCTTCATGAAAAGACAAAGGTTTTTCAATGTAATACAATGATCACTTCCTCCTCAATATCATCACCCATCAACACTGATTTGCTGATTTTTGGGACCCCAACATGAAAAGGTTGTAAATATTTATTATACTAGGAATAAGTCAAAAGCATTACATGGAGTAAGCATTTGACGATCAGAAAGTTAGAACAGATGTGCAAAAGTAAAAGCTGCAGATATGCCCCTATGTAAAATATCAGAGGTCCTATACGTTGCAGAAATGTCAGTCAGCAGCTTCACATGTACAGTTTTTCCTATGTTAGTACACCTAGTACTTGAATGAGTGTTCCTGTGTTCCAGTCTCATCTGTAAATCCTTAAAAAAATGTCTCCAGCAAGTGCCCAATTATTTCATAACCAAGTGTAGAGTAACTGACCACTAACAACATGGTCAGGGCTGAGGATGGAGAGGCTGTTCTGAACAGGACAAACTGAAGACAGAAGCATTAAGATTGACATTTTGTTTTAGAAGAACTATGAAATATTACACAGTATCTTTTTTTCTTAGCAGCAATGCTGAAAAGTACATTATGACTTTATATTGTATTAACACATGGTCCAGTGTATTACATATCATTATGAAGCTGTGAATGGCTTCTTCATATATATTTTTTATGTTATACATGCTGAAATTCCTATTAATTATATTAAAGCAAGTGAAACTGTTCCTAAAAATGTTACAGGCATACTACGTATCTTGTTTTCAATCCCTTACAACAAAACAGTTCATAATGAAACAGAAGACATATATAACATGAATCTAACACATCCTAATGCTATAACTGAGATAAATTATTAAAAAACCCCAAACAACAAACCATAATGAGATGGATTTTTTAAGGCTCTAATGTATAAGAACGTAGATCGTATCCATTCCAAAGCTACAGTGACATCTGTGACAGTATGTAGCACTATTTCTGCATTTAAGTGCTCGACAAGGTGTCTGTGCAAACTACCAAAAAGAAAAAAAAGTAAGTACATTTACAAGTGCTAAAACTTTTTTACAAACACACACACAAGCCTACACAACAGAAAGCTGTCACACAAACCCACTTTTTTTTTTAAATTATTTTACTGTCAATCAGCAAAATCAACAGAAAACAGTAAAGAATACATAAAGAATCAACAATGTAATTTATTTATTATGGCTTCATGTCCAGCAAGCAAAAAGAAAAACCCTCTGTCAACTGTGACTTTTAGCAACACTTTCGAAAACAAAGCTGCAACACAGTGTTGATGTTTTGAATATATTAAAAAAATTAAACCTTATCAAAATCACATGAGCAACATTTCTTAGTCTACCCTATAATGTCTTAACTTTCCTATGTATTTCTTGTCATACTCTGCTCACATCAAGTATATTCTGTGGTCTGGTATTTTCCAGACTAAAAATGCAGAGACACGCACTCTGGGTTCAAATCTTGCTTTTTATCTTTACAATATGTACTATTTCAGTTTCTTCAGTCTTCCATCAGGAATCTACAACTACTGTGGGATTTTTTTATTCCATTTCAGGGATGTTTTTAGTTGATAAAAGAGGCTGTTATCTTCTGACTAGATTGCTTTCATTTTCCTTGAATTTAAAAAAGCTTGAATTTCCTTGAAATTAAAAAAAAAACCACCACCCCAAAACCCATCTGAGTTTTGTAGAAATAACAAAACATTGCTACCATCGACATAGTCATATAAAAAATACTGTTACCTGCTCTCTATTACATCAGCACCATTTAACATCTGTATATACCTCTCCCTTGTACTAGAACGAGTCATAATAACTGCTGTAGCTGTAGTGTCAAACTGCAAAATAAAACCATAAACAAAACCTGCTCTCTAAATCTTAGCAAAACATTGCAAGCTGCATATGCATCACATATCTGTTGAAACCATTAAAGCTTTTTTCTTAAAATCCTTGTTGAAATGCCTGCTAAATGCCAAAGCCTTGCTAACTTAAAGGCAACTTCTAACTCATTTGGGTATCAAGCAGGAATCTGGACTCCAACCATTCCTGGCAGGCAAGTTAGTGCACCAGCCTACATATGCCAACGTACCTGTGAGAGAGATGTATCAAGAAACACCACAAACATGAATTGTTACTGATGTCCTCACAAGATCCATAGCTAATGAAAGGATTCCTAACCACAATCACCAAAAATAATTTACTGACAAATTCTTATTAGTAATCCCCAAGTAGTAGAAAAGTCTTGAATGAATAGTCAGGCCTTTTAAATTTTAGTAGTCATCATTTCTCAACTCACCTTATTTTATAATGGAAAAAATACTGTCAAATTGATTTATTTGGTTTTGTGTGAAAAGCTTCCTGACTTTTGCATTTTTTAGCTCAGCTTAGTGTAATACTGAAAGGCTCAGTAAATATTTGAGGTATTGACTCAGTAAGTTAAAGTAGGATTCTCAGTCACAACTTAAAAGGGAAAAAACATACTCTTAGGTCTGGATAAAATACTGTTATGTACACAACCTATCACAGTGGCTAGTAAAAGCAGACCCTGTAAACACATGTGGAGTAAGGTATCTCCCAGGCTGGACTTTATCTGTATTTCTAAAACTTTATGTGTAAGATTTAACAGGTATTATTCACAGACTTTACAGAGGTATAATTAAAATAACTAATTCTAACCTTCTCCTTTCCTTTTTAGAACCAAAGCAATGTGTAAACCCTTCCTAAACCTTTGCATTCTTGGCACCAGCTACCTCTTGTGGAAGCAAAATGAATGATAACTTTTTGAACGCAGTGTTTCTGACCCTTCTCCTCTAGTCCGCTTCTAATTTAATTGTTTTCTCATTCGGATACTATGAAAACAAAAGCACATTGTTCTCTATACTATTAAATGTCCCAGAATTTTTGTCATGTAATTTGTAAGTTGTGTGCCAGGTCCCTACTTTCTCTTTCATCCACATGCATTATATTACCCAAGTATAATCTTTAGATCCACAGCAACGTGAAGTGGTACTCTTTAGTGGACAATATAAAAGCTAACAGTTGTCTTTCTCAATTAACTAGTTACCCAGGAATAATAATAACAACCCTTTAAAAACCAAATGCTACAGTAAAATTGTTGCCAAGAATAGTTTCTACTGATCTGCCTATAGACAGCAGCACCAGTATAATACAGTATTAACTTACTTGAGGCCTTCCTGCTCTCCCAATCATTTGCAGAATATCAGTTTCACTGTATTCTTGGAACACTCCTCCAACATAGTGCATTGTGGATTTTATCACCACCAGATGTGCAGGCAGATTGACTCCCATAGCTAAGGTACTAGTAGTAACTACATTAAAGTACATAGATTGCAAGGTGAACAACATTGAAATGTCTGGCATTAAACAAGCAGCAAATAAGTGACTAACTCGATTCTACATTCTTACATTCTAGTCAACCCAGTGGGCATTCTGCACCACAAAGAATTAGACACATTACAGATATATATTAGCACAATTTCTGTGTATCTGATAATCACAATTCACTTATTATCAAGTATTGTTTAATATATGGCATCCCAGAAAGGTGTGTTACAACCCTACCTCCCATCATGCTTACATACATATAAAGGGGAATATGCCTCACACTCTTTCAGCTTCGCCTCACTTGTAAAAACATAATTCTAGTATCTCAAATAACTGAAACATTCATACAAACTATAGACTTCAAAGGACTTTAAGCAACTTTGCATCTTTTCATTGGTGGTTGATATGTACACTCACATTGCACCCAACTGTGGTGCAGGGTCTCAAATTGATTTTTGCAAGGAGCAATGGTAGAACCACAGTGTCCTGAGATTTCGGAAATGGCACTGCACCTGGCAAAGCCTACACAGTATACCAGGCAGCCAAAGTACAGTAGATTGCAGGGATGCAGACACTTATTAATGCTGTGGGTACTGCAACTCTAGTAAGGTTGCCAGATGACAGTAAGGGTATCTGCTTTAAGTTTTAACAATGAGTCATGACCATTTGTGTCAGTTTTAGGCTACGCCTTTAAAATTTAGCTGCAGATTTCAAGCAGAAAAGTAGAAAAACATAAATAAATGACTACTGGGTGTAAAAAGGTAAACAAAAGATTATTCTAAACAAATTAATTGGACAGAATATCTGGGATGTCTTTCACTTCCATTCTCATTCCTTTTGTTTTTCTCTGGCTTAGCTGTTCTACTGGGGAGATAATGCTCCTGGCTGGCCTTGAAGATAAGAACTAACATTCCTTCCCCTCTCAGCTCCTCTTTTCTTCTCTACAGGGGGGAGGAGTTTTGTGGGTGTGTTTTTGTTGGGTTGGTTTTTGTTTGTTTTGGGGGTTTTTGGTGGTTTTTTTGGGGGGGTGGTGGTGTAGGGGAGGGGCAGTGGAACAGCTTCCCTGCTCTCTGGGGGAACCAGAGGGGTGACAGGGGTGTTGTAAATATCTGTATAATAGTGTAAATACTGTGTATTTTGTACATAGTCATTGCATTCCATTGTAGAATGTAGTTTTTGCTTGTAAATACAGCTTTCATTTGCTTCCAACTGAGTTAGTTGTGCTAAGGTTTTAGGCTGGATGTCAGGAAGAAGTTCTATACAGAGAGAGTGATTGCCCATTGGAATGGGCTGCCCGGGGAAGTGGTGGAGTCACCATCATTGGAGGTGTTCAAGAGGAGACTTGATGGGGTGCTTGGTGCCATGGTTTAGTTGATTAGGCAGGTTGGATTGGTTGATGGGTTGGACACAAACTTGAAGGTTTCTTCCAACCAGGTCTATTCTATTCTATGTTAATGTGATGGGAAACTTCAACCCACCACACCATTGTACAGGAAAGCAAAAAGTCCAGGAATGTTTCAGTGTTGTAAATGAACCACACAGACAATTCACCATGGCATTTAAATGTTTTTACAGGAAAAGAAAGCCTGGATGAGAAGAGACCATTATGTCTCAAAGAGACCCCTTCTCATTTCAGGTAACAGCACATGAAATACTTCCTCACAACTTCTTCATAGTCAAAACACCCTGCCCACCTATAGGAAGCATAAAATGTAGAAGATTACCTTCTGGGTAGCCACCACTGCAAAGGACACAAACAAATAAAACCTCATGTGAACTCTGGGGGAAGACACACTAGCAGAGTGTTTCACCTCAGAAGGATGGCTCAGTGGTATGAAAAGGAAATTAACATGGTCAGACTTAACATTGATATATGAGGGAGGACACCATCAGTGTATGCTGAAAGGAAAAAAGTTCTATGGTCTTTGGTAACCGTGCTTATGCATACTCACTGGGTAAAAGTGCATGTGAAACACAAACATACTTTTATCTGGATTTGAGAAAGTAATTCCAGACGTTAAGCAAACTACAAAATCATAAAATATAACCACTTCCAAACTGCAGTCTTCTGGGGATACATTAACAACATTCTTACTTTCAAAGTTAAATTTACTTACAAAGCACTGGTAAGTCTCCTACAGTAAAAGCTCCTTCAATTATTTTTCTGTCAGATATCTCCATACCCGCATGGTGATAAGCCACACCACACGATAAAAGATCTGATAATGAAATAATTACATCCATTATTTGACTAAATTTACTCACGTAAATATTCATTCACACAGCAAAGAAGCAGTAGGTAATAACTACCTCTCAGTCTGGAATCTTTCAATGAGTTTGCAGATCTCTGTAATCTTTGCAACAAAAAAAAAAAATAAAAATCAGAACTTCAAAAATCACAAACTATTCACTAATGGAAGTGGCATGTACATAGACACAAGCATGCTTTTAAAAATGCAAAAATAAAGCTTCACATGAAACTCGATACACAACCACCTCACAAAAGATTGTAAGATGTATTCTTTAGCTAAAGTACATTTCTTGCACACTTTCTGCAGTTCTACTGTATTTGTGATTTTAAGGATGCTCTTAGCTTTCAACTACATGTTCAACTCTCAAAAGGGCATAGTCTCAAACTAACTTTTAAAATATAAATTCTTTGAATATTTTCAACCACCATTTTTCCCATCTTCACAAAGACAAGGGACTCTCTGGGGCAGCTGCTGCAGCCTTTCCAGCCTAGTTTTCTCTCCATGTCACAACCTACAGCCTCGACACCTTGCTCACATAAGCCAAAGAAGACAATGTTTCAGGTCCAAAAATCACAAAGTATCTCCTGCAGCTGCTACAACTAGGCAACCCTGAAGTAAAGAACAACTGATACAGATCAGGACTGTGTTTATTAAATATGTGTAATAATGCAAACACTACTTATGGCATAACTTAAAACACTAGAAAAACCACACCCAATTAAACTACTCATATACTTATTCTTTGCACTATGAGGCCTTTTAGGCTCATAGGAATTAACATTCGTATGTCTAGAAAGCAACGTTTAGAAAGAAAAGCTGCTGTTTGTGAAAAGTACCCTAAAAATATGAAAAGTAAATATAATTCCCCAAGAGCTGAAATATCAACTGTGCTGATGATTTTTTTGCATGCTTCTGGTAGAAATTGTATTATTACCTCAACAGCTTTCTTCAAGATGTCACAAGTTTACTAAAAGACCCAAACACTTATTAACAACTCAAATATAAAAATACCTTTGTTTCTGTTCCATACTCAGTAAAAACTTAGCATCTTTTGCAAGAACCGAAGCAGCCTGCTGTACTCCTTTTCTTGTGGCACAAAACTATAAAAAAAAAAAGGTTGTTTTTTGAATCAACACTTTCAAGAAAGAAAGAATTTAAAATGTGATGAAAAAGAAAGCTGTTGTACCACAAGTGCTGGTTTTTGTTCAGAGTATGTTTGTATAATACTAGCTATTTTGTAGTTAAGAGTTAAGTCAAATTTGAATTCCGTCTGATTGTCACTGCAGGGAAAACCAAGAACAATTTTGCGTAGCTTCACCGGTCGTTGATCCTCATTTATTTTCAGACATACAGCAGGCATCTTACTATCTGAAAGCCATTCTGCAATCTTTAAAAAAGAAAAAATAGAATGGAAACAATAAATTTCTGCTTTTAATCATGCTATGTCACAGGTAAACTATTAACACATTTGACATTGCTTTTATCATTAAAACCACAAGTGAAGTTCCGCTTTCTACAGGACCAAAGTAATTCAGATTGAAATCTCAAGTCTGTTGTGATATGTATTTAGAGACAAATATCATGAAAAGAAATCTTAAAGGTTCAGCATGTCCATTTTTGGCTGAGAGTTCCATATGGCTGCAGGTCATTTGCAACATTACCATCAACTGCATGGTTGTCTTCAGCTGACAGCTTCAGAATGACAATCCTGTTATCAATCTCAATGTATAACTCCAGGTAATTTTTATAACATGTTTTATAACATTAATTAAAATACAGCTAAAACATTTAACTCTTACATCTTCAGCATTTGGGATTGTTGCAGAAACAGCTATAAATCTCAAGGGGGGAACAGTGTCATGACTTTCTGAAAGACGCCAAAGAGAAGACTGAACAGTCTTCATCCGACTGACGACAACTTCTAACGTTGCACCACGACTTTCATCCTTTATAACATGCACCTATAAGGAATTGTAAAAGATTTGCTAAATATTTTTTCAGTTACAAACTATGTAAGTTTCCTTCTACCTTCAAGAACAAAAATCGTTAATTTTCTTACCTCATCAATAAGAAAGAGTCGTACAAGCTGAACTATAGAGTTGTCTTTCCACCTCCTCGTCATGCTATCCCATTTTTCCTAGGAGAGTAAAACCCAAAACAACAACAGAAGGTGAAGGATGTTTTAAAGGACAACATATGCCAGAAGTATAGTACAGGCAGCCATGCTTAAACTTTAATGAATCTTTAAATAAAATCAGTTAAATAAATTCAAGCTAACATCATGTATATTTCATCTGGCACATTATTGTGTTGTTCACAGTTTATATGAACTTGTAGTACACACAACAGTGTGCAGGCAATCGTAAGGATCGTAAAACTATTGCTTATTACAAAAAAGTACAAAAAAGGGAACAGTCACAGTGGCATACAATTAGTAGGCTACTAATGTCTGTTTATTCTAGGCGATTCTAAAAACTGGGATCAAAACCTACAGGAGTAGTGATAATGATGTGAGCATGATGTATTTCAAATAAATCATCCATCACTGTATCTCCTGTCAGTTCCTTGCAGCTGAGTCCTATAGGTCCAAATTTTTCTTTCCAATCATCAAAACGCTGACTGCACAGAGCTTTTATTGGAGCCACTGAAAATAACACAAAATAATCAGTCATATCATGAAAATCAAATCTTCAACTGTATTGCTAAAGATGCTAAATGCACACATTTAAAAAAATGTCTTCTTGAATTTAATTCCCCTAATTTTCAGTTTTCCTCCCAGAACCATACAATTTGTAACTGGTATTGTTTTCCTTATTATCCTATTCCATGTGCACAGATCAATGCTGAGCTTTGGACCTGAGCTTTTTCCCTATAAGCAATCAGAAACAGAACCCTTTAATTAAGGTTATTTATGCTCTCCCTTACTCCTGATTTTTTTTCATCAATTCCACAAGGAAACAATTATTCAGCTATCAAGGTTTTTTTCACAGATGGAAGTAACCATAGGAAATGCATCTTTTCTAATCATAAAAATGCCAACTCTTTTTGAGTTCAGAGTTATGTGAGCACTCTGTATTCAGAGAGAAAAGTGGTTAGAAATAAGAAACCATCCATGAGCAAGAGAAAAAATACCAGAAGAAATAAAAATCTATCTAAACCAAAAGTGCAGTTAACTGTAGTCAGGATCATATCAGGCAGCTAATACTGTCAGTAGCAGCTAACACAGCAAATAGCAAAACAGCAGCTCTGATGCTGGTCCTCAATAAGACTCCTAAAACAATCTCTTTATTTTCTCATTTTCTTTTCTTTCTTTTTTTCTTTTTATTTTTCTCCTAAGCACACATACTATACTTTTGCAGATGGTGGCTAATTTCTAGAAGTCAGAATTAATTTCCTACAAGGACTGTCAGTAGCCACACGTCAGTCTATATTGGATGGGTAGTCTATATGGAGTATGCAGTGATTTAATTGAAAAAAAGTAATCTACATGTGATGTGAAAACAGCAGTAAAAAATCAGATCATACAGTGATTATATTCTAGGCTAGTTAGAGCCACTGGAGTATAAACCATTTCTGCATATCAACTGGAAAGTGATACCACTTCAAAAAGAGGTGCAAAATTTCCTAAGCATACCACTGGTCTATAAAGCAGGGCAAAGCACCATCTCAAAAAAAAACCCAAACAACAACAACAAAAACAAAACTCCAAAATGATTAAGCAACTAGCAAATAACTCACAAAATTGCTAAAGTAGCAATATTCCGTTATGCAAGAAGCTAGTGATTGCTAGTGATTACTCCCAGAACTAAAGTCACCTATCCTTAGCATGCGTTAAGGCTACTGAGAAACAACTCTAATTCAACACTATTGCAAGCTAATTCACATAGGTTGGACCGCTGACAAACCAGGTACCAGAGCACATTCTGGCAGTATGTAATCTGATTAACACCACTGTTTCAGCATTCAGAAAACTGAAACGCCTCTTTCTCTATTGTTGTTGAACCTGTAAGAGTCAGCAGATCTAATTCCACCAGCAGGTAACTGCTTCCTTACCAAAAGTTCCAGCCAGCCAACCTGTATCAATTATACCAAGGCAATCAAAAACATTACTGAACGTTGAAATGTGATCCACCAACATGCCTGTTTATATAAGATCTGTTTGGAATGCACAGTAAGCTCTAAATCAACAGTAGTTTTACTGTAAGAATTTAAACACATTGGATTTTAAAAAAATAATTAAGCTGAAACTTTTGTATATAAGTAATTGCAAGCCTAACAAATATATCACTGTATGAACTGGGACAAACCCACCAGTTTAACCTTATTTATATGATATGAACTCAATTTTCCTGGAAGGAAAAATAAATTTGTGACTAATTTCATGAAGATGACATCTCTGTTGCCTCTGAACTAGCACACACAAAGCAACAGTTAATCATGAACTTTGCCGGAAAGTGAATACTGGAAAACTAGATCCTCATCTCAGGAACAGCTAGGCATATCAGAGAGACTGCATGGTTTCTGTCTCTGCTACTGAGAATTTGGTTTAGTTTCCTCCACTTCCTTCTTCCCTTTTCACGTATATCTTGCCACCTTAGAGGACAAACTCTTTACAAGGTTTTTAAATGTGTATAGGCAATGCTGAACATTAGACAGTGCTGTTAAATACTAGTAATAGTTACAATGGTAACACATTGGTGTCACAAACAAATTCTGAAAGAAACAATTTTTTAAAAGAATGAGGTAGATCACAATTTCTTAAGATATTTGATTCACTCCACATTCACTCCACATTTAAACAAAGACATTTTCTACTGTTGTGACCAAAATGTTTAAAGCTGCATAACACTTACTATAAACAACTTTAATATTTAACCAAGGCAGTGGGGCTTCCATGAGCAATCTGGTAATAGCTAGCTCGAACATTACAGTTTTTCCAGAGCCAGTTGGAGCACAAATCACAAAATTCCTATCTGTATAAAGAAGCTAGGGAAAAATGGCAAAGTAGTAAATACAACACAGCTATCCTTTGTACCTGTTCATACATTCCACAAGCATGTCTAGGGGAAAACAACACATTGTTATTACATTGATATACAGAATCCTCTAAAAATTAGTAGTTGTGAGCTTTAAGCTACTGCAGAAGAAAGAACATCTGCTACACATCTGCCATGGAAAAGGTAAATGAGATACTGTTCATCTAAAGTTATCATGTAATGAAGTCTACCATTCGGCAATGAACAAAACACCAGTATCTAGTAGATGACATTAATACAGAATCCCTGCCAATGTTCAACTGTAACTAAAAGCAGGCTCAGCAGCAGAAAGAGGTATTTTCTGCTCAAAGTTTTTTTTTTTCCCCTCTGTAATTCAATCTGCTTTCAAAATTCCAGTATTGCTGAATATATTAATTGAATATATTTTTTAAATAGAATAAGTTTTCAATAATGACTACAGTAGGTTATGTATGAATATGCTTCCTTCCTTCCTTTATTTCCCCACATTTTATTTTCTACCACCTCAGAGATAGGTATGTCCATGTCAGGCTCCCTCACTTTTCTCTGCCCTCTATCCTCCTTCCTCCTTTGCAGTGTTGTTAATCCATCCTCTCTCAATGCAGCATTCTCTGTGCAGCTTAATTTCCCTCTTTCCTTCCTTCCTTCCCTCCCAACTTCTCACGAATTCTACTGATCTTACCTTTTGTTTGTTTACCCTTCTCTTGTTGCTGTTACTCTCTGTGACCGTTAGGAGCTCACAAGAATGAACAGAAGTCACCTAGTACTTGATGTATAAGCACAGCAATGACTAATGCTGGTGGCACTACTGAACTGTTCCAGGAATTACCTGTGTTGTTCATCTACCATTTCCAGTTTTCCAATGTTCACAAAGATCAATGAAGCATGAATACAAAATTTCCCAATTTTTGTTAAAATAATCCTTTGTAACATTCACTGTAAACCAACCAAAGAAATTCTACCAAGTTGAACGCTTATACCTTATTTCTTGGAACCAGATAGTTTCTACCAAAGAGAATTTTGCAGGCTCAACCACTAAAAAAAACCAAACAAAACCCAACAAAAAAACCCCAAACCACTATCCTTTTAATGCCAATTTCTCTTAATTTTTTAACATGTCATGTCTTATACACAAGAGAGAAACAAACCTGGTACCTTACAAACAATTTTCTACTTAGGAGTACCAATACATGAGCTATTCCACTGAAAGACAAAAATAAAAAGTGGTGGTTTTTTCCCCTAAATTATTCTCCTGGGAACTCTGGTTTTGATAATGAAAGTACACCTTGCTTATGGCTACAGTCTTCCATTATTCTAGGATCAGAGAGTCGCACAATATCATCACAGTATCACCAAGGTTGGAAGAGACCTCAAAGATCATTGAGTCCAACCTGTCCCCACAGACCTCATGACTAGACCATGGCACCAAGTGCCATGTCCAATCCCCTCTTGAACACCTCACGCAAATATGATGTATAACTCTCATCAGAATATAAACACAAGTTTGTATGTAAGGAAAAACATTCCAAATCTATGCATTAATCTAAAAATATAAGAAAAGAAATTAAAAATGTAGCTTCTCATATAATTCAAATACAAGATTATTCTGCTCATATAAGCAGAATCTTCTCTTCATAGAACATTGCTTAGTGGATAGGAAATTCAAATAAAAACATTTGCAACATCAAAAGTAATTTAAAAAAACATGCTTAGACATGTTTGAAAATGACACTGGGATTTCCTGTAGAGTTGAATAAAATTTCAAATGCTGAAATTGGTTACTTTCAAAGTAAGTTTCCATTTTAAAGAAAGAGCATAGCTGCTAAGACAACAACCTTTTCTAAAGTTCTACTTTTAATATTCCTGTGAAAGTCATTAAAAAAATATTACTAATCTGTATGCAAAAATACATATGTAATTCATATCCTCAGACAAATGTATTAAAAGTGAGAAAAACATTTTTCAAAGTTCTTCTGGTCTCTTCACCTAAGTAACAAGACCCTGCTCAATTATTCCAGGAAAAGGTTCTAAAAAAGTTACAGTTTTCTAAACCTTTTTAAGTTCTGAATATCAAAATATCATTTAAATTCATCAGCAAGGTACTACTTGCAGCTGTAACTAATGTTTCATACTTACGTCGTCCAAAGCTTTAGACTGTGCATAGTTAAAATATGGGAACTCCTTAAAAATACTTCTAAATTGGGTTGCTTCAGTGTGTTAAGGAATTGAGAATGAGTGAAAATGACAAAATTTATTTTAAAACTGTAAATATATCTTCCTTGTAATTTAAGTGCAAAATTAAAATCTATATACCAAAAATTAATTAACACAATAATGTATGTCCAGTCATAACTGTAACAAAGGAATTCACCTACAAACTCTTAGTGCTGACAGTGGTTTAAAAGATATTTTAGATTTCTAATATTGTTTATTCTTCAGACAACAACATTTTTATTTAAAATATGATTAAGAGGAAATAGAGCATTGTTACATTACAAATCTGAATTAGTTGATCCTTGCCTGGTCTTGCATTGAAGCCACACAGGCAGACTAACTGTAACCATCTGATCAGGCTGGGGATGCACATACAGACATAACACCAACAGTAACAAGAACAAGGAAGGGCAGAGGCATCAGATTGATGTTACATTTAAAAATTAAATAAACAGGAAAAGAAAAAGGAGTAAACCAAGAAATCATAGTTAAATATAAAGCAAGTAATAGTGGGCTAAAGAAAAAAGGGAATTTTTTTTAAACAAATATACTTATCTAAAACTACCTCTCTAAACAAGTGCTCTATTTTCAAAATGCAGAACATTGATTTTCTAATTGGCAACATCAGAAGAGCTGAGTCCTTATTCATTTTGGAAATGATGACACTTCCTAAAGAGATTAACATGAATTTAGGTTGCCTAAATTTAGGCACTTTCTCTTCCTGGTATTTAATCTACACTTTAATGGGTTACTCAAAACAAAATATTGAAGTCAGTGATAGGGAAAGAAAAAATAAAAAAAGTTTGATGGATGGGTAATTATGCTATGGGTTCAAGGCAGGGGCAAAAGGAAGGAAAATTATTTTTAAATCTGATTAAAGAATGGAAATATACTGTACGCACACCAGAACATAAATACATATCTATACAGAATACGTGGAGTTTATTTTCTCCTGATAAAATGGGACAAGAAGATTCACTTGATCTAATAAGCCTAAACATTAATACATTTTTCCTTTATTTAAAGTATGGGGATATATGTATATGTGTCTCTGCATAGAAAATCTGGCCTGACATATATATTATGCAAACTAAACATTTTTATGTTTTCATTCTTAAATGGTTCTGCGGATAAATTTTAAATGTTTGGAATAAGAATGAATTTGCTTAGCAATGAATGATCCACAAGCTGTCCTATTTTCATTCTAGCTTTCAAGATCCAAAGGGTAAACATCTATTCATCATCCGAGTCCCAGCATGACATTACAAATCAAAACTACTACAGTGAAATGCATGAGTTCCTACAGCTATGAACTAAATGCTCTAATTTTGTAAATGCGAAAGCATTGTAATAAAATCAGTAAATCAGACACAACAAATACAAGGATACGTATTTCTGTAACAGCCCTTAAAATTTCCAATTTTCTTCCTGTAGTTCCTAAAGAAATAGAAGTAGCAAATTCTTAAAACCAGGATTTGTTTTCAACAAATAACCATGGAAACTATCTACCTGACTCCAAGCTATGTGTTCTGTGAAGAGCTGCAAGGCTGTAACAAGGCCTAGGCGATACAGAAGGAGATGACAGAATAGGACAGGGAGGTCATGAGCTCACCATTTGAAGGACCATCTTAGTGGTTCCCTGCTACAGCTGAGGGAACTGGGATTGTTTAGCCTGGAGGCAGAGACTTTACTGATCTCTACAACCGAAAGGAGGTTGTAGTGAGGTGGGTGTTACTTCTCTCAAGTAACTAGCAATAGGACAAAAGGAAATGGCCTAAAGTTGTAACAGGAAAGGTTTAGTTACTAGGAAAAATTTCTTTACTACAGGCTGCCCAGAGAGGCAGTGGAGTCACTGTCCCTTGAGGTGTTCAAAAAAACATTGTAGACATGGCCCTTTGGGACATGGTTTAGTGAGCAAGGTGGTGGTGTGTTGAGAGTCAGGTCTTTTCCAACCTTAATGAATCTATGATTCACTCCAGTTTAAGAATGTTTTGCCTGTACCAGAGGCTCAAAACTTGATGCAGTTCTAGAAATGGTCTGAAAAGTGCCAAGCAGGAAGAGATAATCACTTCCCTTAAGTTCCTGGCTTCATTGCTGCTATCAACACCCAGGAAGCCATCAGTCTTTGTTATTGCTAGAGCATGCAGTCTGCCCAGGTCAATGAGCTGTTCACCAGACCTCAGGTGAATTTCAAAACGAAGTTTGTCACAATTTTCTCAGAAGTCTCACCACTTTCCTCCATTTTCCCATTTTTTTCCTATTTAAAATCTAATTCTACAAGGATGTGTGAGTCACATCACAAACACACACTACATTTTAATTTTCCAGTTTCAAGTGAAGATAAGATGCCGCATAAAGGGAGGGGGTTGCTCTTTTTCAGTTAGGGGACTGACTTTTTCAACAAGACTTACATGACTTGGCACTTTTGAAAATGTAACTCATCTTCCTAAATTAATTACTCAGCTCATACTAAACAATAATGGAATCAAGCTCCATAACGTTGCAGTATTTTCTATCAAGCTTAGCCAGTTATCTCACCTTCTGCTGGTGGGAAAATGTTCTTCATTCTACTTCAAATTATGGATATCCATGATTATTATATATCTAAGAGACTGGACTATTTTTCCTTAAATAGAACAGTAATAATTACCTGTCATATCCAGAACTTCTGAAGCACTACAAAATGATTTTATTTTAATTCCATTTTTAGATGCAATGTCCCCATCATTCAGTCTATCCGGAGCAAAATAGGAATCATCATTTATGGAAGTGCACTGATCATTTCCCCACAAATGTTCTTTTTTTATTTCTTCCATGTTTTCACTTTTATTTGAACAAGTATCAATTTCTTTCACCTCCATAAAACTATCTTTAAATTCTGTACTTTTATATGTATGATCAGATGCTTTAAATAAGCTGAAAAAGATCCAGGATTTTAATTAGTTTGCTATAACATCACAGTTTCTCTAATATTTGAAAGATACGTATACTTGCTTCAGAAAC
The DNA here is from genome assembly GCF_014839835.1 of Dryobates pubescens. NCBI lineage: Eukaryota > Metazoa > Chordata > Aves > Piciformes > Picidae > Dryobates > Dryobates pubescens. The sequence goes on along the minus strand of NC_071622.1, from coordinate 17,223,291 downwards.
AGAACTAGTAAGGTGAAATCATAAGAAAAGGTTGTACTTAACGTTTTTTAACACTCTTCCATCAGAAGAAAACTCTTTTCAAGATACATTTTAATTCCAAAAGAGAACCTGAAAGAATAAACTGCCTATCCAGAAGAGTTCCCAATAGCAGATTAACTGTCAATCTCTGCATAACTGAAAACAATGCAGACATACAGGATCTTAGGAATTATAAGAGCTGGGCACAGTCAAGGAATTTATTTGTAAAACCTCTCCTATAAGATAAGCAATGAAATCATGTTCCTTGAGAACTGCTCAAGGTATTTCTGGCTGCCTGACCTCTGCTCTGAAAAGCAAGTGCTTTTGCTCATTACCATGTGGATAAAGAACTCAAAATAGCATTCTGAAAAATCTTTGTTATCTAACAATTTCTTAAAAGAAGCAAATATCATCTTTAATTTTCTCATGAGAGGCTGAGCTCGGGACGCATTCAAGTACAGCACTAAAATATTGCTAAAAGCTTTCATTTTTTTTTCTTTATACTGGAAAGAATTAGTGTCTGGAGTACTTTCAATTGAAGGATCCAAAACTCAGTGTTTCACAAATATATCTAATAATATGACTCCAACAATTGATATATTATCAAAATTAACTAGACACATACCTTTTTCTTAATGCTGAATGGACACTTTCATCATCACTATTTCCTGGAAAATGACATATTTTATTTTGTGCTTGCTGAGATACTCCTGTTCCTGTTTTAGATTTATCTTGGTCAGGAGAGAGAAACCATGAAGCCATTTTCAGACCTTCATGCTGAAAACTGATTTTCTCTCTTTCTCCTACACTTAACAGGAGCACTTCTTTTTCAGAGGCTATGCCAAAAGGAACAGGCACTGCTGACTTATCATTTACTTCCTCAGTGTTACTCTTACATTGTTGTATAAATTTCTGGTGTTTTCTTCCTCCTATAAAAACAATACATTGTTATTCATGTTAATATTCCTTATTTCTATTCATAGTAATTTTATCAAATATCTTCCACACAAAATAAGCAAAATTCACACATATTGTATGAACTGGTATTTCTGCGTTATTGCAAGAACTTGTGTATTTTACAGCTCATGCTGATGAATGCATCTGATGTCAATTAAAATATTATAAAAATAGGGTTACTTTCTATGCTCCCTAGGCAAAGTAATGGAGCAAAACTATTCCTCAGAACTGCAGAGTATTTAGTAAGATAGAAACTCTATAGCCTGTCCCAGAATAAAGCCTGTCTTCAAAAAACAAAACCAAACAAAAAACCCACATTCAAACAAAAAACCCCACCCACAACCACAATGTAGTGTCCTAGCTTGAAGTCCCTACTACAAACAGCTGTGAGGTAAACCCTGCAATCTCAACAGTCAAAATTTGTAATGATGTTGAAAACAGTCTGGTTTCATAGTTCTCTGGGTTCACCATCACATTGTGCAGGGTTAGTTCTGAGTAGGACTGTTGTCCTGATCTGGCTGACCATACAAGCACTGCTGACAGCAAAAGGAGGGCAAGAGTAGAAATAATCAATTCAATAAAACAAGATTACAGAATAGCACTATTCTTCAGCCAATTAATTTCAGTGTTATCCATCTAGAAACTTAAAATTGCAACAGCTTGTTTGTAGTGTAATAGCAACGGATCCAATTCTATGAACACCAGATATCTTATTCAAATGAGTATTTCTTAATGGAATCGCTCTTGCATAAAGTAGAAGAAACCCACTTCTGTCTTAACAACATAATTCCTAAAAAGATAATACCATAAATCAACACAGCAGCTAAGAACTATGGAAATAGTTGACAGATAAAGCAACCAAGTTCTTTAAAATAAATTTCCTTGAGATGATCCTGAATGTTCAGATGGAAGGAATAATCCACTTAGCAGCAGTTCATGAGCAGTTTAAAATTTGGCCTCCTGCACACTAATCTGATAAAAGCTTCAAAGGGGAAGAAGAAAGTTAGGTGCATATAAACTCTTTAAATGCTTTGTTCCATGTCTTGCATTATGCTCTTACGGACGCTTCCCACTGTCTTATGATGTTTCATGGAACAATGTGGATTAGCTGAAATTTTGATCATATTTGTTATCTTGCTCACTTCTGCAAAGTAAATATGTGACCTGTGTATGCCCCAAGAAGACTGCTAATACTCCAAACATATGTATGATCATCACTGTCAGCAAAAATACATCCTTTGTCTGTATTTGCATATCTAGAGTATTTTTTATGTTACAGCATTAAGAGAAACATGAGGAATTATCTGTCGAGATTATTATTTGCTAAGCCATTGGAAATGAATGTCAAATATCATGGTTTACTGAGACTTTGCAGTTTGCGGTTTACAGTTGGACTCAATGGTTTTAAGTCTTTTTCAACTCAAATGATTCTATGGTTCTGTTCTATGATGTTCTATGATAGTTTACCCATGTGAATGTTGGCTGCTTTTTCTTCCAATTCCCTCTGTAACTCCTCTGCAGCTGGCATTTCAGCAATAACTGGAGCTGGTGCGATACACCAAACCTTAGGCTTTTCATTTTCTAGATACCTATTATTAAACACATAATATTAAGGTAAAAGCATTCTTTAAGGACCCTCCAAAATATCTAGCTAAAAACCACCAATCATGATCTGTTTATCCCGCTACCAAAAAAAAAAAAAAAAGTCATTTGTGTGATTTTTAATCACAAAAAATGAATGCAGCAAAACTTCTGCTACCCCCTATTTCTTATTGCCCCAAGGTGTACATGTATCCTTGTAGCACTGTGTGCTACAAAAAAAATTCCGCTGTAGAATGATTCAGATTGTGGAAAATCTTGGAAAATGTTTATAAATATTTAACTGTAAAGAATTACCTTTGTCTTGTGTCTGGTTTTTCATAAAACAAGTTATCCAATGAAAGGACCGTGTCTGCAGAGCTGAACATTTTTAGATCAAATGTGAAGTCTCTTGATCTGCAGAAGGCAGCACAAGGAACTGTGATACTGAAATTACTAGAACTATTGTATAAGCAATAGAAAACTTACTAGTTCAAAGTGCCAATACTTAATTTTTTAATTCTTCTTCTTTTAGAGCTCTTGCCTTCATCTTTAATTCCTCTTCAAAAACAGAACCTCTCTCCTGATAAAATATGGCTCCTATTACATATGACCAAAAAATCCTCTAGGACTAAATTTCAAGCAACCCTTACATTACCATGACATGTCAGGAGGGAAAATGGGTAAGAGTGAAGATCCAGATAAAGTTTACATTAAGTTGTTTCATTTCTAAGAACAATGCTTTTTTTTTTTTTTTTTTTTTTTTAATAAAACTGCAGACCATATGTATTTTCTGCTAGACTGTTCCTGTTCTGATGGAAACATATGATGTGGCATGATCACAATCTGTCTTTTTTTTACAAAATAAAATTGTATTATATAAAAACATCAACAGTTATTTTCATTTACAAGCAAATAATTATTTTTTAATCTGCATGCAAATTGCTTACCTGGATAACTGGAGTATGGGCCCAACTGGTTATTGTTGTTAACAGTTCTGTTCTAAAATACCAGGACCACAGATTATTTCTAAATTATTTATCATATAAACCAGTATTTAAAATACTCCAGTTAATGTAATTATTTTTCACTTAGCACCAACTCTATAAATCAAACATGTTTTCTTTATGTGCTTATGTCAAGAGATTTCACAACTCTTAATTCCGCTTAATGCCGAGTTTAAAAGGCAAAGATCTCACTAACAGAATACCATAGAAAATATTTTAGGAGTCAAAAATCTTAGATTAATTGAAACAAGTTGTAAAATACCAAATCAACAGAAGTTACAAAACTCTAAATAAAGGCCAAATAAGGTGATAAAATAAAGCAAAGCTATGTTTTTTACCAACAGAGATAAACCAAAGGCCACACTTCTTTTGTACTCCAGCATTTCATTATTAACATTCAAAAAAAACACTTTCAAAGTTCTTTGCAAATAGGATTCAGATTTACTTAATTATTGCATACTGTCATCTGTGAATCAAAAATGGTAAAAAGATTTTTTTCTTCCACAGAACCTGTAAAACTTCAAATATTCCAGAAAAATGTTTCAAATTTAAAACAGACAACATTTCACAATACTGGCATAATATAGAAAATGTAATCAAAACTGTCTGTGAACACAGTGAAGAAAGATAGGTTTTAGATCTTCAAACGAGGAATCTGTCAATGCCCCTTTTACATTTCTCTTCAGAGTAAGTCTGCAACACCACTTCTGCCAATTTCTGCCACTCCCCCACTGCCAGGTTTTGCCTTCTTTTCCTTTACGTTAATAAATCTAACACAAGTGGTTAATTTAGACACCTCGCTTTTGCATGCTTTTAGTGCCAACAATCTACAGCAACAGTTCTCAGGCTTAGGTAATCAGTAATGGCATTGGAAAGCTTCTATCGGGAGTACTATCAAGCTGCTGCTATTCAAGTAGCAATTATCTGCAATAAGTGTTTATCCAACTCAATAACCACCACTCCATCAGCTCCAAGGAGCTGCAAACACTGCATGGCAGTATGAAATGGTTTTCATACCTCAGGTGAGAAATCAATCTATGCAACTAATTTGGATTCGTAATTCGCATCCCTGAGTAGCATGTGTTATACACAATATTTAATCTCCCAGACCCTTTAGCACCCCCTCCCCCCCAAACATGTATTCTTTGACTGACCCAATAAACTGTAATTACTTGAAAATGTAGATACAATTTACAGAAGTCATTCTAAGAGAGTGGAAAAGCCTGTCACAACACACTGTTATACATTTCTGCATTCATCCACCTGCTCACTGAGGCATCTCCCTCAAAATCCCCTGCCAAGAAATAGTTAAAGTCTTTCAGACTTTTAAAGCAAAGGAAACAAAAACAAACCGGGGGTAGGGGGGGTGGGGATATATGTCTCCAAGACGGGCAACCATTAAGAGTCTTTGCTACACTCTCAATGCTGTTTGACACACAAGGAAAATGCATATTCAAGATGGCAGAACGAGGAGGTACTGCCAGAAACAGCAGAGACTCACAAGTACAAAGAGATTTTTGCCAACTCCTGCAAGCCAAGTGTCTGCTTTTTGAAACAGTTTTGGTTGGGGATTTAGTCAGTTTTGAAGTCCTTTCCCTGCCTTTTTTTTTCTTCCCCCGCCCCAGTATCGAATCCTTTCCACAGACCTCAGCGTTCTCTCAAGCGGACCCAAAGCAAACGCTTCAGGAGTGCTACTGCTCGCTGCCAGCTGTACACCAGGTGCCCTGAAGGGGCAAAGGATATCTCCAACCACACAGCACTCCACTTCCGGTCCTGGAAACCCCTAAGCTTCCACCCAGTGTCAGACTATCTCTCCTGCCCTTCTCCCTCGACTGAGGAAGAACCTCCAGGGCTTGCGCCCGCCTCACCAACAGCGCCTTTCTGCCACCACCGCGCAAAATGGCGGCAGCGCCAACGCCGCGCGAGCAGTGCCCCACAGCTGGGCCGGCCGGCCGAGCGAGGGAGCGGGAAGTGGCTATTGCCACACGGTTCCTGCCTAGCACCGTCCCGAAGGAGGGCCACCTCCCACAGCTTGTGGGAAAAGACCGGACGGCTCCCGCTCTTCGCCGCGGCGGGATTTTAGGACTCTCGCCAGCACGAAATGGAGGACGCCGGCCCGGCTCTGCTACAGCTGCCCTTGCTCTGAGGCGCAGCTTAACCGTAGCACCTAACAAATAACCTACACTCAAATCCTGAAACCAATGGGTAAGGAAAGGGCTAAATCCACATTAAAATGCTGAAAAAGGAATGTGGAGAGGCTCCACTGGTCGCAGATTTAGAGCTTCTCCAAACTTGAATTTATTGGGACTTGCTCTCACTGTTGTAAAGTCCTTACTCACTTTTACCTTGATATAAATTAGGAAAGGCAGCTGATTGCTACTCTGAAATCCAAGTGATACCTACAGGAAGAAGTAAATACATTGAAAATACTGATCTTTAAATTACTTTTTACTTTCTGGATCCTTAAAATATTTTCTGTTTGCTTGAATTTTCCTTGCTGATGAACTAAAGCCACAAAGCTGCCTCAAACAATGTATTGAAACAATATCACATAAAGTATTCCTAAGACTGAGAAGCAGGTGCTGTATTTTCTTTTTCCCCCCCACAGAGGTACTGCAACTTACAATTCTGGACTTCCCACTACAGCATAGCTTTTCAATTAGTAAATTTAAAATAAATTGCAGCACTGTCTCAGAAAGACTAAATTTTAAGCTGGTTCAAAGCTTCATGCCATTCAACAAATACTATAGAAGCAGCTACTGTAAATATGTATTTGCTCATACATAAATAGATGAAAAGGAGGCAGGAGATTTTTTTTTTTCAAATATTGATTGATTTTAACATAAATAATTTTTATTTAATCAACTTTGGGTTTTTTCTGTCATGAAAATATTGATAAATTTTTAACTTGGCATTTCAGATTTTTCGACATTGTGTGTTTACATAATGACACTGTGCAAGCTCAGGTCAATTAGAAGTATGCAGTAAAGGTTATGTTCATTTTTACAATTTTATTGTTCTTAAACTAACTTGGATCAGAACTGTGTCATATTACAATATTCCAAAATTTACACCACGTTTGGCTGCTTTAATCTGCCTCCCCATCTAATTACTGGGCAGACAGCCAAGGGTAAGAAGCACTTCATTTCTACTGCCAACATGACAGGATCTTGGCCTGCAGAGAATAACAAAAGATTTTATGATAAAGATCTTCGAATGCAATAAGGATTGCTAATGAACCCATTGTCTGAAATGAAATTCTGAAGCCACCATATTTATTCAGTAATTTGAATAAGAATGGGGAAATATTTGTGCTTATAAACATTGAACAAGCATTCATTTTATGCTTACAATAAATTCTGAAACCAGAAAACATTTTTACTTCTTGCTATTAGAGAATGCCTTCTTTGATTCTGGCCTCAGGCAAATTTCCATCTTAGTTCACAACATCTGCTTTTAGCTGACCAGACTTGAAAGTTTAAAGCCATAATACAAACAGTTCATTTTTTTAAAGCTATTTTTTCTTCAATTCCCTTCCCTAGGTGACATCTCCCTTAACACACACACACAAATCACATAAAATATATAGCAAAGCAGTCTCTCAACTGCTCTGAGACAGTTTAATTTTTGATTTTCCCCATGCCTCACATCTGATCTGCCATATGTTTTGAGTCTTTCCAGCTAGTGGAGATCACATACTAAGTCACAAACCTGCATGTTCTGGAGCAATGCAACTAGAAAAAGCACAAACACCAGACATTGGTCAGTGATCCATATGATAACAGAGTAATACCCAGCAAATACAAAGCTGTTGGAAGACTAAGTTTTGGTCTGACTTAAAAATAGAACAAATAATCTAGGTACAAATTTAATACAGAAGAGTATCAAGATGCGAGTTGACAATCATTGGTGTCGTCTCTCAGCTTCCTTTGTTTGTCTTTATCAACACAGAAATGCAACAAAACTGTTGGTCTCTAAAAAGTGTCTTAGCTGGTAAGAGAAATCACTATGAAGTATTACAAGATCTTGAAATCACAGGCAACCCCTGAACTGTAACATTTTTACCATATGCTTGAAATAGCTGCAAGCATTCATTTATTAAAGAAATTGTAAGATTCAAGAAATTAAAAAACAAAACCAAAACATTTCCAGTTGTAATCTTTTCCAGTCAAAACTGGGAAATAAAAATACAACAAAAACTAAGTTGTTTAAAGGAGGTAAAGAGGAGGCTCTTCCATTTTACTTTGTTAGATAAATGGATTTACAAATGTGGGCCTAATGTTGCACTGCCTTTGGAAAAACTTAAAACAGGTGAATAACTTGATTCGTGGCAGCTGAAATTACTCATGTGCATAAGCGTTTGCAAGATTGGGTCTTAAGAGAGCTAAATGCAGCTCCCGCTGGGACCTGGCAATACTGCTCTGCATGTCAGCCGGAGGGAATCTCCCAGACCTGATACAAGGCACTGCTCCCCAGGGCTGCAGGAAGCAGCCTGCTCTTGCCATGCCCCCAACATATGCTTCCACAGGAAATTTAGCTTGTGAACTTTGGTCTTCATGTGGCTAAAGTAAAACATACTTAACACCATTTTTTAATTAAAAAAACCCCAACTTATTTCGTAGAGAGGCAGAGAGAAATTATTTTCTGTACTTTTAAACCTTTTTCTCAATTTCTTACCCATGCATGTCTTAAGAGATTAACTCTTCCCACTGAACTCTCAAGTATAGACTAACCATCAGAGACCATTTTCATTATGCATAATATTAGCATCTTCAAATCAACAAAGCTAGCACATTTCACACTCGACTCCAGCCTGAAATCTCATCACATACAAACACATTATGTCACATAATATTTAGAGATATTAGAAATTTTGCACATAGACAAATATTACGTTATTGAGTATAGGTCTGACAGTGCATATAGCTGATATTTTTGAAAATCTTGATATTTAAATCATAGGCTTAGTTAATAAAATGAGATATATGCAGAATGAAAGAAAATTAGATTAATGGCATGGTGATATTTGCTTCTTTGGAAAACAATTAATTGCTGTTTCCCCATTTGTAAAACATAAAAAAATGTCCCATTGATGCAGTGTCTGTGGAGCCTGCTTTTGAATAAATGACAAATCATCCTCAAAGTTACATCTAAAACAAAAATTATTCAGAAGCCCCTGAAAAGGAATACATTTGTAGATGTCTTACTTTTTATTATAAAATCTACAGATTTTTTCATAGCATAATGTTATAATTTGTAAACATATAAGCAGTTCCAATAAAAGTTAATGGTGCGCTTTGTGCAAGAACAGGGAACTTAAGTGATAATGATTTCTTGTTGCAGCATGGGCCTATTTTTCGGTGTGGTTTTTGGTTGGTTGGTTTTGGGTTTGTGTTTTTGTTTGTTTGTTTTCAAACTAGTTCCTTAGAGAAAATAAAAGATTTTTCTGGCCCTATTTTGGAGTAATATGCACTGCTTATGAATTTCATTTTGTGTTTTGGCAGTTTGTAAGCCTTCCTGTATCGCTCTGAAACACTGAATTAATATTAGTCCAAAATGTTCATCTTCCAGATCCTCAGTGCTACAAATACACATCAGTAATACTCATAGACCAGTTGACTTTGAGTTAGGATTGTAAGTAAAAGCCTTGCTGCTCATTAAACTGGCAAAAAAAACCCCCAAACATTATGCAAACAAAAGGTCTACACTAAGGAAATGTAATTCTCAAGAAGATGGATGTTTCTCATCTTGGAAAAGCCACTTACTTAGAAATCTTAATGTGACTGAGGTATTTGTCCACATTCAAGGGACAGAAAAAAATGTGTTGAGTTTTGAAAATGAGAGTCTGATATAAAATTATTTTTTGGAATATATTTTGGTCTACACATAGCATTTTAAAGAGAGTTTATGTCTGTTGAAATAGTTATTTTGGCTGACAATGTTTTAAGGAGCAGATAAGGGGTAAGATGACCTTGATTCTGTGATACTGTGGCCGCTTCTGTAGGTCAGATGCTTCTCAAAACCAATTTAGTTTCTTGGGTTTGGGTCCTTTCCATTTTATTTAGGGAAAACCAACCAACCAACCAACCAACCAAGCAAAAAAAAACCAAAACAAAACAAAAAAAAAGAGGCAAATGTCTTAGCTACTGTCATCTTTGAAATATTTATCTGAAGATTTCTAGAAGAGCTGATCTTACTCACTTCCTTTCTTCCCATCCTAATTCTTAAATTTGAGTTAAGGTGGAATAAAGCAACTCAGCCACATAAAGCACATTTAAAGAAAACACATAATCCACATGTGAGGTGAATGGGGTCCAACCAATATGATTAATGGCTTGATGTAGTCAGGGCTAAGGCACATACATATTCTAGAACTAATTCTGATAATTTTGAACTGTCTTTCCTGGAATGACAGCTTGCTTACTCAGTTATTTCTAGTAATCTTCTGTGCTGTAGCTATGCTGTGCACTTTAAGTTAAACAGCAACAATATGCCAATTAAATTTCTGCAGACTATATGATCTGAACACCCTACAGATCCGTAGCTTTTTCAAAGTTGGTCCGTGTATACAGATTTTGTTTGATCTCAGGTTCATGTCAACCTGGTTTTGAAACATGCTGTAACTAGAAGATATTTCCTTATGATATGTTAGGTACTAGGAATATGATCTATACTGATGGAAAAAGAGTTCATGCAGTGATCTTTCTTCAGAGATGAAGTCTATTCTCTTTGCATGGAGATAAAAAGCATACATTCTTAAAAGTTTGTATTTTCTCATATACTTAATGTATTTTAACTTTTATGACCATAAAGAACATTGCCTTGAACCTAGTGATTAAGTTTAATAATTTGATACTTGGTAATACTTCACTGATTGCATCATAAAAAGGTTAAGTGCAAAACTGCATGTATCTGATACACAGCTTTACAAAGTGCAGTCCGGTCCTGAGTAGAGCTTATGATATTATGGCAGTGCAAGCAATAAACAGTAGGAAGTACAACTGCAGAAGTAGTACATGTCCTTGCAGATTATAGAAGGGACATAATGCAACCTTCCCAACTCTGTATCATATATCAGGAGAATTTATTTTACAGCACGTGGACTGTATTAATTTAGGAACTTAACATGATGTGGGCCTTTGAAAGGTGTAAGGGAACTGTTCTGTTGTAGATACAAGATGTCATTATAGTACACACAAAAATTATACCTAATATTCAAGTATATGTTGAGTACTTTTTCATTGTTCTTGAGTTCACTGACCTTCAGATCTAGCAATTCCATTGCATGTCTCCTGAAAACACTTGAACAGAATTGTTTTTCCAATTTAACCAAATCTGTGCCTCTATAAACACAACCAATGTTGCAATTTCAGATTGCAAATCCTTGTGAAACAGTTAAAATTCAAAACTTGAAAACAGCAAGTATCCTACATTCTGCAACACAGTAACTTGTACATGTGTTCAAGCTTTCATTTGGGGTACTTGAGGTACAAGGTCCTGACATGCTGCCTTGTGAAAATAGACCCCAAAACAAAACAGAAAGCTACACAAAAAGTAGTAGAATAGAAAGTCGGAGTACATTTGCATTAAAGAAATTGTCCATCGCTAGATGGGTTTGTTCCAAGCAAACTCTGGTCTCCACATTGCCAAGCATGTCAGGAGTAGGCATTGAGTTAGATCGAACATGTTCTGGGAAACTTCCAAACTAAGAAATAAAGGCAGTGACTGAAGCCTGGGGACTTCTCACCATCACAAAAACATTTGAGATCAAAATCCCACTGCATTTTGGCACAAAATGCTGAAGATGGTTTACACAGACTCAGCTTATCCTCAAAGTAGCACAAGTGCTTTGGTGACAGTGGAGAACCTGAGATATCAACATGTTGCAAGGAAAGAGAAAAACTTCTGTCACCCAGAAGTTTTGATAAAAATGGAAGAGGCAGCAAGGAACACAGTTGAAAAATGCAGTATTTCAACACACTACCAAAAGAAACAGTTAGATATGAAACACTTTCATAACAAGCTGACTACTGACAAGGATACAGAAAGTAGGTGACAGCATTTCAAAGTCAAGACATTCTACATACTTGTTGATGTGTTTACAACATAGATGAAAGAGCAGCTTCAAGATTTCACAGAGAAATGCAGGCAGACACATTGACATTGATAAAGTTTTTAAAGCATCTTGTCATATAAAGCCATGAAGAAAACTTTATAATTTACATATTTAGACCAGCTATTCACTAATCAGTCCTTTCATGTATTAATTCAGACTATACAGACTTACTGGCTAATTTTTTTGGTGAGATATCCTCTCTCGTGAATATATATGTAAATATATAAAGATGGAATGGTCAGTGGACTGAGGCTGCAGAACTCAGGAAGCCATAATACTCTGGACAGTTTTGTGAGTCTTCTGCTGGGATGTGGTGTATGGATGTTTTACTGTAATGTCCTGTGGCAAATAGAAAGCCTTGTCTTCCTATGCAATTCTGGAGAAGAATTTCAAACGCGTAATTTGGCAAATCACCACCAAGTCTGCTGGGGTTCTCCCTTCTAATTTTTCCAAAAAGCATTTTAGTTACAGCACTCACTCAAGATCCCTTTTTATGACGTGATTTCAATCCACATGTCCTACCTTCTGAGTGGAAATTCCCCTTACTCAGTTATTGGGGGTTGATGCTCCACGCCTTTCTCAGCTCTTCCATGGTAGAGCCATCTAAAGTGGTATAGAATAATTAAACCTTATGTAGAAAGGGCACCTATGTGCCAACATGATTGTGTTGCTCAGGAAAATCACCTAAGAGTTGTCACACACACTGCTAACCACATTACTGAATTCCCCTAGGCTACAAAGAGAATGAAGTCATGTGTACTCTTATCCAAATACTTAGTTCATGCAAAAGAACCCAACCAAATACCCACTGTAAGCAAGCAAAGTATTTCTAGTGACCTCAGTGAAGTTTGTATCACAATTGCCAGGAGAGTCAAAAGGTCAAATCAATATTTAAAAGTAGAAAATAGAATATGTGCACATTCTAATAATGCTGAATTGCAAGAGTGGATTTTAAGTAACTTCTAAAGAACATTTTTGTTGTATTTTAGAATGAAAGAAACCAATTTAAAGCCTGTACCTTAGCAGAACACTCTTCAGTGTTCTGAATCAGACTAGCTTACAAAAAAAATAAATATTAGTAAGACCACTTAACCTAAACTGTTGCTTCAACATTGCTAAATGCTAGAAAGTGTGGCGTTCAGGTGTTTGTTAGCATTCACTACTTCTTCATACTTGTTTAAGCACCTTGTTTTCCTGTAAGACAAGCTAGATTTGCAACATCTAGGTAAATTATTTTAAAATTTGGTCTTCACAAGCTTACTGCAAAAAACCATGGGGTGGGGGGTAGGGGGAGTGGAGGGGAAGAGAAAAAAAAAAAAATTGTGACAAGGAAGTGTTGTTTTGTTTCATGAGAAATCACTGATAGATTTCTTTTTAGCTAATTAAATACTATCTGACTATCAGGAGAATGTTATCTATCTCCTGTCACCTTACTTCTGCTCTTGTTTTCCTCTTGGCTTTAGCCTCTACAGAGCCACAGTTTTAAGACCAGAGAATCCATAAGAATCTCCAATGTGAGTTCCTGCACGTAAAAAACCATTAAATTTCACCAAGTCAACCTCTTTTTGAGACCTGTAACTTTTCATTTTCTCTTAATCCTTTTTTGTTTTCTCCAAAGTGTGACCTTTGGCCTGTATTCACGATTTGTGCATAGACTTTGGAAGCAAAGGGATTTGAGGCAGAAGCATTTCCTTGGGCAAGAGAAGTGGCAACAGCAGGAGTACCAGAGAAAACAAAGTGTTAGGATAAATCTCTTTAAATAAATAAATATATTTTTAAAAAAATCACAATGCTGAGCTATTTCTCCCAGCCACTACATACATATAGGGAAGAATCCTAATCACCGGCACATAAAGTACAGAATATAAATCTACAGAGCTTTAGAATTCACTCAAACTCGCAGTGGTCACTAGAAATAATGGTTACCCAAAAAACCCACAACATACAACCAACCAACAAACAAACCAAAACCCAAACCAAACAACCAGCCAATAAAACCCCCCAAACAAACAAAAAACAGAACAAAACAAAGACAAAAAGAGAGTGTGAGCAAGAGAAATATGCCAAAGTTTTAAAACATAGACCTAGTTGTCATGCAGCTTCAGAGCATGTATTTGTCATGTTGCCAGTCAGCGCAGTGCAGCTGGCAGCTCTGCTATATGAAACTGCTTTTCAAATGCCAAAGGAGTGCAAAGAGATACAAGGCTGAATTCTATGACCACAATACCAACCAATACAATACAATAAAACAGCGCACATCAGCTTGGTGGCTGAGACTCCTGGAAGGGGTATCTGGATCCTGACTTCCCAACTTTGATAGCCTCTGCCTTGGTCAAAAAGTGTTTCAAAAGTAAATTCTTATTTCCTCAAATGCATTACAAGCTTTTAAGACAGGCTCACTACTACTGCTTCTTGTCATCTGTTTCACAAGTACTAAAGGGAATTTGCAGTGGTCTTTCACACAGAGCTTATGCGTTGTTGTTAGCTCGTGAAGTGTGCATTGTGTGTTGAAAGGGTTTTAAATATAGCCCAAGTGTTACCTGATCCTTCCTATCTGACACTGAGAGCATAAAATATGCCTCTATCACTAAATGCAGACTAACATACATTAGAAACCTAGAAATATAAGTACACACATATGCTAGCTCTAAGAGCAAAGACAAATCTACAGCAATTATGAGACCCCTATGAGACCACCATTGGTGAATGCCCAGCCCAAAAAATAGTAAGTGTTTTAGCCATTAAACCTTTCCTGCTTATTAAGCAGTTGTACAGTATGTCACTGAAATACAAAGAATTTCAAGGATTCAGACTAGTTTCTCAGTAACTGCTGCCTCACATCACTGGTAGTAAAGCACTGCTTTATTTTAACTACTGTAACTACTAGTTCCTTTGTTAATTTCTAGGATGTCCACAGGCATTATCATCACAAGGGAGAAGATTTTAAGATAGGAGATACTAATGTTAGGCAGTTAGGTTGGCTTTGTCTTGGATAGTTTGGTATAGACTTAAGGTGACTCTCAAGAAATTTACTGTAATAACATTGTGCTTTATTTTGTTAAAACTGTTACCTTTCTGTTGATGACCATTTCAGATGATGTGGTGAAGGACAGCATAATCAGGACTGTTCCACAGAGCAAGAGGACACCTTTCATTGCTGACAGAGGACAGATAAGTAAAAGCTAGTGAAATACCATGAACACTGTTATCATGACACAGGAATTAAAATAGCAGAATGAAGAAATATGAAATTAATTTCCACCTAGAGTGAGTTGAAACAGAGTTTTCATCCTGGTAAGATTTTAGTACCTCAGATTGCTTCACTTTTAAAATATCCAATTGTTTTGAGACTTCCATCAAAACCTTGGACAAAGGTAAGTCTCTCCAAGTGGAATACGGTTTTGCTTCTGCTATTTTTCATCAATTTCTAATTCATTCAGAGCAGTCTTGTAGAAAAATGAGATGTTGCATTATCTACATATTTCCTAGTTTTGTTTTAATAGTGGAAATCTTGTCAATGTTATATGCTGCTGCCATAAAAACAAGTCATCTTTACCATGAGGATTTATATAGCTTGACAGTATGCAGTATGTATCCAAAATCATATACAGTTGAAACTTGCATGAAATGGTATTTTTATGTTATATTTTGACATTATATGGAGAACTGCTGATTATCTGTTTGGAAGGGAATAAAAAGCACTGACTTCATTAAATTAGGGAGAGGGGCTTGCTACTTGTCATAGATATTGACTAGAAATTTGATATTTCAAGTAACTGCTATTTTAACTATCAAAACCTACAAGAAATTTCTACAGAAATATTGAAAAAAAAAAAAAAGGAAAAAAGGAAAAAAACTGATACCAAACACAAAAGATGATGCTACATTTTGTTACTGTAACTGGTACATTAAACCAAGTTTGCAGGTTAATAATCTACCAATTCTCAGAAAAAAAGATAAAATATTTCAGTCATATACAGCCAACTTCTCTGGTTTAAAATGAGTTCCTTTTAAAGAAGGCAACAGTTCACACTGCAGAGGGAATTTTGCCCCTTTGCAATGCTCTATAGTTCTGAAGCACTAGCTGGAAATAGGACTTCAAGGCAGTGGAGGGGAGCATAAGCTGACTTCAGGAGCTTTCTGTGATTCTGCATCCATCGAATCATTAGTACTTCTGAAACTTGAGAAAACTGGGTATTGTGTAAAATAGCTTGAGGGAACAGCTTCAGAACATGAAAACACAGTCCACAGGCAATTCTCTAAAAGAGCCCCCCTTTCCATAGTTCTGTCCTCCTTTTTAATATTTTAAGCTAGATGCCTTAAGTGATATATGTATTACTTTTCTTTCAGTGTAAAATTTCTCTCTTTGATGGACTGCTTTGGTCTAGGGGCCCCAGTGCTGCTGTCTGGTGGGGGCTCTGAACCACTTCCCTCAGCCCGCCGGGGACCCAGCACACCTCCACTAGGGATGCTGCGGTGCAGGCTATGGCAGTTTTCTTCATATGTATTGCTTTCTTCTTCTGTGTGTGGGAATGGAGACGTTTTCTTAAGAACTGTGGTTCTTTGTTCTTGTGTTGGTAGCTCTTCAGAACTGAAAGTGTGGTAGACACATGGAAAAGACCAGACAGTACCAATGCTGCTCTTCTTTAACCAGTGAACTGAGAGGTTAATTCACATCAGTGTAACAGAGGTATAACAAGGAGCAAAATACAGTCTTGTCTATACTACTAAACCCAGATTAAAATAAATAAATAAATACATGAGTAGCTGAAGCCTGGATTTTTGGGGAAGGGAGTTGGCAGCTTTTTAAGTTTTTAATTTTTATTTTAAACTGTAGAAGGTAGAGGCAAACTTTCATGTGAGTGGGGGCAAGGACTGAAACCACATCAGTCATTTTTTTGTGTGGAAAGGGTAAGCTTAGAAAGAGTTACTGGGTTTGGTTGGCAGTTTATAAAATCATCTCTAGAGGAATTCTGCCAAACAAGAATAAAAGAGCTAGAGTTTGAAAACAGACAACTATAGTTTATTCTAGGGTTAGAGTAGCTAGTCCTTGCATGCATAAACTGTAAGAACAAATAAGTGGGCACAGTTTTACTTGTATGCAAAACCAGGTGTTAGATTAAAATAAAAAACGGTTGTCACATCAGTGACAGCTTTAATACAAATGCTGTAAGCTTATTAACTGTGGGAGCTGATTCTCCATCACTCCTTTTCACACCACTGATGCCAAAATACAGAAAATGTGAATACTAGCATTTAAAAAAATTACCAAAACACCAAAATATTTCAAAGCGAGCATTCAGGGGTAGAATGTGCACAGAATCCATTGTTTGAACATGTGCATAAACCCAGTACATTGTTCAAACAACAGTGTACAGTACCATGATTTCCTAAAATTATTTTAATTTGAAGAATTTAATTTTGCTAAAGCAGATGTGGAACAGGTAAGTGTTTCCTGATAGAAGATACAAAGGAAAAGAAAATCATCACTATCTAAAGGACGGTACTAGTAACAGCAGGGGAAATCGTGAAGTTAGTTGCCCACAAACAGTGTAAGGGAGAGGAAACTCTAGCCTTGTGCATTGATTTAAATAAAAGCCTCCATAGATGTTGTTAGATCATATTGAAAATGGTATTGTGTTAAGAGGATTCAGCCAATGAAGTTGTACTGATGTAAACTGGGGCAGAATTTGGCCCTGCCTATCACATACATTATACGCGCGCTGCTCAAGCTCTTTGTTTTTGCTCTATTCTGACCTAATGGTTGTCTCTCTTGTCTGTGATGCTGACTTCATCCTTGGCCCTGTCTTTCTTCCTCCCCCTGTATCTCCTCTGGCTGCATATTACTGTTCTCATTGCTTTAGCTATTTATTTTTCCACCATAACTTCATCTTCACTGAAATCTCACATTAAGAAAAATGGTCATTGAACCTATTTACTTTCCTAATTTGAAATGCTTGTATTTAAACTTTAATTGCTCTCAATATAAGCATCCAGCAGAAACATTAAAATTAACTCACTTGAGACAAATTTTAATATAAAAGTATGACCATTTTAATCTTTAGCTCTCCCCACCAGCTCTTCATTGTTTTGAGGATCTGTTCAAGATGTCTCGTTTCCTTCACGGATTTTCTTCAGACTACATTTTCATCTAAAGGCTTGACTTCACATTGTATTTCTCCTTAGGAAGTAACTTTCATCAGAGCTGCGTGGGTTCCAAATGCTCTCAAGTAAGACTGTATTACACACAGCTTTGTTTCTGTTGTGTATATACAAACTCAGATAAAGTCAGTGGAGAATAAAGTCTCATTGGTTAGTACTATGCCAGGATGCCCTGGGGTAAACAGACCATCTACAACACAGAAAACCTCTAACTGTGTCCAAAGGGTGTATTTTGGATAAAAACAAGAGGAAATTGAGTTTTCAGAGGTGAGAGGCTATGGTTTGGACACAAAGCCTGTGGCTACAGGAATACTGACTATAATAGGAATAGTGATGAAGTAACTTCTCAGCCTTTCTTCTGGCATGAAAGGGGAGAGGGCATTACAGTTGCCTTATCTCTTTTCCCTTACTTGTACATCTCTGAAGGAAGACACCCTGCTAAGTTGTATGCTTCCACAACAGCTTAAAGATTCTTGCAACTAGGACAAACACGAAGACTTCTCAGCTTTCTCTAGCAGCTCCAAATTGAAGCTGTAATGTTCCTGAGAGTTTTCCACTCCTCAATTAGCATAATTCTACAATCTGTGCTTTGTTACAGTTTTACTAACATTTTGTATATAATTGCTTCTAAGCTGCTTGTTATCCAATCCACACACACTCCTCTCAGTCCTTCCATCTAATCCTATTGCTTTCCCATTTGTTTTCAAACTTCATATGGTAACCCAACTTTCTGAGGGAATCCCTTTATTTTGCTACAAATTGTGATTAACAGAGGGATAAAAGAACAAAAAGACTGCTGTGACAGCAAGTGACATCTGAAGAAGGCCATAGACTTGCAGAAATGCCAGTTTAGCACCACATTGGTACCAAACCGTAACATTTCAACACCTGTTTGTTTGTGGAATACATGTGCTCGCCACTAGGTAGCTGACAACTCCAGTGGACACAGTATGAACAGCTGTGGTTGCCTCTCTTACTCCCTGTTTTGGGGAGGCTAGTAGGAAATCCATTTACAGTTTGTTAATTTTCAGTTGTCTTCTAAACATTATGTATTTTAGTATTGCCTGTTGGACAACAGTATTTCCATTTTCACAGGTAAGTGTTTTGGGCTTGCTGCTTTCTTGAACATTGCCATTATTTTTGATCCATTTAACCCATCATTTCCATATTTTATAGCTATAATAGGAAGTGGTTGCATAACCAGCTCACACACTTCTGTAGCTGTGCCATATGGTGCCATGGCTTGCATACTCCAGACTGATGAACAAAAAAAAAATAATCATCAGAACATAGTCATGAAAATTCTGCCTTGAAAAGCTTGTGTGTAGCCAAACCCTCTAACTGGAGCATGCCCACACCAAATTACAAGGCTAAAATATTTCCTCAGAAGGTATCAAAGAAACGTGTAAACTCCAACAATGGTGTTATGTAGGAGGACTTTTAGGAACACTAATGTAGTACATGCCAACCTGCAAAAACATGCCACAAGCAGGCAAGGCGATAAAGTTTTCTAGATTCATTTCTGTACTTAATAGAATCTTAGAGAATTATGGCCTTTGAGGAATCAAAACCAGTTCATTTTAAAATGACTCTCCAGCCTATTTTGGAGGCAGCTCTATGTGCTACTTGGTACTGCTTCTTATCTGTCTAGGGAGGGCTTCTCTCATAGATCTGAACATGTAACTTTATAAGGAGGGAAGTGTGGCTCCCTCTCATTTGCCAGAGGTCACAGTAGACTAGAAACATGGCATGATTTCCTATGGTGGGAGAAGAAACAGAACAGCCTTCACAGACTATCATATCACTATCCTCCCTGTGCTAGACCCTGAGATGGGCCTTCTGCTGTATCCTGACACAGAGCAACACCTGTTGCAAGGGAAAGAAGCCATAATGAATTTCAACTCTTTACCAGCTCACAGAAGGTACCACCTTTTCATGTCATTAGAAAAGTCATTGTAGTTTTGCATATCATAACAATGAAGCTAGTTTTCATAGCATTACCTATAGCTGACTGCAAAGAAAAAAGGGGGAGGTAAGACAATTTTCTTTACAAGTAATTAGTCAAGTCACAGCAATCTACTCACAAGAGCATTCATCCTTGGAATTCAATACATAACAAGCTCTGCAGTGCAGCAACACACACTTCAAATAATGCCTTTCCAAGGCATGTTATCCTGTCCCCAAGTTCAATTCCTATTACCCCTACAGGAGGATAATAGGAATTGAATGTTGGAGGCAGCTGACTTAAAGGTATGACTACTTTCAGTATAGGCAGATTGCAAGACATTGCTTTTCTCAGATTTTAATATCGTTGCCCCAAGTGAAAACTGAACTGGCCACAGAAGTAAGCTACAAGCATATCACAACCTAGACTGAGCAATTGTTCCAATTTACTAAACATGTAACTTAGTTATGTAGAATAGGATATAAGGCTCTTGATTTAAATTTTACCATTTACAATGTTTAGCCAAACAACTTGAGAGTTTGAAACAAAAGAGTTTGTAAAGAAAGCTGTCGAGATGGAAAAAGACAGGTCAAGAACTACCTGTCTGGAAGATGTTCAGGGAGAGTTTCTCCTGTGTGGAAGAGAGAAGTAATGGAGAACCAAGATAATGAGTGCTAGATTTCTTCCTTGGTAAAATCCTGTTATAATAATATTCTTACCAGAGCACATCAAAGGCTAGCAGGTCTCGGTGCTGGGAGTTGGGAGGAATCTACAAGGTGGACACAACCTCATCAACCAGGTCTCACCCCACTGCCCTCAGCCAGGTTGCTGGGCAGAGCAACCAAGGACAGCCACCAGCACCCATGTCCCTGAGCACAGGAACAGCCCAAGGCTGGGCCAGGACATCAGCCCACAAGTTGGCAAACCACCAGGCAAGGCTGTGTGGAAACAGGAAGCTAACACTGTCATATCCTCAGAACATATACTAATGGCCTCAGTTTGGGTTGAAATAGGGTCCTCATCAGGGTGGAGAGAAGCCCCAGGTGAGGCTCATCATCCCATCAGTGCCCCCAGGGCCCTCACAAGTCTGAGTGTAACAACTTCCAAAAAAACCCACAAAACCAAACACAAAAACACAGGGGAAGGGAAGCATCTTATTAATATACCTGCTTTTACTCCTTGCAGATCTAGGAGTAAAAATCCCTTTCATTTCAGTACTAAAAATTAGCATGTGTTCTCTATCAGGAATGGAGACAAAGCAACTGCTCATGATTTTTTGATTGGTAACTCATCCTTTCCACTCAAGCTCACAGAATGATGTAATCTGCAGGTGATGACAACTGCCTCCAGATTAACTATTGACTGAATTCAGTAAGTGAAACTATGTAATTATATAATATTGCATGCACATTTTCTGCACCTATCTGTAATTTTTATTCTAACCTTACTAGAATATTGCAAATGGTCTACAACATTACTTTCTGGATTATATATCTAGATTATTTAATTTTCAGTTTTCAGCTAGGGGGGATCAAACAGGAATGTCAAGATTTTTTTCTGCTCCTTTTACTACTGTCTTGTGGTTTTTTGGTAGGTTTTTTTTTTTTTTTTTGGTAAATAAAGATTTATAAAATGTTCTAAGGGTTAGAATTGGAGTCTATTTTGAGAGATTTTCTTTTTGCATCTATCTGTCTAGCATGTGCCCAGTTCAGTGTCTTACAAAAAGGTTACATATGGTAAAAGTTGTGTTTAATTGGATGAGGCTCAATATAGAGGATCACAGACCCTTACTTCACATGCAAAAAAACTGGTTCATGAACAGTCATGTATACAACTACAGGCTAGTTTCTTACTCTTGGTAACTTTGAGGTGTTGAGAGACTCCCACTAGACATGTTTCATGGTCATGCTTCCACACAAGCACTAAAATCAGTTGGCAGTGTCCAAATACAGCCAACAACTTCTTCCACAAAAACATCTTTAGCTCTGCACAAGCCCAGGCAGACTGGATGTGCTTGATTACTAATTTACAGGAGTTTTGCTGTGGTGGATTTCAGAGGTACTGTGGGTGAGATTAAAGCTCATTTTGGATTACATCGTACAGTAATAAAACTTTGTGGGCTAACCTGTAATTCTCAGCAGGTATTTCAGGTTATCAGCAGGTATTAAGTTATCTATAGGCAGCTGGGTGCTATTGTGCAATAGCACTGGACATCTTGTGGCTGCATTGCTCTATGTGTCTCATACTTCAGCTCCACAGGGAGAATTCAATACCAGTATTTCCAAAAGTGTCTATTTTATCTGCATTATACAGACCTAACTCAGACAAAGCAATTCACAGAAACTGCTTTTAGCCACTTCAGTCTCTACGGCTCGCTCTGATTTTGCTGAAGAAACACCTGAGTCCCTAAAGTCCCCTGCTGCACACATGAAGAAGCTGATGCCTTGACTAAGCAGAGCCTCAGGGCATCCCTGTTCTGCCTCAACCCATCAGGAGGTAGCAAACCTGGCTATCCCGAAGCAGGGTTCAGTGTAGGGCTCAGCCCCGTAGTCAGCCTCTTTCACAGAACAGGCAGGACTGAGCTCACCGCAGGAGTACTCTGACCGTGATCTGTACCTGGAGGGCACATCAAATGCTGGACACTTAAATGGTGGTCTAAAGGCCAAGCAGTTTCAGGCTGTGAATTGTACTGTTACACATGCAATTAATTCTCAGTCTGCAGACCAGGACCTCTGCCTGGAGGAGGCATGGCATTTTCCCCATGTGTGTCCCCTTGGCATTCCTTATAGACTTCTTTAGGCATCTTTTCATTGTTCAAATTTTTTTCAGTGTCTATGATTACAAAAGGTATTAAATTGCTCTGTTGCTTTCACAGGCAGTTCTTGGAACTTAGTGATGAGGATGGGTTTAGTCCATTTTCCAGAAAGTGCCTCTGCCAAGGAGAAATGCATAAAAAGAATATGTCATCTGGATAAACCAGTGTTTCCATTACAATCACATAACATATAATTATGTACTCCATAAATCTTAATATTTTGTTATGAAGCTCATAATAACAAAGTCTGATAAATAGTTTCTCTTCCCTGACCACTACCAATTGAGTAGAAAAAACCTACTTATTTATGATGCTTTATTAATAAAATGTGAATAATTCAAACAGCTTCCTCAGTGAAGAAACAGCAGTAGAGTATATTCGTATTTGCATATAAATGAAATGATGCTTTAGTGTCAGAGTGAAGAATTAAGTAATATGAATTTTTACAGTGCATTCCTGACAGCCTCATAAATATTATGGTCATAAGTTGCATCTTCCTAAAAATCTCATTTTATCTTTTATTACAAAAATATGACCAAAGGGACAAGTCCTGCTTGTTTTACATGTGTGAGTATTCCCAGTGACAACACCATTATTCAGTAAATGATGTTACCAGATTCAGCCTTATGTCAGAAAGTGAAGCAAAAGCACAGCATTATCTATGTAGCTATTAAGAGAACAGAATCTCTTATTTAACCACAAGAAAAACATTGTATGTTGATAAAATACAGAGAACAACAAAGAAAACTGTAGCTCTACATTCTAACAGATGCTCCAAGTAAAGACAATATACAACACAGGTAAAGGAAAAGCACTCAGCTAAAGTACCTAAGATGCCAGTTTTCCCCTTAGTTACACGGGTACCAGTTTGACCAAGCCCAGTACTCCTATTAGGCTGTAAGCAATCACGGAAGCTGCAGAACATTTAAATGGCTGTAAATGTATTGCTGCTGCTGAGGAAAATGTTGGGTATGTCCAGTTTGATTTCTTCTAAAGGTTGAAAAAGCATCTGAAACACAACTCCAGACCAGCTGTACAGGGAGCTGAACTGGATGAAGTGGATTCTCCTGAAGGACAAATAAAGGCAAGGGCCAAGGACACTGCTTAAGAAACTCCTCTGAGAGATGTTCAGCACTCTCAGCAGCTGGGAAAAGAAGTGGGTGTCACCATCTCACTATTAACTGTCTGTGATATTTTTCTGGCCACAGTGCTGTGCAAGTGGGACAAGACAGTCAAATACAGAAAAGGCATACATGGAAATGAAAGCTAAACCTAGGGTGGGAGGGCGAAATTCATTATTTACAGAGGTTATGACAAGTTAATAAAGTATAGAAATTTATTTATGAAATCTAGAAAAGAGGTATGATGAGAGTAAATAATCTGATCTTCAGTAAATTACGGACAACTATATTTAACCCTGAACTGAGCCTAGTGCACTCAAACACAATATAGCCTGTGTTTGGCTAACCTGCATTTTCCAGAAAGGCACCAAGTTGCAGTCTAAAGACATAAAAAGCCAAGTAATCAACTACGTCTCTTAACTGTTTATTCCAAGGATTTATTATTTATTGTCAGTGGTACTGAATTAGGTACTGAAAACTACACTATTTTAATATTTTATCCCAGCTACTAGGCATTATTCAATGGTCCTTTCTTTTAACCTTTTTTTCCATATGCATATGTGTATACACTGTTCTTAACTCACCTTTCAATCTTTTTGATCTGGTGGATAGGTTGAAATTTTTAGTTCTGCAGTTGCACGACATTTTCTCCGATTTCAAATCATTCTTGTAGCTCTTCCCTATACTCACTCCATTTTTTTTGATATCCATCTTGCAGTGTGAGCACCAGCACTGTGCCTTAATCACTCCTGGTATTTTGCGCATATGGGTAAAATTTGCCACCACTAGCACCTGCACTCTGTTCATATGTCAAAGGCTGCATGAACCCTTTTTGCTACAGGGAACTCTTCAGCTGACTCATCAGTCCTTTTCAAAGTTCTCCATTGTATAGGAGAGTCTAAATTTCTCATTCTTAAGTATATATCTTCTACTATTTTATTAAGTCACAGTCATTTGGATGAGACCCAGCTTATAGAAGGTCAAGAATTCCTCTGCATTTTTGCCCAAGGTCATTTTTATCTCTATTTTTAACTCCCTTTAAGTAGGCTGTAGAGGCTGCTACATTCTGGTATGTTTTCTGACACCGCAATAATTCTTGACATTTCAGGTATAACTGATCAGAAAATACTGTCAGAGACAGCCACTGCCCCATCTGAGTGCATTATTCTAGGGCTGCGTAGCATTAGGAAGTGCTCATTTACATGTGAGAGCAAAGCTGGCAATCTCAGCTTTCCTCTAAAATGGTTAAGGTATGGAAACAGAAAAGGACTTTACTCCCATGGTTTTAAAATCAATCTCTTCATGTTAGTGCAAGACTCATGAGTCCTGAATGATTGAATTTGACAGTATTCCTAAAGGGCACAATAGCATGAAGAGATTTGTCTCAACCTGGTGCTAAAGAGAGCAAAATTTTGCCATAGAATCATATTGCTTAACAAAAAGAATTAAGTGTTGGGAAGCATGTGGCATTTAAGCTAATGAAAACCAACTAATAGATTTACAAGTCTATACTATCATTATAATTGAATTTTGTATATGTATATTGAATACTGCCAGGGCAATGACCATCTTTATTTGTTCATTTCCATGTAGTTTCTCATTTCTAATTCTAAGTTTCTAATCTATGAGCAGATGTTCTTGGCAGCAGGGGGACATAAGGATCTCCTGCTTCTCTCTGTGCTGGATACAGTATCAATTATCTTCTATATTTGTCTTTCCCTCACCCCAGATCTGGAGGACAGCACAAACACATGGAGACTTTTAATAGTTTCATTGACCTAGGAAAAAAATTGAGAGATGTGCTCTCGAATTAACATGGATTCCTTTAGATCTGTCAGCAAATGCAAAAACATGGATTTAGCTGCAGATGCTGGCAGTAATGGATGCACTCACACAGCAATGTTTGGATCCTCTCTTGGCAAGCTCCCAGAGGTGGGCTTTGGCAATAGCTTGTTAGCTGAAAGGAACATTCTGCATGGGCCTGGCTTGCCATTTGGCTTCTCATCCTTCAGATGCAACCTAGACATTAAGCCACAAGAGAAGAGAGTGCAGCATTAGACATGCTGCTTTGTTTGTCATATCCAGTTGATGTAATTTCTTCTCTTTCCTTCTGAAAAGTTCCTACCTTGGGGAATTTTTAGCACTGAAAGCTCAGTGTTGAATGAGAAATTTGATCCTCTTCTGCGCCAACCATGAAGAAGGGGTTTCTTCTTATCCAAGCTAACAGGTGTGTCTCAGGCTGTAGCACAGGCAGAGATGTGCAGAAGCAAAGCAGAAGTTGTGTCTTTAGCTATTCTACATCCAGTCCAAATAAAGCAAAAATAAGATATACTAAGCAAGAAATATAGTGCATACAATCTGTCAGTCTCCTGTGAAGGTGTACATGGAAAGACTTTGATGAAGAGGTGACTTTTGAGAAGATATTCATATGAGAAAAGTCATAGTCAATTTGGGTGGACTTCCTCTTTAAACAGAGAAGCAAGAAGGTCAAAAGCTGGTTTTGATGAGATAAATGATGGGAAGCATCAAGGCTGGCATTTCTGGCAGACTGAAAAGAGTAGGACAATAAAATAAGAGACAATATTAGATTATATTATAAGGGAAGTTATGCTCATGAGAACAAGTAAATGTAAATGTGCCATGATAGACAACCAAAACCACTGGAAAGACAGCATGAGAGACAGTACAACAGGTTTGAATCAACAAGAAAGGAGGAAATAGAGAGGAACAACTGATAAAGGTGAATTAATGACCTAGGTCTCAAGGAAAATTATTTTTGGTGTTGGAACCAAGGTAAATTGAGTATTTCAGGGAAAGGCAACACTGCTAGACAGGGTCTAGATCAGAAGATAAAACAGATTTTTTGCTGTGTATGAATGCCACTGAAGTGATAGGGAGAAAGGTAGTATGGATATGATTGTCAGAGAAATGCCAGTAGTGGGAATTATAGAAATGGTGATGATTCAGTATTGCACATGATGACAACTCCAAAGCAGAGTTCAGGAGATTGGCTGAAACCCTGACCTGGCCAGGAGGCAGCGCAACTAAATATACAATCCATAAATAACCACCAGCTATTTGCAAGTATTCAGCAATGTCTGCAGGTACGATAGTCCTAAGAAGTTAATTTAGAGTGACAGTGCCTGTCTTTAGCACTAGGACAAGCCTGTGCTCATCAACATTTACGCTGTCCATCTAACTTCTGTATGATCACATGGTTGAAATAAAGAACAGAATTTGGTTCCCCAGTATTAAGAGTGTCTAATGGAGAGCTATGAGGATGATTAAAGGCTTGGAATATCTGTCCTGAGGAGAGGCTGAGAGACCTCGGGCTATTTAGTCTGGAAAAGAGAAGACTGAGGGAAGATCTTATTAATATTTACAAATATCTGAAGGGTGGGTGTCAAGAAGAAGGTCCTAGTCTCTTTTCAATGGTCTCCTGTGATAGGACAAGGGCCAGTGGATACCAACTGGAACACAGGAAGTTCTACCTCAAAAATTAGGAAAAGCTTCCTCAAGGGTGACAGGTTGTGGAGTTTCCTTCTCTGCAGACTTTCAAGACTTGCATGGATGCTTTAGGTGATTCTGCTTTGGCAGGGGGTTTGGACTCAATGCTCTCCAGAGGCTCCTTGCAACCCCTATCATTCTATGATTATATTAATAGAATATTCTTATGAATGAGATCTATGCATTATCAAATGCAGAAGAGCCTAGTCTTTAACAAGAGTAATGCTACTTTATCGTCAAATAAAAAAAGAAAAAAATAATTACCAAAAAGGATAAACAAAGTGATAAATTCTTTTCATTTGCAAACAGGCAGCTACATTCACTTTGGCAAAACCCAAGCACTTTTAAGTAACAGCAAAACATAATTCCAATTAATAGTCTCTTTCTCTAGTCCTGTTCATTGCTGATCAGTGGCTGCAGCACAGACCACGCTCTAAATGCCTGCTTTTCATTTTGAATTCCGGGCTGTCCTTTTCGTTCTGTAATTGGGTAAAAAGCCAAAGCTGCAGGCCAAGCTACGTTCTCTGTTAACACTGGGGTAAATGGAGAGTCGTTTCATGGCCTCTCGACTATTTAACCGAATTTATAGCAAGGCTAAGGTGAGAAGGGCCCAACTGCGTTGCAATATACACACGTAAAAAAATGAAAACTTAAAGAGGGGCTGACTATTGTTGCACAGAGCACGAGTATCTGAAACAGTTCCAGGCGCTGCGGACCCAAGCATTCCGAATCACAAAACACGCTCAAATCGCCTCCCGCAGAGGCACCGGAACCCCTCTGCGGGCACCATAGAGCGCGATCAGCACCAGCTGAACGACTATCGCTCAGTCCCCGCCGCACGACGTTCGATATGAGTCCAGGCAGCGGCGGTGGACAGGAGGAGCCGGGCAGCGCTGCCCGCCCCTCATCCGAAGCACGGCTGTGCGAGGAAACGGAGCTGCCTGCCCCGACCCAGCCTGACCTCCCTGTCGCCCCGCCAGTGCACCGGCTGCACTCGCGTACCGGCTGTACTCCCGTACTGCTGCCCCACACCCACAGGCCGAGAGTCAAACTCTCTCCTTACGTGTGCCCGAGCCCGCCGCGCCGCCCAGCTCGTCTCTGGGCGGACCTCTTCCCGCCTGCCGGCCAGTAGCAAAGCGACTTCCTCCTACGGGCTGTCCCATTGGCCCGTGCCGCCGCTTCCGCGGCGCGGTCGGCAAAAGGCGGCAGCAGGAAAAATCCCGGCGCGTACGGCAGCCCGCGCTTCGCGTGAGTCCTCGCTCCAGGCCCCCCGGTTATGCCCTCATCGCGCCCCCTCGCCCCGGCGGGCGGCGGCGCCGGTCTCGCGCGGACCCTCTGGGGGCGGGGTGGGGGTGGGACCCGACCCGCCGCGGCCTGCTCGCCTGTGGGGAGGCGCCGCTCTGCTCCCCGCGCCTCAGGCCTGGCTGATCCCCGCCAAGGCAGTTCCCGTGGGGCCGATCGGAGCGGGCTCCTGGCCCGGCGGAGAGGTGCTGGGGAGCGGCTTCTCGCGGTGAGCTGAAGCGTTGCTTCACCCCACTTCTGTCGGCTGCGGACGCCCCGGACGCTCCACTCTCGCCGGGAAACTCGCGCGCATCCCCCACCGCCCTCCCTATAACTGTTCTCATCTCGCTGCCGCCAGCTCTGCCATTCGGTGCAGGAGCTCTCGGGCTGCAACTCGAATATAGCTGAGGACGTGCGCTTGGCCGGGAGTCTTGTTGTCAGGGACTGTCCTGTAAAGTCTACCTGTTGTGATCATCTCCAGGCGTTTTCATTGTGGCTGACAGCACAAACGGAAGTTCTGGATGTGTAACTTCTCTTGCTTGTCTCATAATAGACGGATTTATTTTTGCAAGACTTAATCCAGCCACAACGCTTTCTTAAATAGCAAAGTAGAGATATTAATATCAACTCTTTTATGACGCTGAGCTTTTCTTCAGCTTGCAAGATCAGTGGCAGCAGACTGTGTTCCTGTTAGCAGCTGCTTTTAGTCAAGGATTCAGCAGCAGCAGTATCACTAATTTCTGTGTGCAGAGTTCAAATAGCTGACTTGGAAGACCCCCAAGTTACGTGGGCTGTTTGAATCTCACTCTCTGGTTGGTTGGTTTGTTTGTTTTTATTTTGGTAGTCTCCCTCCCTTTCATCTCTAATGGTGTCTTTTGAGTGTTTTAATGTAAGAGCGAAATATCCGAGTCAAATTTTGTTTGATGTTCCATAACCGTTAAGTCCAATTCTACATTAGTAAACCAAATTGTTAATATACTTGAATATTCCAGATAATTTGGTTCTGCAGATAGTAGCTTTTAACAGAAATTAATGGAAAGGACAGCTTGAGTTATTGAGCTCCTTTCACACCCTTCTTAAGGCCAACAAGCCATGAAACGTACCCATGGTGGTTTGCAGGCAGACAGAAACGTTTTCTTTGTCCAAACAAGGTATTTGTAGCTAGCCTTGAACTGTAGAGCTGAGGCTAGCATGAGGCTGAATTGGAGCAAGTAGGCCGTGGTAAGCCTTGGGGGGAGGATGTTGTGTGTATAAATTTGCTATTCCATATGCTGCTAATGAGGCTATGCTGTTTCAAGTTTGGAACAGGCTTATCTGCCTACTCAGCACTAGCAGAGGGAGTGTCTACCTGTAGAAACTAGAAGTATCTCTGGTTTCATTGCATTAGTTTCCAGGTCACGCTGTACAGCAAAGCTCCCTTAAAAAAGAATGCTATTGCCTGTTCCTGTGCTGTTACATGAGGATGACAGACTAAAGGTAGCTTGAATTCTTTGAGGACAAAATACATATTTTTAGCTCCATAGCTAAACTACATGAATCCTTTAAATTAAAGTTATTCAGAATATGTTTATGCCTTGTGGGAAAGTTCAGCCAGAAATGTGAACATTTAGCAAAATTACAAGCAGGGAAGGTCTTTGAATGGAACCAGCATTGGGCAACTGTAAGAGGTGGTGCTCCCAGACTCACTTATCACCACCTATCCTGCTGTGGGGCTCTGCCGTTCTTTTCCTCAAGAAATGTGTTTGTCAGGGTTTTTTAGTTGTACAATATTAGTACACTCTTGACTAATTTACTGTTTTATTTACAGTGTTTCCAAGATTTGGGAAGAAGCATTTCCAAAGAAGCATGTACCATTATTTCCTGTTATTGGGGGGACAGCAACTAATAACTATGCCTTTCACTGATCTTATCTAGAAGAGAGAAATCCCTCCTACTGAGAAGATACTATTTTTCTCTTAGAATTTCTTTCAGGCTTTCTGTCTTCGTATGGGGGTTGCAGTATGTAATGTGGCTCTTTCTGTGTGCATCAGTTCCTTGCCTTTCAAAGCAAGCTTCAGAGAAAATAATGCTTTAATGTGAATGAGGAAACACACAAGAGATGAAAGAAATCACTTGTCTCTAAGTTTATGCAGCAGTCTTCCTTCTCTTCCCCCTTTTTTGACTCTTACAGAGTGTGTTTAGTTTTTCTCTGGGATGAGGAAATCCTCAGGCTCCGTAAATCTTGTCTTACAGTGAGGAACTGAATGCAGTGCCACGAAATGTCTTACCAAATATGCTTGCTCCCCCAGGTGTCCAGAAGTGGCCCTCAAAGTCTTGGATTTTTTCACTTCGGGTTTATTTTGTGATGGAGACAGTGTTGAAGTCTCCCTGTGATGAACAGCACCCTCATCAGGCTGAAGACTTTCATGCGAAGCCCGAGCAGAACAGCAAGCTTTCAGGTATGTGCCAAAATAGGGGCTGCTGACATGTTTTGTTCCTTTTGTGTTTCTTCAGGCAGTTTCAGCATCAGTTATAAGCCTGTCTGTATATGATTCTACTGTATAAAGAATTAATGAAATGAAAACATTTGAAGTGGCTTTTGATTTTAGGCTTGATTCCGTCATTTCGTGTATTACAGAACCTCAGCAGCAGTAGTTTGTCACAAATCACTAACCCTACTAATTATTGCATAATATGTTATTATGAGGGCATACTAGAATTAAAAAAAGGCAGTCTTTGAGTATAAAATTCTGTGACCAGACGAGTACACAAAAATAGTATTTGCCTTTTAACATATAATTGCCAGCCTTACCCTTAAATATCTTTAGACGAGTCTATGATCATAAACACATTATTCTTGCTCTTACCAGATAAGCTGAACTATAAACATGTTTCAATACGGTTGTGTTGTTGGGTTTTGGGTTTCTTTGTACAGTGCCTGTGCTCAGTAATTGTGGATGGTCAGCCACCTTTTATGTATATGTATATATAGTGGCTACTGGTTTTACTACAAATAGTCTTTTGCAGTCCCCAGCTTATCCATGTCCAGAATTACATAAACTGATGCTGAATAGCATTTACTTACCACACTGTGCAAATACTTTTAATTCTAGGAAGTAATGACTTTAAAGTTTGATCACAAAAAACATTGGTTATTGACCTTATTGTACACTAATGGCACAACGTGTGTGGGTCTATACTGAACTGGGGATTCAGGTCCCCAGAATAAAATAGATAATGTTTATGTTGCTGTTGAAAAGGACAGTCACTGTCTGTTTCTAGCACGTTGTGGGATCTTTCACAGAAGACGCTGTGCTGGGTCACTAAAGGCTCTTAGTGCCTTGAGAAGCACTGAGGCTTAGGATCTGCAGACTGTGTCACCCAGACATTAGTGCTTTCAGAGCACTGAACTTTTTCTAGGCAAGAGCCTGCATTGATTTAGATGAAACAGAGTATTTGGCAGGTTCTATAGGAGTTATTGATAGAGCATTTTGTGATTGTTAGTACTTGCCTTGGGAATGTTAGACTGGTGGCACAAAGCAACCCCCAAACCCAGGAAAGCAGAAATCTGCTGGTTTGTAGACTTAAAAGATGTGCCTATTGAGTCTTTGTTAAGAGTTCTGCTTTTTGCCAGTTAAATAATTTTCTAGCCAAGCAATCTTACTAAAAAAAAATTACAGTGCAAATTTTATGTTTTAAGTCACTGTCAGTTTATTTCCTTTTAGTAGCAGGCTAGATAGCAAACTAGTTCTAATCAATGTTGTTCTAACGGAGCCTGTTAGAAGTATTTCACTGAGGAAGACAATCTTCTATCTCTGTTCTGTGTCTATTGACCTCTTGGGATGAAGTTTGTGTAGGATGTTTCAGAACCCAATAACAGGATTATCTGCCTGAGGGGAAAGGCCTATGGCTTTGAGTGATGCAATAGCATTTCAGTGTTAAGTTCTTTGTAGTTCTGTTAGGTGGTTTAATCTCTTAACATCTTTGAGTATTCCTGGGGAAAATGGAACATGGTATAAATATCAGCCTTTCCCCTTCCTGAATTTTTTGAAGACTTCAGAAAGCTTTCTTGGATGTCTTTAATTTATATTATGCATAAGCATTTGTGCAAGGAAAGGTTGAAATTGCTATGCAAGCTAATTGGAAATTCTGCTTTTTATTTGATAAAGCTTTTAATCAACAACCTTTTATAGTGACAATACTACAAGAATTAACAGCAGTAATAGATAAATTTCTGAATCAAGTTCTGAGCATGTGGGCAGTATGAAGGCTATAAATTAAAAAAAAAGGTGTGTAGTAATATCTCAAATTTTTAGTGTTATTTTCAACATAAATTTTTACATCGACAGGAGAATGAAGAAATACCTCAGACTTTCAGTTGCCTGCTTTTCAAGGTGTTTAACTTAATCTGTCTCTGCAATATTGGGGAATAACTGTACAGTTGACCAGTTTTCCTTCAGGCCTTATTAGACACAGGGTCCTGTACACCTGGACTGTTAGTACAAGTCTGGTCATTTCTATCTAGGGAGATCTTCAGATTTTAAAGATGTGATTCCTAGCAGAGCTTTTTAGCCTTTTGCTTGTGTTTATTGATCAAATGCTAGTGGGTTTAGTGTCTAGTGTAGAAGGGGGTTTTTTATTCCTGAAATTAACTCCCCAGCTCTGAATTGTCTTAATACAAAACAACTTGGAGAAGCAGAGGGAGCAACTTAAAGGAAAAAAAACACGTGGATAGTAAGAAGGCTGTGGGTTTCAGCTCTTAAGACTATTTTTAGTAGGTTTGTTTTGATCAATTTTTGAAATAAAAAGGATTACAATAGAAAGTTAACTATAACTTGAATTACCAACTGTTTATTTTTGGCTTTTATCAGGAAGAAAGGGTTCTTCAGATTTTGTTGCTGTATGAAAGTGAGCTAACATAGAAGATTTGGGATGCTTTGTTTCTAGCATATGAGTGATGTTTTGAAAATAACTCTCATTGCTCTTGACTTACTCTCCTGTATAGCATAGCACGTTTTATGTACAGAATGCAATGTTTATGTTTGATTTATTTGTAGAATGAAAAAATGTATATGGATTTTGTGTTCAATTGGATTGACTTTCCAAATACCAGTTTGTGCTTAGTTCTTCACAGATATTTACAGTGTTTTACAGAAATTAATCACAGCCTCTACATACTTCATAGCTTCAAAAGAAGTGAATTCTTATGCAGGATATAGAGAACGTTTAAACTACAAGGGATTCATCAGCTGGATGAAAAGCTCCATCATTTTTGAACTATTGCAGTACAACATCCTCGTCACGCCATCTAGTGACCGCAGCGCAAAGTGCAGCAACTTAAACGCAGAGCGAACTCTGGGTGTTGACCGTTCTAAATAACGGTGTGAAAGACTGCATTGTTGATCTTAAATAAATACATTATTTTCGCACGGTTTTTGACTTGCTTCAGATGGATGCACTTCTGTGCCTGCAGAAACAACTACTGGAGTTTTGTCTTCTGTGCAATTGACTGAAAATCTCATGAAAGCGTTTATCAGTGAGCTGTAATCTGATGATTTAGTAAGAATTCTTTTTCTCTCTCAAGAACTGTGAGGGAGCAGACAAGTAAAAGAAAAAAAAAATGCTGCACTTATAAGGGAGTGTGATGAAGAACAATGACATCAAGTGTTTAGATGGTAATGGCATCAAGAATAGATACCTGCCTGCTGTTTTCCCCCCTGTTTACGTGAATCTGCTGCCCTGTGATCTGAAGTGCAATGTGTGATCTCAAATATAGATCAGATACCAAGTCAAGAAATAAAATTCCTAACTTATCTTCCCCATTCTTTCCACAGCAGGAATAAAAAAAGATATTGAAAGACTTTATGAAGCAGTGCCACAGCTTGTAAATGTGTTCAAAATTAAGGAGAAAATTGGAGAAGGTAAATGTTTTGTTTATCTTACTTATGATTTAGATTTTATAAATCTAAGATCCCAATATATGCAATTAAAGCTAAATGACTCTTCAGTTTACTTGGTCTCTAAGAATTGTAATATGTGGGTGAGAATATACATGTGTTAATTTAAAAGATATTTTCTTGAAAATCTGGTATATGAAAGCCTTCCAAAATCCCAGCATTCCAAATTCAAAAACTAAAGATGTCTGAGGTAGATTCAGATGAGTAAGTATTAACACTCCATTCCATATGCACTTACTTCTGAATTGCTTTGTGATACTCCACAGTTGTAAGAAAGGTGCTGCTGAGAAGCTGGATTGTTTTACAACTGTTTTGTGATGGAATACCTATGTTGGCAGGTAGATGGCTAAAATTTTTTGTCTCACACCTCCAGGACCCCCAGCTCCATTCACCACAGCAATACAATATTAAAAAAAAATACCTTCAGTTGTAAGGGACCACCACAGTGGTCATCAAGTTCAATTGCCTGACCAAAAGTTAAAGCATGTTATTAATGTAATTGTCCAAATGCCTCTTACACACTGACAGGCTTGGGGCATTGACTATCTCTCTAAGAAGCCTGTTCCAGTGTTTGACCACCCACTTGGTAAAAAAAAAGCCTCCTAATGTTCAGTCTGTATCTCCCCTGGAGCAGCTTTGAATCGTTCCTCTGTGCCCTGTCACTGGATACCACAGAGATTGACACCTCTCTACTTCCCCTACTCGGGAAGCTCTAGAGAGCACCGAGTCTACTCCTTACTTACCCTCCTTTTCTCAAAATCACACGAGCCCTAAGTTCTTAGCCATTCATCATGGGACTGAGCTTCTAGCCCTTTCACCAGTTTTGTTGCTCTCCTCTGGATACATTCAAAGACTTTCTTATCTTTAATAGTACTCTGATTTTGCTCTTGGGAGCAAACAGTGCTTTTAGAAAATGCCACTTATAGTCCTGCAGCATTATGAGAAAGCAAGCTTCAACTTAGGCATCAACTCAAGTCATTTTCATTTTAGCAGTTCTCACCACTACCACCAAACTTGGCAACTCTTTGTTATAATCAATGCTGCTGAATGTATGGCAAGATGGCAAGATTCAGAGTTTTTGCTGTTATTTTGACATATGTACACACAAAGTTGAACTAACATGATACAAGCTTGCTACTTAAAATGTAGTCAAAATTAATGTTTTTTCATATGGAAGAATGCTTCAGCTTGTATGTTCAGATATCTCAGATCATAGGACTAACATCTGAGAGATTATCCTTAAAATTAAATGGCTAGGTAAGTTTGTCACGCAGTCTGAATACTCCCTTTCTCAAATGAGTCTATCACTTTATTTCTATGCGGTAATGCTCTGGGCATACAAATAGTAAAGTTACATGTCATGTGAGAAGTCTCACTTTATAGATAAGGTAACAGAATTAAGAAAAATGTAGCCATTTCAGAAGTGCTTTGAATAGTAAAGGCAGTGCTTTCCAGGTTAGCATTATATAGCTCACTTACATCATAGGGAGAGAAGAGTTAGATGTCAGATGAAAGTAAGCTACCTAAACAAGAAAGCAAATCAAAGATAGGAAATTTACATTCAAAGAGCTCTGTGTCCCAGGCAAGTTAGACAGTGTTACATTTGCATTTTTACTGACATAAAAAACTTGTATACAAGATGACTGAATTCAGTAGTAGAAAAAAAGGAACTGCATTTTTCTCTTCTAGAAGCTGCTTTTGATGTAGCAAGTATGCTGCAGGATTGTGTGAACAGTTAGATCACTTCTGTGAAAATCTGAATTGACCTAATTAAAAATGCTGAAGACAGTGTTTTTCTCTCTTCTTTACAGGTACTTTTAGTTCTGTTTACTTGGCTACAGCACAACTACAAACAGGATATGAGGAAAAAATGGCTCTGAAACACTTGATTCCAACAAGCCACCCTCTGCGAATTGCTGCTGAACTTCAGTGCCTCACAGTAGCAGGGTACATATAAAAATTGATTGTCATGACTAAACCTCTGAACGTTACCTCACTGTTCTGGTCTTTTAACTGCAGAAACTTATATTATTTTTATTAAGAGCAAATAAGACATGGAGTCTCTTACCTGTAACAGATGCCCTTTTCTGCTCGTCTCAGTTTGTGGATGGCAATAGGTTTTCCATCTGAGAAGTTTTGTCATGTATCTCTGTGATAAGAAAAATTACAATTCTGAAATGCTTGGAAAAAGTAATCATCAGAAAATGTGGGTTCAGGAATGAATACTTGCTGCCAAAGTGTGCTGAGTAGTGGCATCATGAAGTTTAGGTCCTATGTTTAATTACAGCAGCAACTACAAATTAAGGCCCCACAAATAATCTTTGGAGCCCTCACTGCAAATCGCAGTAGCCAAATGGAACACAGCAATGAGAGGCAACAGCGTAGCTACCGACTACTGATTAGACTGCTGTCAAAATATAAATTAGATTATAAAAGAAAGCCTGACTGAAGTTTTGAAGAAACAAGGAAAAATAAACATTCACCTTCTGCTTTTCATTTAGTGGCATTACTTTTCTTCTAGGGGACAAGATAATGTCATGGGAGTTAAATACTGCTTTAGGAAAAATGATCATGTGGTTATTGTTATGCCATATCTGGAACACGAATCTTTCTTGGTGAGTCCCAGACTTTCTATGCGTAGTAAAATTTCTTAATTAAAAGCAGTTGCATAATTACAGTCTCCAAATAATCTTTCAGGACATTCTGAATTCTCTTTCTTTTGAAGAAGTGAGGGAGTACATGTTTAATCTGTTTAAAGCACTGAGGCGCATTCATCACTTCGGTATTGTTCACCGTGACGTCAAGCCCAGTAACTTCCTCTACAACAGGCATCTAAAAGAGTAAGTCTGTCCATATGACCACATTGTGATCTCAAATGGGGATAGCAGAACAGAGCCGATTAGGCTTTTTGGGTTTTCCCCTCCAGCTGTATAACAAGTGCTTAAGTGCTAAAGCTAAAGAAGGATTATTATTTTTTTTATCTGTAAAGCTTTTCTGTGTTTAGGGTTTTGAGGAGGGAAGTACTATTTTTTTTCTCCACATTTAATATAGTATCTGCCTTATAGAGTCATAAGTACCTGAACAAAAAATAAAGGTTTTACTACTGAGTAGAGGTACTATATTTTTTAATAAGAATGAGAAGAATAAAGTTATTTTTGTTTTGGTTTTTTTAATAAGGAAGCTAATAGTGACTTGTACATAGATTGGTACTTGTAAATTTTTACTTGAGGATAGAGTAAAACTGATACAAATAATAGCTGGATTTGGGCCATTTTCATCTTACATTGAATTAATGTTTATGACTAGTAGGGTTGAGATTGTTGCCTGGAAGTTACAATATTTGAAGACTTTAAAAAGCAAGTCACTGCTTTTAATGAAGAGCTGGGTGGATAGAATAAGGTACTGTTTTGGTGCCGGCAGTCCTATAGCTGTATTTGTGAGTGTTGACATTGAGCTGCTGGATTCAGCCCAGAGAAAGGCAGCAAAGATGGTGAAGGGTCTAGGTCACAAATCTTATGAAGAGCGGCTAAGGGAATTGGGGTTGTTTAGTCAGAGAAAAGGAGGCTTATTACTCTCTACAACTACCTGAAAGGTTGTAGTAAGGTGGGTGCTGGTTTCTTTTTCCAAGCAGCAAATGATAGGACAAGAAGAAATGGCCTAAAGTTACACCAGGGAGATTTAGATTGGCTATTAGCTTGTAGAGCCCTGGAACAGGCTGCCCAAGGGAGCACTGAAGTCACCATCCCTGGAGGTATTTAATAGAATTGAGGAATTTTGAGAAATACTGATTTGTTTTTTCTTAATCTGTCAAAACAAATTCATGCTGACATTTTGCTCTTTCAGCATTTGTTTGACCTTAATCTCTACCAGAGTGTGGAGGTCATGGTGTTGAGTTTGTTTGAGACCCAGAGACAACTTAAATGTGTCTGTACTGGTTGCAGCAAAAGAATAGTTCTTTTAAAGACAGATCTAAGTGTGAACTAGTGTAGTCTTACTTACTGAAGACTGAAGTAAATTCAATAGCATTGCTTGAAGTCTGGCAAAACTCTCAACATTGTTAGTCTTGTCTGTCTTCACTGCTACGTTTGTCATCTACCAATGGAAATCCTGCAAGGGTCAAGTCATTTGTACTACTGGCTGAGGGTTTGGGGCTACAGGATTAGAAGAATACCAGAAAGGAGCAAATAGGAATATTGGAAGAAAGTTGCACATGAAAAGATTTTGGGACAAGAAGCAATGAAGTAAGTTGAATACAGGGTAAAAATATTGAGGGGACAGATAAGTCATAGCAAGAGAAGGAGGAAGATAGGACTGTGAAGCTGACAACAGTACAGATAAGGAATATACTGAATAAAATGTAGAAGAAAGATAAGTAAACAAGCAATAAATAGTAAATTGAATCGATTGATGGATAGTTTATGATTTCTGATTCTAAACTGGTGTCTTTCAGGTATGCCTTGGTAGATTTTGGCTTGGCACAAGGAACCCCTGATACAAAAATTGAACTTCTCAAAACTGCCCACTCTGAAGACCAGCAGGGAAGTTGCTTGCAAAATAATCCCACCATACCCTTGGGAAATGGGGTTTCTGTCAATGTCACAGTACCTAAACAGATAGATCAACAGTCAGCCTCAAAACCAGCTGATAAAAAGTTCGTCTCACATTCAAAAATACAGATTAAAGAAGGAAGAGAAGGAAAGGTTCTCAGTCTTTTTTGAATTTTGTTGCATGTTTTGTGTCCTACTTCATCCAGCAGGGGGAGATGTAATACCTGAGCCGAAGCATGCATGTGTACCTTGCAATGTCCTAATGTGATGCACAGAATCGCAGCTTTTATATCAGTGGCTAGTTTTATGCAAGCCTGTTGGCATCATTCATTATCTGTTAGGTGTAATATAATGCCAAAGCTGTATGAAACCATATCACAGGTTACTATTTAGGCAGCCTTAAGGCTTGTTTTAAGTGATGTACAATAGAATTCCTCCCCAAGGCAGTAACTATTTATCTATGTTTAGTTACTTAGTTGCATAACAAATGCAGGGCAGATGACATTCAGATCGTCTCAGGGCACTTCTGAGGTGTGATTCGTTCTGTAAGCATGTTTG
Organism: Dryobates pubescens; assembly: GCF_014839835.1. Classification (NCBI taxonomy): domain Eukaryota; kingdom Metazoa; phylum Chordata; class Aves; order Piciformes; family Picidae; genus Dryobates; species Dryobates pubescens. Next base: position 17,183,743 of record NC_071622.1, on the reverse strand, counting down.
CTGTTCTGTCTAGACTGTGTTTTCTTCGTCCCCAGTAAACTGATGCCTGAAAATGACTTACCGTGCAGCTGTTCTTGTTTCATGTCACTTCACACTTTCTTTTTCAAACTGTCAGTACCCAGCTGACTGTGTGTTAGATAGGATCCTTACTGTCCTTTTTGCTGGTCTTGTAGGAGGGTTCTGTGCACCATTCTGTCCAGCGCTCTGTCTTTGGAGAGAGGAATTTCAATGTATATAGTTCCACGTACCAGCAGAACTCAAGTACAAAAGTAAGAAGCATGACTCATCAGTAAGAGCAATCTGTTACATACTTGAAAAACTGTAGAACTGGTTGTTCTGTAAGACTGGACACTACTCCAGGACGCTCTGGAACTAAGTGTTCAGCCCATTATTATGTGTGTCTTTGCTGCAAGATAAAAAGAATTTTTCATTTCTGTTTTGGATGTTTGGGTTTTTTTGAAACTCTTAAAGTACTAGTTATGTAGCTGTCTCCCTAGCTGACCTTGTTTGCATGCTAAATTAGTCTTTTTTCCTACATACTTATCTATGCAACTAAGATATAGTAAGATATATGTTGGAACAAAAAAGAATTTTTGAAGCCATATACTAACTTGAAAACTACTTGTCTTGTAGCTTCAAAATATTTGTATTGGTGGTTAGTAAACACTGGAAAATGTTTTCTGAAACTAAAGGGGAAGAATTCAAGATCTTTAGAAAGCTTCAGGGTCTGTTTTATAGATGATGTGATATTGTTAAAAAGGTTTGTTGTCTTCTCTGTTCATCTGTTCAGTCTTAGTATTTTAGGAACTGGCCCATCTATTATGTAAAGGAAGATTCCTAATTATGTCACCTTACATTGCAGGTCATAAAACATTCCAAGATGATAGATGTTTCATCTAGGAAATTAGTAACAAAGAAGAAAATTATTTCTACTAAAACACTGAGTAATGGGGCAGCCAGGAGAGCTGCCAGTGGTTGTCCTTCAAACATGATCTGTGACTGTTATGCAACAGATAAAGTTTGCAGCATTTGCCTTTCAAGGTAATTTGCTTTGATAATGTGTAAAATTGTCTGCTGTGCTGTCAAATAGGGTCACAAACTTATATTTACTAGACAGTTGATTTAGTAGATGAAAGACAGCATTTGATCTGTGCAACTCATAAAGCACTTTTTAAATGAGTGGTTCATGGAATTCATGGAGTAATTGGTTCACTTCTATCTGCAGCAAGAGAGATTCACTGTTAATGATTTTTTTGTTGTATTTAATTATCTACCTATATGCATTGTAGAAAATCACTTGGGTTAATTACTGCACTTAAAGAAGACAATACAGCTATCTGTGCTTAGTAGTTACTGAACAGGCCTCAATTATGCCAGTGGATTCTGGAAATCATGAATAATAAGGAATCATTAGTGTTTTGTATTTGCTCATTTAAAATACGTTTTTAACAATAAAGAGGTTAGAGAATCTCGTTCAACTCCATCCCTCTGCAGTTATTTTTGGTTGTGAGCTGCTATAGCCTTTCATCCACACATTAAGGAATGCTTCTGCTTATTAGTAGGCATAGTCCAAAAACTGTGGTGTCCCTGACTTCCCAGAGTGTCAGAATATGGTGATATCAACTTCATTTCAGAAGTAAGAAACATGAGGAATTTGCTGGACTCAAAAGAGAAATGATCCAAAGAAGGAAGGCACTTAAAGCCATACAAGAAAGTTTGGAAAGTTGGGGGCTTTAAAAATAATGATAATCTCACATCTTTTAGTTAATCCAACAAAAAATAAATACTTGTCAACACTCAGAAACTGTGAAACCTTAGTTTGCTGTGAACTAATACAAAGCCAGAGCATCCACATTCAAAGATCTTGTGTACTTTTTGCCTTTGGTTAATTAGTCTCAACTTTAACGTTTTCAGTGAAAACAAGCTTTTAGCAAAAATGATGTAGCTATTAAATGAAACTTAAAAAAGGGGAATGAAGTATGCACTAAATATTTCTGTGGTATTCCATTATGCCAGATGATGTAATAAAAAATTATTGTAATAGGTAGTATAATGCTATCTTATGCAATATAAGATGCTTCAGACTTCTATAAAACTTGAATAAGGCAGGCTTAGGCTGTTTTGATACTTCTTACACGAGTGTATTCTAAATATAATGTTATGCATTATTATAACTAGAACTCCTGTATCAATTATTATATTTTGAATGTATTTGTCTCTCATCACAAGGTGTCAGCAAGTTGCTCCCAGGGCAGGAACACCTGGATTCAGAGCACCGGAAGTATTAACAAAGTGCCCTACTCAGACCACAGGTACAGCCCACCAGACTGAAATTAATGCCTCTTTTCACCTCTTGAATCTTCTCATTTATGCATATTATGTTGTCTTTTTTTATGGGCAGAGTTTTGTTTACATGTAGAATTCATTTCATCATCCCTTGTATCATGTATCAAGTACTTCCTGGCTTTTAAGTAGGCTTATTGTTCAGAGTGAGAACAAATTAGGAATATTTTTTGTGTGCTTGAAACCTGAATATGTCTTTATTCATTTGAGTGCTAGTGCTATATGCAGGAACTAAATATAGTTTAAAACCAGTTAATTAAATACAGTTTAAAATACAGTTTAATTTCAATTAAATACTGTTTTAAAAAAGCAGTTTAAATACTGTTTAAAAAAAACCCCAAACCTGTAACTTTTATCATGTTTCTTGGCTTACTGGCTTACTTATTTAAGTAAAATCTTGAGTAAATCATGGGGAGAGAACATAATTCATGCTTTTCTAGACAGGTAGTCACAGAGTTTGCCATCATGAATAGAATAGAATAGACCAGGTTGGAAGAGACCTTCAAGATCATTGTGTCCAACCTATCATCCAACACCACCTAATCAACTAAACCATGCAACCAAGTGCCCTATCAAGTCTCCTCCTGAACACCTCCAGTGATGGTGACCCCACCACCTCCTCAGGCAGCCCATTCCAATGGGCAATCACTCTCTCTGTGTAAAACTTCCTCCTAACCGCCAGCCTAAACCTCCCCTGGCGCAACCTGAGACTGTGTCCTCTTGTTCTGGTGCTGGTTGCCTGGGACAAGAGACTAACCTCTGCCTGTCTACAACCTCCCTTCAGGTAGCTATAGAAAGCAATAAGGTCACCCCTGAGTCTTCTCTTCTCCAGGCTAAGCAACCCCAGCTCCCTCAGTCTCTCCTCACAGGGCTTGTGTAGTTAAAAGTATAATTGTGTATGTGCATTAATACTTTCTACAAGATTTTTTTCCTCTTTGCTAGTGCTTTAAGAAGCTAGTCTGTAAATATAATGACTTTTCCTTACTGAGTTTTTTATTTCTCAGGATTAAAAACTGTCAATAAGTTTTAGTAGTCTAGGTAAACATCAGGGCAGAGCAGAGAGATGCTTGACTGATGCAAGTAGGATGGGAGAGGTTGTGCCTGTCTGGAGGACCAATACAAGCAATGTTACTTTTTAAACATTTGGTGTATGACCAGGAGTTTTGACTTACCCAAAACTGGATTTAAAATAACAGGGTTTAGCCTCTTCTTTGCTGAATGCCTTTTGAGAAAATGGTCAGTTTTCAGTACTTAAAAGTGTGCATGCATGCTAAGAAAAGATTTAACAATACATTTGATCAGCTTATCCCTATATAGCTTAATGTTGTTTGAAATAACATCTGTACTGTGGATTTGACTGGGATTTCATGACATACTGCAGCCTGTTTGGAGTTACTGTGCCTGTTCTGTAATAACCAGCTTTATGGGCTAGAAGACATCCAGAGAGCCAGGGCAAGTTTAGACAATCTCTGAATCAGTCTAGACAGAATTTAGCAAGAAAGAAGACATGCCTAAGAAATCTTGGATATTATATGCTGTTCTCTATGGAGAGCATGGTAACAGAAAATATGGGTAAATCTGGAAACTTTTGGGTGTGGCACAGACAGCCCTAAAAGTAATGACTTAGTGGTGCTGAACTCCTGTAGTATGTCAACAAAGGCCCTAATTAGATCTGGGCACACTAATACTAATATTTATGAGATTATGTTGTATTTGAACTAGCAAATCTTTGTCCACTTCCATCTGGGACTGCAGTAATCATCTTGTGTTCCTGCCAGTTGTACTACTAGTTCTGGTCTCTGTGCTGAGACCAAGTTACCAGCTGGATCCAGCTGACACTGTCCAGAGCTCCCTTAAAGTGCATTTGACCCAGGTTCACAGTGCAGGGACTTAGCCTAGTTTAACAACTGAAGTCAACCTAATACTTTTTTTTCCCCCCTCCAGTGTCCTGGGCTAATAATTTTTCTAACTAAAATGTACAAAGTAATTACTGCCTATTTTGGTACTTATCTTTTTGAAGAGAAGTAGAGTAACTAGGGGTTTATTTCCCAACTGTTAATTTTTATCTGTAGAATTTGAGAATCCTTTAAACTCTCACCTTCACTTTCCTTGCCATCTCTCAAAATGTGCACCTTAGTGAGCCAAGAGATTATGGCAGGCAGGTATTCTCATAACTTTCCATATTAAAGTTTCCGTCATGCTTTGGCATCTATCCCCTGAGCACTCTCTGTACTCTTCATAACACAGTGAAAGTGAGTAACTTCTAACTATTACAGTTCTTAAACTGTCTATCTTGTCAAGTGATTTCATATTAGAGAGGAACAAAGTTCATAGTAAGATTTTTTTGTTTGTTTGTTGTGGGTTGGGTTTTTTGTTGTTGTTGGTATGAATAGAATAGAATAAACCACGTTGGAAGAGACCTTCAAGATCATCGTGTCCAACCTATCATCCAACACCACGTAATCAACTAAACCATGGCACCAAGCACCCTATCAAGTCTCCTCCTGAACACCTCCAGTGATGGTGACCCCACCACCTCCCCGGACAGCCCATTCCAATGGGCAATCACTTTCTCTGTGTAGACCTTCTTCCTAACATCCAGCCTAAACCTCCCCTTGCACAGCTTGAGACTGTGTCCTCTTGTTCTGGTGCTGGTTGCCCGGGAGAAGGGACCAACCTCCGCCTGGCTACAACCTCCCTTAAGGCAGTTGTAGAGAGCAATAAGGTCACCTCTGAGTCTCCTCCTCTCCAGGCTAAGCAACCCCAGCTCCCTCAGTCTGTCCTCACAGGGCTTGTGCTCCAAACCCCTCACCAACTTTGTTGCCCTTCTCTGGACATGTTCCAGCAAGTCAGCATCCTTCTTAAACTGAGGGGCCCAGAACTGGACACAGTACTCAAGGTGTGGCCTAACCAGTGCAGTGTAGAGGGGCAGAATGACCTCCCTGCTCCTGCTGGCCACACTGTTCCTGATGCAGGCCAGGATGCCATTGGCCCTCCTGGCCGCCTGGGCAGGCGGTTTGGTTTGGTTTTTTTTTTTAGTACTGCGTAAGTGTGGCAGCCTCAACCCCGGGAAAAATTCAGAACCACCTTTATTTGTGAATTAATTTTTATTTGTGATCCTTATATAAGGTTTTATGCATATAAAATAAATTACCAAAACCAGCCAGTTTTTCCCTCGCTGACCTCTCTGGGTAAAACAACCTCAAACATTATTTTAATACGTTTTAAGTTTAGCAAGTTAATGGGATTACTCATGAAAAAGTCTATGGAAAAGCTTAAACACTCTTGTATCAAAGCAGGAAATTATTCTTCTAATTATAGTAGTTTCCACTGTGTTTGCTGAAGTGTTATCTATATGGCCAAAGTCAGTGTTTGCTAAAGTGTTATCTCTGCGGCCAAAGTAAGTACTTCAGAACATAAATTTTTCTGATGCGAACTTTTCGTGTCATAATTTCTTTATAAAGAAAGCTACAGTTTTGTTTGTGGCAAAAATGCAAGTTTAATTACTACCAAGTTTGCTTTCCTTTGCAGCAATTGACATGTGGTCTGCAGGAATCATATTCCTTTCTCTGCTCAGTGGACGGTATCCATTTTACAAAGCCAGTGATGATTTAACTGCTTTGGCACAAATAATGACAGTTCGTGGATCCAGAGAAACCATTCAGGCTGCTAAAACTTTTGGTATGCAAACCTTAATTATAGGGAAAAGGGGAAAATGTATGCTTGGTCTGCTGTTGAATGCAGTGACTTACAATCAATGATTATTTTATATATATCAAAAATATAAATATTAATAACTTTTTGTGGGCTTGGGAGTAATTTTGGAGATAAGTCACACTTTGTGCATGTAAAACATTCAAAGTGCTAGCCTGTACATACAGAATTATGTATTTTCCTCTCTTTTATAATTTGTATATGGGGTACTTCATGCCATAGGTTTTGCAGCCCTTCTACTGTTTTTCACTAAGGCAGGGCCACTTGAGGTGAACTATGCCAACTAAATGTTTTCTGCTGGCATTTGATTAGAATTCTTGAGGCAATGTTTCTATTCCTGCAAAATTTGCCCTGGAGGCTTCAGTTAATATGACTTAATATTTAGATGATGTAAACTTTGGTTTCTTTTCCCCTCCCTCAAGAATGGGTAGTAAAAAAACTCAAGCAAACAAAAAACCCCAAACAACCAAAACCTAACAGATGGCTTGTTTACAAAAACAGAACCACCACCACAACACACACAAACCCCTAAAATAACCATTCCTCTGTCTGCAGGCCAAATGCTGCAGTGCTTGCTTCCTGGAAGTGTAACTGACAGCATTGATTTTCATTCTCCAGACATGGATGTAACAAAATCAGGGTATCTAATTTTCTTCAGTTCTGTTAAAATGACAGTGAAATGCAATATGATGGTACATGGAGTGTGGGACAACCTGTCAGTGCATGACTTCATGAACAAACCCACACAGCTTTGTTCTCAACAGAACTGAAACTATTACCCTTCTGACTTGCTGGGATATGGCTATAGAATATTTCTAGTTTGGAGGAGTTAGGAGGTTGGGTTTGTGGTTTTTTTGGGGTTTACTGGGTTTTTGTTTGCTTTTAACACTGGTTAAACTCAAAGACTTTGAGTTTCTCTGTAACAAACTTAGAAGTTACAGTTGCTTAGAAGGTATAATAAAATGTCACTTAAAGTGTTTTTTCTTTCCCTAGGTAAATCAGTTCTGTGTACCCAAGTTGTTGCAGCACAAAACTTAAGAACTCTCTGCGAGAAGTTGAGAGGAACAAATAGCAGCTGTAAGAGATCCCAGGGTGAAGTGCCCAGCAAGCCTCTTAGTGACTCAACTTTGCCGGTTGCAGTAGACAAATTGTGTGCTCCTGAGACACTTGGAAAACAAATCCAACAATTAAAGAGTGTTCAGGAAGGTGATGATGGTTTGGAAATGAAAGCAACAGACATGAAAGGATGGGATCAGGTTCCTGATGAAGCATATGACCTACTTGATAAGCTACTAGACTTAAATCCTGCAACAAGAATAACTGCAAAAGAGGCTTTGCGGCATCCTTTTTTTAAAGACATGAGACCCTGAGAAGATTCCATTTTCTGTTACTGCTTTCATATGTTTTATGTGGAAATGAGGTAGTTTTACCTTGTTGCCCTCAACATTTACACTCACTGAAATACCATCACATTGTGCACAGAACTACTGAAATTTTGTCTTTTACAGTTGGACTGCAAATGTCAGTTTAAGACATACTTGCAGATGTAAACATCTCTAACATGGTCTTTTCCTAAGACACTTCTGAGGGGTTATTGCTGTGCATACCTGTTCTCTGAGAAAGTTAACTTTGATTAAAAACCGCAAAGAAAAATAGCTTCACAAGGACTGTGCTTAATTCTCAAGACACTCCCTTAAAACTTACAAATTTGCCTTTAGCCATGACTGAAATAAGAAAGTGCTCGAGCGACTTTTTTCCATACTTGCATATCTGATTTGTTCCAAAACTGGAGCAAAGTGTGTTAATTTTGGTCAGACTATTTTCAGACAACAGTATTACTTGGGGAGTGTTGCTGGAGGAGGGGCCAGGTGCTGGAGGCTATACTATCAGAAGAAAAACATAACTGTTTTAAAAGCACATTTTTGTTCTTGTCTGGTCTTCTACTTAGGCAATAGTAATAAATGCAGTTACTAATTTGGTATAGTTAATGTTTTCTCAGTGCCATGGGTAACTGTCAGTATTAAACAACTGCTGCCTCCAGAATGTACTGTGACATGCATAAGTTTGATTTCTGTTCTCAAAATTGATTTTTTTTTTTTTTTTTTAAAGAATATCTGTTAAATAAAGGATTTGGTTTTATAACTTTAAATTTTATCAAAGTATCTCTAGAAAATCTTGCCAGGTAAGGTTTTCTTGTGGGATGTTTCTGTTCAGGAAGAATTAGGCATATTTGTTTCCTGCATTAATTCCTTAGTGATAGAAAACACTTTTCAGATAGCTCTAGTGTATACGACTGTCACAGTGGAAGTGTCTTGATAATCAAGGAAGTCTTACCACAGAGTTACAAGCCAGCTGTTGTCTGGTCTTAAGTGAGCAAAACAGTGTTAACCTCTAACCTCACACAGTCAGTCTCCAAAGTTACCTTATGGTCAGCAGAAGTTACTCTAAAGCCCTGGATAATGCTAGAGACTAAGACTTAATGCAGTGTTTCTCCATGTGCATTTCTTGAAACACTAGTGGAGTTGTTGCTCCAAGAGGTTGCAATTCATTCTCAGTGAAGATTGCTACTTTGCTAACTTTGATTGCTACCTTGATAGCCTTCTGGTATAAGCTGCTGGTTATGATACTGCAAGGGTCCTGACCAGGGCTGAGGCTGAAGAGACAAGATTTCAGTATATTCAAAATCATGAATACACAGGAAATTATGGTAATGTTGCTCTGTTCCTGGCATCAGCTGTTAGAAAAAAAAAGAATATTTGCAGATGTCAGAATACTGATTGCAGAAAATCTTGAAACCCACAAGGCCCTGGGGCCCAGGTCTTAGTAATTTTTGCTGTTTATATAATTTCAACACAGCACGTCACTGAGAAATTATCTAGAGGAACTGTGGCCAAATTTGGCAAGCAATGCTGTCTGCCAGTGTCTGCAGATGTATTGTTTCCTCCTACGTTCACTAATGCTGTCTATGGTCTTATGAGAGCACTAGCTGACAACAAGCAAAAATATGTCAACTATCTATTGTGAACTTTCTAAACAACTTTTGGAGCTCACAGCGATGAGCAGCTCCCTGCAGCAGGCTCTGCAACAATTAACCACTGCATAAGCTTAATAGCAAAAAAAAGGGGAAAATCGCTGCTACTGGTGTTTCCATCAAAACATTAAGGGCAAATAAAATGCTATAAGGAGCAATGCTAAGCTCTGTATATTCCACAACAAGCTAGAACCCCCTGTTGTTACCCCTTCTTCCAGACAGCTATTTTTTTAAAACCTGGAGTGTTTTTTTTTTCCAATGGAAGGATAAGGTGAGAAGAAAAATGCCTTTGAAGAAGCATCTGCTTACACATTATTGTTTGTAGCATTCTACAAAAGAATAGAAACCGAAAGTGTTAAAAGCAATGATCTCCCAAAGAAGAAAAAAATTCTTAGGGAAAACATCAAGAAAATACTAGAGGTGAGCTGTGGTTGCCACTGAGCTTTTTCCTTCTCCTTCCTGTGGTTCTAAGAATCTCTCAATGCCATAGGTAAGAGACACATGCTACCCTTCCTTTGAAGTTTAATTACATGATTTGAGATGTTTATAAACTGGGTGTGAATCTCCTAGCAGAAGAATCACAATTAGAAGGAACTTCACACAGAAATGACATTGCTGCAACACCTGCTCAGCAGTCTTGAGGCTGCAGCTGGATTGTGGACATCATGCTATGATAAGTGTATTAATAAATTAGAAAGAAACCAAAAAATGGGCTGCAAAAGGCAGCACACACTAGGAAAGATGAAGAGGAACTGGTACCTGAAATCCTAAGAAGAGAATGCTGGGAGAAAATCTGAATGCATTGGTCTGTCTACTGTGGGGAAAACTGGCTTACTCTCAGTACTAAGCCAGGCTGGGTGAAAAAATTGTGACCTGTGTTAACTTCATGATATCTTTCCTAGGTTTAAATGATAATTATGAAACAGGAAGGCATCTTACTAAGTGTGAGAGAAGGAGCACCTGCCAAAAAAGCAACTTTCTGAATAATACTGATAATAAGGGGCAAATGAAATTACACATTCTATTGAGTTTGCAGTCCCATCACTTTTGGAATTGGACTCGATGAAGTGTTTAAAGCAAAATACTATGTGTATAAGAAAACAAATGAAACATCAATATTGTGTCTGATCATATCCAGTATCCCTATTTTATGTATTTGCTGTATCTGGAAGTTTACATACTCTCTGCGCTTCAGAAAGGAAAAAAAGCAATGTGGAACCAATATGCAGTCAAGACTTCTGCGCAGGTGCAAACACTCCCCTGAATCCTTGAGTGGCCTCGAGAGGCCACCAGGTGTGATGGGATCCTGAAGTGTTTCCCTAACTGACCAATATCCAGCCAAGTTCCTATGATCAGGAACTATGTTGGGCCTAAATGTAGAACATGAAGGAAAATTTTATTGCAGGGTGCTTGTGACATGAGTGATCTACCAATGTGTGCATTGTAGTTTTGCAGAAGTGAAGCACACATCAAACTCACAGTGGACTTTGTAATCTGCTCTGGCTGCAGTGAAACCTCTTACTGTGATATGACTGCCAAGCAAAAAAAAATACTTCCTTTACAAAGATGTTTTATTTTCCTAGCATCATTCTGACCATTACATTCCATGAGTCAACAGAATGAAAAGGAAAAAAATCTTCAGAGCTTGTCTCTTTTTTTTGGTCATGAAAAGGTACGTTTGCCTGAACTATAGGACATGTGTAAGATGTTTTTGCATTTGACAGGGCACACCTGAAATTTTCCTGCCTCCTGAAGGGCAGAGCGCACAGGACAACAGAAGGTTAAAGAAATCCAAACCAACTACCAAAAGTTTTCTCCCACTTGTTCAGTTTATCACCATGTTTCAAAGACACTAGGGGAATAAGATGCTGAAGGCACTTAATAGAACAGTATTTTAAAGGACATTAATACTTAAAGGCTTAATGAATTCCTATTTTATAATAAAAAACCATAGTTCCTTTGGTAAGCTTATCTTGCAGAATTGTCCTTGCTATGTTACTCAAGTAATGTTTTTACTGCAACATAGTTTTATATGTGCTTTTTTTCCCCATTTGATTGGTTTGGTTTTGGTGGTTGTTGTGTTTGGTGAGGTTTTTTGTTGTTGTTGTTCATTTGTTTGGGTTTTGTATATTTGGGTGTTTTTTTTAAGGCACATAGCAAATTTCTCTACTAATGTAGCCACAGCATTTTCACTTCAAATTCCTTTTGTACCTTTTCCAGAAAGCAGATGATGTACCAAGTCAGTGGCAATACATAGGTGGTTCATACTCCTTTCTGGTGCTGCATTCGTGACTGGCCAGTTCAAGGGGGAGTAAATATTTAAATTGGCAGCTTGCTCACAGTGTGCAGAAATGGGATAGTCCCTTTCATCATATGCTTACAAAAGGCAGCATATAGAGATTTGTTACTCTGATAAATAAAAGTTTTCTGATGCCAGTGAGGTGGGGGTCCAGTAAGCCAGGCATTTTGCATCAGGAAGGTGCAACATAACCCAGATACTCAAGGGCTTTTAAATGTGCCTATTGAATACTTGATTCTACTTTTTCATGACTCATCCCTTTTAAATTTCACTTCCTTTGGCTCTGCAAGCATATTATGTGTATACATGTTAAAAACTAACCATAATAAGCACTGATGAGTATCCCCTGAGCACTGTTTATTCCATTTCTAGAAAGACTTAGATCCTCCAGTGGGGATATGGAAGGGAAGAGGGTGGTTTTGTAACATGCTATTTGCTTTCTTGCATAAAGGTCTTTCATGGTTTTCAGAGGAGTCAGATTTTTATCTAAGCCATAATTACAACTTGATTTCAACAAAACAATACTAGTGTTAAGAAGCATTTACCTAAGGTACTCCTCTGATAACATTTAATCCAAATAATCAGCTCCAGCAGCTACCTATAACCACAGACCATCACAAAGGTGTACACAGGTGCTTCCTCATGCCTCGGGCCCTGCAGGGCTTTGGGGAAGGAGCTACAGGTGCACAGGCATCAGCAGGTAAGTGCCCCTGTGTGGCACACCCCCACCCCGCTCCACAGACCCCCCCCCCCCCGCCTGGCCCTCCCACTCAGCAGGAGCAGCCTGCCATGAGGCCCTGCACACAACACAAGCAGCAGCCCTCCCTTTCTCTTCCCACTAATCTTTTCCAGTTTATAAAACTGACAGTGTGATAGATGGCTTTTAAAGATATGCAGCTTATTTATCAGGAGGAATGGAGTTGGATACAGCAGCAGAGGATTTTTCCCTTATCAAAACAGACGAAGAACTGAAAGATGGATGCTCCCAGATACCACAATAAATTCCAATTCCCATCAAACAAACTATAATGAGTTATTTACGTCCCCCCACTCAGATGGATGGAGTAGTATATTAACAGGAACAAACCTTTGGTTGTTAAGTCTCATTTCCTGGGTTTAGAATTAATCTTTTTTAGTAGCAATAAACAAAAGGCGTTTCCCTCTCACCTCCTTCAAATTCCACATTCTTCTTCCCAAAAATGAGTTTATGAGATTTATGACATGTAATTAAATGCACTAGACCTAAGCACAGGAAGGATCTTCAGCAACTGTTCCAGTCTTGCTGGTGACCAAAGAATTGGAGGAAGCCTTTGTGTTGAGTTCCTTCATTTGGATGGAACAAAGCAACAGTTTGCCCTGCTTGGGAGAGCAGAACTGAACTGAGAGGTTTCAACAGTCTAGTACTATTTTGCCAGTGGCTTTTCAGGTATCACATCAAAGTCAGGGCAAGTATGTAATTTCCTCCAAGCAGTTTCAGCAACAGTTGTTATCAGAAGGTTTCTTTGACTCTGCTATCGTAAGAGCTAGGACAATTGAGATTTTAATTCAGAACTTTAGTAGAGAATAACATATAGAATGTATGTAGACAGACCATTTCACCTATTAATCACTATGAGTACAGAAAGAGCCTGGAAGAAGAAAACAGATGAGAGAGAAAGACACAGGAGGAGCAGCACCAAAATGAAATGGGAATGGAATTAAATCCAAAAGGAAGAACTTTTTTTTTTTTTTTTTTTTTTGATAGCTTGGAGGAGTGAAAGGAATAAGCCCACTGCAGGTTTTCACAGACAGGGTCCCTCAGATAATTGCATGAATAATGGCCAGCCTGTGAACTGAAGTATTACTGAACACACCACACCACCTGAAAGCAAAATGAGAACACTAAGCATTTTGCAGGCTATTTGTATGCTGCCACTAGCCCTGCAGTACCCATCCCTTCATTTTCCAGATTGGAGATTTACATGAACAAGTTACAGCTCTCTTTTAGGCTGGGGTACCCAAGGTTCCCCTGTCTCCAAACCTAGCATATGGAGTGAAAGAAAAGGAAGAGAGAAACTTTGGGAACACATGCCTACATCTTGCCTCACTATGCAAAGGCAGGATGAACCTAGGGAACAAATTCCATCCTGATTGAAAAGTTATGCATAAGCACAATCTTGTGAACTAAAGCACTCAGAATAGTGATTAAGACCAAAACCACCCCCTTACTTAGCAGCTAATGTCAAAAAGGCTTAAGCACATGCTTAAAGTCAAACAGATGTTTAGGTTTCTGCTGGAGTGGGGCCTGTGCTGATTCTGCAGTACTGCAGATTTACAGGACTGACTAGCAGCAACTGCAGGCCCTTAATTCTGCTGGTACCTCTGCTCTGCTGATATGTGCTCCTTGGTATGCACATGCTGCAAACACTGACTCAGATGCCAGATTTCTGTAATGTACACAAAGCCATAAAAGTACTTTCAAAACTTTAGCAATCCAGTTGATCCAAATCAAGCATGTAAATTTCTTGAAAATTAAATATCTCTATTTGTGTGTGCTATATAGGTACAAAACATTTTTGTAACCTGATTATTGACCCAAATACCCTAAAAAGGCCACATTAACCTAAGAGTAGATAAGGAAAATGCAAAAGAAGGTGAAAAAATATAGAGTAAAAATTGTTACAAAATGCCCTTTTCAAGTAGTGACATTTAAAAGAAGTATTGTACCCACAGTGTCTAGAAACAAGTGTGCTACAAATAATTGAGTTTAATCTCTGAACTATTCTTCAAAACTCTCTGCCCTTTTTAAGCCTAAAGTCTCAAGTTGTTCCAAATGGATGCTATCTGCTTTAGGGACAAACTCCATTGTGGGGAGAAGCTCTACTTGCCAAGTACTTGGCAAGACAGGTTTGCAATTAGGTACTTCCCTCTGCCCCAGGGATCCTGGGCTATAAAAAGAGAGCAGGAGACAGACCCAGTTTTAACTAAATGAACTGTACCCACTCCAAAAGCAGTATGCCAAGGTTCAAAATATTCTGGATTTCAATAAAGCTTTAAAGATAAGTTTCCAGCAGCCCTCTCAACAGCGTGCTCAGTACACATACACATGCTAGGATTTCATACAGAGATACAGTTCATAATGTGGCCTGGGTAATGCAACTTTTCCCAGAATTAGGGCATACATAGAGAACACGCTCATACATTGCCTATAAAATTCAGGCCATTAATTACAGTTGGCAAGCAACACATGTAGGAGACAAGGGTCGTTATGAAATAGATTGCAAGATCTTCTGGTTAAAAAAAATAAAAGCCAATGCCAGAGGTTTTAAGCAGCATGTGAATAAATGTGTGTGTTCCTGCAAAAGGTTATTGACCACAAAGACAAAACTGGCACACAGATCATTTCCTGGTGCTCCAGAAACACAGCAACTGACTCACTAATCACATTACCCTGAAAATACCATTTTCTTACAGTTTTATTTAAAAAAGGCTGAAGATTCACATGTCTTTTGGGAGGAAGAGGTAAGAGGGTCACAAGCTGCTTGCCACAGTTAAAAAAAAATAAGAAAGGGATTTTTTTTAGTCTTTACTAGTTTCTGATTCATGCAGTGAAGCAACAGGTTAAATGATCCATTTCAGAGGAATCAACAGGGAAAGCTTAAGCCTTTCTTTTAAAAGGTTAAATAAATGTATTCCCTTCACATGTGAGAGTTGCAGTGATGTGTGCAGATTCTCCCTTTCCTACCTGGTGGAGTTTGCTGAAACAGACTAGTTCCCTAAAAACTTCAGCTGCACAAAAGACGACTATCCATCATAGGGATGAATGCATACATGTAAGTGCAAGCAATCTGAACAGTAGAAATATGCCCCAGACAGAAACAAATGCAATATGGAGCATTTAAATATACTGGGATTTATAGTGTAGTAGCATTTATAGTTAAAAAAAAAACAACTGTCATCCCCAACAGCCACAACAACAAAAAGATAAATTTTATATTGTTTATAAAGTTCCTTCTATGGAATTTAAAATCAGATCTAAAAATGGTCAACATCCTGTTTAAGTGTTTGCTGTACCTGCCCAGTCAGGCCAGCACAAAGGACCAAAGCCCTGCTTGGATTTTCACACAAATTCCACCACCTCTGTACAGAGAAAGCCCACAGCAAAGAAATGGACAGGAGATCTGTAGCAGAAAGGATTAAAATGATTTATAACATTGCTGGATTTCTAGTAGCACAGAATCTGCAGAATGTATTTTCCAAATCTGTATTTTTTTCCATTAGCTTTCATAATAACAAGCAGTGTTAGAAGTGTGTAAGATACTTCTTGTTATCCCTAGAGAGCCATAGTTTTTAAGTGATCTCTCAGATGGGGCACTGCTTAAGGCACTAGACTTCTCCAGATTCAGGTTAACAATCTTTTCAAAGGAAACAGAATTTACCCCCAAAAGATAGGGGCAGTATGTCATGACCATCTAAATGTCATACATATATTTTAGCCTGGGTTTAAAATTGTAAAACTGTAATAAAAGAAAAGTTTACAAAGTGTCTTGCTTAGGGTGTTGATGATGATAGAAGTATGCCATTTCAAAACAAAAACAAGTTTACTTCATCTTTAAAGAATGTACCGTCCTGATAATGATGATCTCCAAGTAAACTGAGGAACCACTGGGAACCACAGCAACGTGAAATTCATACTTCTCTGTAATACATGGGAACTGTTTATTTCTTGATGTGCTCAGACACAATCTGGATTTTCATTTAGTTATTACTGTAGCCCAGTGAAATGAGCGCTATAGCATTCTGGTACATTAATTATGGCCTAATTCCCCTCCATCTTTTTTGTGTTTTGATTCCAATACTACAGGACAGGCACACTGTTCCCCTTCCCCACTCTTATTTCTGATCAGTCTTTAGAAAGGACCACCTCACAGGTCAGTGCATAATTCACGGATTTTTAGCAAGATTTTACTATATATTCCTTTCAAAATACATATATATAGTCCTTACAAAATACTTGCTTTTAGACAGTATTCCGTGATTTCCAACCAGGTGAAGACCAGTCATTGCTGTGCTGCTGGTCCTGGTTCAGGTAGGGTTACCTGTCTACAATACATGAGCATAACCTTGGAAGGTAAGGACTGAATTACCAAGGCTCAGGTGGGCTCTGTCAGTGGAGGCCTTACCCTGTGGGGCAGAGCCAGCCAGTACAAGGGAAGGAGAAAAGGGAACATGCATGAACCACCAGGTTTTAGTACAGTACTGCCAGCTCCTTGGCACCCACATCACTGACCTCACCCTCCACTGCAGTACTGCAGGACTGCCTCTCTTTAGGTTGTTCATGCCAGGAAAAAAAGTATTCAGGAGCTGTCTTTTTTAATTCTAGCAGAGGAGATGACAACTGTCCCAACCTTACCCCCATCAGAGATCAGGCAGCCCCAATTTAGATATTTAGTGAAAAAAGAAGATTCCTCCTTCCGTCATCTCCCCTTTTTTTTCAGGGAACTTATGATACTGTTTCTGAGTTTTATCTGCTTAAGTCTAAGATACTTGCACTATAGCTATTGAACCCTGAAGGGCTCCAAGTATCACCACGGGCTATGAAATACTTTTCAACACACATCAGCAAGGTTCAGGCTTGGAGTAAGAGGCCCAAAGCCTGGTAACACACTGTTGGCAGAACACTGAAGACACCGAGTGCTGCCCATGCTCTGGTCCCCTAAACAACAGGAAATTTGTTAAACAAATGTCTGAGCTTATCCCAAGATGCAATCAATGCCCCCAGTACACACCAAAAAATATGACCTGGAAAGAGAGGTCAGGAAACATGCTGGCAAATGACTTGTTCTGAGTACATGTGCAGCCAGACACCTCAAGAAGTTTTGTTAGCCCTTGAGATACATGAATAGCCCAACTCTGCTCAGTATGAAGCTAATTTCCATCAGCTTCTGGTAGCAGTCTGATGAAGTGCAGCAGAGTTGGGCAGACACCCTGCTACAGAGCTGGTGTGTGTTGCTGTGGGCCAGCTGTCCGATACCCCCCAGTGCAAGCATAGGCTGTGATTCAGACGCAAGCACTGAAAGCCAGTAAAGAGTAGCATGACATGGAGCAGCAAAAGCAGGGCTGCTTCATAAGAGAATGTTGGCCAGGAGCCGAGATGAGCGCAGCGTGGACAGCCTTCTCACTGACAAAAGAATTTTTTACAGTGTGAACAGCACAGGTAGAGGTGGGTACCGGCACATTAGCACTCCCTGATAAAGCAAGAGATATAAACTAGGTTTATGCAGAGGGTCCAGTCGGTAGCAAAAGGATATGGAGCTGGAGACAAGGCCACAACACAGATCCAAGACCCATCCAGACAGCAGGGCTAGAGCTGGAGGAAGACATACATAAAAATCTTGAGCTGAAGCACAGCCCCTGGGGAGGCTGCTCAGGGCTAGTGGTGCACTTGGAGCCTGATGCAGTGGTTCCAGTCTTAATTGCTCATCTCCTTATAGCAGGAGGTTACTATTGTAACCCTATTGCTTTTATCAGGTGTCCCAAAAGAAAGACAGCTGCCTCAATACTTCTATCCCGCTCTTAGGAGAGCCATTTTCAGAAGAGCTGTTAGGATAATTTAAGCTTATGGTGTCAAATAAATTCACCATACAATTTTTGAGGTTTGCTTCATTTATACCTTTTTAAAGTAGCCTCAAGGGACCCTGGAGTTGCTGATCAAGCGAGTACTTAATCACCCTAACTTAGTAGTGAAAACATACTACTGTCATCTTTCAATCTCCATTTGTGCCTTTCGTACAATCTGCTTCCTGCCACGTCACACTCATTCATTTCTTGTTTTCTGTTTAAAAAAAAAGCAGAAAAAAAGAAAAAGAAAAAGAACAAGCCCCAGCCCCGGCGTGTGCCTGTTACGTAACCCCCTGCTCAGGAATTTGGGATGCTGAGCAGCCGCAGCTGAACCAGCAGACTTGGCAAGCGCGGATTCTACTTCCTGTGAAACTGGAATGCCGAGCATCTTGCTGGGCTTTGGAGTTTGCACAGTAATTATTCCACTAAAGAGTTAGTCTGGGAAAGGAAAATACAGCAGGCGTTGAATCAAGTCCTACTGCTGGGTCTGCAGAGCAGGACGACTCACTTGGAAGCAAGTATTTTAAAGAAGGTCAGCACTACGTATTTCACAGAGGGGTAAGTGGTCACTGTGGTCAAATTGCCTGTGAGTCACTAGGCTGCAGCAGAATGTAGAAGAGCAGACCCCCAGCTGAACATGACTCAGAAGAATCAACCTACCCTGTTCCATAACTCCAATCCCAGTTGCTCCTTGCCCAAAATATTTTTGAGCTGCTTCATTCCTAATCAATTGGCTTCTCTGCACAATCAAAGAGAAATAGGTTTACTGGGGGTGCTGGATCTACAGGGAGATGCTTATTCTCAGGCTCTGGCACCAAGCTCCCAAATGTTTCCAGTTGCCAGGAGTTGTCCATTGACCTGGGCAAGACACCTGGTCTCTCCCAGCACCAAGGAGCACCGTGGAAATGGAGCACAATAAGCAAAGACAGACTCCATAATACACTAAATTCACAGACATCAGATATTTGTGAATCCCCTACCCCTGAGGAAACTGAGCTGAACTGCTGCACCAAAACATCACAACCACATTTCTCAGTAGGAACACAGAAACATGTGTCCTCTCCCCAAGCCCAAGCCAGGCGGCTCACATTTTGCACAAATACTCAAATATAACTGAGATAATAAGTTTCACACTGGCCTCTTACGGCAGTGTTATCTCCACCCTCGGGAACTCTGGAAGGCGGAGGCTAGTTGGATGGTTTTGGATAAATTTCACAAGCAAAATTGCAAGAACAGTACATTCTTGTAAATTTAGCTAGTACAGAAGGCAGAACAGAAATGCACAACCCATACAAACATCCCTGCAATGGTGGTTCCTACAGCGGGTGGCAGAATCCACACACCTGCTGTTTCCAGGAGACCAGACCTTCCAAATCACATTGCTCTCAATGTCATCCTCTCTCATACCCAAGCAAGTGCTCCAGCATTGCTTGTCACAGACTCTAACTTACTATGTGTGCTTCAGTGACCCTCTTCATTTCTGCCTCTCCAAGCAGAAATATCTTTCCCTAAGGGCTAGAATCCAAAACAGCTCCTGCTTGTAGCAGGGTTAAAGGTATGATCATTTCTTCATGGTCTGAGGGTTTATCTGCTCTGTGTAGCCTAGCAGGTTATTGATAGATGCACCATCTCTACTCAGCACTGATGATGACTCAATGACTGACAGTTAACATTTTTATTTTCCCTTGTTTCTTAGAGGAGTTCTCCATTTGTTGTAAGCAAAATGTAGCACACAGACCTTTGTAGCTTGTATCCACTATTTTGCTCCTTCCTTTTAACCTGGCACAGGAGCCACTACCTTGGAATCTTCTTAAATGAGGTCCTGCCATTGCTGAGGTGGTGGGAAGTGAAATACAAGCTCCTCTGCCCACCACTTTTATCCTTTAAAAACCCTAAGAAACAGTGAGATTGGTTGGTTATGCTAAAGGTGGAAATCAAATCCTCTCAAAATTTTCATAGATCTGTTGCAATTTGTATTTTACAAAGTAATTTTTGTAAGGGACACAAGGAACTTCAAATATATTCTCCAGAATTCAGCATTTTCTCCATTTTTTTTCTGCACGAATTTGGAATAAAAATGCATTACCAGTTAAGAACAAGATCTAGCAGGAGTTAAATATTCCTCATTCCACTGAAGATACTGGGATTGCTCACATGAGACCATTTTGAAGCACAGCAGATTTTAAAACACATTTCTTTTGGCTTAAAATATTTAGAATAGGATCTCCCATTTTTCCAGCAACACAGCTGTTCTGTGTCTGGCTTTTAATCCAAATCTGTTCATATCATGCAAAGATTCCCTGTGAATAGCTTGCAAAACCTCAAGGTTGATTTTCCTTATCTCTGACAATCTATCCTTTGATCAAGGATTTTTTTTTTTTTTTTTAAATGGACTACTTCAGTTAAATTTCCTTAATGTCATTTTTGGGGACGGATTCTGTCAGATAAATATTTGATGAGATTAGATAGGGATAGCTCAACTCTCTAGTCCAAAACCTGAAAGTGGGAAGTGTTAGCTAATATCTCAGTATCATAGAATCAGTCAGGCTTGGAAGGAATCACAAGGACCATCTAGTTCCAACCCCCCTGCCATGGGCAGGGACACCTCACACTAGATCAGGCTGGCCACAGCCTCATCCAGCCTGGTCTTAAACACCTCCAGGGATGGGGCCTCAACCACCTCCCTGGACAACTCATTCCAGGGCTTCACCACTCTCATAGTGAAGAATTTCTTTCTCACGTCCAGCCTGAATCTCCCTACCTCCAGCTTCATTCCATTCCCCCCACTACCTGATATCCTGAGAAGTCCCTCCCCAGCCTTCTTGGAGGCCCCCTTCAGATACTGGAAGGCCACAATTAGGTCACCTTGGAGCCTTCTCTTCTCCAGACTGCACAGCCCCAACTCCTTCAGTCTGTCCTCATAGCAGAGGTGCTCCAGCCCTCTGATCATCCTCGTGGCCCTTCTCAGTAGGAAGCTTTCATTTCAGGGGAAATTTCTTCACAGGGAAGAACTTTTTTGAAAAATGTCCTGATAAATAAAACCCAGAAGGCAACAAACAAAAGAACCCCAAACTCAAAGCCAATGTCAAAATTTGGTATGCCTAAATCAAGAAGTACAGTTTGCATCCAACATTATACCCACTTAAAAATTTAAGTTAACATGTTTGAAAGGTCAAAACACACTTTTTGTTGATTGAATTTCTTTTTATAATCATTTGCATTCAACCCCCCCCCCCCCCCCAACAGTATCAATTATTTAATATCTACTGTCTTGCAGAGAAAAAACAGGGAGGGAGGGTTTTATTTCAAGAGGCCTTTCCTTGTGCTTCTGAAGCTGGAATCAAATAGATTTTCTGAGTTTAATAAAGTACTTTTATTTCTTTGAGGTATCAGTGAAAAGGAGAAAGAAATTAAACTCCCTCAGTATCCTGCTTCCATCTGCATGCAAACTAAATCAGTTTTATCCAACAACTTCCTGACTGCTGCAGGCAGTTGGAAATACTTAGCCATACTGACTTTTTTTTTTCTTCCAGACAATGGTTACCCTGATAGAAAGTTATGTTATACTACAGAGGAAATTATGGGTAGTTTTGTGTAGGGAAAAAAAAACCCACACAGAAATTGAATATTTTTTCAGTACTTGATGGTTCTTAAAAAACCAACCAAACAAAACCCCACCAAACAGAAGAAAAACCCAAACCCAACAAACACTAACCCAAATAAACAAAAAGAAAAACAAACCCCCAACCCCCCACATTTTTAGCATCTGAGCTTGTAAGCTTTTGAATATCTTTACTTCATTGGGAACTGAAACAGACACAGAACAAGATTTTATTCCTAATTTAGCTTTACCAATCATCCAAAGTTAGCTTTAAAAGCAAAATGTATTTGACTATGCTTTTGTTAAAAATGCAAAGTTCAGGTTGTAGGAGAAACATGTAGTGATATTTAGGCCAGAACTCCACAGATTAGTCATCCCTTTGACAGTGTAATTAAAACTACTTTGATTTATGTTAAGTGTCAGCATACACTAGGGAACCTTTTTTTGCCCATTTTTACATGCTAGCAGCTACCATGGAAGGAACAGTCTCTATTTCCCCATTCCCTTCACAGGGACTAGGCTACATCTATGGAATGTATGTAACACCTTCAGTCCAGGTTTCCTTAGCTAGGTACAGTCTCCCATACGCAAAACACCTCCTCTTAGATGATAAAGAGCAGTCATAAATAAAGATTTTTCCAAATAAAAAACCTTTATCTGAACAAGACATTCAGAGTTTGGACACACCAGAGCATGAAGGGATCCAGCCATTACAGAACAATATTGCCTCACAGTACATTTTTCATATGACTTAGAAAGCAACAACACAGTCTTTCAGCTATCAGTTCCTGGCTTTGTAGAGCAGTCCAACATTGACTCACTTGTGCCTTTTGCTTTTGCTGCTATTAATGTATTTCTGTAACTGTGCAAGGTTGTGAATATTCAGACATCCCGCTTTGTAATTACTGTGTTGCATACAAGGCAACAGCCTTCTGGCAAGCTGGCATGACTAATCTCTTAATGTCTTTGCTCTGAGACTCTTTGCAGAATAAAATTGCCTGAGCTATTTGTGGTCCCCAAGAGCAGTTCGGTTTCAAGTTAAAACTTCAGGAATTGAAGGATAATCAATATGTTCTAGAGAGAAATGCCATAGACCCTTATGGCCAGAATACAGCGCATGACTTTTAGTGAGTTCCCACAAATCACCTGTAGGATCACAAACCATACATGGTATGAGCAATTGTAAATTTCACTACATTTACCTTGATTATGATAGTAATCTACAGATGTCAAACACTTGAGATGCAGTGCCTGAAGGATGCAGCAATAACCTTTCCTCCAAAACCACCCTTGGTTTAAGAGTACCCCTCCTGCAGAGGAGCATCCCCCACACTCCTCCTCCTCTTCTCTCACAGTGTTGGAGCTTCTTTTTTGTCCTTGCTGCAAAGTGAACCATTGAAACAAAGGAGCTGCCCCACTGTTTTGGAAACCTTGGTGTATCACTTCAGAGAAGCAGACCAGTCCACAACTGCAAACGTATAATCAAAGGGATGGCAAACTATAAGGAGAGCACAGGGCAGGTGAAGGGACTAGGGTGTGGGAGGGCCAGGAATTTTGCTCTTCTTGAAAATTAAATTAGGAAAAAAGTATCAAGCTATCTTTTCAAATTCACCAATAACACAGCCACTGAAAAGGGCACATCAAAATCCCAGCCCATGTGTATACAGAGCACATATCTACTACAGTCTCATCTGTAATCTTTTAAAAATAAATGTTATCTGTTCTGCTCTACTCAGTACTTTTGAAGGAAAATGATTTGGCTGTTATTACAATTCCAACTGTGTTGGTTTTGAAGTTCAGATCAGAAATAGCTGATGAACTCTTCAAATTTGGTGTAATGTAACAGCATTGCTAAAGCAGTTTTATTATTACCTCACTGTTCTATCCATCTTCAGCTTTGAAAAGACAGCAAAGCGGTTTTACCTAAATTATAAAGTGAGGGTTTCAACATAAAAGCATCTTCTCCATTGTAAGACACTGCAATGCTGCCACACCTTCTAATAGTACTATTTTTTCTTACTAGTTTCAGGGTTCACCATTTCTGTATGTCCCCAGCATCAGTGATTTCTGTCAATTAAGAAACAAACCAATCAAAACAAAACACCAACCAAAAAAATCCAAAGAACCCCACCCAACCCAAGAATCCCACGTGTGTGCATATAGAGAACATAGGTTTTAGCATGTTGCTTTGGTGCATTTCTGCAATTTTTTAATCAAAACAACGTGGGCCCAAGTGCTTGTGCCCGGTGGAACACTGCGTGCAGAGCACTAATAGAAGAAAGGAATTGACACTCTCCAAATACTTATATGTTTATAGTGAATATGCTGGAATTTGCCTTATCAAATAGTATTTGCTGGAGCAAATGGCTGATGCTATTCTTCCCACTGTTTCATTCAAGTCAGCAGACGAGCATTGCTCTCTTGAGAATTTCTGGGCTTTGCAGAAATCCTGATGCTATTGTCTGGTGCTTTGAGTGTTAGAATCAAATGAGTCCCAGATGTTCATTCCCTTGCTCAACATGTTCTTTCACTCAACTCAGCACACCCTTCCATTGAACAACTGGAAGATTTCTCCTTGCATTAATTAGTAGGCCATACTTTTTTAGTTTTCTCCCACAGTAAGGACTGCTCTGCTTGTACCTCTATCACTTGTTTACCCACACACAAAACCACTTTTGACCTTTTTTACCCAAACTGCTAAAGAGTAGAAATCTCTAATATTTTCCTATACCTGGTCCATAGATAGAAGAGAGACCCAAATTCATTGTCCATAAGGGCATTATCTGTAGCATGTATACAAGTACAGTATAAGACAGCAAGAAATCTACCCATGAACACGCTAGGAAACTTTTGAGCAGAGACCCTGAAGCATTACATCAGCACCCAGTGGATTTCCACACACTCAACCTCAACTCTTACAGGCACAGGGCACATTCATGCTTCAAAATCTGCTGAAGCAAACCATCTAGTACATTTGTACTGACAAACTCCCAAACCCTTGAAACATATTAGCAGAATTGCACATCTTGCTGTTCACTTTCTTTCCTGTTGTCTATCTTCAGGAAGGTTTGTTGTTCTCTTCCTTTTTTAAAAACAAACAAACATTTTGTTCAAGTATTACAAGTTTGTTACTATTGCTCCTTTCATCTTACCATTATATTTCACACTGCTTTAGTACTGGAATTGCCTTTCATATAAGCAGTGTCACCAGTTAAAGACTGCCTTTTAATCGTGACTGATTGCAAATGTCTGCAAAACAGACAGGAAAGATCCTGTGCAACCTTCCTGCATCAGCAGTATTTTCTGTGTTAAGCACAAATTTCTAATGGTTTTTCTTTCACTGAAAAGTTTTAAAGGTAGAATGCATTTCATTCACAGATTTATCTATTCCCATCTTTCTGCTTTGCTTCTTTAAACTGCACTGCTTTCTGCTGTATTCCTCTGAATAGCACGGTTTACAACAGAAAAGACTGAAACTGCTTTTGTCTTTTTCTTCCAATCCCTTGCATTTCTTATTTCTATTTCCAGTTAAAACAAGCTTATTGTAGCCAGCAACACTGACTGTTGCTATGGTTTTGTAGCCCTTAGTTTTCTTTCCATTTCTACTGGTCCCTTTTCAGCTGTTTGACATGTTTTTAGTTGCTTCACTTATGGTTAATCTCTATTGCTTCACTTGCTTAGGTATCATTTGGACTCAAATTATCTGATTACAAATCTGGAATACTTTCAGACTTCTAAAAACAATATTACAGGAGATAATGCTTAGAGTTAGAGGGCAGTTTCACTCTTAGCTAGATTTATTTTCCTGCTGGGTGACTGCAAGTCTTTATAGGAATGTAATGTACTCCACATTTTTTAAGGCCATATTGATGATCTTTTTGGTCTTCACCTGAAAATAATTCCACACTCTGTTTGTCCTTCTGATGTGCAGCCTCAGGATGGAGCCTTTGTAAAATAAAACCTGCAGCCATCATTTTATTTTATGGTTGTAGCTTCTGGTAGCTTACAGATGGGACTCAGTTGCTTTTCTGATCTTGCTTGGAGAACACCAGGCTCGATCCTTTCTTGGACTAAGTCACTTCCAATAGTTCCAGCACTTATTATGGAGTTCTATGTCAAAATCCCTTCAGGGAAGGCCATTTTTATCTTTATGCTTGTGACCAATGCCTCAATACAATATACAACTTCGTCCTATAGATGGTTCAAGCAAGGTTGGACAAAGATAGGAAAGCTAGAAAATAGAGTTCATAGTGTCAGTAGATCTTATTCCCACAACCACTCCCACCAGCGCCAAAGAGATGACCCATATATATGCTCACCATCACGATTACAGATTACACAACCAGAATCCTAAAAATAGCAGCAAAACTTACACAAACATAGAATTATTTTGAAATCTGCATCCAGGCAGTTCAGACTTCCAGATTTTGGGCCAAACTGCTTTCCATACACAGTCTGTCTGAAAATACTGGTGAATCTCTGTTTTAAGCTCTCTCCAATATAACTCAGCCCTCTATCATAGGTAACCATTCAGCCAAAACGGATCATGGCATTACAGTTGCTAAATCTTGGGACGTACTAGATAGAGGACAACAGAGAAGATGATTCAGGTTAACCTTCGGGTGAACACTCATTGTCTACTCTGCTCATTTGGGATGCTTTTGGAATCCCACCCACTCATACTCGGTAACCTTTACCTCTTTCCTATCTCCATCCCATTTTAATTACACTGGATATGGGGTGTTAACATCTGCAGCACTGAGGCCAAATCACAAAATTCTGCTCTCTCCCACACATTACAAAGTGTCCAAGCTGTAACCACACTTTATTTTTCACTTCATAAATGCTTATAATTCTTTATGCAACACTTGTCCACTGAAAGAGCAGCAGTTTGCATTTTCTAGCTGCTTCTTAGTCTTCTTTTTTTAAGGAGTGTTTTGAACGGCACACAAGAGTCAGAAGTCATAAACACAGGCACTCCCACCTTTGCAAGAGCAGGGAGACTGAAAACGTGCACATTTGCTCTCGGTATTCATGCTGTATTATTTTATGTATATTCTCTAATATTACCTTCTAAAAAAAGTTCTATCTTCTACGTTCTCAACATATTCAATCCTGCAAAATACAATCAGGCACGAAGAACATGTCTAGGCGGAAGACTGCAAGCTTTCTTTTCCAGAGCACACACCCTCCTCCCTGCATTTCTAAGTACTTTCTTATCAGGCATTCAGAATTTGCTGATTACAGTTTGCTGTACAGAAACAAAATATCTAGTAAAATCCTACAGCTGGCAACATCCTTTCTAATTAAATATTTATTTAATGGCACAGTTAATGTATGGAGTGTTTATAACATCCATCATGATTTACTAAGTAGTATGCTTTCTATCAAAATTTTATAGGGAAAAAAAAAAAAATCTACTTTGCCAGACCAAAAAAAGTTACTTATTTTTCACTAGTGAAAAATCACAATGGAAATCCTACTATTAAAATACCCTTCATAAACATTATCAAAGAATCCTACCAAATAAGGTTTGTAAGGACCTTTTATTTAAATAACTAACAAACTATTTATACTTTTACAAGAGTCTGTCCTATTTTAGTGAATATTTGGCAAAGTTATTTGATTAAGAGAGCAACCTGACCCTCATTTCATGTGGTCATGTGCCAGAACTTAATCTTCCATCTTTTCAGTTTCACTACAGAAATAATCTTTTGATATCTTTAGATTAAGTAATACTCTTTCATAGCTTAGTTAAGACTGGATTTGCTGAGATAAGTGACCAGGGATCTTTGAAAAAAACTTTTATCCAGGCATCTTAAAGCTGAATTCACTTTCAGCAACATAGTGGTAAGTGCTTCGTGGAGAACAGCATCATCACTTCTTCTTTGATCACTAGATTTCCATACCAAGGCTTGCTTTAGAGGATAGTTTTTGGTCTCTGAAAGCTTTTTAGAAGCTGTGAAGTCTTTTCTTTGCCCAGACATTGAAGAGCACCCCTTCCCCATGGCATGCTACCTACTGCAGTGTCTCAAAGTGGTTTGTACCTACCAAAATCAAAGGAGAGCATGGCAAGAGAGCCTTGAAGAGGCAATAAGGCACCATCATGTGTCCTGCAGTCATCTGCATGCTGTCTTCTGGGATTTACCAGCCAGCAGTACTTGGGCATACTGTACTCCCCAGACAGCACCACTTGCACACACTACTTGCAGAACAACTCCAGCTCCTACCATGCAATGCCATTTACTCTCTGATACTGGTCATGGCTGCAGTGCACCAGCATAGCTGTTAATGTTTTTAGCTTGACTTTTCTGAAGGAATTTAGGATTTTTCTTTTCTATAGAGCACTTGTCTTTGTAAAAATGGAAACTCAATTACTTGTTCTTTGCACATGAAGGTACTGGTTTCAGTGAGAGATACTAGATGCCCAAGAGATGCAGCACTAGCTTTACAAATGGCTTTTGTATGGCCTGTAATGTCAAACAATTTCAAATAAGTAAAACTGGTAATAGGTATTAAACCCTCTACACACAACTGGAAGAACTTGGTCAGAGAGCATTTAACTCACACAAGAACGCAAACCAGTCCCTCGGGTTAAACGTGTTTCATTGTATTTTGTTAGCAAGTTACTAATGTGACTTCTATTTCAGAGTGTACAATGGCAACCATATTACAAAATAAATTTGTAAATCTGTGTTAGAGGAATGCTCAAATCAATTTACAAACAGTGTAGTCAAGAAACTCTGCTACAACATGGTTCATGTAGATGAACTTTAGCCTTATCAAGATCGTGTTGTGATGGATTGAATCTACTCTGCAATCATCTATGAACACTCAGTGTTTACACAGTTACTGGGATGTTTATTTTACAAGTAGATGAAGGGAGAGCAGGGTATGGTCTTCTCTGCAAACACTTGAGTGATAATAAGAGACAATTATAGCTGATGGTCCATGCATATTGGAGGTCAAAAGGAACAGAGTTACTTGAAGTGGGTTTTCTCAAAGAGACAAACAAAGGAGGATTTGGAAAGAAGAAGGAGCAAGCTGACACAAGGTCCTGTTTGGATGTCTATGGAAATTAGATCTACCATGCTACAAGAGATTTAGAAGCCTTGAGATAGATAGCAATGCATGCAGACCTCAATAACCAGTCATCTCAACACCCCAAGCACTTTCCTCCTCCTGATGAATTGAACTACCTGCTATTAGGAAGGTCGTTTAGGAAGCTGATTACAACTCTGAGAAAGAGATATTTTCAGGACTCATTCAAGTTGCAGCAATCAGGCTCTTGCTAGTATCTGCCTGTAAACCCATCTCCAAGGTGGCAAAGAGACAAGGCCTTAAAGCTGCACTCAGAAATCAAGTAGCATTTGTGGAGTTTTACTTGAGGCACTTTATGGGTTTTGTGGACATATTCTAATCAGATCAGAATACAGCTATAGCTTCAGATCATGTTAAGTCCTTATGAGATCTGAGAGTGTTTTGAGTATCAATACCTTGCACAAGTTCTGTACCAATTTTTCATTCACTGTTTTTGAGTAAGTCAGATGCTTTAAATGGAAACCCAAAAGCTATGGAGAACTGTGCTTCTGATTCTCCTGTCAAATGTGAGAGCTGTACAGACGGGCAGTGGTTTCACATCTGTCTTACACTGACCCAAGTGCAGGCTGCCATCAGAAGAGCTGATTTTATGTTCTTCAGTTCCTTTACCAGTAGCAACAACAGTGCAACCATAAGACAAATCTGGGAGATGTTCTGGTTGAAAATTAACTTTTGCCATTCCTTCTTTCTACCTCAAAGTTTCTTTTTCATTTGTGCACAAGTCTCTAGTCTGCTTTGCCGGACAGTCATGCACCAGTCCTGGCGTTAGGGCAAGAGTTACTAGAAGGGCAGGTTTGCACCAGTTACAGCCTGTGAGTCTTTCACCTGATGAAAGCATCAGCGTCACCATGGCCCAGGCTCCACAGAGACTGTGCTGTTCTCTGCAACAGATGATTTCTAAGAGGAGAGGAAAGACAATCTGCTTTAGACTATGTATCTTGCCAATGTTATTGTTTTTCTTGACAGAAACAGAGGTAGTCTCTTCAGAATAATCCTGTGGGTTTTTTTTTCTTGTGGGGAAGATGTAATGTGTAGAAGCACATACTCATTTACCTGTGATGAGAAACAGCTTCACCGAGTACACACAAATGTCCATTTTATCATATTGAAAGCTCCCAAAATAGGAGGTGATAGATGAAATGTGAAAGTCTCCTCAAACCCTGAGCTGATCTAATCCAGAGAATATAAGCAATTGCTCTGCAAAGGACTATGTCAGAAGTAGAGAAGGTTGGTTCAGATAATGCTTCTCTCGAGTCCTGCAGAATAAAAAGATGCTAATAATATGGCGAGAGCAAATTGAAAGCCATAATGGAGATTAGCCATCTGCACTGATCACTTGTTGCTTGTGTCTAGCAAACCTTTTTGTAGTACACACCCCCCACCCCCAGATATTCTGCTTATCTCTGTGAGGAGGATTATTTATCAGGACACAACTTCAAACTATTGCTGCCATTTGTAAATATTTGTACATACTACCAGAGCTCAGCATGTGTAAATTTCTGACCATCAAAATAAATCAAGCCATTTCAGTAAAAAGCCTCAAAACTCAACCATAAAAGCAGAAAAAAACATGAACTCTCACCATCCCCCAGCAAAGGCTTGAAAGGAAAATGTGCTTGTTTTGGAAAGCAACCTCATAAATTTAGTGAAGGTTTACACTCCAGCATAGAAAAAGCAAGCAAAGAGATTTAAAAGAGACTAAGTCCTCAGTGGGTATCTCCAGCACTGGGGAGAAAGGTCTTACAAGATCAGCAGCATGTGGAAGGAAAGCAAGTCTGAAGTAAGAGGCTAATACGAAGGAAGAGAGCTCAGTTCCTACTGAAAGAAAAGGTTGCTGCTGCTCCTCTGGCCCCTCAGCCTCCTTAGTTGCCAGAATAATCAGAATAACCTCAAAAGGTTCAAAAGATAGATATCTCTAATGGTGACTGATGAGATCATTCTAACAAGAATTTCTTGAGCTGCTACTCACAGGCATCTTATGAAATCAGATCTCTGCACCATAAATCTGAAATAATGTTAAAGATACAGGAAACCAAAAAATCAAAGCATGAGGCACTATGTTTTAAAGAGCGAATGTTGAAGAAGTAATGCACCAGACCAGTCCTTTCTTAGCCACAAAACAACAGATGAAAGAAACCCACCCTATTTTGCTCTGCGCCAGAAGTAGCATCCATTTTAGAAAGTTTATGATACTTTAAATGATTCTTAAATGACTTATAAGCAACTCAGGCCAGAGTTTTCCTGGTCCTTGGCCTAAACTTCAAAATTAATTATATTTCAGCATAGGTGGTCACTATTAAACCAACACATGAAAACATTGAAGTACTGCTACTGTGTTTTGAGGTACTTGGCACCACTGCTAGAGAAGCACAAATTTATGAAGAATTTTAAGGTTACCAAAAAATACTCAAGAGCACATGAAGAATGGATAAAGCTATATCCTATTGTCAATTAGTAGTGACATTCACTCTCTAGCATTAACAGGAATTAATGTCTGTACTGACAAAAGGTTTTATTGCTCAGAGGGCTGACTTCAGTTTCAAAACACTAAAGAGAGCAAGTCCATAAAGCAATTATAGTCTTATTTGCTAATGTGCCCATTCTTTCCAAATATAGGGGTCCTGAGTATGCTTTATTACAGCATACTTTTCTTTTAATGTCACAGCTCCTTTGAACAGTATTTGGACTCTAGTTTCCACACAACAAGAGTGTTTCTTCAAAGCTGACCTCCAGGATTTGCCTTCAATAGACGGGGTGGAGTTCTCCCGACGGGGTGGAGGGTTTTTTGCTTATTTGTTTGTTGCTGTTTTTTCCCTGGTTTTGGGGGTATTTTTGTTGAGGATTTATTTATTGGTTAGTTGATTTTAGTTTGATTTTCTTTTTTTTAAACTTTTAAAAAAGAACTTCATAGTGTTCTGGTACTTGAAAGGGAGACTATAGATTCTACAAAACTAAAGAACTGTGCTGCACAGCTTTACGACCTTCTACAGCTTTTTATTTATGCATATCCACAGGTGTCTAGGACAGATGTGATGTATTACCTGATTCTATGCCCACTGAGGTCAGCTGGAACATTTCCACTGTC
This sequence comes from Dryobates pubescens, assembly GCF_014839835.1. Lineage (NCBI taxonomy): Eukaryota > Metazoa > Chordata > Aves > Piciformes > Picidae > Dryobates > Dryobates pubescens. Next base: position 17,151,969 of record NC_071622.1, on the reverse strand, counting down.
TTTAGAGAGCTTTGCACAAGGCTATTAAAAGAGGCTTTCAATGAGAGAGATGTTGCACTGTCAGTTCTCATTAGTATTAGCAACGTTAAACTGTGAAACCATTAACATTTTGAACATTGCAATACAGTCAAGGGGAGCAGAGAATATGCAGTGCCATGGGAGAGAGCCCTGCACCAAGGGGCTGAATCAGCTTTTGAAGTTAAATTTGTGTCCCCTTAAAATTAAAGGAGCAACTGTTCCTTATTTTTAACTTTCTCTCAGTATACTCTGCTGGTCTTATACTGACAAACACCCTTTCCCCTCAAGAAATGGTAAGAAATGAATTTAAGCAAACATCATATTCCCCAAGACAGCTGCACAACAGTTTGTCCCTACTGCACACAACTTTACAGTCGGGGCAGCAGTGGCACTCTTGTCTGCTCTGCTTAAAACTCACTGTAGCCCTCCTGAGGGCACAGCCTTTCTACATAACTTGCACATATATCTTTCGTATAAAAAAAGGTTTCAGTTAACATTCTAGACAAAAACAAAAACCAAACACCCCCCCTCCCCCCCCCAAAAGACTATAAATAAGGAAGGAAATACTAACTAAAGAAGAGAAGAGTAGTATGGAACAGGAACCAACCTATACAACATCCATAGGGAATTGAGAGCATTCAGCAACTATCAGTTTCAAGCCATTGATATTTCTCTCTTTTCCTGTTCACTTCAAAGTAAACTTCTAGCATGAATCATTACCCCAAATATATGCATTGGATCCATATGATTATTTCCACAGTGTTCACAATTTCCTGCAAACTCCACATCTTTGCATTTTCTGTGCACAACTCCTGACTGTCATTCGCACTCCTGAGACCCAGGCAGCATGAAGCTGTCTCGTTAAGGGCCATGCCAGTGCAAGCAAGCTAATGACAATGAAGCGCTGACAGAGTGTTCTCCACATATGAGGGAAACATGCTGTGGTAAGAGGGAAAAAGAAGGAATGTCAGAGTGGGAGATGATTCAACAGCTTGTGCATTCCCAGGCCTCACTCCAGTTAGAACATTTTTGCTTAAACAGACTCCTCTGAGATATTGTTGAGTTTAAATTTTTCTCTCCCTCTTTTATATATATATATATTTTAGTAGTTTTGAAAGGTTCTAGGATGCAACTGGAGGTGGCTGATCACTACTCTGGCACACACAGAATTACAAATTACAGCATGAGCATACACATCTTGGGCATGCACCCTCCAAAAAGCTATGCAGAGAATAGACTAGAATAAACCGGGTTGGAAGAGACCTTCAAGATCATCACGTCCAACCCATCAACCAATCCAACCCACCTAAACAACTAACCCATAGCACCAAGCACCCTATCAAGTCTCCTCCTGAAAACCACCAATGATGGTGACTCCACCACCTCCCCGGGCAGCCCATTCCAATGGGCAATCACTCTCTCTGTATAGAACTTCTTCCTCACATCCAACCTAAACCTCCCCTGGCGTAGCCTGAGACTGTGTTCTCTAGGAAGGGAGAAGATGGCCTTTGCAGGGCACTCAGGGAACTAATATGGCAGGCTCTTGGAGCAGTGCATTCCCAAAAAGAACACCCCACATGTAGCATTAGAAGGCCACACTGATGGCTCCCTCTCATTTATATGGAGGGAACTCCAGATCAAAGGCTTCTGCTGACCTCCAGGGAGGGAGCACTTTCTCTGCAAATGATGTCAGGTTATGTTTTATAACATAAACCTGAATATAACTATACATTAACTCACCTATTCAACTAAAGTATAAGCTAAAAAAAAAAAAAAGGAAAAAAAAGGACACATTGGAAAAATTCCACATACAAATTCCTAGGAAAACTGCAACAGCTAATGGAGCAGTGGTTCAAGAAGCATGTTCCAATGAAGTGCTGTCTGGGTGGTGTCATTCTGCTCTGACCCTGCCTTCCAAATCACAGAATTGATGCTTCCTTCTGTCCTGAAAACTTGATTTACCATATTTAGAAAAAAATGATTTTGCTCCTGAGATGTAAAAAGGCCATGTGTCATATATATCACACCACATTTTATCTTTTGTTTTCCTATCTACATCTTTCTTAATCTTATCCTGCATTTCTGGAGGAATCTTGAAATGTGAAAGTTCATGCCTTTGCTTCATTTGATCTGTTGTTTGTATATTCTCCATCAATTTTTCCATCTACTGCACTTAATTTTAGCACTCAGCATTTTGAGAAAGCCAGGAAAGATTATAGTTCCTGGTATCTGGAAAAAATGTCTTCAGTCAAGCCCTGGTAATCTGCTCAATCTCAGCTTTCTCTCTGTCAGCACCCACAGCTAGCAAGGCACCCTGCAGCATCACCCACCTGGCACATGATCCATCAGGCCAAGGGATTTGCCTTTTTTTTTGCAGACCAAAACTTAGCACATTCCCAGGAACAATGCAGGTAGTGTCTTTCACAACCAAATGTTTATAAATGATGGGATTTAAATTTTAGTATGATGCTGATGTATTTGCTAGGCTTCTGCTAATGGCAGCTTATATCACCAGAAGGTGTCTACAGTGTTTTCCTCAGCACTGAATGAAGCAGACCTTTGTGAATGATGCAGAGGCAGGAAAAAAAAAAAACATCTGAATATTTAAAGATCAAGTACCTTTTTAAAAAAAACACCCCATTGCCAAAAGAAATCTTCCACAAAAGGAGATGACAACAGCCTTCAGATACCTATGAGACACCAGAAAACCATATTCAGGCTAAATAAAGCAACAATTTAATAGCTCTGCCTTTCAGAGAAACAGACACCAGAAGCGACTGCCCAGGATACAGGCTGATAGATGGCAAGGCTTGGACTATTTGAATCTGAACTATTTGGCTTCAGCAGTTCCCTTGGAGACAGAGTGCAAACACGAGGCTGGGACACTGGCAGGCTGCAGCTGTGGAAGCTGGAGCCCCAGCCCATCCAGTGGCATGAGGAGCTGGGGGCTGGGACCTAGGCATGGCTCTTGCTAGAAGGCAGAGTTGGCTCTCTGAGCAAGAAAACAGCATCATGCTCAGTACCACTGAGGATAAAGGACATTGTGTACTACTATTTCCCGCCCCCCCCCTTCTCTCAATAGAGCAAGCTGCATTTCTGCCAAGGAAACACATGCTCCTGCCAGCATCTCCTAACAGAGCAAGCTCTGACTGGTCTCCTGAGCAGAGGCAAGAGTGAACAAGCAAAGGAGTCCCATAACCCTTCCTCTTCTCCCCAGCTTCCCCAGCTAGTGACATTCATAGACATGATTATATCCTAATCAGTTCTTGTTTTGCCAGAAGTGGGGGGGAGTGGTGGGGTGGTGGAAATGTGTGCGTAAATCAAGGGAGTACATCAAGTGTAGAGGTTACTACAGCCTTTTACTACCGACTGAAGTCAGATTTCAGTGTGAGTGGTTAATGTGCTTTAGTCAGCTATTTGTTTTTCTCTTCAATTTGTTCCTGACCGCTTCGCTTGTGGTGAGGTATGTGTGTCTTTTTATTACTAATTATTTATGTGAGACATAAACCAAACACTTTCCACCCTAACTAGCAAAACAGTCCAGTGGTCTGTTTCCCTTGTAGAGAAATGGTCTGGAGGCATGACAGCTGTCTTTCCTCTCATTATGTTAGTCCTTAAACAGGCAAAGCTTTCTCCAAGGCCAATTGTCTAGATGGTATCAGCAAGATCATACCCCCACAGCAACATGATGAAATACCAGCTCCTGCCTAACTTGTGTTGTTTCTCAGCATTGCTAGTGGGTCAATATCCTCAATAACAGAAGAGGTCAATGACAGCCAACAGACCACCAATCAGTTTTTGTACAAGACATTATTCACTCAAATAGGATATAAATCAACAGAGGAGCAAATTAGTGATTGCCATAAACACAGTGTGCATACTAAATCGTGTGCTATCCTGAGAACTGACTTCAGAAATGGAGTATCATAGCCTGTTCACACCTAAAATTGCTTTGAAAGCTAAGATAGGGAAGACCTCCTCTCATAAAGCTTTTTGATGGACAGAAAACCCCCAGAGCAGAAATGGCAACCAGCTTTACTTTCTGATGTATAAAGGGGTGGATGGAATGTGGAGAAAGAGACGTATTAAGACTTTGTTTTAAGCCCATGTTGGAAACTCTTGTGATTTTTATCACCACTTTTCAATTATGCCCTGGAGATTCATACAGGTTCTTAAACTATCAGAATATTAATAGTGAACTAAGTTCAGTGCTAGGGAAAAATGGCTGGACAAAATGAACCTGCTCACACCAACATTTGTTTCTAGCAGTTTTATATACTGTGAAAAGTTGCTGCTAATGACCTTTCACATCTTAGTTATCTTAGCTGCCTTGTCCAAGGTTAGGTAGCATGGTCTGCTAGTCCTTGACTTAACAGTGACTGGACTGTTGAATATGCACTTCTCTTATCTGTGTTAGTACAGTAGAGATCTATAAATCTCAGTACCCAGCCTTGATTTTTATATAATCAGCATGCATAAGAATCTTGCTACAAGCATCAGCACAGACCAATATGGTCATCTGGCTGGCTGCCAAGCAGGATAGGCCTGGAGAAGAGGCATTTCTTGTTTTATCTTATGTTCTCTTTGTAACGTACTTGTTGTTAGGTACATGATGTAATCAGTGCTGGATAATCACCACCCGATCTGCCCTTGGAAGAATAGCTACAATTCTAATTGTGAGATTAAAAAGGGCTGTTGAATTGAGGGGTGGGGTGTAAAAATATTTCAGCCATGGTCTCTAGGCCATTCACGGTGCTCACATATTAAGGTTCTAACCCTAGGTATGGAGTGGAGAGGGACAAAGCTCAGAGCAGGACCAGAATACCAAGGGGCAGCCACAAGAATAGAGCAGGCCCTCTTAATCCAGAACAGTCTGTCACACAAAAAATTAATTCCTGCCTTACTTCTCTGGGCATTATTGTATAGTGATCAGCCAACATCTTTGGTTCCTGTGAGGGTAAACAAGAAGTCCTAGGGAGCACCAGGTGGTGTGGGGTACCTAAGGGTGGCCCAAGGGAAGGGTAGGCTTTGCAAATATTTGATACCTGGAACTTTATTCCTCTGGGCCACGTGGGTTCAGCCCATGACTAGGATTAAAGTTCAGGTTTAGGTTAGTGTTTCCTGGGCTTTGTCTCTTTTTTAACACTAAGCCATCCATTAGTCATTCCCTAAAGCTGTCAAGGACAAAGTCCCTGCAGCCCACCTTTTCCTTTGTTAACCACCTTTTGCCTCTACACCAGCTGGGGCTCTTAGATATTCCACTTCTCATCCTAACTGTAACCCTGGGCTTGGTCTTAGACAAATGACCTAACTACGATCACTGGAGCTTTTTCAAGACTTGATCCTTACTACTCTTTTCCACCTTTATAATTAGTCTTGTCAAACCCAAGCTAAGCTCCCAGCTGTGAATGTGCAGTTCTTGCTAATCTTAGGGCAGTTCCACCAGCACAGGGAGTAGGTTATCCTGGCACTGAGTACAGGATATATTTCCTGGAAAGAAGATCAGAAATCAGACTATCCTTTTACTCACAAAGGTAGATCAATTTGCAGCCTGCTAGTGTTGCAAGCTGTAAGCACAATACTGTTGTAAACTGTATTTTTGGCCATTTTCTCATCTGAACATTAGTATTTTATGAAGTAAAAGCACAACTATAAATCCTGTAGTACTTGAACTCATTATTTGCTTTCATGCATTAGCCCTCATTCTGGACCTTTGATGCTGGACTAGGTCTCCAGGGAATTAACAGCTCAGGAACACTGTGCTGCTTGCTGGAGTCCTAAGACAGTAAAGTGGGTGAAATGGTATTTCTGTGTAACATCAGTCCACTTGCAGAAGGGAACAAACAATACTCTTAATGGTGTCAATAACTGCAGACCTGTAAACACTAGAACAACTCAGGCAGCTGGCAAAACCTCTTGAAAACTATGGCAAAATTCTAACTCCAAAAGCAGAAATACAAATCATTTGTCACAAACAGCATACTGTATGTTGAGAAGTAGTCATCAAGATTTTGCAACAAACACCACCTGCAGGAGCACTGCAGAGCCAAGGGATATAGGAGGTAGAATGGGAAAAGGATGATGACAGAAATCTTGCTAGCCAGGCTCACCACTTTCAGCAAATACACCATGCCAAAGTGCCTGGGTTGTTTTTCTTGCTTTATCATTTAATTTTCCACATGCTTTAATAATTAGCTACCTAGATTTCATGAAGATGTTAAATGATCCCATGAACTATCCCATATTTCCTCAAAGCAGTTCATAAGTAGATAACAGAAACTCCATAATGTTGATTTACTGCATATAGCAGTGATAGAATTATCCTGATCCCTGGAGGTCTGCCATAAAAAAAAACTCTCTCAGGTCTGCTTAGCAGGCAAAACAGTATGGAAACAGTGGGCAAGATGGTGTGGTTATACCAAGCTCTTGTAACTCCATGAAAATAATAATAAAAATTTATTTGGTAGAAACAGAGCACAGGCTGCAAAATACAACACCCCCCCTCCCCAACATCTATTGTCTCAACAAGCCAGTTGACATTAAAGAAGAAGCTGTACCCAGGTTATTTTCCATTGTACAACAGAAGTATTTAGTGAGCTCAGGCTGTTGCACAATACTGTCTGCACATAGAAGGAGGAATTAGTTTTTCCAGACTTGGAGCTGTATCAGAGACAGCTCAGATGCATTCACAGCTGGTTCTTTTTGGACTTGGCACTGATGTGAGTGAGCACCAAGCAGAAAGTGATCTGATACATGTTTGTCAGTGGAACTTAGAGCAGACCAGGACACCACAAGTACTTCACTGGCCTTAAAAACAAAACAAAACAACACAAAACAAGCAAAACACCCCACCCCCACCCCCAAATATAAAGATTCAGTCATCTTAAAAAGCTTAAGCAGCAATAAACAAATATAGCAATGACAACCGTTGGCTATGCTTCCTTATTTGTTTCTGCAGCTAAATCTGCTTTCTCCTCAGACTTCCTGCCAGCACTGTGTACCAGTTCCCCTGTTTTTTATTAAAATCAAGATTATGTTGTAAATTAACCAAGTTTATGCTGTGCTTGAATCACCCTTTGCCACCATCCTCCTGTTTCAAGCATGATGACATTCAACTGCCTTTGCAGGCCTGTGCCAAAACCAACAAAACTTCAGTACTTCCTAAGCGTTTCGGAATGGATTAGCGTCCTCAACCCTGCTCTTTTTAGAAACATGGAAAAGTTTACTGAATCAATGTGTTTTAATGTAGTTTTAGAGTTGCAAAGTGAAAGAAGCATAGTTGCTGTGACAGAACCTATTTGTGTTTGCCTGTATGAAATTTCTTTCCTCTATTTACCTTTTCTCTTGAAACCTCATTCAACAACCAATGTTGCTTGGATAAACAACTAAGCATATCCAAAAGAAACAACTGTAAAAGTCAAAGAAAACTCTTAGGTCAGCAACATTTTAAAATGCCATTGTTTCAAACCACCAATATTTTATGCAAGCCAACATTTTTTTATGTCATGTTAGTAACACAGTTGTTTAGCGTTGCATTTTTTTTCCTCACCAAGTTAGCAATGTATTAAATTTCCTGTATATTAGCAACATTGCCTGCACTAGAAAGCCAGCTGTCTTTTATGCCTTAAAATTAAAACAAAACAAAACAAAAAAAACCAACCAAAAAACCCCATCACCAGTCCAGACTTCCACCACTTGATCTGGATGAGAAACCATTTGCACGGGACCCTGCTCCATACTAATAAATCTACAGCAAACTCTGGTAACTCAAGCCTGCATTTGTAACCCTGTTGGAATGGCTTTGACTGCAGGAAGACAGAGCATGGTCAGCACCAGATGTGCTGCATCCCATTCTGGCTGTCAGCATGCTTCTGCCTTTCTCCTCCTGAGCAATGACCCCAGGGAGGCTCGGGCCCTGGTCACTGCTCAGGCACTAGGGCAGAGCACTTCTGCTTTGAGATCCTCCCAGGGAATCCCTAGGATTTATGTATTAATGCAAACATTGAATAGTATAAAATCACAGGAAAGTGGAACCACATCTAAGGCAAAGCAGCTGGGCTCAGCTCTGGGAAGATGAGCTCAGTATCCAAGTCTGGCCTTCGGCTCACAGTTGCAAGGGGCAAGAGCTGGAGGCACTGCTCAGTGCTGCATGCTGCAGTATGCTCCTCCTGTCTGAACTGCCACACACTGAGGCTCTGCTGCTTTCAGTCACAGACTTTTGCTTCCATGAGAAATCCTTTGGTATTACCTTGCTGGCCAAAGAAAGGAAGAGTAGACTTAACTCTCTCCAGTGGCTGGTTTGCCCCTCACCCCAGCCTGCACAGGCACACCTGTCCCTCTGCCAACGCCAGCAGGATAAAGGTCATTATGATCTTTTCATTTTTAATTGCAAGTTAAATGGAATGGACAGAAAATTGACCCATAACCCAAGCTTCTACTCCACAAAAATCAGTTTTTGCACAGACTTCAGAGGAGATACTCTGACATGTGAATTTGTCAAGGATTTTAAAGCTGATACTTTGCTTTGCTTAACACGCACATTTTCCCCCACATTAGTTTGCCCTCCAACATCTCTCTCTACTAGCAAAGAGGCAACATACTTCTTCCTGAGTCTTGTGTGAAAATAAAGGAATGCAGTGCTTATCTGACATTTTGTTTACTCTTATATATCACCATTGTGTAAGAGCTGTAAATATTTTCCAAATGTTAGCTAAAGCAATCTCTCTGTTTCAGCATCTGCTAGATCTGTCCACACAGCCTTCCAATTTAGCCTTAATACATTATTTTAGACAGAAATTCAATAAAGACAGTTCAAGGACTCTTTTTCTTCCTATTATTGGATACAGCTTTACTCTCACATGCAAAAATCACTGTAGGGTTCACATTCACTGTACCTCTGCAATTTCAGGTCCAAAGGCCTGATTTAAAAAAGAAAAATCCACCATGTTAATTTTGTTTAGCTGCCTTACCTTTGCCTGCCGATCTCAGAGCAGCCTCTAACATTCAAAGTGGTCAATTCCTTCCCCCTGCACCCTATAAGAGTCCCCAGGCAATGACCCCACCCAGGACACAGAACTCACACCTGGGAGCCTGGTGTACCAGGCACAGGCACTTGACCTACTGATGATCATTTAACAAACCCTTTCCCTGAGCTGGGGAAAGAAGCTGTGCTCGTTTGTGCTAGCTGTTAACAGCAAAAGAAGGCACGTAGGAATACAACTTAAAGACAAAAATGCTGCTTTTGGAACCAAAAATTCAAGCCTGTTCAGTGAGCCAACCTGATGAGGAAAGAGAAGCATTAGAATGATTTCATGTAGTTCTATTCCACCAGAGTCACCATTCAAATGAGCTGGTTTCCCCTCTGGAGAGAATCCTATCTCCATGTACAGGTTGCTGTGCCCAGTGGAATTTGGTAGGCAATAGGTTCTTACTGTCAGGGTCAAAAATTAAAGTAAGATCTATGAACATAATATTCCATACAAACAGATACTCTAACAGAGCCCTGAATCTCAGTACATACTCAGTATGTCAGACTTAACTGGAAGGGAAAAAAAAAGCCAACCATGAACCATACTCTTGTGCCTATTCATTTAACTGACTAAACAAATTTCTGTTAGGATAACATCTGGAGGAATATATTGTAGGAAAGTATTTACACAACCCAAACCAACCATAAATTGCAATATATGGGAAGTTCTAATTTTAATTAATCTTCCTTCTGCCCTCCACCTCTCCTTCCTTTGCTGTTTACTCATCTCTCTTATAGCCCTTATACTAAGCTGGCTGCACAAACAGGAAAATGTCATCCTCTGCAAGTGAAATCATCACTAGGCTGAGAACAGGATGAGAAGATTTTTCTGAAGAGTTAAACCAGGAATCCCTCAGAGAGCTTACTAAAGAAAACTCAAAGATTCCTGCAAGGATACAGCCACCCCTCTGCACCCAAGCAACCAGTGAGTCACCTCCACAATGCACCAATCATGTGCTAATCAGATCATACAAAATAGATGTCTCAAAAAGCAGCCAGTGTTTCCAAGGGATCTCCAAAACAGTTGAGCTGCCCTTTGCCACTTCTTCCAATTTCTCATCCTAATTTCAAGAGAAGTCATCATAGATAAGGCAGACAGCCCCCCCCCCCCCCCCCCCCTTCCTAGTAAAGCTCCACAGCTTTTTCTCTACCATTAAGTTCTCTTGTTTGTTTGCATGTGCTTGCTTTCCAGTCTGGGTGGAGTGCACAGTAGGAAGAATTAAAACGTGGAGAAGACAGTCTATAACAGAAGCTTTCTGGTGGGTTGGATATGTCTGGTTAGAGATGGAGGAAGATGTCCCAGAGCAGGAGCAGTACAGTTTGGTGCAGGACACTCCAACCTGTTACCAGCAGCAGGGGGTGGTGGGCAAGGGTCTGTCAAATCCCAAGGGGTCAGGATACCCTCTGTTCCTAGCACGATGACAGCATGACAGTGTAGAGCCCCACAAAGGGAATGGCAGATTTTGCTGCCAAACCTTCAGACTTAGAAACAAAGGCTGTGTAAAGAAAACTGGTACAAAAAGGGGAAAAAGAGGAAAAGAAAAAAAGAAAAAGGAAAACTGTTTAGACAAATTATAGAGCAGACAGAGGATAAGATCAGACTGAGGTATACCAGTTCCCAACCTCATCCTGGGAGCTGGGAAAAGTGGTTCTGACCCTCAGCCACACCAGAGGCATTGGCTGTGGTGCCACAGGTCTCTAAATTGGAGGCTACTTTGTATCCAGCCTCTCACGGGATGGTGTGATTTACCCTTCTGTTGTGCAACATTCGTCCCTTCAAGCATGAGGAATTCTAAAACAAACTAACCTTGGTGGAAGTGCAGCATCCAGTCTATTGCAACATACTTTAATCATCTACGGTGATTATTAGACTAATTCTCTTGACCTTGAAATCAATGTTAGTAAGCTGGGATATTACTTATGTCCATCATTTACAGAACATTCTTGTGTAGAAGAGTGAAAAGTGTTTTAAATTATATAGTGCATGGCATTCAGAGCCAAAGTGATCTTGGATCATGGAATTAGTTTTGTAATATGGAGTCAATAAAACACATTTGGTTCAAGTTTACCCTAGACATTTCATCAACACATAAAAAAATCACAGAATCATTAAAGCTGGAAAAGACCTCTAAGATCATCAAGTCTAGCCATCAATCTGACACTACAATGGCCATTAAACCATGTCCTGGAGTGCCCTCTCTACCCACGTTTTGAACACCTCCAGGGATGGTGACTCCACCACTTCCCCAGGCAGCCTGTAACAATGCCTGACCACTCTTTCAGTAAATTTTCCCCCCTAATATCCAATCTAAAACTGTCTCTCTTATACTGTGGTGCCCCAAACTGAACACAGTAATCAAGCTGTGGTCTCACCAGTGCTGAGTACACAATCGCTTCCCAACTGCTGCTGGACACACTATATCTGATACAAGCTAGAATGCTGTCAGCCTTCTTGGCCACCTGAGTACACTGCTGGCTCATGTTCAGCTGCTGTCAACCAGCACACTGAGGTCCTTTTCTGCCAGGCAGCTTTCCAGTCAATCTCTCCCAAGCCTGTAGTTTTTCATGGGGTTGTTGTGACCCAAGTACAGGACCTGGCACTTAGCCTTGTTAAAACATCATGAATCTGATGTCAGCCCACCAGTCCAGTCTGTCCAGATTCCTCTACAAAGCCTTCTTACTGTTAAGCAGATCAATACTCCTGCACAATTTATTGTAATCTGCAAGCTTACTGAGGGTGCCCTCAATCTCTTCATCCAGATCATTGATAAAGGCATTAAACAAGACTGGCCCCAATACTGAGCCCTGGGGAACGCCACTTTTGACAGTCACCAGATGGATTTAACTCCATTTATCACAACTCTCTGGGCTTGACCATTCAGCCAGTTTTTAATCCAACAAAGAGACACCTGCCTAAGCCATGAGCCACCAGCTTCCTGAGCAGAATACTGTGGAAGATGGTGTCAAAGGTTTTACTAAAAGTCCACGCAGGCAACATCCACAGCCTCTCCCTCATCCACTAGGTGTGTCACCTGGTCATAGAAAGAGATCAGTTTGGTCAACCAGAATCTGCCCTTCATGAACCCATGCTGGCTGGACCTAATCCCCTGGTTGTACTGCATGTGCCACGTGAGTGCACTTAGGAGGAATTGTTCCATAATCTTTCCTGGTACCAAGGTCAGACCCACAGGCCTATAGCTCCCTGGATCCTCTTTCCAGCCCTTTTTATCACTGTGTGTCACATTGTCAAGCCTCCAGCCATCTGGGACTTGCCCTGTTAAACACAACTGCTGATGGATGATGGAGAGTGGCTTTAGTATGTGATGCCTGCCATTCCTGGGAGTGTTTAAATTACAACCTGATGTTTAACACATGCAGATTCACTCTTTGACAAGTTCTGCTTGTTGTGACAGATGCACTGTACTGTAAACACATCAGCTGATAACATGGAGCAGAAGAGAATAGGCCACATCCTAGGTACTCTCCTTTCATGCAGCATATGTATTTACAAGTGAACATTAGTTTAAAAAATGTCAGCTTTGTCAGTAAAGGAATTGTGCCTATAAAATAACAGCTCCCCAGTTCCATGTCTTCATGGACATACTGTTATTAGTGATACAATCATCACATTTACTTCTAACCCACAGTGTTGTATGCAGTAGGAAACAATACTGGGTATTTCACTGCTTTACTTTTGCAGATAGCATGGGGAAAACAAATTTACAACAGGAACAAGAAATCCATACTCCGAAACTTTTAGGGAAATTTTCTTGTGGTAATAGTTTAAAAGTATAGTGAAGGATTTATTTATTTATTTATTTATTTATTTATTTATTTATTTATCACCTGGCCAAATGTACCTTTCAGCAAGAAAAGTTAAAAAATACTTGCAGCAAAGTGCAATAAATTTCACATTTTCCTCCATATTTCCATAGTTAAAGAAGAATAGAGACCTCCCCCCTCCCAAATGTCAGTTCTCAGTTGTGCTAATGTGGATTTGAAAGCCTCATATGAAAGAAAAGCAAAGCAGAGAAAAGCCTTGGCAGGGTAACTGGCAGAGCCAGAGCATTGTGTTATGCCCTGCAGAGTGGTTTACATCACTCCATAGGAACTACAAAGTTATCTTTCTTGAATGGCATTTTGGCCAGAACCGGTGCCTAAATGAAACAGAGCAGTTAGAACTGCTCCCAAATTGCTTAAAATAGATTGTATAAATCTCACATGATATAATAACACTTTCCAAATCCCCTGGATTTAGACCTGTCAAGATCTGCTCTGAGTTTCCTGTGTCTGACCACCAGAATCTGACTCTCTTAGGTAATAATCAGGAGCTGTGTCACAGAAATCAGCACTAATTCTCTGCTATAAAATCTGCATCAAATCTCCAGATGTCTCAGACATACAGGCAAGGTGGCCTAAATAGATATTTTCTGTGTCTGATTTACAATGTGTGAACCTATTATTCTAAAAGTAATTGTGCTGCAGCACTTAGAGTATGTAGGAACAACAAACACCTAACAAGAGATAGGCTGCTAAGTCCTATTTGCCACTATCGAGATTTAAAAACAAAGGAAATAAGCACAAGCTGCTTTTATTGTAAAATTAATTCAAACTGAGAGAAAGAAGATTCAATAAACAGGGATCAACAGCAAATTGTTCAAGTGATCTGCAGAAGAGAAATTTACAAGGGAAATTCTCATTAGGGCTCCAACAATTCATACACAACCCCCCATGTGCCTTGGTTGGAAAACACACCTGCAGTATCAGGTACTGCTGACATTCCAGCAGGCAATACACTTTCAGCTGTCTGGCATTTGCGTGTTTGCATTGGCCTGAAGGAACATCAAAGAAAAACCACTGCCACGGAGAGATGTTCTTCTTAATTAGCATCACAAGTGAAAGGTTTCTCTTATTGTGTTATGGAGAGTGAAACCTGATGTTTTCACAAGATGCGTGCGCTAGCTTTGATCAACCAAGCTTCATAAGAAAACAGAAATGGGCAACATTTCCATTAGTGTGTTTTTACTATCCCAAAGACATTAACATGAAGTTATCAAATTATCAAGTACTTTAGAGTAACACAACAAAGGTATGAATATTCCTCAAATGGCTGCAAGTACACGCCTGAGGTCACAGTCAGAGGCATAACACTGTGAGAAGTGATTCTGTAAAGCAGTTTAAAATAGACTTCATTGCAGCACTAGATTTCTTCAGGAAAATAGAGCAAAATTTCAGGGAAAATAGAAGATTTCCCATGAAGGACTTGGTCAAGTCTCAGTTTGAATCACGTGTTGTATAAGCCTTTTGTCAGGGGTCATGTAGTGCTGTGTAATTCCACGACAGTCAGTCCCAGGAAAGATGAGAAGGTCACGGACAGATCCATCTATCCTGGACGATGAATCACAGAGTATGTTGAAAGCATAGCACAGGACACATGAAGAGTGGTTTCCTTAAATCTGATGACTGGTGAAAGGACTACTCTAAGTCCTTAAAAAATTATTTTTGCACTGTGCAACAGCTTCAAGTGTCTGCATTTACAGAGCTGGCTAGTAATTTCTTTCCATAAACTTAAGATCTTCCCTAAAGAGTTCAACACAACTGACATAATTAGCCCATATAGCTGCTTTTTTTTTTTCCCCCTTCCTTTTTTTTTGGCCCTACCTTCTCCTTGTCTAAGTAGGAGTGATTTTACTGGTTTGGTTGCTATTCCAAGACATTTGATGAGCTCTGCATGGAAGTTCCTGCGTCTCAGTTGTTTGCAGACTGTTTTCTGGAAATATTTCTTTAACAGTGAAGCATTCAAACACCACAGGCTACTACCATTCAGGTCATCTAACTTAGAAACTTACTTCCAGAAGACAAAAAGTGTTAAGCTAAACATGTGCTTGCTTTGTCCAAGAAGCTCTGAAGTGTGAACAGACAGCACTTGATGCAGGAATGGCAATGAGCTCAAATGAAGATGAGAAAGAAACTCTTCTGAAAAATGGCTTCAGTGAAACTGTTCTTAAGCCTCACTGGTAAGTGGGCTTCATCACATGCAGTGCTAACTATGTCTAAGTCCCAGACAGAGCATGGACATGCTTTAAAGTAGTTGCCAGTTAGAAACATCTGGAAACAGGCAGTATGAATAGGTTTTATAATGGGTGGGATAGTTACAGCTGATTCACGTATGACTAATGCTAGTGTTTTCCTTGGAAGCCTAACCAAGTGTTGCTTAGAAAACAGACACAAGAACATCGACTCATTAATGGCTGTTGACCTTGTAAGCAGCAAGCTCATCAGCTGCTGGAGGTCGGTTGGTTTCACAAGTTCAGAAGTGACAGCACCTGTGAAACAGCCCAGTGTTGTGCACACCAGCAGCATTTCTCTCTATTTAGAGAGTGACCGTTCCCCAGAAAGACAAGATGTCAAATATGTCATAGTGTACTTGTCTGAGCAAGCCCACAACCATTCTGTGACTGAGGAGATTTCAAGTGTCATCCTCTGTGTTCTGTGATCAGGTACAGAACCATCAAGGGCTTTGCAGTGCCAGATAGAGCCTGTGGGCTTTGCTGTAGAGTGACTGTGGCTTGCTAATCCATTTTAAAATGTGTCTATGTGCATTGCCCAGGAATTGTATTTCAGCCTTCTCTGAGGGTTTTTACAGTAAAGCCACACAAATCATTGAAGCCAGAATAGCTCCAGTGCATTGCTACTTTGTATACCCTGCTCAGAATAACTGAATTACATATATATATAAAGAAGTAAAACAAAAAGTAGTATGACTGGCTGATTTGAAACATGATCCTTTTGACTGAAATGCAAGCAGCACCACAGTTGTCAGAACCTCAGCTGGAAATAAGAGCTTTTAATGCTGATTAGAGTTCAGGGAAAAGGCTTTATGGCCACACAGTAAAATTCAGATGTTTGGAGAAAGTGGGTAGTGTGCTGAAGTAAAGATGCAGGAAGTATGACTTGAGAGACTAGGGAATAGGTCCTGTTTTCAATAAAAGTCTAAAGAAGGAGGGAAAAGCTGGGGTTCAAGGGATCATCTTTGGATCTGAAGTACACTGGCAGCTGTTCAAACTGGCTGCTTGCCAGATTATAGTTCTGTTATTCCATGCTAAAGAACAGCTTAAACACTTGAGAGATGCTCTGCTGACATAAACAGACAGAACTTGACTTAAGTCAGGGAGCAGGTTTATACTTGCTCAGAATCTGGCCCTTAGTTTATTCTAAAAGTGAAATATGGTCTCCGAATAACAACAAACTCTTTTTTTCTTTAATGTGGCACTGAGCCTGGATGTTGGCAAGTGCCCCCAGATTTACACACATTGGTTTCTTTCAATGCTGTGAAAAAGCTTCTTAAAGCTTTGTAAGCAGGAAGCAACACTTGAGTTATTCCACCCAGAGAGTTAAGTTTCATACCTGCATGGCAGTGACCCTAATCTGCTCTAGCTTCCTTCCATGTATCTGTTACCTTCCTTGATTGGGTCAAAATAAGTTTCTATCATCGTACTTCTACACTGGCATCACCAGCACACATGAACTCTGAGAACTTATGAGTTCATTCCCATTCAGCTACATCATCTTTCTAAACACTGCCCCTAGCCTAAGCAATGCCATCTGGAGAAGGTGGACATCCAGATGCATGTCAGAAAACTGCAGGTGTTCAGTTAGGAATGGAAGTGCTCTAGGATCTCCCCAGCGCCTGTAGAGGATATAGGCAAGGTGTGCTGAGTTAGCTTCAGGGGCTGCCTGCCTCCAGTGATTACACAGGAAGCACAGGCTGATGGCTCCTCTAACTGCCTGAACCAAGCAAAGAGAATCCAAACCTTTTAAGACTTTGAAAGGCAGCACAATTCAATTGTATTTTCCAGATGTAAAACACTTGTTTGCAGGAGCACTGCCTTGCCCGCTCTAGATGCTTTCCGTACTACTCATCTCCACCTGCATTTGCCCTTTAGCATGCACTTTGGCATTTTCCCTTGAGCTCTCCCACTACTAAATGGAATCATGTTTCTTTGTGTACAAGCCTGCATTTATATTTAAAAACATAAGTGCATGACTATTTAACGTTCTGGTATCACAGTTTTGTTGTTTCTCAATAAAAGCACAGGAAAGCTGTGAAATAGTAGCTGGGAGCCATGCAACCATAATATTTGTTATTACTCAAACAAACACAGTAATTAAGATTTCTTACAGTTTCTAAAACAGAGAATAGCCAATTTGTTCTTAGTTCACAGCTGTTTAATCAGACACTGACTAAGAAGGGTGCACTCTGTGAGGTTTGATTTCCAACATCTTGTAGTCTTAGCCTATGATGTAACTTTTTATTTAAGCTTTTTCTTTTTTTCTTTTCTCTTTTTTACCTTTGAATGAGAGAGCAGTGCCATAAAGGAAAGATTGCACAAGCAAGCAATAGAGAAGTCTTCTGGGATTAGCTTGACATAACCCTACTCTGACCATTAAACCAGAAAACAAAAGTAACCATACACAAATCCTTGCCAGATGCAGATTTCTGAAGTTCCTGATACAACGTTGGCCTCCTTGGTAGGTTATTCCATGATGCAGGCGGTGGGCACAACTGAACCAGGAGAAATCACTCCTTGTTCTCAGAGCAGATCATCCTGTGAATCCCACAGCCCACAGGGACAGGAGAGGGAAGGGCCAGGCCGCCAGCCCAGCAAAAGCCTCTTGGTTTGTGACAGACTCTTGTTTAACATTGAGTAAAACATGACTCACTTCAGGGACACACATTTGAGAGAAGTCACAGAAAAATTAACGAAGCACTGCCAGTAAAAACATGGGTGTATTTGCTCTAGCTTTGCAATGATACAAAGGGTGTCAGCAGGGTACACACTTTCCTTGTGTAATCATCTCTCAACCCCCATGGACAAACCCAGCAAATTCTGCTTCTTGTGCTATAATACTCCTTGCTACAGCATCGATCCAACTTTCTCTGTCACACATCTTGACAATAACCTCATTATCATTGTTTTATCATCTTTAATTGCCAACTCTCCCCACCCCATCAGATGGAGGGCACTGACAGCTTAGTCTGTTTTAAACACAACTACAGCCTCACCTCTATGTAGGCGTTTGCCATCCTATACCTCCTCCTGTCTCTCTCTCTCAGCTGACCACCTTCCACATCTCCAGCACCCTTCATCTCCTTGCACGTGCAGTAGTCTGCTTTCCCCTGTGCACCACAGCTGCCTGGTAAGCATGTTTTGTCACTCTCAGAGAAGATTTGAAATATTTGTTCAGAGAACTGGGACCCACCCCCCACCCTTGGGTCTCTTTTCAGTTAAAAAAGCAAGGCCAGGTCTTTTTTGTGACCAGATCTCCACACTGTGCTGGTGGCACCAGCACACAGAGACTCTGCACAGAGCTGTTGGTTGTCACAGAGGGAACAGAGGCTTTCGTAGCACTCTGCATGCCAGGGGTTCAGTTAGGTGTCACTACAGGCACAAAATCATGGGCCACCCTTTCTCCCCACCTAACCAAGTGCATCTCTCAGCAATAGCAATATTTAATTTTGGCAAAGCAAGTTCATGACAGCTCTGTCACAGCTTCTCTTTCAGTTCTATGCCTGAACACCACTTCCCCTGAGGAGCTACTGCCATATGCTGCTTATGCATCCCTCAGCTCTCCCCTTGGCTCTTCTGTACCAGCAGCTACCTCCTCTCTACACCTCTGAGTTCCAGCTCTCTTGGGGCAGCACTGAGTGCCACTCTGTCATTTTGCACCTGTCAGAGGAGCAGCAGGTCTCATTGTGACCCATGGTGGGGCTGCCTCTCCACCCACCTGTTCCCCACCCTGCTCCTGTCTGAGCTGGACACATAAAGACTGAAATTTACTCCTATTCAAAATGGAGACTATTATTTTGAACTCCTGAGCATGGTCTTTAGCCACAGAGGAGTTCCCCAGAAGGCAGGACTAGCACTTCACCTGTTCTCCTCCTTGCAGCTTGAACGTGCGCTATTCAACCATCCCGTATCAGCACTGTGCTTTGTCATTTGCTTTAGTGGCTTCTAACAGAAGCCTTTTGTATTTAACTTCTTCCTGAAGCAAAACCCAGAGACAGCTGCTTAGCTTACACAAAACCCTTACTTGTCTTAAAAAGTCTGTTAATAAAGGACATATCACAAGGAGAGACATATTTAAAAGGTGGGTGTCAGGAGGATGGGACCAGGCCTTTTTAGTGGTGCTCAGTGACAGGACAAGGGGTCATAGACACAAACCTTAACATAAGGATTTGTATCTAAACAGGAGAAGGAACTTTAATGGAAGGATGACAGAACACTGGAAGAGGCTGCCCAGAGAGATGCTAGAGTCTCCATCTCTGAAGACATTCAAAACCTGCCTGGATATGTTCCTGTGTCACTCTCTTTAGATGGACCTACCTTGGCAAGGGAATTGGACTCAGTCTCCAGGGGTCCCTTCCAAACGCCACGATTCTGTGATACCCTGAAGTTAGTATTGCAAGTTTCATCAATAATATTCCTGCTCAGTTTGCTGATGCCCAATGTGTAAGCATGATTTCCCGGTGACAAGGTGACGTCCTACCCTGAGTGCCCTCTTGCACTGAGATCAGGTCACAGCTGGTGCATGGAGGCCCTGGAAGCCTGCCAGCTCCAGCACCATTCAGGCTGAAGTGTGGCAGAACTCTTCAGCCTCCTGTTTCCAGACACTTTCTAACTGCTTCCTTCATGCTATTTT
Organism: Dryobates pubescens; assembly: GCF_014839835.1. Taxonomy (NCBI): domain Eukaryota; kingdom Metazoa; phylum Chordata; class Aves; order Piciformes; family Picidae; genus Dryobates; species Dryobates pubescens. The sequence goes on along the minus strand of NC_071622.1, from coordinate 17,132,219 downwards.
ATGGTTTCCTTTCAGTGACTTAAATTTTCTGTGACATGTTTTGGCACGCACAAATTTTATGAAAACCTAAGAATTCCTGCTGCAAATGCCCTGTGTGCATGATCCTCTTAAACCTTCCTGTTTATTTTATTTTCTGTTCTTAACAGCTAATGTTACTAATCACTTCTAGGATCATGGACTAATAAAAACGCTGCGTAGAGCAAAGACTTTCCCTACAACTCAAGCTCTTATGACCTCATGGGATATACCTCCTTGCACCAAAGGCCAGATTGAGAACTTTTTGATCCTTTCACCCTATTTACACAGCAAATCTGGAAATTTAAACACTCAGAGAGCTGGTAACACCATAGTTGCTTCGATTTTAGCGGGCATACCATAAAAAAAATTTACATGGCTGACAAAACAGAGCTTGCTGAGCCACTTAAAGCATCTTTAAACACCATCATCTTTCTCTGCTTGACACTCAATATTCTGGTTTTTAAAACTGATTTAATTTTTTTTTGGTCAGTACAGTATGTTCTTCACTAGAGCTGGCAGTTTACAAGCAGCAGGTACAGCAGAGTGAAAAAGACACCATCAAAGTATTTTTAAACCACTTTTTTAGCTATACATGCCAAAATAATTGGGCAGGGGAAAAAAAATGTCACTTTCAAAAAGTGCAAGAGTAATAATTTTGTGCTGCTTTCCTTCCTCAACTATCTGCAAACCAGCTCCTCTTTATGCTTTTCCTGAACATGGTAAAACTGCAGCACAGCACAGAACTAAATACCAGGCAGGAGAAACTGGCTGCACAGCAGGCCTGGAGCCACCACAGCACACATCATCTTCCGGACACGTTACAGTGAGTCCCTGAAGGCTTCCAGCGAATTAGAGACTGTAAAAATGTAATGTAAGCCATAACCTTCTTTGGGTAGGTGAAGTGATGTAATTTGATCTTTTTTATGCAAAGAAGTCAAACCCTGTAAATGCACACAGGTTCTCGAGGACAGGTCTAGGGCTGGAGATCTGGGAATATGGTACAAAACCCAAGCTGCAAACAGACTTCCAGGCTCATAGTATCTGCTTTACATTTTCACAACTGTCACTTTGTAATTGTATCAAAATATTGGCTCCTTTTCCTTTTATACTGTCATGGAGAGAATGCTGTGATGCATTTAATCCTATTTCAATTAGAAAAGTTCTGGACCATGTTTGTCATGAAGCTGGCACTTGGTCCTTTTTGACTCCAAAAACATGTGCTTCACTCACAAATGCTTGGCAAATGTAAGTTACACACAGAACATTGATGCTTACACTGTAATATGGTAAGACTCTTATTTCTTATTGTCTAAAAATAATAATGCAAATATATCACAATTTGATGGCTAACAATTGCATTTTAAAATTAATTCCTCATATAAGACACTGACCATGCTTTCAAACCAGTCAAAACACAAACCTTAGAGGTGCAGGTGAAGTCCAGCTCTAGTACCTTTACACTGAGAGTCAGCTCTATGGAGTTCACTTTAAAAGGGCAGGGGAAGTTTTAATGCAGAAACTGAAACATGATTGTTATGAAGCAACAAATCTTGCACCTTTGTGAGTTTTAAGTCACAGGCAACATGCAAGCTTATGATTGCTTCTGATTAGTAACTTTTTCAGTACTGAAGGAATCTTGATATTTAAAAGTGCTTATTAAGCATTTCAGATCCCTTCACTAGGGAATTCTTTTGTGAGTTAATAACCACAATCCTTAAATTACCCAAGGCAATACTGCTGAGGCAGGCTCCCCCAGAGTGTCCATAAGAATATTCTGTACATGAAATACAGGAAAGAAAGCAATAAACAGGATAGTAAACACCCAAATCCTTGCCCCGCCAATACATGGCCAAACTTTATCTGCTCTAGCACAGGAAGACCCTTCAGTAATGTAAACACATCCCAGCCTTGCTCATGGGTCTCCAGTGTACACATGGTTAAGGCTACAACAGCTCAGAGGAGCTCTGCCCAGAGGACTAGCAGCAGATCCTCTGGCTTGACTCTGCTCAAGCCAGGCTTTGTGCAAGATAGAAGTGAGTCTGTGTCCTGACATGCAACAATTAAACTACTGCAGGATCAGAGCTTTGAGCTTCAAATTAGAGTGAAGAACAGCAGATTTAACTAAACATACCTGCAGGTTTCTGCAAGGAGCCAATCAAAGCTAATGGATAAAAGAAAAAAGAAAGGATAAAATGGAGGCAGTGATACAAAAACCAAATCCCACTGAAGCTTAGGGGACACGAGGACGTGGCAGTGAGACAGAACTTCATCTGCTGTTCCTGGCTCTGTACAAGTTCAAATAAATGAATCACGGCATCAATTTTTAATAAATTGATATATACTTTATTATGCACAAGAGACCAAGATGACATGACACTGTGGTTATCAAAAACTGTACAGCTATGCATTTCCAACAAGACTAAAATACAGAATTTAACACGAAATACAAATGGGGGTGTTCAGACTGGCCACAGGTATTAGCAAGTACATTTTTCCCTTCCTTTGATTTGAAACAAATCTAGGCATCTGGATCTTCAAGAAGGGCACTTACTTATTTGAAGGCAAGAATACTGTGTTTGGAACTGTTAGGCACTTGGCAGTGAAGATGTGTGAACATCTATGAACACCCCCACAAATGACAACAACAGGGCAGAACAGTCCCCTCAACATGAAGGACTGGCAGCACAACCAACAGTACAGTCTTCTTGTGGGGCATGAGGTAGATACATAACAGACAGAATGGTACATACAGGAGAGAAAGGGTTAGAAAAGGGCAGGGGGAAGGTTACAATCATCAGCATTTACAGACATATTGCAAAATTCATTTCCACGTGGAAAATGCTACAAAAATAGCATAACACAGATCTGGCTTCTTGAAACATGAATATAGTGATGTCCAAAATCAAATGCTGTAAAAAGTTTAGTTAGTTATTAGACAACACATGACACAATGAGCAGTCTACTCTGGAGTTTAAGTAGATTACTAATAGCTTTTAAAGGACAGACTGTGTCCCTTTTAAGCCAAATCCTCCTGTTCTTATGTAAGAAACTCCTTTGCAGTGGATTCCATCATGCTGAAATTTACCACCAAGTCTGTCCCTCTGAAGCCCTGCTTGAAAGCAATCCACTGCAATAGAAGCATCTTGCTGGCCTTCCACAATCCACAGGTATCTGCCATGGCAAGTCCAGCATGGCAAGACCAGGTCTGATACAGGTGGGAACCAGTGGGCTTTGCAGTTCAGAAGCTTGCCACACCACGCTGAGAAACTCACTCTAGAGAAGAATGGCAGCTCTGAGAGTGGAGCTTACAGGTGTGTCAGTGCTCTGAGCTGCAGGCAGCTGAACAGCTGCTGGAAAGTAGTGTGCATTTCTTTCTTAAAGCTGTTAACTGGGAATGCCCAAGTTTGGTTCGCTCTTTCTCTCTCTTCACTGAAACAGCAATAACTGTCCCAGCTGCTGAGTCATCACATGTCGTTTTGGTAATGTCCAGCAGACAATGACTTCAGATTGATTAACATTTCTGAGTACACCGAGTTAATTTGAAAGGTATTTAAAATACAAGTCAACAAATGGAACCTTTGATCTTTTCTGTATTTTTGGTTCATCCAACAGTAAATAGAAATCTAAGTTATTTTAAAATTAAATTTTTGATTAAATTTTATTTTTTTTTTTTAGAATGCAGCATGTTTCTCAAAAATATACAATTATCTATTTTACATAAAAGATTTCGACCTGTCCATCCCAACCACCCACTCTAATACTTCCTATAGGAATCTACTTCATAAAATATCTCGAGGAAGGAAGGGGTTAAAACAGGGGGAGAAAATTTACAATACATAAATTTCACAGTAACTGGAATTAAACATTTCATATAGAGTAACTTACCATTGAACTAAAACATTTAAATATATCTTTATACAGAAATTTAATGTAGTAAAATATAGCTATGATTGAACTTAAAGACTCTAGTCTTCTCTGAAGACATCTTTAAAGATTTTATACATAGAATATGCTTATACAATACATTCTGCTGAAGGTTAGGCAAAGCACTTTCTTTTCAACCACACAGGTAGCACATTCATCCTCCCAACACCTCGTCACAGAGCCAATCCTGCACACCCTTACGCATGGGGATAACTACGCTTACACGAGGATCCTGTCACTGCCACCAGGACTACTCATGGGCCTGGTAACGTGAAACACTCTTCATATGAGTAACTCTATACATGGCTCTGAGAACAGCCATAATGTGTAGAGTGAGTATGTGCTTGTGCTAGCAAGGACGAGCGAGTAGTTATTCACCTGCATAAATGTCTGAAGGATTAGTAACAGATTTGATTTAAAGTGAGTAATATTCCACCTGATCCTGGGCACCTACATCTATTGCGTATCTTGCACTTTGACCAACCTGGCATAAGTAAGGCACAAGTGTAGAATCAGCAAAAGAAATCTGCAGCTCAGAATTCAGAGCAGACTATAACTCTAGGGTAATGAATCCCCCTCTCCTCTTGCAGAACATGGGTAGCCTTCACTAAAATTAATGAAAGACACCCATCTCTCAAAGAAGAAGAATCAGTAGAACGCATTACAATTACAAAGTGGCAATAAAACAGTCAAACAAAGGACACGTTAGAAGTGTCCTTTCATTTGGCATCGATTTGACTGTCGAGATGTGGCACTGACACCAAAAGAATACTGTGACAATTAGTATCTTTCTGCCATTTCACATTCCCACACTACTCTGGGACTATCCAATTGCAACGTTCATACAACAGTTAGACACAAAGAACTGCACAACTATCTTAAGAGAATAGCTTCATTTTGATAGGCAGTACTCTGCCAAACAGCAGGCTCTGCTGCACACTCTTTCTGCCCTCAAAACTATCTCTCCTTTCAAAGAGAATTTGTGCTAGCTGAAAGATTAGAACCAAATCACTTTTTAAATCTCCTTTATCTACCTATTATAAACTGAAGAGACAGTTTTGTTTGTTGGTTTTGGGGTTGGTAATTTTTGGTTTTGTTTGGGTTTTATTTTTGATTATATGTATGCATTACATATTTCCTCTATGAAAGGCACACTGAGCTAACTTCCCCATTGTTAAAGTGGTAAGTTAGGCTCTCTGTGCTTAGGTATACATCTATTTGCACAAAAACCTCGCCATTAAAGGTATACACACATCTATGTTAGTGCACAAAAGCATTATTTGCCTTAATATGTGTGTATGCCTGTATTTGGTAGAGTAGATGTGGAAAAAAAATATCTCTTATTAAAGAGCTTTGGCCCAGAGAACAAGAAAGGGAATGTCAGAGTGTGTTCTTCTCCAATTAGCAAACCAATGCGTATTAAAACAAAAATACCTGCAACAAACCTGAAGCTGCAAACACAACAGGAAAGCAAATGAGATGCTGTAGCCAGAAGCTTAACAAAACAAAGGTTACTCAAAACTGGCTAAACATAGCTGAAGTAATAAAATGTTATAACCAAAGAGGTCTGACCTTGAGGCTTTCTTGCTTAGACAAACAGAAACCCTTTGACCTGTGTTCATCTTTTTTCTGCTTATCTTGTTGAATTCCCTTAATGAATACCTTGTGTCAATGAGACAGCTTAGGGAAATAAAAAAGTCATACAGACAAAGCAGCATTTTTCCAAACTGGCATAGACTTCACATTGAGGGCCCATGGACCCCTAGAAGAAGGTTGCAGTACTGAACAGTTAGTAGCTTTGTCACATGTAGCATCAGATGCTCTAGTAGATCCAACAGGCTGTGTTTACCCATGCACTGTGTGCACACAGACACACTCACACAAACAGTGGCTTCCCCCAAAGAAAATCAGTCTTTTTTTTTTTGTTTTTCCCTGTAAAAAAATTCCTCCACTTTTTTTTTTCCTTTTTCCCAAAGGCAACCAAACCAATCCTTTTAACTTTAAAAAGCTGATGTCCACACACAGTCCTTTGAACCTATGCACTGCTATGTTGCTCCTCGACCATGCTCCCTCGGGAGTTAGGCTGCACTGCTGCTGGAACAGGGGGTGCTCTGCGTGCTGCCGATGCTGTGCGCGGCGCTGCTGTTCTCAGAGGCTGGTGGTGACCTTGGGACCTGCTGTCTTGCCACTGCTTCCCCTGAGGGAAAGGGGAGAGAAAAAGTGGGGTCAAGAGAAGGGAAACTGAAAATGCTGGTTGTCTTGGAAAACAGCAACATGTTCTTTCCTAGTCTTCCTCTTCCAGTGATTTGTATTTCCATGCAATGCCTATCTTGGGTGACAGACCTCCGAGTACTGTTGAAAATGTGACCAGGATCACAGGATGTTAGCAGTTGGAAGGGACCTCCAAAGCTCATTGAGTCCACCCCTCACAATCCCCCACCCCAAGGGCAGGACCATAGAATCTAGTGCTGTTGCACAGGAATGCATCCAGATGGGTCTGGAAAATCTCCAGAGAAGGAAACTCCACAACCTCCCTGGGCAGCCTGTTCCACTGCTCTCTGACTCTCACAGTCAAGAAGTTCCTCTTCACGTTGAAGTAGAACCTCCTGTGCTGTAGTTTATATCCATTACCCCTTGTCCTATCACAGGGTGCAATGGAGAAGAGCCTGTCCTCTCCCTCTTGACACCCAGCCTTCAGATATTTATAAACATTTATTAAATCCCCTCTCAGTCTTCTCCAGACTAAAAAGCCCCAGGGCTCAGTCTCTCCTCATAGGGCACATGCTCCAGTCCCTTAATCATCCCGGTAGGTAAGGCTTATAACCTATAGTGAAAACAAGTCTCACCATTTCTGTTAATTGCTTACTGACACTTAATTAAAAGCCCTTTGTTATTTGGATTGCCAAATTAAACACCAGGCATTTATGATTCCTGATAAAACCTAGATTTTACTCTGCTCTTTTTACACCTCTTTCTGCACTTGTGGCTGGGATCCCCTGGTAAAAAAAAAATCTCTCTCCACTAGCATAGAAGTAAAAAAATTACACCATTATGTAAATGCCCAAAAGATCATGAGACCATGTTAAAAACCCTAACTCTGGCATTTTTAAATGACAGCACTCAAAGCTGCAACCTTAGCAAAATAGTGCACTGTTGCTGCCCCCTCCCTTGAGCTCATCTGTCAGGATGTGAACCTGTGACCTCAGTACAGTAAAAGGGACACACTGCTGCTGCTTGAGCTCCAGCCCAACCGTGGCAGCCAGCACCAGCATGGCTGCTTTCCTAGCAAAGGAGCAAGACAGAAATGTTTTGCAGGATCCTAGGCAAGATCTACTGGGGAAAAAGAAAAAGAAATAAACCAAAGTCTGGTACATCTCCTGTCTCATACAGTTGTAGTGATGCAGATCTCCTGCTTCACATTGCCCAAGGTCTGTAGAGTCAAATTTTTCTTCCCTGCTCAGGATTTGGGAGAGCTCTCATGCTTCAGTGACAGGGTGAAGGCAGGAGGCACAGCCTCCATCCAGAGGGTTATTACAGGGCAGGGATGAGCCAGCTTCCTCCCACGGGAGCCGCTCTGGCACATCCCCATGCCCTGTGTGCTGCTGCCCAGCTGCCAGAGTCCCGAGCTCCTCAGGAATGTGGCCATGGAGGAAGTGTGCCTTTAACACTTTGTGGCTCAGGCCAGAAAATCTTCTGCAGGCTGCTCAGTATTCAGAAGTCTGATACAAACAAGGGAGATCTGAGGATTTCTCGCAGCAGACGCTGCAACTGCTCTTTGTAAAGGCAACCAGCAGGTTTGCTGCTAGCTCATGCTGCAGCCACAGCTGTAAGCGCATGAAAGGCCCCACAATGCAAAGCTCTTGCCTTACACCCCACTGGTCTAGGAACGGGGAGGAAAGAAGGGACTGGACAGGATGAAAACCCAACTAACTAAACCACATCATCCTTCTCTGGAGACTTTCAAAACCTGCCTGGATGCATTCCTGTGCAGACTACCCTAGGTGATCTTGCTTTTGTCAGGGGGGTTGGACTTGATCCCTGGCAGTCCCTTCCAACCTCTAAAGTTCTGTGACTCTATGATACAGGAGGCTAATTAAATGTTTAAAAAGAGAGTGAGGACCTAATTTTTGAATCCAGCACTCAGTCTAGAATTTACCCTTGTAAGAGATTTTGATTCTTTTTTTGCCAGTGTAAGAAATTGGTATGGAGCTTGTCTGCAAGCAGATTTCTGCTCACACACAAGTAGGGTCAGAATCTACCTCCAGTCATCTGCAAACAGGCCAAGTTTCCACTCTAACTTGCACTAGAAAGGGCTTTGCAAGCCACCAGAGTAAATGGTATCAAATCAAAGTCTGTGTCATCATGCTGTAAAAGCTCTCATAAGCCTTGTTTGGAAGCCTTCCCCTCCCAACTTGCTCCCTTCTCCTCCATTTGTTTGTGTACAAGTCTTCCTTCCTTTTCTACTACAGGATATCTTTATAAAGGCAGTGAGAGCAAACTCCCTTTTATTAAAACAAAACAAGAGAACACAAACATCAGAAAACAACAAGTGGGTGAACCCCAACCGTTGGAGGCAGAGGAAAAGCTGCTATAGCTGCTCCGCTCCCCTGATGGGGCCCCCAGCCCTGGCGCCCTCCCTCTTGCTCTCCTTGCAGCTCTGCTGTCACCCGTTTTACAGACCACACGATTACACACAGCTTTGCATCAGCCTCGGCACGGCCATACATTCTATATGCTTTTAACCAGAAATCCATTTACAAGCTAAACGTATGCTAGTTTTATTTTATGGCAGAGTGACAAGCACGGTACTGGAGTCCCCAGGCGAGCCCAAGAGCTCACTCTGCTCCTGCTGGCTCCTCAGGCAAACGTCTTAGGAGGCACCTTCCCCTCCTTTTGGACAGCAGCCCCTGCCCCTCCACTGCAGTTCAGCTGCCTCTGCAGCACTCCATTTCTAGAGCACGATCAGCAGTGCTGTTATACCACAATCACTTGCTGAATAATAACCAACTCTCAATGTCCTCAAGGCAAAAAATAGCCCCAAATCACACTGACACTATCAACACTGTCTAGCAACTACATCTGGACTGATTTTCCCTGCATTGTGCTTCCTCAACGCCTAGCTAATCTGCAGCGAAGTTTTTTCAAAGAATGTTCATTAAAAGGATGTAAAGAAATGTAAACTATCACAGAAGAGGCATTCCCCATCTGTTTTTTTGTGTAAACAGCTTCATGTATCTCATGTTACCGAACCAGAACTGCTCAAAATGGACATGTCTCATCTATTGACAGTAAACAAGCTTTTACCCATCTGAATGAGACAACATGCACTTTATTATTCACACTTAGGAAAGCTGCCAGTTGTACTCCCTGTCCAGGAAGTCTGAATGTTTGCTTTTCTATCTCCATTTGCCAAATATAATTGGTTGCTATGTCAGTTTATTTTAAATCAGATCCCATAAGAAAAAAAGAGAGGGAGAGAAGTGGGGGAGGAGGGATGCTTTTAACTTCTCAGATTTTGGAACATTTTATCCTTTTAACTTGCAAGACTGCCTGGAGAAGGAAAGCACACTTTCCAAGAGAATGAAGTGACTGATGTTCTCTGTAACACAGTTTACTTGGTTTAGCACTCTCATTTAGTAAGACTTGTGCTTGTGCCTTCCTAAACATAGTGAATGATTGCTATTAAGACAGGTATTATATTGGCAGATACTTAAATTTGGAAGGGTTTCTGCATCCATGCACATGGTAAATTTTTTTCTGTTTTTGTAAATTGGGTTGTGGCAAATCTCTGCTACTTTCCCTTTAGTCTTGGGTTCTCTCTGGGCAGGACCAGCACTACTGTGTAAAGCTTTCAACCACCTTTCATGTCCTTTAACTGACTGGAAAAAAAGATCAGAAGTAGAGGGTCCTTTTGCAGAAAAGTCAGCTACAATTCTTTCTCTGTTGCTATAATTCTAGCTTCCCCTTTCTCCTCCCTCGCTACTGATGTATTTTAGGACAACTGTACTCCATGCTGAATTGTGTCAGAGAATCTAGAATATTCCAAAGCACAATTTTGATGCTCTGGCAGGAATTTTTCATGATGGAAATCAGCAAAAGCCCCACATGAAAGAAACTCAACACAACAATCCTTGTTCAATATTTGGGAATGAAATTCTACTTAGTTCTTCTCTGTTATCAATTGTTTGAGGTTTTCATGTTACCAGCCTATCAAGATGAACAAAAGAATTCATTCATATAAAGCTAGCTTTCTCCATGCTAGAACGTGTCTGCCAGTAGAGACAGATTGATAAGACTATATTGGCAACTCCCAAAATGTGCTCTTTTGCTCTACTGCACATAGCACTGCAGCAACAAACTTACTTCACACATCCCAAGCTGCTATTCTCCACCAGCACTTTTGTTCATGCTCTGTGTATCACCAAAACACATTTTAAGAATGAACTCATATTTTCCAATCTTTAGCCTAAATCATGCATTAGAAACCCAGTCTACTTGCAACAAAAGATGAGATCCCTGAACACAATTCAGCAATGCATGAACTCTCTGGTGGCAAAAGACAGCCACTCTGCAGATGAAATTTAGCTTTTTTTTCCTCCTAATTTTAATATAAGTCTGACGCCAGCTCTAAAATGTTTCCACTACAGTTGGATTATCTTGTCTACCACAATAGTCATCCTTGAGGAGGCTGTCCTGCCAGAGCCCTCACTGCACTCTGCTCCAAATTGTGCTTGGTAGATGTACGAAATTATGCACAGAAAAAAAAAAGAATTGCAGAGGAGCATAGGTTCACTTTCACAATCCTTTGAAAATCTGAATCAGATTAACTTCCTAGATATTTTTTATCATTTCTGAGATTCTCTGATCTGAGTCACAATGTCCCCTTCCTTTCTTTTCTTCTCATTTACTGCATTTTGCCTGGCCTTCTTCTCCAGTTATTTTCATCTCTCAAACACAAAACCAGAGCAGCTGCCCCCTCCACTGCTTGTACATAGTCACTGTGATTGATATACATTGTTAATGTAACTCTTTTAATGGGGTTGGTCCAAGTCCTGGTGTTGGCTTCAAAGTCCTTCTTGACTCTGATACACAACATGTGTCCAGAGACAGCTCTGTATACAAGTACAGATTGAACTTCAACAAATGCAGGACTAATGATGTTAATTTAACAATTGTTTAAATTGCTTGTTAATAAAGGCCACCTATTTGGAAATGACTTTCCTAACTTACACATCTATTCATTGAAACAGCAATTAATTTTCTCTCACCATGTTTCAGTGGTACACGAGGCATAATTATACTATTTATCCATATTATCACACCCTTTAAATTTTCCACATTTGCCTCAATTCCAAACAAGGAAGTTTCATACACAGCTGATGCATTTAGAAGTATTACACTGCTTATACAAAGTTGTACTGCCAACTGGAAAAAAAAATCCCACAGGGTTCATTTTTACTTTTTTTTTTTCCAAATTAACATAAGCTCTTGAGTCACAATATTTACACAAGCTCTGACCTGACAGGGACGGATTTTCACTCCTAAATAACTTGTGTGAGGTATTAGATGCTGAAAAATCCCTGCAGTGGGCCACAGGAGAGTTTCAGTGCTACAGAGCTGCACAGGTTTGGAATAATTGACCTCACATTCTCTCTGTCTCCCAGAGGTCTTGGCACTATCTTCCAAGGTCAAAAGTGGCATTAGCTGGGAGTCCAGCATGCTGTAGGGATTCTAAGAGACCCTGCGATCCACAAGCACCCCAGGTGTGGTGCTGCAAATCAAGACCCCCAGCATTTGTCTGTACCACCAACAGAATGATCCTGAAGCTTCCTCCTCTCCCAATACAGTACTGTATTTCTGCTAATTTAGTTTAGTATGGAAAACAAGTACCTGAGGAGTTATTGAAAAATTATCTATGCATAAGGGCTGCGCCAGTTCAGGCACATTGCTGCTTATCCAGTTGGACAGAACTGTGTGAGATTACATACAACTTCCACCAATTTAACAGTTGAAGAATGGAGGAATAATTAATTTGGGGAAAAATTTTATGTAAATGAAAGCCTAAGAAACACTTTCAAGTCTACTTATATTCAGAATATGTACACGTCAGAATATGTCTAAATAAAGCACTCCCTTATCCGCTGGGCCCAGGCTTTGTACTGGTCACATCATATCCCCTGTTATCATCAGCCCAACTTAGTAACTGAAAAATAATATTAAAAAGGAGTATGGGAACCAAAAGGGATCCATTAACTGAAATGATAACTAAATTTGAAATGCAGAGATGCTAATGATGATAATTCACAAGCCAGGAATATGCAGTTTTACTTCATGCCCCATATGAGTTCTCAAGATTCATGTTTAAAATTATTTTAGCAAATTTTAAATCATGTTGATAGTTCACCTTCCTTTAGGGAAGATCAACTTTCAATCTGCTGATACACACCAAGAGGTTCACAGGAGGAGTTGCTGCTGGAAAACACTCTAGTAAGAACAGAGAGCAAGAAAAAAAGTCCAGGACAGCCACTGCTGGCCACACCTCCCTTCTCCTCCCACCCTGCAAGAATTCAGGCCACACTGTATTTCCTGGGGTGTGATGTGCACAGAGGCTTGTAAGAGCCCTGCTGCTTACCTGTGTGTGAGTAGATGAACCAGAGTGCTCCTGTGAGCAGGGCTCCGATTACAAATGCTGCAAAGGCAATGCCCACGACAGTCAGCGTGTCCAGACCGTAGAACACAGCTACAAAGGTAAACACAAAGAATAAGGACTTTTTATTTCCAGTGGCAGTACGACTTTACAGAATTCACCCTGTAACCCTTTCATGAAAAAGAGTTTTTAAAAATTTCATCATTAATTAAGCCCTGTTTTGAAGAACAGAGTAGAGGATTTGCATCAAGGAAATAGAAGTGATGCTTTCCGAGACTGGCTTCAGTCCAACCAAATGTTCCGCATCACAAAGCAAAACCCCAGCTCAGCACACCCAAATCTGGAAAATGTTGCAAAATTAAAGCATTTTCAGCTGGATGTTAATAACTTGTTTTCAATTAAATTCCCATTTATCTTACAAATGTGTTTTAAAAGGGCTAAGGCTTTTGGCAAAAGATGCTTTCCGTTTAAATGCCCCAAACTTCAAGCACACTTTCCCCTGCATCTCCTGCAAGCTTGGTCTGAAATCTAGGTGGAGAACGGAACTGCTATTATGAAGGAAGAGAGGCCAGCAAAAAGTCAGCAAAAACATAAATAGAAACAATTGTTTTTCACATTTGGCAATGCTTTCAATAACTGAAATTAATCCCAGAACACAAAAATAGAACCACACACAAATCGCTTTCTAGGGGAGAGGCCCTTTGCAGTACATTTCAAGGGGAACAGCATCTGATTCCTAGATGTATTGCCCCCCAATATTAACCACCCCCACAGAAAAACTTTCAGCTTTTCTTTTTGGTGATTAGCAGTACTTCAAAAAATTTATAATCACTCTTCTAGCAATCACATGGAGGAAATGATTCTTATAGAACTGATCTCTAGGCTCAGTGTTTTTAATGTTTTAGAGTGCACAGAATGGCTTCAACCAGTGAATAACATTTTACTGACTAAGCTGGCCAGGAAACAAGCTGACTGGATCTTCTCAGTCCACAAAACACAACCAACACTCTCACTTTACACATTCTTTCATCCACCAGATGTCCATATGGACATCCCCCAGCGCAACAGCTTCTGAAATCCTCAGGGCCATTCCCCTTTTCCACTTTCGACAAACGTATTCTCCAGCAGCTCCTTTTGGCAAGGGCCTTTAGGACTCACTTCTGGGTGCCTGTGAGTAAGTTTTCATATACATCACCCGACAGATAGTGGCTTGAAAGGTTTTTCTCCCATTTCTTCTAGGAGGCTTTTTCTGATTCTTTAGACCACATTTGTTCATTTTAAATGCAAACAGAAAAGCCACTCCTAGACTCAACTGTTTTGTTTTTGTTTTCCACAAGTCACCAGATGCTGTCCTCTCCTCTTAAGAGAAAACTTAGTGAAGAGGAGAAAGTCACATGGAGGTTGAAGTGGCAGAACCATAACTTGTCATTCCCCTTGCTATTTTGAGCTAATTCAGTCCCAAAGACAGGGACAAAAGCAAAAAACACCTCTGTCCTTTGCACTTCCTCTTCTAATCTTCCCTTTTCTCCATTCGTTCCTGGTTTTAGCTACAAATCACCTTCACTTTCCTGTTTATTATTGTTATCTAACGTTGCTTCTCTCCTTTTCTTCCCTTTCTGGGGCAGTAATTGCCCCTGGTTAATTCAAGACACCAGGTCAGCAGAATACGTGAAGAGATAAATCCATGAGGTCAGTGATCTCACCTATGGGATGACCTACAAGTGCTGGTGCCAGAGTAAATGGGCATGTGGCCAGACGCAGTATAAGGCAAGTGAAGCACTGAGTAGGAGCTCTGTAAGATGGCATTGCTGCTGAAATCCTAGTATTGGGAAGCAGCAGCCTCAGCAAAGAAGGGGGAAATACACACACAATCAGCAAATAAGGGTGAAGCTCTCAATGGTGTTTTCCCAAATTTGATTTTCACCTACACAAAAGGTCTAAATGCTGCCTGGAATCTCTCAATCAATAACACAGTCAGAATTCTGTTCTGTCCCAGAATTTAACACACACACACACAAAGCTTGAAAATAATTTTCTTCATTGATCTAATACTTTCTAGATTAAAAGAGATTGGTTTAAGAGTTACTTACGTGGCTGTCTCACATTTGGCTTTGGAAGGGCAGGATCTAATTTAAAAACAACAACAAAACAAAACAGAAACCATTAATCAGAGTTCTACATACATTCTCCTAATTGTGCAAGCAGCTTTCAGGATTAAGACATGAACTATACTTGTTACACACCCGGAACTTCAGGAAAGCTGGCCTGAACTCAATAATCTTTCTCAGCTCAGAAAAATTCTATTCGGATATTGATCACTCCTTGGGGGGAACAGATCTACAGTACTCTTCATGCATCATATATTTTGCTGGCAAGTACACTGCAGCCTTTCCTACCCAGATGTCACTGAGTCCGACCCAGAGCGGTTACCCCTACATGGAGCTCTTAAAGAGCAATGATCACAAAGGCTCTTTTGAGGTGATTACAGTCAGCTGACTACACACTAATCACAAACAGGAGATAGCAGCACTCTAAATTCCAAACAAAAAAATTAAACCCAAACATTGTCAGTCACTTATACAGAGGAGTCAGTATTGTGGCACGGTACATACTGCTTTGTCCAAATTGCGTGAATGAGTGTTGATTCACACATTTTCCTGAGTCCTGTTTTCTATTCTGCCTTGAAAGTTGGGTGTTTTTTGTGGGTGTTTTTTTGGGTTTTGGTTTGGTTTTTAATTGCATAAAGAAAACAAAGCTATTATTCTTGGCAAGGATATAAATATCATCATTACTATCAGCATGTAACAGAAAGAGACAAGTAAACATGTGTTTAAAAAACGAAGACTTTAGCTTATATGGCTTCTCTCATCTTTCTCCAAGAATGCCATCTGAAGCACAAGAGCCAGAGATTCTGGCTTCAGATCCAAGGACCTGTTTGGTTAGCTGCAGCTTGCTTCTAGATTGCCCAGTAACCTAGGGATCTCATTTAAATTCTGACTTATCTGACTATGTGCAGTGCAACAGCCATAAAAGGATTTGATAAGATAGTATCCCAATACTTTTTTGTATCTTCAGCAACTGAAAAATAATTTCATTGCTGTGTAAACACAGCCCCTCAAAAATACTGACAATAAATGTATCTGAAGTATTCTTAAACCAAGACTATACTCCTAACTTCTAAAACCTAAATATCACTATTGAACTGCCAGCAATACGCTATAAAATCCTTAGATTCTGAGATACAATCTGCCTGTATTATTGTCACTTGTTCTAACACAAGTATCTCTTCCAGCTCACTCTTGTCAGGCTGGTAGGAAACAGGTGGAACAGTAGCAGGAAACAGGTGAGAACTTAAAGAGGTGTGTATGCATGCATGTGTTTGCTGGAAGTGTCAAGCACACATAACAGCAACAGCCTAACTGAATGTAGGATTTGTGATGAAGGCTGGACTGAAACCAAGGAGTACTGAACAGTACAAACATGGGTAAGGGCACTATCAGATTGTCTAAACACTCCGCTAGCCTATCACAAGTGCCAAGAAAATGCCTTCTGAGATGAGGGAAGAATGAATTTTCCATGCTCATTTTGTCATTGGTCTCTCAACAGAGAATTACAGGCTGTACAACCCATTACCAATTCCCCCCAGTCATTCAGTTCTTACATGTATTTCAATGTGGTTTGCTCAGAGCAACAGAGAGCAATAAGAATCCTTGAGGACAAGGAAGAGCATCTAATCAAAAAAACATCAACAGCCAGCCCTTAGAAATTACCATGATTTTTCTGTACCTTTGTAGGACAGAAACACTTTCTATGACCTGTCTTCTTTTGCTGCTGAAATTATAACCTGAAGGTCCCATGCTTTGCAAAAATCTGAACAATGACACCGGCAGGTTCTTTCAACAGAAGAACATGCATTTCCTAGCACTTAAATGGTCATCCACACACCTTTCACTGGAGGGAGAGAGCATGTGTGTGAAATGCAGGAATGCAAAGGAAAAAGAATGCAGCATGGAGTTAGGTTTTAGACACTTCCAATGGAATCAACGATGTGTAAGTGAGCTAGCAAGTAACTAAGAAAATTAGTAGGAAGAGTTATTTTTATTTAAATATACAGTTATGACTTCTTTTACAGTCAGTGACAACCATAAGCTTATGTCTGAAGAGAAAAAGACAACACCTTTGCAATGGCCAGGTTGTTCTGACTTTTGAGATGTCAAAGTGGACGGCTCCTACATTTGGCTTGGAAAGAAGATCCAATGACAGTAACTCACATAATGTGGTTTACAACAATGAAAGCTGGCTTTCATCACATGAAAGAAAATTAAGACCAAGATGTGTATTTTCCTGTTCAATGGCACAATACAATTTCTTTTCCAATTCTTAGGTTCACTTACTGGCCAATGATGGATGGCATTTGGCTTTTAGAAAAGGGTTTCTTGATTCACTGTGGGACAACTGCATAGCAACAAAGCTATGTAGTTAATGTGCCACTTTGTATTATGTCTGAAAGCAACGATAGGTTGGTAAGATTTCCACCAAACGTCCCACAGTTAGACTAAATCACCCACAATGCAACAAAATGCTCTATCACACTGTTGTCTTGTAACTAATCTCTATAAATTTAGCTTGTCTTTGCACACTAAGACCTTGTGCCTCTGACAAAGACAACATTCTGAGTGAAGCCCGAGACAGGAGCACAATGCTCCACACATCAGAAGGGCAAGAGAGCCCAGAGTACAAGTCTCTTCATTGAAAGCTGAACTTCAGTTGCAGGATTTACTCATTCCCAATTAGCAGAGAGAGCTTCCAAAGAGTGCAGAATCAGGCCCAAAGCATGGCTTTAATTCACTGAGATGAATTTAATTCATAGTGGATCTATCTGTATTAAGAAATTTGTTAAAAAACCCCACAACAACCACCCCAAAACCTAAACACAGGCTGGTCTGGAGAGCAGTAACAGAAATAGTTTATTCTTATGTTCCCTAGCAATGGTGTGTGGTACTTCAAATCGTTCAAAGACTACAAAGCACATACTATACAATGGAGTTTAAAAGGCTTCTGATCACCATGCTTTTGACACTCCCTAGAAAGCATTCCAAAGGTCAAACAGCCTTTGGACACAATTGGAAGATTTTGATGGGCACAAGAAGCCATTGAAGCTTCTGATTAAAATCTCATGCTAAGACAAAAAGAAAAGAAAACACATTTATTTTCTCGTATGAATGCATCAAAACGTGACTGATACTGTTGTCAGAGTGATTCACTAACAAAAACTTCCAAATTAAATGAAACTGTGAAAACAGTTCATAGTTCCTGTCACTCTCAGGGCATATCTGTAAGCTGTAGTACACTTTCACCATGTCATTTGGCATTATCTCATAATGCTCCTCAGCCTTCCCAAGTCCTTCAACCAGTTACTAGCCACAGTCATGTTTATGCAATCATAAAGATTACAAAATCAAACAAGCCCCAAAGTGGAGCTAAAATAGCTTTACACATCTCATCTTTTGCTCTTTAAGTCTAATGATTCTCTCCTCAGTGTCCATCCTTTACTTTACAATCTTGTCAGGCTTTAGCGAGGCCTTTGATACTGTCCCCCACAGCAAACTCCTGGCCAAGCTGTCAGCTTGTGGCTTGGACAGCAGCACTGTGCTGGGTTAGGAATTGGCTGCAGGGCTGAGCCCAGAGAGTGGTGGTGAATGGTGCCACATCCAGCTGGCAGCCAGTCACTAGTGGTGTCCCCCAGGGATCGGTGTTGGGCCCCATCCTGTTCAATATCTTTATTGATGATCTGGATGAGGGAATTGAGTCCATCGTCAGTAAATTTGTAGATGACACCAAGCTAGGGGCAGGAGTTGATCTGTTAGAGGGTGGGAGAGCTCTGCAGAGGGACCTTGACAGGCTGGACAGATAGG
Organism: Dryobates pubescens; assembly: GCF_014839835.1. Classification (NCBI taxonomy): domain Eukaryota; kingdom Metazoa; phylum Chordata; class Aves; order Piciformes; family Picidae; genus Dryobates; species Dryobates pubescens. The sequence continues at coordinate 17,113,715 of NC_071622.1, read as the reverse complement.
CAGAGTCCAACGGCATGAGATTTAACACATCTAAGTGCTGGGTTCTGCACATTGGCCACAACAACCCCATGCAGTGCTACAGGCTGGGGTCAGAGTGGCTGGAGAGCAGCCAGGCAGAAAGGGACCTGGGGGTACTGGTTGATAGGAGGCTGAACATGAGCCAGCAGTGTGCCCAGCTGGCCAAGAAGGCCAGCGGCATTCTGGCCTGTATCAGGAATAGTGTGGCCAGCAGGAGCAGGGAGGTCATTCTGCCCCTGTACTCAGCACTGGTTAGGCCACACCTTGAGTACTGTGCGCAGTTCTGGGCCCCTCAGTTGAGGAAAGATGTTGACTTGCTGGAACATGTCCAGAGAAGGGCAACAAAGTTGGTGAGAGGTTTGGAGCACAAGCCCTATGAGGAGAGGCTGAGGGAGCTGGGGTTGCTTAGCCTGGAGAAAAGGAGGCTCAGGGGAGACCTTATTGATGTCTACAACTACCTGAAAGGAAGTTGTAGCCAGATGAGGGTCGGTCTCTGCTCCCAGGCAACCAGCACCAGAACAAGAGGACACAGTCTCAAGCTGTGCCAGGGGAGGTTTAGGCTAGATGTTAGTTCTTCACAGAAAGAGTGATTGGCCATTGGAATGGGCTGCCCAGGGAGGTGGTGGAGTCACCATCACCGGAAGTGTTTAAGAAGAGATTGGATGAGGCACTTGGTGCCATGGTTTAGTTGATTAGATGGGTTTGGGTGATAGGTTGGACTTCATGATCTCGAAGGTCTTTTCCAACCTGGTTAATTCCATTCCATTCCATTCCACTCCACTCCATTCCATTCCATTCCATCCCATGCAATAATTTGTTATCCCTAAATATCTATTTACAACCACAATGATAAATGATACAGCAAAGAACAGAGTACTGCCTTTGGACTACAGTTGCTGGAAGCACACTGCTATAGTCATACTTCTGACACCCATGTTGTTGTGTAAAACAGCATTTCTGTCTCAATGCCTGGCAAAACCACATGTCCAGAGATCAATAACAAAAACTGAAAAGCAGCAATGAACTACCTTAATGATTGCTGCCAGGGAAATGTTTAAACAAGAACATCTTTAAAAACACAGTATCAGCACAAGATTGTACGATGCCACATATTTGGAGTAATCCTTCAGTTCAAGCAGCTGCATGTTACATGATTATTAAATGGTTCAAGATCATTTTCATACCTTCTGGTTTTCCTTCATGTGTTATTACAACAAGGGGCTTGGTGAAGGTTTTCTTGTTGTGCATCATGGCCAAGATCATATCGACATTGAGAGAGGTGCAAGCTTCATCAGGGGGAATGCACTGCAAGTGGAAAAAAACAGTGTGAAGTCAGGAAATCACCTGTCTGCCAGGAGAACTGTGTCAGCTGCTCAGCTGCTTCATTATCAGTTTTATCCTAAATAATTACCTTTGCCAGTTTGTTACACAGGGGTTGTTTTGAGGCTCTCCAATTTTTCTGTGTAAATTCTTAGATGTGCTTCAGGGCATGACTTTTACCCTCATTAGGAATCCTCTAGCCTTTATGATAGCATTACTATTGAACTTAAATGGTAGTCATTATTTTATTTTACGATAAAAATCTGGTAGTCAAAACTGTAGCCACCAACACGTATGTTGATCAACAATGACAAATCATCTCTAAAAAATACATTTGATGGGGGATGTGCATAAACCCCACAGTAAAAATAAATTCCAAATTCTCAGAAAACATTCTTGAACAACTAATCTGCAACCATTTCTGTTAAACATGAAAAAAAATTTGGCAATTCCTCTTTGTAGCAATCAGACTGCTATATTACATGATATTCTCCATGTCTCGGGAAATTAAATCTACTAGTTTTTGTGCTTTGGGTGTGCACAAGAGGACACAGTCTCAGGCTACGCCAGGGGAGGTTCAGGCTGGATGTTAGGAAAAAGTTCTATACAGAAAGAGTGATTGCCCATTGGAATGGGCTGCCTGGGGAGGTGGTGGAGTCGCCATCACTGGAGGTTTTCAGGAGAAGACTTGATGGGGTGCTTGGTGCCGTGGGTTAGTTGTTTGGGTGGTGTTGGATTGGTTGATGGGTTGGACGCGATGATCTTGAAGGTCTCTTCCAACCTGGTTTATTCTATGTATTCTATGTATTCATGTGATATGCATAGCAAAGATATATCTGAAGCACTTGTGCAATAAAAAGCAATTTCTATTTATCCTACATAAGCATCTAATGAAATTTAAGCAGAAACTGTAAATGGTGCAGTCAAAATACACAACCTCATAACTCTTAAAGATCTTGAGCCCAGAGACAGCATATTGATTACATCAATTCCATGGAAAATAGTTTATTCAATGCACAAATTAAAAAAAAAAAAGTAAAAAAAGACCCCAACCTTATTTTCACCTAAATCACAAGTTCAGACTTTAATAAATTACTGACCTTTGGCAGCCCTTCAATATCTTTGTCTTGGTGTGTACACAAAGTCAACTCGCAGTGAAGAAAGAGCAGAGAGATGTTGAACATTGGTTTGAACATGAAGCTAAATCTTTTTTTGTCCTTCTGCGCATACGGTATCGGAAAGTTCACCTTCTCACTGCTGTAGAATTTAACAGATTCATCTTTAGGACAAATGTTTTCTATAATGGTGTAGTCAGACATTCTATCTGGATTTGAAAATGGGGAAACAAAGCACGTTTGAATGGCAAAGCCCAAGGATCTGTCAGCTTTAGTCACAGACACCTGCATTGAAAAGAAAGAGACAGTAAGATCGCAGAAATGACATTTTTAGTTCACATTTCATTAACATTTTCAACAACTTTGCAAAGCAATTTTCCAGTGCTACTCCCAATATGAACTAAATGTTAAGGGTAGACTGTTGAACTGAGAGGCAGAAAATCTGTGACTTCAAATCCAGCAGCTGTTTATCAGCATAAACAGGCATAAATACAGCAATCCTGCATCTTTCTGAAAGCAGATGAAAAATCCAGTGCAGACCAGACAAGCTGGTAAAGACTGCAACTGCCACCTGAGATGGCACTGCTTCCCTTAGGCACACAGACTATAGTAAGAGCTGCATGGATGTCAATTACTAATTCCATGTTTCTGTATCTGTTTGAAACTTCAACGAAAAAGGAAAACAAAAACACCACACAAAAAATGGAAGGAAGGAAAGCAAAAAACCCAACAACCCCCCCATCCAACCCAGCCAACAAAAACAAACCAAACACCAACAAAACAAACAAAACAAAACCACCCCAACAACAAAACAAGCCACAAAACCCCAACCAATGAAAAGAACCCAAATCATAGAACATAAAATCCCAGGAACAGACAGAACAGAGAAACTACCCCCAGCCATGAGAAGAATGCAGAGGCAGAGAGGAGGTCATGGTCTGACTGGTGGGTGGCATTCCTGTACTGGGGAGGTGGGGGAGCCTCCTGAAAAGCCATAATTTCTTGTGAAATAATTGTTTTAGTTTATTGCCAGTCTGAAATTCATGTTCTTCTATGAAAATAAAATCTTCCAGAGTACTGATGTTCAGCTGGATTGAAATGCAGGCAACAAATGCTACAGAAAAATTTGGGGGGGGGGGGGGGGGAAGTATTGCTCTTAACAACAGAAGTGCTGTGTCTAACCATTAATGCTGCCCAATGAAAAACAGTTCCATAAGAAATCATTTCCTTCTTAGAATGTGTACTTAAATCCAAATGTGCTGCATGTATATTTAAGGAAAAGAGAGAATTCTTACAGATTATGACCCAAGTCAAAACCCAAAATACATTTGCTAATAACAAAATAAATTAAAAAGAAAAAAAAGTTGGAGTCACAGAGGCTGAGAACTGATAGATTTTCCACTGCAAGGAGAAACAGGAGGGAAAAGGCAAAAAAAAATGGCTACTGCCAGGACAGGTGATAAAGAAATCAGAACATCTGTCTAAATAAACAGCTCCAGAACCAGATAAATCCAGAGGGCTCAGAGCCAGTGGAATTCATCCCAGATCACTGAAAGAAGCAGCCAGTTTTATCCAAATGAAAAAAAAAATGTGTCTTTTATAAACACATTTACAACTGAGTGTGACATACTTTCTTTTTGCTTCAACTGCCTTAAGTACTTTTCACTGTGTAGAGAATGCAAAAGAGACAATGCACTGAAACAATACAAAACCCCACACTGGTATCAAATGGGCCACTGTGCTTACCATGTGCAACATGGGCTCACAAAGAGTAACTACCTTGTGCAAGGGAAACATGGCACAGCAATGCTTTGGTCAATATACTCATCTTCCTGGTCTTCTAAGTGCACCACTTGTGATTTACTCGTCTATAAACTGGTTTCCAGTTTTTGCTGACATTTCAGCTCTTGCATTTATTAATGCCTACTGTCATTTGAAAAATGCAGAATTCTTTTCACATGACTCTCTTTAGAAATACTGACTGCATTGGTCATAAGCAACTTAGCAACTCATGGAAATGTTGTCAGGTCCAAAATGGACTGCAAGTTATGGGGACCTGGCTGTTAACTTTGCTGGTCTTATTTACCCACAGCTGTTAGATCTTGTGTGACAGCACTCAAAAATATTGTAACTGATGTTTGTAAGTGGATCAGAGAGAGATCACAATCTGTGTTATCTTTGTAACCCCAGTACACCAGCATGGGGAAGACACAGACTTGTCATCATTTTCTGCATGTATACATCTTTCAGATGCAATTCAGCCATATTACCCAATAAAATAAACCCTGAAGTCTTCATCAGAAAATGCCAGTTCAGAGCAAAAGATCAGAGACTACCTTTAAGTTCTGAAGTGAAAAGCAGATTTGGCAAGAATGACCAATTTACTTCACAGTTAAATTCATCTGTTTTGCAGAAATCCTTTGGTCTTGACCCAAGACATTGTCCTGCTTCTTACCCTACAGTTCCTGTTCTCTGCAGTCATTAAAATACCTACCTGTCTGCCTAAGGCAACGGCACAATGAAACCTTTCAACTGACAAGAACATATCTGGTTCAGTTATGTGGCCTTGGCAAAGCATTTCCATTAATTTGTTTCTCAGTTTGTTACCTCTACGTATATTGGTCCATTCTCATCAACAGAGAAGAGTCCTTGGGAGGGAGCAAGAAACAGGTCTGTTTTATACAGCTCCATGTTGAAGGTCACATTGGTGATGTGTGGTTCAGGAGGCCAGAACATGCCTCTGTCATCCTCTGGCTGGTGCAGTGTGCAATTAAACTGAAATGAAAAAAACAATACAATAACACCCTGAGTCAGGAGTGGTAGCTGCATAAGGAGAAATTTGGAGCATAAAATAGAGGCCCACCCATGCCCTACCTCCTTAGTGCAAATCTTCAATGGGGTCACAAGAAATAGAAGTGAGAAGAAATGTGTTAGAAGACAGATTAATTGCTATACAATTAATGCAATAATGCAAAATAATGCAAGATGTGAAGTGCCTATTACAACAGACATCTCTCTATTGTCAGGTGCAAACCTGAGAGTAACGTACCGCTATTTCAGGCCAGGTCGAGAAAGCAACATCTCCCTCATCAGCATCCCCTGGAAATCCATTATCACCTGATTCCATGTCATCATCATCAAAGCCGCTGCTTTCAGCTGGTGATGACAGCTGAATGACAATCTGCACAAAAGGTATTGCGAATGCATAAAATTAGTTGATAACTGAGCACTCTCTCTTTGGGGTTATTATTTTCCTCTCTCTTCACAACAATGCACAGGGCAAAAGAAGTGCACCAGCTAAGCAGATGGTGAAAGCACATCTTAAACAACCTTGTGCTGAGCATGTAAGACATGTAGGCTATATTTAGAGAATGCTCCTTAGTTTTCCTGCCAGAATTCAGAGCCAGCAAAGACACCATTCTGGGTGCTGGTGTCTGAATGAGCAGCCTAGCATTTCCATTCTATTTCTGGTATTTCTATAACCAACACTGGAAAAAAAAGAAATGGCTTTCTAAAGTGGTTTTTGCAACTTACAATTTCCTTAATGCACTCACAGAAAAATCACTGAAAGTGTTCAGGTCGTTAAAGGATTTTCTCTTATGTCATTTGCATTTGTTTTTTTCAGAGCTGTACAACTGAAAACATGATGTCCATTTCTTATTTTCCCCCTTCTTTTTCTCTGAATTTCTACTGAAATTCCCCCCCACCCCTCATTCTCCTTTTCAACTTTTCCATTTCTTCACCTGAAAATTCCCAGTTTTCCAGTGTTCCACACTCTGCTTCTGTAGGCCCTGCCACCCTTCAGCTAGTCCCCTCCCTTCCAGGACTTCATCTTTGTTTTCTTGGACATAGAGTAACTCTTAAGAAGTGACATACATTTGCTGAGACTCCACATGTGGTGTTTGTTTTTTAGGAGAAATGATCCCAAATACTTAAAGATACCATACATGGCTCAGAATCCCAGTGAGTATCCAAGACATGATGAAGAAAGGAGAGGTGGCAAATATCCATTTTAGTTTGGGTCATAATAGGCAGTATTTAGCTCCAGACACGTGCTAGTCTGTAGTTTGGAAATGTTTCTATCCACAGTCTTGTTTTGGGATTTTTTTTCCTACAGTTAGGTGCTACAGAGTTGCCAGTATTGAATGATTTTAACCAGGCAAGGTCAGATTAGATTGCCTTAGCTGTGTTTGGGTTGGACCAGAGACTTTCCATCATTTGCCAAGGTTACTTCTATGTACTGGAAAGCTCAGAATGAGAAATGTGTCATTACTTTCCAACCCAGATTAGCTGCACTGTACTCAAGCTCATAAACTGAGCCAGTCTGGAGGCAGTCTCTCCAAATCCAACTAGGCTCCTTAGCATCATCACTCATATAGAAGTACTGGAGTCCCCTCATCATGTGCATCAACTGATAGAAAATACAAATCCAAATTAGAAGAGAGAAGCCTTCACAGATCTCTTTTCCTCACATTTTGAAGGCCTTTTTTCACACACAATTTTGGAATAAAAAAACTCCCTTAAAATAATTCAATGTAAGAAGTAAATGGTATTGCTTTGTGCAAATAAAGCTTCATTCCTATTTCTCCTTGAACTTTAAGGTCCCTCCCAGCTCAAGCCATTCTATGATTCCTTACAGCTATGTAATATTGTATGGATAGATCAAAGTTGCATAGGGAAAGGTGGTGGAACCTCTCAGATGGTCCTCAAAGCGCAGTTTTTAAGAAGCATTTAGCTAAAACTCCTTCTTTTTTCCTTTGTGATACTATCAGAAGCACACTGAACGTGCAGCCTTCACACCTCCCTGCATACAAATAAAGACTATAGCTGCAACTAGGTTTGAGCTAGACAGGAAAACATCAGGATGCCTCTTTTTTGCTAAGACTAAAGCTAACAACAATGACTTCCTTGTACCACTATGATATGCAGTGCAGAAGGTGATTCCACTTTGTAAAATACTCACAGAGTTAAAATAAACAATCTTGTTCAAAATGTATGCTGTCCGAGTCCCACATTCGTTCAGCAAAGACTCCAGAATGAAATGGGTGCCATTCATCCTGGCTTTGCAGGAGTGATCCAGCAGCGAGAGCTCTGTCCTTGTGTAGCCGCTAGCCTGAAACAAAGGCGCTTTGTGAGTGGCTGAAACACAATTGTGTTGCTCTTGCTTAAAGTGCAGCTCAGAATACTGTTCATGACTGCTGACAGGAGGAAGTGAAATTCATTGTACTGACATCCAGGGAAGGTCACTCTCTAAATGCTGTTATACATGACAGATGGAATAAATGTAACAGGGAACAAAGAAAACAACAGGTTCATTATTAATCTGCTGATTAATAATGCTGACTCTGTTTGGTCTGAAATGAGCTAAAACAGCTGTCTGTATCAGGCTCTTTTCCACAATGCACATGGACACAAGTAACCTGTCAGCTGGTAGATGGTAAAGACTGATCTATTCTGGTCTCACACAGCTATCAAAAGCAGCTTCTTTGTGCTTTGGAGATTAAAAATTCTGACTGATGCTTGAGTACAGTGATTTTTTCACAGAATCAACCCTGCAAAGCTTTAATCAGAAATCCCTTTACAAAATACCAGACTGTTGCAAAGAGGAAACATGACCCTGAGTTATGGCAAAGAGTATCTACGGTATAGCTCCCTCACCAAACTGATATTTGGTGGGGTTGGGTGGTGATGGCTGTAGATCTTAAAATGTTTTGGTTTTCAATCAAAATAAAATCAAACAATCTGCAACAAAAAGTCTGCCAAAACATGAGAATAAGAGATGACACCAACCTGCAGAGAGTCTTTTTCCACAGCTACTCTCATGACTTTGTCATCACACTTTATTGACAGGGCCACATCAGCACTGCCCTGAACCTCTTCAGGTTCTTTTTGTTTTGAGAGGGAATGCTCAAAGTCATGATTTATTAATGTATCCACTGAATCCTTGGATGGGAAGATTCCTTCTCCCACTGTGTCATGTCTTCCTCTGTTAATGTGAAAAGGAAATGTCAGGCCATCACTTAATGCAGGATTCTTTGGGGCAGGCAGTGGGTTAGCACCCAGCAATTCTGTCAGCTCTGGAGGAATTGAATGGTCTTCTTCATCATTCATCTCTTCTGGAAGGAATGGAAAGGAAAAAAAAAAAAAAAAGAAAAAAAGTAAGATTAAAGAAAAAGGACCAAACAAAACAAAGAAGGGAAAAAAGATAACACTGGGTATTTTTCCTATGCAGAAATGAAGCTCTGGAAGGACATCCGGAGCAGCATCTTTGTACTTTTCAGGTTACTGGCCACAATTCCTTCACTGTTTATTGTTACTGAGGCATCAAATCATAGTATATTTAGTTTCCTTTAGTTATCTGCCTTTTAAGAGCTGAAAATAAACTTTGAGGAGTGGGCCTTTTATGTACAACGACAACCACATAAGTTAAAAAAAAGAAAAAAACAAATTAAAAATCACATATTCAGCAAATACACTGTTTTAGAGCTGCTGAAATAACCTAAGTGCAAATCATTGTGTGAAATTCTTCCTTTATCTGCCCCATCACAAACAGTACTTTTAGTGGTTAAAATTCAGAATTAGTGAAAAAGCAGATGCAACTCCTTTACACCTTCACATCAGCCAAATAACTAATTGGTGGAGTTTTTAATGGTTGCATTTATTCCACTAGCTCAGATGTCTATGGTAGGCCAGCTTAGTCTCTATAACAATTAAGAAGTCTATTTAATTGTCAAGGAAACACTGTGCTCACACTTTGGAAGGGAAAAATAATAAAAAAATTCAAAGCTGGGTTTATTAACTAATGTGATATTCAGTTGCTGAAGTCCATTCCAATGAACACTGAGCGTGGTCAGCTATAACCAGCTTGTGAGTTGGATAAACTACAACCATTTAATTCCACCAGCATCAGGAAACAACACAATTTGCCTGGACTTTACTAATCAAAACCCCACAGATTCTACCTTTTTTGTTAATTTTTTTAACCGACACTCCTCAATATTACCAGCAGTCTTGAAGCAGTGAAAGGGATGCAACCTCCAACAACAGAGCTTCACAACTAAGAAAGCACCTTTCAAATCCTTGAATTCCTGGAAATACAAGATAAACTCTATCTTCAAGCTTACCTGTGTCTTCAAGTTGCAGATGAAATCTGTTAGCGACAGGGGCTTTTGTGTAAGAAGTAACTGGACTATAGTTATGCTCATAAGCCCACTTGATCAAACTCTCATATGATGAGGGAATATCAGGTATTATTGATTTACTCATAGTCATGGATCGTTCTGTTTCTTTTCCAAAACCAACACTATTTGATGTCTGTAAACAACAACAGCAGAAAAAAACCAACAAACCAATAACTTGGTACACTATTTACCATTTCAGGATACTTAAAATCTAATTATGACTAGCTGACTAACATGTTTCTTTATTAAATAACAGTAAACTGAGAACACCTGGGAAATAAAACCAAACTTTGCCGCCTTTGTCACAGAAGTGCTGCATGCATGGAGAAAAGATGCACTCCTTCCTCCCAGACTCTGCCCAGAGTACGATAATCTAAGTAGTCAGAAAGACAGAGTTACAGCCTTTTATATAATGCTGTATATTCTTCAAAACTGACTTCTGAGGGGAAGTGAACTCTGACACCTGAAGATGACAACTGATTTTTCAAATGTCCCCTTTGTTTGATTTAGAACATTACTTAAGCTACCTATGGGAAAACATTTGTTCAAATGAGCATTACTAAAAAAAGGCAAAACGTAGCATGTTTGTGAAGTAGTGCTGATACCAGCTAATGCTTTAAATTCAGCTGTCACTGAGGACACTTTGTGCCTCTCTGAATGAGCTTCATACTTCCTGCAAAATGATGAGTAGGCTAAACAGGAATGAATTAAATGCTTAATAGAAGGGTGAGTGACAGTATGCATGTTTGTGCAAGGCCAAACTACTTAAAAGACAAAATATACTTCCTGCATGTATATCAATTTTAAAATGTAATATACAATGTAAGTTTTACACATTGATACTCATAAATGCACTCAACGACCTCTTAGTTTTATCATTAAGTAACTACAAATAACAGCTTGTCAAAGATGACCGTGGAATACACACGAGTCACACAATTGCTTAGCTGGTGTTTTACTCTAAGTGCTTTATAATAATAATAATGATAATAATAATAAACCAGGTTGGAAGAGACCATCAAGATCATCGTGTCCAACCCCTCAACCAATCCAACTCACCTAAACAACTAAACCATGGCACCAAGCACCCCATCAAAAGTGCCACATTTTCTTGTCCAAATGGGCAAGTCAAAGGAATAAAACAGTCATCTCTAGCTGTTAGAGGGGCAGTTAGAAACTGTTCACGGTATTACACTTTAACTTGCTTTTAAGTGCTTGGCATCTTAAACATGTATTCATACAAAGCTAAGTACATATGTATTTATTCACAACATTACTGTTACAACAATCACATCAATGACTAAAGAATAAGCTGAACACACACAGAGCAGGAAAAGCATGAGAATGTACTTATCAATGCATTTGAATTGCACTTTCTATATGCAGATGATACTATTGAAAACTCTACCACAAACACTTTCATTTCCATTCGTGATTACTTTCTCCACAATCTTTAAAATCCCCACTGTTAATTATTTTCCATTCTACAACACTAAAAGATTGACTGCCTTGATCTCTTGTCCAAATCACTTTCAGTGGTCATATAGACCTACTATGAGGCTACCCCAACTTTGCTCAATGTCCCTCCCTGCTTGCCTCCTCTTTATTTTTGGTGTCATGAGGAGACAGCTGAACAAATATTATCTCAGAATTTTACTGTCCTAGATGGCAACTGACCATTTCCAGGGTGTGTTTTCATGTTTCCATTACACACTGAGCTTGTATGCGTTCAGTCCTGCATCACCCCTATGAAGAAAACTGAGCACAAGGCTTTCAGGAATGTCCATACCTTCTTCCATTTGCCTTCCTTGCCAACACCTTCAAGCAGAATTTATGAAACCAGGCATTCAGAGACACCTACTAACCTACTCAGAATAGAGGGAGATCATTTCAGAAACTGGTGGGCTGCTGTTCTCATAGAAAGCACAGTCCCTCCACACTTTTGAAACCCTCAGAGACTTGGTTCTGTGCATTTCACCTCTCCCTCTTTGCTCAGCACGCTTACTGTCACTTCTTTGTCCACTGTGCAACCCTTGGTTTTGTAACAGGGCACTTAATCCAAAGGAAACAACGTGAACGAGTCCACAAGCACAGAGGGTTGATGCAAGGACAGACTGCAAACAGGAGTTCCACAGCCTGGGAGGAAGCACTGCATGTCAATTAAGTGCAATTACTTTATCTAAACTAGTTGCATTTTACTGTGGTTGGTTTTTTTTGGGGTTGTGTCCATCTTCTTTCAGATTTTCAAAAACCACAGCAATCTGGGAGATGAGCTAGATGAACTAAAGAGACTGTTTTATTTTTTGTCTGTGAACTTAGACCTTAACTCATAGTCCTGGGTTTGAGGCAGCTTAGCACTAACCTTTCCCTCTTGGTTTGCCAATCCCCTCAAGACAGCTCTTATTTGTACTGAGGGCAAAAAGTTAGGAAAATTGAAGTGCATGGAACTGCTTCAACTAATAAAAAGAACATTGTGAAACATTACCTAATTGTTTAGTAATGTTTTTATGCATTGTCTAAATTTGGGCTTGGAAATGCCTTCAGCTTAATAGAGATATGAACAGATCCTAAATGCTGGATGTACAGGCTTTTGAATGACATGGGGGTGTTTTAATTCCCTCCTACATCCCCCTCTAAATAAAGAACAAACATGTTCCAAAAATTCAGCATCTATATAAATGAAGCAGTACAGCAAACAGTTACTCACAAACCCTTACATAAACATACAAAGTCTTTTATATACTGACATGTCCATATATAGTATTACTTTCTCTTTGTTAACCTAATTACCTTCTGCAACTCATTATGGAAAGAATTTTCAATTATACTTATTACTTGTACTTTCAATAAAGAACAACTTCAAAAAGAACAGCAGCCTTTCTTTTCTATACTCAAGTGCAGCACTTGAGACATTTAAAAATCCTCCAATTCCTCTCCCTGAACACTCATAATCTGTAAAGAGGTAGCTTTATGCATATGTTCTCCAAGCGTGACGTGAAACAATGCACAATTTTCTAGCCTGTGAAAGTGAACTGTGAAAGGACTAAATATATAGTTAGTAATGAATTTTATGTAATAACCAGAATGAAACTTTCTAGTTAAGCATGGGTTTTTGCCCTTCTGCTTACACGTATAGTAATCCCAGGCAACTAAACTTGACCCTTCTTGTTTACGACCTACAGAACAACTACAAGATCATAAAATGTCTGTAAGATAAAAACATGCCAGAGATCAAAATGGAATTTCATCACTGACTTTAGGTAATTCTTCCATTTAATTTTCTGAGAAATTATGACATTAATTTCCCTCACTCGCAAAATCTAGCACGAAATCCTGCCTGCCAATCTGTCCTCTTCAAAGATTTAGACCAAGCAGCCTTTGGACCCTGTCAGAATCACCCTTGCACACATTTAAAGGAGAAAGCTAATAAGCAAAGTAAAGTACACAAAAAAACACAGGTAGCTGAATTTTGAGAATGGATCTTAGCTACAGCTAAACTGTTAATCGGGAGGGCAGCGGGTGGTCCTGAGCAAACATTCAGCTCCTAACTGATCACTTAAGATGGAAATAGGCCACAGATTTATAGGCTGCAAGATTAAGTCCAATTTTATTTATTTCAGAGCAAGGGAAAACACATTTTCATAGCAGAAATGCTGTTGACACAAAGCCTGAACCAAAAATCACTGAACCAAAACCTTCAATTTTGTGTAAGTGTAATTTGAGAGGTTTAACTCTAGAGATCCTGGGATTAATCTTTAGTTAAAACTTCTTTGTGGAGGAGGCGATGTGCGGTCAATTTGACCAAACACTTGCTGGGGCAGAAGTACTGGCAGGGAAGAGAGCTAGAGACTACTACAACCACAAGTGGAAGGAGTAAAAAAGTTTCCACTACTAAAGGGATGTGGGTGTGTACTGCATATCCAAGACTATCTGCTCTTTACTCAGAAACATCTTTCCAACTTCTGAGATGAACCTGTAGGTGCACTCACCATGGTAACAGCCAAAAGGGTGATGAACACCTGGCTCCGTGTTCAGGGCAAACCCTTGGCTTCTGTGATTTGCTGGCCATTTTAATAACCCATATATTAAAAGTTAATGTGAAAAAAATACATTGTTTATTCACTCCTTGAAATGCAGTAATTTGAAAAAGCAGCTAAGTGAGAGAAAATTCAGAAATCGGTTCGGTCTAGCATTGCATCACATTTCAAAGGATTCTATACTGCTGCAGTAGATTGCTCAGAAAATAAAGGTGTCTTAACTTACAATCACTTCCAGTTTTCCCTGGACATCATGTGACTTGATAACCCAATTGACAGACTTCTTACACTTGAGGATAAGTGCAACGTCTCTGACAAGTTTGGCACCTGGTTGTGATGGTTTAATGTCAATGATTATATCCACCTGGAAAGCACTGTACGTGGAAAATAAAGAACAAGTTAGACCAGAATGCTAGAAATTTTCAGCTATCAAACTTCTTCCAATCCATCATGTTTCCACTGTCTGGCCAGCTGATTAAAATGCTGGAGATTATCCCAGGCAACATAACATGTGCAAAACAGATTGTTATTCTCCATACGCTTAAAAGATTTTGCATAACAATAGAAACAAATATTTTTCAGACAAATAAGATTTCTGCCTTTTGTTTTCAAGAGGTGTGCTATTCATTTCAGCTATTATTTAGAGCAGGTTAGTTACATACCTAATAGTCTGCTTTACAATAAAGTAAATATTGTTTACTTATTTCACTGTGACAGTGCCTAAGTATAGCTGTTTCAGTTTCCTCTGGCTATGACTATTAAAGCTCAAAATAAAATACCTTTAAAAAAAGGAAAACGATAAACTAAGCAGGTTAACAGACATTAAAGTGGAAAAAATAATAAGACAATGCACAAACACTACATTTGGGGGCATCTCCACCTAGCCAGCTCAGTTGTGGAAATTGCCTCGCTTAGGATCTTGTGTGTGTTGAGGAATCAAGCCATGTATCGAGTTTCCAAGACTTCTGGATATATACTTACTTGAAAAAGAAAAGAAAGCAGATGTGCAGCCCACTGCTTGATGGAAAATAGATGAACACTATCCAGATTTTCAAGACATCAGTAAAATAAGAAGAGCAAATGCACCCATCAATAACATCTCTTTGTGCAAAATACTAATTCAACAGAAAAATCTTTACTTCCAGACCCTCTTAGGGGCCATGTGTCACAAGAACGCGCTCACCTCCAAGCACAGGTTTCAATCAATATTCTGCACAGAGAATTAGTGTATCTTGGGACTTTTGTTTCACCTCCCACAGTTTTCAAACATGCATAGCTCAGCTTCTGCATGTTTCTTTGTGGATATAAACTTTGTAAAGATAGCTGTGGATAATACACAGAACTAAAAACAAAGCAAGAGGAATTTAGCTTTTTACTTTCAATAATAAAGCATTCAAACATTTTCCAGTGTTATCATCTAAAAACCAAATTCCTATCATTCTATTAGCCAAAGCCAAAAGCCCAGGGGGCTCAGAGACAAGGCTGGCATTGCGTAACACTGCAAGAGTCTCAAAATGATGGTGATGCCAAAGAACAGCTCTGTTCAGGATGGGGCCACAGTTCATATCACAAAGGCAGATCATTAGGGCTCACCTACTCCATTTTCCCTGCATCACAGCGATTTCTTACACTTGCAAGGTTGCCATGCGAGAATATTATCAGGCTCTAGGTTCATCTTGCAATGAGATAATTACCCTTTTTGCAAAGACCCCCTCTCCCACCTCTGTTTCCCTGTGTGCCTTCCTTATTAGGAATATACTCAAATGTAACTCCATGAGGAGCACAACCAGACAATGTTGGATATCCAGTGTCTGCAGTAGGCAACTACCCCTTAAATTCAACTGGACACTTAATGGAAAATACCATTTGATTCTGCAGACCAACTGTGGACCAATTACCACAGACCACTGATCACTTGTGGCCTCTGGACCAGTGTTTGGGAGCCACTGCCCTGGGCACTGTATGACAGCCATTCCTACCTTTGACAAGTCAAGATTACTTTTAACCTCTCTCTCACCAAAATCATGCAGTGGTCCCATCTTAAACCCTGTCAAATGCTACCCTAATGCATATTCCCTTATTCACTTTAATCTTGGAAAAATTGAATTGACTGAGCAGGAACAGGGGTAGGATACAGTCCATAAAAACTATGCTTTCCAGTCTTGTCCAGAAAAGTCCTGGGATCATGAAGCAAAATCCAAACTCTTTATATATTGAAGAATTAATTTCTATTTAAGGCAAAGTACTAATGCTTGAGCTCTTCTTCTGTGGATGAAAAGGCTACTTGCAGTTGATTTTTTTTGATAGACAGGTGAAATATTTAGCTGTGATTTCAAACAGATTTATTATATTTAGATGATACTTTACCTGTATGGATTGGAATTTGGAGTGATTAGCTCAATGATATGAACTTCTCTTTCTTGCACTAAGTTAGACATAAGGCATCCTTCTGCTGTTTTTGGTTGTAGGTACCCCGCAAGGTAATTTAAAGAAAGAAAATTCTTTTCTATGTTGCACAAGGGAGGAAAAACTTGATCTGGAGGAAGAAAAAAAAAAAAAAGAAGAAAGCATATTCACTTTTATAGATAGGTATCAGCTTAGATGCATGGACATACCTCATCGACTTCAGTGCAGCACTGTATTTTATGATGTAGGTTTTCGGCTTAAAGGCATATCTATTATCTATTATAAGCAATTAAGACAAATCAACATGATATTGAAAGAAACACACTGCTGATGTAAAAGATATACTTCAAAATGAACAGTTTCTATTTATGGACTTAAGTATTTAATGAAAGAAAATATCTTGAAAGAGAAATCAGAAAACAACACTGAAGCAAAACAAATGAGCATTTTCCAAAGTAAATAAAATACATCTAATTAGTTCCTTGAACCTGCAGAGAAAAAACCCTCTTTCTTTTGAAATTAACTCATAGAAAACTTTTGGGCTTAATTCCTTCTCCTATTAGAAGATGTTTTGTTTTTGTTACTATAAACTTATGACATTTAAAGGATCACAGAAATTATTTTTCTATGTCCTTACTTGATATATTTTCCTATGTATTGCGTAGTCAGAGTCAGTGTTCTCTAGAAATACTGACGTTCTCTTGTGCATGGGAAATTGAATATGGCAAGAAAAGAATGAAATCATTTCTTTATATTAAGGAAGTCTGACCATAATATCTGTAACTGAAATAAATAAATTCTAGAGTAGGTAATCAATCTCTCTTTTGGTGTTAGCTGCCTATCCGATCACGAGCACTAACTAGTGCACAATGCAAAACATAAAAAATAGTCACTTGGTATGAAGTTGTCGTGCACAGCCTACATTGCTGTATCCCTGGAAGTATTTCCATTTAAAAATCAGGAATACTTCTGGTGGCACATTTTTATTTCTGAGACAGCTTTACACAAGAATTGCCAAAGTACAAAGAAGTTCAAAGATGCAAAGTCCTGTAAGACTACAATTCCAAATGCAAGGCTCTTTGACCTTTGCTTTACAAAGATGATTTTCCTATTAAGGGCATTAGCAAGACAGAAAAAAAAAATATTAGAAATCAACTATAATGCATCATGTGTGCAAAAGTGTGGGTGAACTCTTAAAAGCTGAGCTGAGACTACTGTTAGTAGTTTCTCCATAAATGAGCTGAAATGTCAACCCTGAAGAGCATTTGTGTGTGGTATACAACTTTGCAGGGAAACCAGCGACTCCTGTGACCCTGGGCAGTGTGGAAACAATTAGGGGAGTTTCTTCTCCTGATCTTAGACAAAGTGGCCTTTGAATATCAACCTTACTGTCCTCCCCACAGAATCTGTGAAAGCTGTATGAGGCTCTAACTATTCATACTGGCCAAGCAAAGCACTTCTCTAACATCTGGTATGTGCACTGCCTGATTAGCCTTGAATGCAGCTGCGGTTCTGCTAGCTCCTCCCACAACAGTACAGAATGGAAAATGATCTCAAATGATCTACAATGAGCCTGAAGTTATATATACACATATATACAAACAGATGGAGATATGAGGTATTTGCTTCTCAGCTGCTATACGACACAACTCAAGCCATAAAAGAACAGCCCCGGAGTAGTTTGTGGATAACTACCCCACATGCTATTGCTTGCCTTTGCAAAGAACCCGATTCCTGTTCCTGGCACTTCTGGAGCTCTCCAGACGCGCTGCTCTTGCTGCCACTACTGCAGGGGCTCCCCAGCCTGGGCCTCTGCTTGACAGCACACTTTTCCGCGGCAGGAAATTTTAACCCTGTCACTGGCCACTTGATGTACACATTTACTTCCCCTTCACCAAAACATTACTCTTACCGCTTACCACAAACTGGGGTGGAACAGAAAAGGGGATCCATTTTATCTTTCCTTGCTTACTACTTATCTTTTTCTTTTTAATTTCAGGGCTGTCTATTTAGTTTGGAAAGGGACTGCAGGTGTCTGCAATCAATTGAAAATCTTACCAAACCAGCTAGCAAACAGTCAGTTTATGGGCCTTGTGCCTCTCTAATCTCCACAGACACCCAATATGGAATCAGAAATGAGGTTTGCCTGCCAAACCCTCAAGGGAGGCTCTCTGGCCAGCACGCCCAGGTGTCATGAGGCCCTGCTCGCCAGAAGCACGTGGTGGAGGAGTGTGCAGCAGCTAGCAGCTGCCTTCCCCTCCTGCGTATGCCAGGCTGCTTGGCTGAGGATGGAGAATTGCACAGTGGGATCTGTAGTTTCCGTGGGCAGCACTTACATTTTACAGACCAGGACAGACACCATCTGCTCTATACTGCACAAATTAGGTGCCATCTGCAGATCCTTGGCTACATTGGATACAAGTTCAATATCCCAGATAAATATCATGAGAAGGCTTTTGTGAAAATTAGAGCTGTTAATCAGGTGTCACTCTACAAGACTGGCACCCAGGGCAGCAGCAATTTGATTCAGCAGAGTCTGAGCTGAGGTTTGGAATCTTCCTAAGCTACTCTGATGGCAGGGCTTTTTCACACATGCTTTTCAGTTTAATAGCCTTCAGCACAACGTGATCAGAACCTCAACTGATACTTAATGGTAGAATATAAATGAAGGTGGGGAAGGGGATGCAGCAGTCTCTGGAGGGAGTGTGGAAACTTTGCTACCTCCTTCACTACTCGAATCAAGAACAAGAAGCCCACTTCTTGTGCCTCCTTCCTCCAAGCCCTCATTCTGCTCCCCTTAAGTTCGCACTGTGCTGCTCACCATCCCTACAGTATTTGATCAGCCACTCTTTAAAACTGACAGCATTCAGATGCACTTGGCCCTAACCCAGTTTGCTAGTTCGCTCAGCTGCCTTTCATTTGCAGCTTCAAAAGTGATTTCAGAGACCCATGCTGTCAGAAGCAATTTTTATTCTATGAAAGATGACCCTTCTTTTGATCTTTTTGTCCTCTGGCTTGCATTTTGTATTTGCTGTATTCAGACACAGTCTTCATTCCAAAATGTTACATCCTCTCATTTCAGATTTTCTAACCTGAGTGAAGCTGCAATACAGACAGTTACATCAATACTGTCATTAAATTCTGTATCCATTACGTAGCAAGGAACTACTTCCTATAAGGCCTGCAGATTTGGAGTAATACTGGATGTGATTAACAGACTGGCAGCTGAGAGTAAAGCACTTGAGGAGTGTGAGCATTGTATGAAAAGCCTGAAACATCCATCAGCGCGTGCAGCAGCTTGTGGAATCCATTGATTCTGTCATTTGCTCTGCAGAGAAGCAGACCAGGTTCATGTCCCATGTGGTTTCCACAGAAATCCCTGCATGACTGCTGCAGATCAAGAGCCGCCCCTTTCCCCACCCCAAACACATGCATAACCCCCACATGCACACATACTCCTTTTTCCTGCCAAGAATTTAAATAAAAATCAAATATGGTTACAGCTGAGCTAGTTTGTGGGAGCTTTCTCAGAAACGGTCTGTTTTGGTTGCCTGCCAAGTTCCATTTTGTGTGCTTACTCCGAACAAAATTGTGTTTTAACACATTCTAAAGATGATGCAAAGCTCTCCTATTTAGCTGCCTAGTTTGACTGAAGACATGCAAATCAAGATTTTACCTGGGTTTTGATATATCTAATTAAATGTTAATCTCTGCAACACAGAGACCACTACTCCCATGTATGCATTCCAAAAGCACTTTAATAAGCTAATAAATATATCTCTGAATGATTTTCTGGCACTAAAATCCAAGACTAATGCCAAGCAGAACAAAAACCATGCAGGGGAATCCTTCACAAATTTGGCAGGATTTGGATAAAACCAACGTAGGTGTGTTCTGATTTTGGGGGGCAAGCCTCATGCTTCAGGAAACCAAATGATCAGATACAGGTGGTTAGGAAAGAATGTTTTCTCCACCGGAGGTTTTCTGGGTAGTTCTTTTTTCTTTTCTTTTCTTTTTTTTTTTTCTGTGTGGGATTTGGTTTTGGTTTGTGTGTGTGTTGGCTGTTTTTTAGCCAACTAGTCCAGCTATTCAGGAGTTTCTCTGGAAATACTGTTGAAGTACTATTAAATTAGGCTGCTGATGCGAGTAAATGCTGAGCCCACCAGTACTTGTTGATAATATGTTTGATTCCTCCTTTCCCCATCACTGTACTTCTTGACAGAACAATTAGTTTCAAAACATCTGGACCAGGAGCTGTAATGCAATCAGTTCCAGTTCATTCTTACCAGCCTTGATTCTTGCTGCCTTTGCTTCAGCCTAATGCTGGATGTTTGCTTCAGCCTAATGCTGGATGTTTGCTTTAGCCTGAACTCACATGACATGTTCAGAAAATTAAAAGAACAGTGAATTGCAGGCCATTAAGTAATGAATACTGACATCATAAAACATCCTATAACTGTTACAAAGAAAACTTCACTCCCCTTTGTCCTGCACTCCTTACAAAGTTACTCCAACTATTTTCCGGAAGACTAACTTGAATAGAGGTACACAGAGCATAAAGCCTCCTGAACCAACTGCCTTGCTCCATGAATGTTGTGAAGAGTCATGGCTCTTGTGCTCTCCATGGTTTATGACCAACTCAGGTGGAACTCCCCTGAAAAAAGACATGTATTGTGATAAGCAGCCAGCTGAGGGAAAGCACAAGCCAGAAGGTGCTGCAGAGGCTTATAATGTTGAACTATTCCAACAACGCTCAGCTACAGAGCTATGGCTCAAACCCTACCCTAATACAGTCCTGTGAAATCCCTGAAGAGTTGGAGCTCTAGGCACCTTATGAGATTGGCATGTGGGTCACAGGAATGGGAAATCTTTCTCCTTGGGATGAAAACACACAAGGATATCAGACTGAAGCAACTTATCTTGTTGAGGAAAGCAGTAATTCTTTGCCCAGAGTAGTCACTGGTTTTCTAGAAACTAGCCCTACCTCAGGTTCCCCACTTTGGTCTTTTAGTCAAAGACACCTAAACAATCACCATGAGTAATTGAATTTCTTTTAAAAGGTAAATTTTTGACCAGTGTAAGATTCTGGCCAACTGCATCCACGTTTATAAGCATAAAATGATGGCACTGGTATCCATTAAAATTTGGCTAAATAAAAGGTCTGGTCTTTAGACTTGTTCTTATTTCACTGTCTCACCCTTTCATAACACATCTCTTGGAAAATGAGAGGCATGACTAAACAATAAAATGAAAAACGTAGAAGAGTACTGCATCAATACGTACTCTCAGCATCTATAAATGCCTATCAGTTCTGTTGGGTTTTTTTACCTTCTCCTACTTTAATATAGATGTTTCTTGATATTTTGAGTTCAGTGAAAGACGTTACTGCTCCATATTCCTTCTGGGCCCACTGTAGCAGGTGTTCATTTCTCTCAGGAAAAAGCTTTTCTTCTGTTTCAGCTGACAAGGAGAAATTTCCCTTCTCAAACTGAACGACGGAACCTAAAGACACCTGATGGGAATAAAAGCATGTTTAGAGACACCTAATGGGAATAAAACCGTATCTTTAATGTGGTACATTTATCCACACAGACAGGTAGTACGTTTCAGCAATGTAATCTGTCACACATAAACACATTCACTGAAGATGATTACAGCTTATTTCCAATATGGCCTAAATTTCTCACGGCTTACCATCTGCATAATGATTCCTTTTTCAGAGTGGGTTTGTTTTGTTTTTAATGAAGCACCCACCAGAGTTGGGGTATTGATGGCAGCTGAATAAGAGGGCTCTGAGCCACTTTCCAAAGTCATACTGTTGCAGAAGTGGTATGATGGTGCTTCAAGGGGAGTTGAACTGTGGGGATGAAGGGAAGGCTGGAAGACAAGAGGAAAACTATGGAGAGAGTAAAGTGATTATGCTTGGAGGAACTGAAGAGAGAGAAGGATGTGAAGCTCAACAAAACTGGCAACTATTCAAGTAACTCCCAGATCAGAAAGAACATATCGGAGCTCAGTTACAGATAAATGCCAACAGAGAAACAAAAAGTGAAGAAGTAGAAAAGCTAGGAGAAAGGGAAGATATTTACTGTTCCTTTATATACAGGAAGGGAGGAAATTCTTTAGTCTAACACATATGCATCTTCACACATCTTTAGAAAAATCCTTACAAATAGGTTACACTAATTCAGGTCTTGACTAGAAAAAACTAGAATGTTGTTTAAAATTGTAAAAAAGAGGGGAAAAACCCCAACCAGTAAGTAGAAGTGTAACAGGTTCTGTGGGAAATGGCAAGTTTCAAATAGTTCATTGGAGTGGCAATAGCATCATTCAAGAAAAGAAGGCAGCACAAGGTCAGATTCTTTGATTGCAACCTGCTTCAGCTTCCACCGGCCTTGAGAGAAAAACAAGTAATTCCAGACTGACTGGAAAGCATGATCATTCCAACAGCACTTCTGGTCTTTCCTGCTCCTGCAGAGGGGTGTGGCCAACACTTTCAGAACAATTCACCTCTCAAGAGGTCCCTATAGCAAATGGTGAAAGAGCACTCCTTCATCCACCCAACCCTAGGAGCCATCATCATCCTATCCATGCATTTCATTGTATCTTCCTTCAAGGTGCTTGAGGACTGGGGCTTGAATGCCCTACTTGAGCTGCTCCTTTCATGAACACTCTTACTAAGGTCTAAAAAGTCCAAACTCATGAATAACATGTATTTGCCTGAGAAGGCCAGATGAGTATGTTTTCAGATTTGAACGTATCAGTGAAGATTTCTTTGGACACATTCCTTCTAGTAATGTGTAAACTGTGCTTGCCCAGATATAACACACAACCTCTACTTCCAGACTGCTGCAGTAGATGACACTTTACAAAAGAAGTACCATTTTCTAGTGCTCTCCTCAGAGCAATGCAGGAAGAACTTCAAGTCACTCTGCTTCTCTCCTTCCCCTGTCTTTCTACTAACCTAGATTTCTTTGGTGGAATAAAAGTAACTTTTTATTCTCCAGATCAAAATCCAAAACTACCAATGATGATGATTCAAAGAGTGAGCAATACATCATAAAAATTTCTAGCCTGTCCCACGTACTATTTACACATTACAGCAGGATAATGGTTGTAAGTATTTCCCCAACCTTTTAACAACAAAATGCATCAATAGCAATTATTTAACAGAGATTATTTGAAGTCAGGTTCCAATTACAAAAATCAATTAACGGCAACCAGCTTCCCTCGAGCTATTGCTCCAGCGCTATTTCAGAACGTAACATATCAGTTTGTTTAGCACCTAAGAAATATTTGTCTAAATAAACATATGAATTACACCCTTTGGCACAGAGAAAGAATTTGAAATTTCTTCCCTCTGAGACAAGGTCTATGTAATTCAGTGTTCAATTTCACCAGACTCACCACACAAAAAAAAAAGCTTAGCAAACCCTTTGCCAGAATGGTTCTCAAAATTGAACATGTTTCAGTTCTGAGCATCTTCCTTATTTCCTTTCACTTCCTTTAAATGAAAAAACCAAAAGAGTCTCTACTGAGTGTAGCACACAAAACACATTACCACATTCTCTCAATACTCTCATACTTCTTAAATAAGCAACCGAACTTTAGTCATTAGGGTATATCCATTGTCTCCAAATCTACCATACTAGAAAAAGAGAGCAAGAGAATTATCTTTAAAATGTATTTAGCCAATAGCATTCACTTTATAGTTTCACCACTTAGAAACAGCTACACCTTGGACTGATTTTATGGCACATTTTTTAAATGCTCCCAACATTCAATTTCATGCAGCGTACACCCTGTAGAATGACACTGACACAGCACAAGCCAGATCATGTAGGGATTGCATACAGAGCACCCCTTAGCAATGCTGTCTTTTACATCTAAGACATGTGGGACAACTTTCTGGTCTAACCAGAAAAATTTCCTGTGCATAAAAATGGCAGGATTTAAGGACTTAACCAATTGTTATTTTGCAGAGATACTGAATGAATGCTGGCAAGCCACTCTCTGGAACAGATCTCCTTAAATACCTCAAAAATACTACAGTTTATCCAGAAAGCGCAGTAGTTGTTTTTCATTTATGCTATTTTGCAATGTTTCTGGTATTTTTTTATTTAGCATGTCACAGTAAAGAAGTATCAGTGTAACCTTTTAAGACATTTGAGGGAAGCATGAGAAAAAATATAGTTCTTTCTAAATATTGACCAAAAAAATGTATTAGCTTGCAACAATGCATTTTTCCCCTGTATTTTTCATTTGAGTTAAAGAAATGCCTGCTAACACAACAGCTTTCTTCGTCAGAATACACTTTGGTTCTCCATATTTTACTAATTAGAACCTGAAAGCTTTCTGCATCATCCTGTGGCATGACAAATACCTTCCTGTGAAACAGATTTTATCCATGAACCCCAAAGTTACTGAGTCCTACCAGACAGGAACTGACAGAAAGCAGAGCAATGAAAAAGTCTGGCACAAGCATCCTTACTAAATGATCATACAGTAAACATCTTTAAATAAACACAAAGCTTATAATATTTTTATTTTTTTTTTAATCACATGCTGAAGTCTCTTTGAAAAGCTGGTTCCACCATCAGGTTTTAGAAAGAAGCAGAGAGTTCTGCTGTGCCTGCCAACATTGGGATCTTTGCTGCAGAGAGCCAAGGCAGGTTAAGTGAACCAAGCACGTTATTTTTTCTGGAAAGAATTCAACAAACTCTTCCAAAAAAGGCATCCATCACTGTTTCAACACCTGCATTGAACATTAACTACTTACTCTTCAGAACAAACCAAAAGCAGCTCTAACACACTTAGGATAAGCCAGAGCGTTAAAGTTAGAAAATGTTTTAAATACTTGGGAATATATAAAAAAATTTTATCTGAGCACTCATCACACAGAGTGATTAAGAAACGGCTGCCACATACACTTTTATCTCCTCACTTCATCTCCTTCAGTGGTTACTTTCAGAGGCTGTAGAATGGAAAAAGATCCCAGCTGCCTTTCTTCCTGTTGTTGTGAGGACATGAAAAGTGATTGCAACAGAAACATCCTTTGCTGCTGAGTTCACCTAAATGCCCTGTCACAGTTCTGAGGTTAAATGAGGAAATTTCCAAGCCTGACATGGAAAATCAGTCTGCAAGCCACTGGCCACGGTCACTAATCACAGCAAGGACTGCAGTTGAAAGGGCTCTTCTGCAGGCAAAAGAAACAATCATCTAGCACGGTATTTTCAAAATTTACTACCAAACCCTGAGTTTTGTATCAAAGAATACAACATGTTTAGGAACATATTTTGATTGCACACATTACTATCCTGCTGACCATTGGTGAAAATAGGGACTGTAATTTTCTTTGCCCTGTACAGAGGCAAGGAAACATACTACTCGTGCTGGAAGAAAACAAAACCTTTATAGATCTCTTTAAAAACCCCAAACTTTCCAGTGTTAGAAAAACTGCCCTTCCAAGTCTGCCATGGTAGTTCAGGACTTCAGCTACTGGGCTGAGGTGCTAAATGGCATAAGTTACTGTTCTCCAGAAAGAACAACTCTCAGAACCAAACCTACATCATTCCAAATATATATATACACACTAATGAGCATTGCACACACTGAAAATAGCATCTTATGTTTCTTGGTTTACCTATTTCATTCTCTCCTTTCAAATGTTTATTGTCCTTTTCCCCCCTTTGAACCTAATTCAAGCAGGTTATTGACTTTGTTTGCTTTGTGACATTTTAAGCATTTATCATAGTTATAATTCAGAACTCCCAAGCAGCAAGCAAGGTCATAATCTAGCTTTGAGACAGAGGTAATCACCTTTGGGAGGTGACTCAGAACGCAAAGTTAATTTTCCACAGTTACACAGCATGAACTAATCCCTCCCCTCAAAGCAACAGCTATACCACTACCTATCAAGGGCCCTCCAGCACAAGCAACCAAAATCCCCAATAAAGCCAAGACTGAGGCAAATATACTAGCAGAAGTAACTCAGCATTCTTCATATTTTTATTAGAGTTATACAGTATCAGACCTGTGGTGGAACATGCAAGAGAACAGCAAATCTGCTAAGAATGATATTCAAAAACTTGAATTGACTTTCAGAGCAGTCCACATGGGGTTCAGACTCAACTGGGTGTTTTCTGATACTGTATTTTGATGTGCTTTGGTCCTCTTACAGAGAAAAAGCCGAGCCACAGATGCAGAAATATCAGGTAATCGGAAACTCAAAAGATAAATCCTTTGCTGCTCATAAATCCTCACACAACACAGAATAATTGCTAAGAGAACAATATTCTGGTTAGTGACTGAAAAACACACTGCTTTTGAAATGACATGCAAGGTTTGTGAATCACCTGTCAGGTTTACAGAGTCCTTACCAGCCATGGGAGTGCAATGCTTTGCAGCAGTAGTAACATTTTCACTTTCAGTTTAGTGTTCTCAAGACCACCTAACAATTTTCACATTTTTGAAAACAAACAAATAAAATGAGCAGCATTAATTACATTTTAGATTTTAACTCTCTTTCCTTGAAGATGTGCAGTTCACCTGAAATGTTCAGTTTGGCAGCTACCAGGGATCTGGATAGGAATTAAGGCTACTCAACACTTTCTTGGAATGAAAGCAGAACCTCGTGGGATCATACTCTTGCACATCTTTATGCATCTGTAAAGAAGATCTTAGGATTCTCCATAAAGCTGAAACTATGCCAAAGCAAGTGCACCTTGCAAAACCCTCATGGATCAGTTACTAGAATAACAAGTTAAAAAAGAACAAGCAAACAATCCATGCAAAGGGAGTATTTTTTCACCAAGTTCAGGGCTTAGTGGAAGTTTATTAATCGCACACAGGTAATCAGTCACATATCTCACAGTAGCAACACCTTAACAGGCTCAACTAATACTTATTTGATCTGAACAAAGTAAGGTAGCAGAAGCTTTTCCAGGGATTCTGTTTCAAGTTGGATTCAACTTAGTGGAAGAAGAGCAGGGGAGAATTAAAGCATATCTATGCAACTGCAGCTATAGTTTCCACTGGAATCAATGACTCAGTAACACAACCTGTTGTGATTTTTTAATCTCCACGTCACTAGCACCAGCAGTCTGCCAAAATCCACTGCCGCCTTCTGTAAACTTCCACTAGCTAAACCCCCTGTTTACCAAAGCAAGCAAAGTAGGGAAGGCACTGTGACCACACAGAAAAGACCATCACAGATGCCTGTCCCAGGTCTTTCAGCCTCCTACAAGATGCATCTGGGAACACCACTAAACCACTGAACTCAATCACTAAATCAAAGAATGTTTCTTTCCTTGCTCTTGCAGCCTGATTTAACTTAAAGCCCAAGTCTTCTCAACTAACAGCCTCCTTTTCTCTGAAAGTGATGGGTCTGGGCTTCTGAAAGGACTGTGACAATAAGGAGCGTTCAAGATCAGTCAGTGGCAGAAACAAGAAGGATCATCACAAGATCCAGCAGCAGCATCCAGATCTGGCCTACCTGCACTCCTAACAAAGTTATGGTTGAAGCAGCGACCCAAGAAGACAGCTTCCTCTGAAAGCTAAAAGAAACAAGCAGTAAAACCTGAGTTTTGAAAGAGGACAGGAGAAGATCTAATATGAATCATACGACACTCTTAGCAAAGCAGACTCAAAAGTGCAAGACTTGAAAGTCCCAGGAAAGGAAAAACTAAGGCACACACATCTGCCTTGCTTCCTCTGAAATTTAATAGCAAGCTGGTAGTTCTGAAGTACTTCTGCCCAAACCAAAGTGCTTACATTAAAAGCAGAGGACAACTAAACATCAAAAAACTTTCCTATTTTGGGACATTACACTATCACATATAGACACTTTTTACCATATGCTGTATATTTGCTGCCCGTACTATATCTTGCTTCCTAGGACAGAAATATCACTTCTTTCCTCTAGTGCCTTAAAAAAACCCACCAAACCCAAAGACAACACCACCACCCCAAAAAAACACTACCTAATCAAAAAGCCCAAACCCTAGATATTTAAAGATGCCTCACTTGGGCTATTGGGCTCTTTTACTGAATGCAGACAATGCATGACTTTCAAACCTGTATTTACCACCCTGTCATTTTCTACCATCCCTGCTTCTGACAAAATCCTTCCACTCTATTGCCAAGAATATAAGAACAACCACTATACATAACCTGAGGTCCTCTTGATACTTCTGGGAATAAACCGTTTATACAGACTTCAGAAAAGTAGGACTTTGGAGGGGGTTGAATCAGGCCAGGAGACGAAATCTCCAGGGAATTTTAGTATTGTAAAAAGCGTAAGAAGAGTTACTGTTTACTAAACACTGCTTTTAATTAGACAATGTTATTTTCATTCTTTCAAAAGGCAAGGAAATAGGAGAAGATAGGAAGGGGGAATATGAACTCTGCCAAGCAGAAAAGGGCAACTGCAGGATTATTTCCAGCCCCTGAGTAGAAGAGTGATGAAGATCTATCTACAAAGAAAACAAACCCAGGATTCTGCAAGAAATGTAGAAATGTAATCTTCCTTTTAAATTCCTCTTCACACTGTTACACAACACTGAAAATCCACTACTTCTACTTTGAATACAGAAAGGTCACTATACAAAATTTATCACTCGTCACACATTTCCTATCTTTCCTCACTCTTCTCCTAGCAAAGAACTGTTCACATCTGGGTCTGTTTAACCAGTGATTGGAAATTTAGCCTCCTGATTTCCCGTTAAATACTAGGCACAGGAAAACAAATAGCACTTGTTTTTCAGTGATTTTTGTCAGTCATCCAAAATCTAGTGCAAACCATAGTACAGCCTGTGGTTTAGTGGCAAAGACCCAAAATATGTGAGCCATATTTTCATGAAGTGAAAGCAATAAACTAGCTATTGGCTAAAATAATAAGAACATGGGGCTTTTTACTTCTTAGAAATATAGAAGTGACTAATAATTATAACTCTTCATTCTTTCACTTATTCTTTGAAGCATTTTTTTTCTTCTTTTCAAGTGAAGACCACATGTCCTCGTTTTGTATTTATCATTACTGCTGTTGCTTCCTTCATGTTACTAACTTAACACACACATTCATTGCTATTAAAGGGGTTCTTGTGAGTAAAGGTTATTTGCTTGCCTAAATGCTGTCTCATCCATTCAATTGCCTGAATAACTCAAAGAAAGAGCTAAAGCATCACATTTGAAATCAAATACTATGTATAATCACATATGTAGCTGTTTAAGGATCTACTCTAACGGTGATTCCTGTCACAAAATCACAAAGGATTGGGTCCCTTCTGTTATTAATTTAATTCTCACTCAATTAGCCAGTAAACACATTCCTAGGCTATAAAAGCAATTGAGAAAGCTACCAAATCTAAAGAAAAAATTAACTTGTGGAGTAGCACCTATAAAATCCTTTTGCTGGATAGTTTCACAAAACTTTTGGTTTTCTGCCAAGGCATAAACTGCTTTTAGGAAGAGGAATGACTTGATGGGAAGGGAGGAAATTATTTTGCTCCATGAAAACATAAAAGTGGGGTGGTGGGAGAGGTCTGGTGAGCTTTTTCTGCAAGACTGACCTACAAGAATATTAGAGGTTGAAACAATTTCTCCAGGTATTGCCTAGCTTACGAAAAAACGTGATCTATCATAATGTAACCAGCCTGAGGTCCAGTGAACATGTTCAACTTCCTCTCCCACTCCACCTTTATCATACACTTTTGGCATTTAGTTCCTGATGAGGAAAAAAAAACCACCACACAACAAAACCCAAAATCCCACAGATGCTAGTTATTCTCCTTGCTGAACTGAGCAGACCTTCCCACCAATGCACTGCTCTTCTGCATGATGAGAGGGCTGATGATCCAGCTCAGGAACACCAGAACAAAAAATGCCTATTCTGAAACTTGTATTTTTGTGACAAGTAAAAATATCCACAGTAGTATGACTAGATAGAGCAGTTAAGGAAAGTGGTGACTTTCAATTATTTAGGTCAGGTAGAGTTCATGCACTAACCCATTTCAGGTATTTTTGGGTTGAAATGCCACCGTACTTAGATATATTTATTTTTAACACAAAGAAAATAAACTCAAGACTTACTCTATGAAAATCAAAATAATGTTCTCAGTACTACCTACTTAACCTATCCATATATACATAAAACTCATGCAGAGTCAGAAAATAACTCTGTCTATGCCAAGCGTATTGCTAACATCACACTGTGTAGTCGCCATATACTCACTTTTCTTTAGCACACACACACGCAGAGAGAAATTTATGCCAAGTTTTTTATCAAGATGACAAATTTTTTACTTAAAGATTATTCACTAGTGGGTTTTTTCCTGGCTTATAGATGGGGAAAGATGCCCCGAGAAGCAAAGTGACAATACAATAAGGAACAGACTAGTAAAGAATAACGCACTTTAGCACCTGTGCCCTGTCTTAGATGACTTCTTCCAAAGTAACGCCAATTTGTGAGAATCATCATTTGATTTGGGAAAAACATGACTTAAAAAAAATAATCTGATGCTAATAGGTTGGGGCATTGTATTGAATTTTAACAATAATTTATTCCACTGTGAGATTTAGCCTCAGTCAATATTTTGTGAAAATGGAATTGTGAGCTGGCTCCATGAATACAAAGCATGTAAAAAGTCACAGTGCTGAGTGAAGCTAAGTGCTGAGTGCATCACATGATACTGACAAGTTTACCAAGAAGGTATTTTGTGCTTCTCTCTGTACTATAACCATACATTCAAAGGCTGGATTTTCTCACAGATTCATTTTAGACTTCTGCCTAATGCAGAAGCAGGTCCAAAGCAAAAATCCAAGCTTGAACTACCTGGTAAGTCAATCTCCAGTTCAACTCAGTACTGCTGTATTTTCATGGTCTTTTGGATATGTGCTGACACAAGCTTTAAATCTTTTTATCCTTTCCTTTAAATAAAGCAGTTTGAGGTGGCATAGATTTAGTGGAAACTCAAACAATGAATTCAGAGAGCAAAGGTAGTAGACCATCTTCCTAATGAGGACACTGAGAACACACAGTGCTACCTCCACATTCTGCTCCAATATACAAATCATTTAAGCTCAGTCTGCCTTAGTTTCTTCCCCTGTACGAAGGTACTAACAGCACTTTACAGAGTGCTCTGATTCATTACCTGCTCATCTCCTTAAGTTATCTTCTTTGCTAGAAATAAACTCAGATCTTCTAATATAATTCATCTACTTTTTTTATTTATTCAGAACACATCTCCCTGTAACAGTTCAAGAACTTTACTAGGATGCTTTACAGGGAAAAAAATCATAGCTAGGAATAAAAATAAACCAACAGCTAGGACTTCACTAATAGTGCCATGGCCTTTTAACTACAAACTTTGACCTGGCTCTATGGGTGCTGTCTTTATCAGCAGTAAGACCCAGAGCTTGCCATTTAAATTTCTTCACAATACTTACCATTCCTAACTAGAGATCAACCAATGAAACAGTGTGATTAATATTTTACATACACTGTATTAATAAAATTGTGTATAAATGTATTGTATGAGAAGTCTGAAGGAGAAGGTGGGAAGTCGATGATTATCCTGCCCAAGGCTTCCATAGAGACAGACACAATAGTTATGACACTCCTATGGTATGCATGACATTTCTGTTATGACCATAGAACTAATGGACAGTAAAAAAAGGGTTTTTTTTAATTCTAAATAACTTATGATTCAAAATACTCTACTTAGATGCATATTTAAAGAGAATGAACAAGACAGAGCTGCAGAAGTACACAGATAAGCCAACTATTTTCAAACAAGTGCCAAGGAAGCAAGCTTCACTCTCCTCAGCTCTTGGAGCTGCTGTTTACACTCCTAGGTACAATTCTCTGAGACTTTGGAAAAGAAAGAAGAGAATCTCTCCTAGAGTAGAAGTAGTATGTCCATCTGCCCCTCAATTCCTCTTAAACAAGAACCCTTGATTCTGCAACATGACAGGCTCTTCTAGGATAAAGGCAGTCCCATGGATTGAAAACTAGCATGGCCCAAAGCAGGCAAACAACTCTGCTGCAGAACCCTTGACTTCTTTTCTCTTTGGTACTGCATTCGCCCACAGGTGCTGCTAAGACTTACTGTGTGGTTCTGCTCTCATTTTTTTCAGAACACTTTCGAGAAAACAATGCATTTATCCTTCTATGCAGAGTGGAAAAGTAATGGATGATTACCTCAGTTGAAGCTGCTGAGCCTGTAACCTCATGGCCTATAAACCCTAGCTACTGAAAAATTGGTACATGGAAAGTTGGAAGGCTGATCAGCCCCTGATACATAACTTACCTTATGTTTGCAGCAAAAAAAAACTGTCTTAGAGAGAGAGAATGCAGGGAATAAAGTTCTGGAATGAGAGAGGCTGCAGGGATGAAACTGGGAGATAATCCTGGATTGGTATCTTGGCATTTTCTGTTCTGCAACCTCATTTTTCAAGTTCTTTAATATAAAAGAAGGTGGTGGAAGGACGAATACATACATTATATGGCAGTTGAAGAGATCCAAAGTTGTTATGGTGAGCTACTGAGATGTTTAAACATGATTAGTGATGGGTCAACATTGAGAACCAGTTCATTCCTCACAACAGAAAGGCAAGCTCTTGTATCTGCATAGCTTATGAGGAGTAGTGTTATCCCACTACAATAGGTGTGTGCCAGGACAATTGTATGAGGCATCACAACTTTCAGTCCTTACCACGATCAGCAAAACCTTTGAGGCAGGAGTACTAAGAGGAGGTATTTTCAGTCCCACCAACAGAGAACTGAACCTGCACAGTCTACCAGGTACTCCGGTTGGACTTGAGACACAGTTCATCCTTTCCATCCTGAAGCATCAGTGAACAGGTTTACCGTAGCACTTCCTGAGGCCAGACAACTTGTTCAGCACAAATCATGAGTGCTACTGCTCATGTTTTCAAGCCTGGTTTTGTAACCAGAACAGCTTGAAACAGTTTTCTGAAGCAAATGCTTAGTTAATGGTACAGTTTAGACAGCCAAGGCCTGGCACATTCCTATTGTTCCTATGCCTTAACGTAGCCTATAAAGAGGCCCTGCTGAGCCAAACCAAGCCAGCCCAGCATGATCACGGTCTGCACAACAGTGCAGTTTGCTGAACTCAAATGGATGGTTCCCAGCAAAGCACCACTCTGCTCCCAGAAGCAAGGTGAGGGGAGAATCCTGGTGGAGGAGAGAGGGGAAGAGATAGCTAAACACAAGCCAGCAGATAATGAAACAGGAGTAAACATGTAGTAATTGTAAGAAGAGATCAAAACTAAACTGGTAATAGGCCCAAGACTTGATTAACTGAAGAAAGGTGCTGTTTGTTTTGGCCAAGAGTAAGGACTCATATCATTTATCATTTTGTTCCTTAGTCATTTTCTAAGCAGACCAGAAGTGCACTGGTTGTATTAGGGACATGTAACATGAACAGTTAATGAGAAGACAGTAGTCAAGAGTCTCTGGCACAGTAATGAGAAAATCAAAGATTGTGAACACCTTAGGAAACAAAAAAATACCATCTTCTTTGCACCAGACACTAATACACTGTACTGGAAACAGGATGGAGTCCTTCACAGTTCAAAATATCAAGGACACTTCTGTACTCTCATGACAAGAAAAACAATCCCACAAAGCTTTTGGTGTTCAACAAGTGGTAGAAACCTTGGTGCACTTAACAGTGTCAGCACCAACTGAGAGAGCAGTGCTCCTTCCCTGTGTGCTAATGCTGCAGCACTGTCTGTCTTCCCCTCCTGCTCATGTATTGTGATGCCATTACATTCCTGTTGGGCACTGCAGAAACAGTCTTGCCTAACACTGCCACTTCTGCTAGAGGGGCAAAACTAAACCCTATGAGGATACAGCTAAAAATAATTAAGATTAGTTCTGCAATTAAAGTTGAATATAGTAAAACCTGCAACTTCAATAAAGACAACTCATGATTAGACATGATGTCACACATTAAAAATTTAATCCAAACAAGTAGTCTGTTTCACTGCAAATAGCAAACTTGAATGTCCTGGCAAACTCCAAGGACATGATTTACAAATACGAGGCAATATTTGGATCCTACATTATAAGCAGTGCTCCAGTCTGAGAAATAAAAATGACTTCATTCCAGGCTTAGCTCAGTCATTTCAATAGACATCAGAGACATAAACTGTAATTGTATATATTGAGCTCAATATATGAAGACTTTTGTTTTGGTCACAGACCACACAACTAGTGTTCACCCATATTTCCCCTTTATTTTGAGGCTTTTGGCATTCTCATACACTATACTTCTAATCAGGACTGGCAATGTGCTATAACTTCACAGCTTTTTGAGCTTTAGTGGCTGCTAGTAGTGATAACAACTACATGACACACAGATTCTGAAAACACAGGTTTACTTTCTTTTCCTTGAATTTACCTACTGAGTAATTCAGTACTTTTTTCAAACTGCTTTGCCCTGCCACCTAACTGTTCCCCAGAGTCCTAGACTAAAACCTGACTTTTTGCTAATTTGTTTCTTTTAAAATGTATGTTTGAAAACCTTCAACATGAATGCCATTACCTCTATACCCTGTGCAACCAGTAGCTGTGACATAAAGCAGGCCAGAGGACTATGTATACTTACAAAGAAAACTCTCCGGATTCCAGGTGCCAGTCTTTCTGTTTTTAGCTTCCAGACCAAAGGCAAAGGAGAGTTGAGAATAAACACGAGAGGCTTCTGGTGAATATGCACCGATGAAATTGGGTTCAAATGTAGTGTCACCTACAGAGAAACACAGAAATATATTACTACTTCCTTTTCAGTTTCAAACTAAAGTGGAATTTGAAACAATGACTCAAAGGTCATTTTTATATATACAGTATGGATTTCAGCATTCAGGCCTCTTGACTCAAAAATTATAGACTAAAAATAGTAATTAAATAAAAGTCAAAGGAACACAGATAATATAGAGAAAGAAACAGTTAATATTTGTACTCTATGCTTGCAAAGCCCTGCTAAAGTGTTCAAGAAAACTTTGGCAAATACTGATGAAAAATAGCTTATGCAAAAGGTCAAACTACTAAGCTGAAAGTTGGAGAACAAGGAGATAAAAAGAACTGCAAATCAAACTCCTATTTCTGGCTTCCAGATAGTAGGCTACAAAGCTGGCTAAGACTACAAACCTCATCTGCTGATGCTATTAGGTCATAAATCTAACCTGCAAAACAAATAAAACAAACAAACCCAGAAGGAACAAATTCAGAAACACAAGAGAACACTACCCTAGTTTAGGGAAAGAATTCCCATAGAAATTTTAACATACACTAGGGAAAGAAAATGCCTGTCTTTAGAGACTAAAAGGATCCAGGAGGAAAATGATTCCAGGAAAGCAGACATCACCAAGGTGAGGGGTAAGCTGTTAGAAGTGATTTTTAAGCAACCGGTTTGTGGTTGCTGGAAGCCCTTCCTGCCCAGATGCCCATATCACAGTGCTGCTCATCTAGTAAGGGGCTAAACATAGAGCAAAACCCTACCCAAATGCATGACAAAAAGCCTGCCAGGTTTTAGTATATAACAACCTGCAATTGGAATCACAGTGGGTTTGCAGTATCTAGTAAATGTTTTAAAGCAATCAGCATTTGGCTTGATTTTTCATCCTGCTTCATAGGAAAAAAGCTTTAGTGTACGATGGAGAGATTTATTACACAGACTAGGCAGAGAAGCTGATGTCTCACAACAGTGGGTAGCAGGTGGATTCCCTGAAAATCACAGTTCTTTCTGTATAGAGGGAGCAAAAGATGAATACAACCATCAGTTTGAGCGGTGGCACACAGGAATGAACATCCAAAATGTGTTTTGTCCTGCTAGGAAATCTGAAAGAAAATCTGACACAGAAGCCACTACATATATTCTATTGCATTATTCTTATATGGTGGTATCAGTTCAAGTAAATGCGGATCCATCTGACAAGCTAACTAGATAAAAGCTAGAGACCAAAATGAATATGGGGTGCCTCTTGCTGTTGAAAATCTTTCCAAAGGTCTGAAAGACACATGGAAGATAGCAGAAACATCTTTTTTCCTGCTACTTAAGAACTCATGAAAGAGCCATCAAAGAGCCAGCTGTGTTACCACACTAACTGGTACACAGGTGCTTATGTGCAGAATTTGAGATTCTCAAGTCACTTGAATAAGCACATCTCAGGTCCCCACAGTGAAACAGATGTCAAATTCCATGAACACACCTCTAGGGGAACCGAGGACAGCTCTATCTTCATGTCTGATATGCTTGATTAAAGCTTGCTTAATAACTGATATTGAAAGAATAATTCCATATTTGTGCTAAACCCAAAGCAGTCTAAAGAACAAGCACACCAACAACCAGCAGCCCAGGGCAGTGCTGCCTCTGCCTGGCAGAGACTACCACCTCCCACTACCTGGCCTCTCCTGGCAGCAGGCTTTCCTGTATTTACACATTTCCAAAAGGAAATATTAAGCATCATAGATTACCATATCTTCTGGGGACTATGTCTGTCTCCATGTTCTGCCTCCAAAGAATAAAACACATCATTTAAAGAAACTGCAGGGTGTTAGAGCTCTTGTGAGACTTGTGCAGGTCTGGTGCTCCCAGCATAAAAGGGACAAACCGCTGGACTGGGTCCACAGGAGGGCCAGAAAGATGATCAGAGGACTGGAAAATCTCACCTACAGGGACAGGTGACAAGATTCAGGGCTGTTCAGCACAGAGAAAAGAAGGCTCCAGGGAGACCTTATAGCCGCCTTCTGGTACCTTAAGGAAGCCTACAAGAAAGCTGTGAAGGGACTTTGCAAGTGTAGAAATAAGATGAAAGGGAATGGCTTTAAGCTTAATGAGGGGAAATTTAGCCAAGGTATGAAGAATAAATTCTTTACAGTGAAGGTGGTGAGACACCGGAACAGGATACCCAGGGAGGTCTTAAATGCCCCCTACCTGGAGGTGTTCAAGGCCAGGTTGGATGAGACCCTGAGCAACCTGGTCTAGTGGAAGGTGGAACTAGATGACTTTATGGTCCTTTATAACCTAAACCATTCTATGAGTTCTATTAAAATAAAAGAAAAGATAAAATTACTTGTTTTGCAGGGCACCCATTTTGTTATTCTGCCTAGGAATGGAGAAGTGAGAGTGGAAACAAAAAGGTGTTTAGAACTACTATTAAATTCATGGCAATTAAACAGCTTTCACTAATTCTTATGGGTTTACAGCCATAATCACAGCTAATTAGTAATAAGCTGTCTAAACTATTAAATATAATTACTTTGTTCTGTTTTGTTTTTCTTAAAAAGCAATCAAAACACTGTAATCTAAGTTTACCAAAGTAGCTATTGTATCTTTTCTCAGTCTTGATCTGGCAAATATGATTGCTAAATTTTATTCTGATTTTTTTAGCTCCGAATGTCATAAAGTGCATTCAATTTTAAACTCTCTAAACTTCAAAGTGTCAAAGAGAAAATCTACTATACCAAAATATTAAACAGATCCGCTCTATCATACGTAGCATATTTTCATACCAAATGATAACTGGTTTCTTCTGATCCTGAAGGAAGTAAAGGCTGATGTATGTATCAATGAAATGAACTATAATACAGGTTTGTGCACTCGAATAACCAAGAATAGAAAAACTGTAACAATCCTCTCATGCTGGCCAATGGGGGCACTCACCCTGGGTTTGCATCCTGGTTGTATTTTTATCAGGATGTCAAATCAACTCAAAGAAGCAGCTCTAATTAGACTTTTTTTTTTTTTTAATGCTATTTAAAACTTCTGGTTTTAAAAACTACCAGAAATAGAATAGAATAGAATAGAATAAACCAGGTTGGAAGAGACCTTCAAGATCATTGTGTCCAACCTATCATCCAACACCACCTAATCAACAAAACCATGGCACCAAGTGCCCTATCAAGTCTCCTCCTGAACACCTCCAGTAATGGTGACCCCACCACCTCCTCAGGCAGCCCATTCCAATGGGCAATCACTCTCTCTGTGTAAAACTTCCTCCTAACCTCCAGCCTAAACCTCCCCTGGCACAGCCTGAGACTGTGTCCTCTTGTTCTGGTGCTGGTTGCCCGGGAGAAGAGACCAACATCCGCCTGTCTACAACCTCCCTTAAGGTAGTTGTAGAGAGCAATAAGGTCATCACTGAGTCTCCTCTTCTCCAGGCTAAGCAACCCCAGCTCCCTCAGCCTCTCCTCATAGGGCTTGTGTTGCAAGCCCCTCACCAACTTTGTTGCCCTTCTCTGGACACGCTCCAGCAAGTCCACATCCTTCCTAAACTGAGGGGCCCAGAACTGAACACAGTACTCGAGGTGCAGCCTAACCAGTGCAGTGTACAGGGGCAGAATGACCTCCCTGCTCCTGGTGTTCTGATGCAGGCCAGGATGCCATTGGCCCTCTTGGCTGCCAGGGCACACTGCAAATCATGCAAGAGAGAAAACACACTCTGAAAACAATCTCAGAAACAGCTAGGCCAAGTCCTTTGGGTAATAAAGAAATGGAGAAGTATCTGTTTCAACTGATCTCAGACAAGTTTATTCAAAGCCAACATCTATCAGACAAGACAGATGTTTTAGTCTTCATGAAGATTCCTGCCTGTTGGTTTGGTCACATGAGAGGGCACACAAAGCAATCATACTACCTTAGTGAAAAAATCAGAGGCTCTTTGCAACTGGATCTTCTAATAGATTTTATAGTTTCTATTCCTCCAGGCTTTGGCAATTAAATATGTATGGAATACAAACAAAAATTATTATTTCCATACATACATGGAAACAGTCGACCAAGTTTAGGCTGTATTCAGAAATGGTGATTTACCTATCCATGCCTTTGGTGGAACTGGAGGATAAGTTAATCACATAATGGAATTTCCCCATTTCTGCCTTAAAAGCACAGGCTGATTACTAAGAAAAGCTACAGGACTTTAACACAAAATCAATTCACTTTTCATAAGTAAAGGAAGTGTTCCTGTGAAAATGTTCAGAATAAATGTAATTTTGCATCACTGCACTCCTCAGCCTGCTCACGAGTAAGACAGCAACAAAACACATAACATGGAATTTATATTTCTAGTGCTAAACTTGGAAAAGAAAATAGTAAACATGAGCGTGTTTTTGCAGCAGCCTCTGTCACTACATTCCATGGCATACATATTCCCTGTCATTTACATTTCTTGGCTTAAAGGAGCCCTTGCAGCACCAACTTGGTTTTCCAGGCTGAAAGAAACTCCACAGAGCTGCTCAAAACCTGCTTAGGACCATCTTGGTCATCATATTTGGTCATCATCTTTTTCATAGCTAGTGCTGATGAGGAGCAGTGAGGTAGTGTAAGCTGCCTAACCTCTTACATATAATGAGGTTGTTCCGGAGTTATGTTTTCTTACAAAGCAATAAAATCATGCACCAGAGGTACCTAAATGCCTCTTCACTAGTGCTTTAGAGACTGAAAGGCTGAGTAGGACTCTGAAGTGCTACAAGTTTATGATGCTGACACAAGAAACAGTTCCACACTTCAGCCATACTGGCACCACCAGCATGACACTATCCCTCTCTTTAGCTCTGGCTTATTAAGTTTCCTGCTGCTACACTCATTCTTGTCTCTTTGCTAACTTCTAGCTTGGCTGCCTCCACCCACAGCATTCTCTCACCAAAATGTCACTTCTGCTAGTGTCCCAGCTGTGGCTCTAGTTAAGGCTGAATCTCAAGTGATGCTCCTCTTCCCCTTGTCACCTTTCTGTCCTATCTTAGTTCACAAGGTCTTCACAGCATACCCTTTCTCAAACGTTTAGACAGTCATAGCACCTTCTAAACACTTGACAAATTAACAGAAAAGTACTGGATCACTTCAAACCACCACCTAACAGCATGTTTCTAATTAATAGTAGAAGCTAGAACACAGGAAGTTCCACCTTGACATGAGAAGAAACTTTAATGTGAGGGTGACGGAGCGTTGGAACAAGCTCCGGAACAAGAGAATCTCTCTGGGGACTTTCAAACCCTAGATGATCCTGCCTTGACAGGGGAGTTTGGACCCAATGATCTCTGGATGTCCCTTCCAATCCCTAACATTCTGTGATTCTGAGATAGCTAGAAATCTTCCCTTCCTTTTTGTATTTTCACTGGCAGAATCCATATTATAAAATACTTACAGGAAACATTGCCCAGAAACTCCATCAGAAAGCAGTAAAGCTAGATATAAAGATATGGTATGAAATTCTGAACTCTGTGCTAAAATTGTTTCTCACACAAGTTGCTGTTTCTTGTTTTGTTTTCTTAAAGAGGTATGTAAAAAGTGATGCTCTCCATCTATTCTTATATATTCAAACAAGCTAATGAAGTATACCTATTTTGTACTTCTCTGCGACACCTCTCTGTACTGCTCTGTGTACCTCAGTCAGTCTTCTGCATCTGACACAGCTGTATGAGCAATTTGGTCAAACAATACCAAAATAAAACTAAACCAGAAACTAAACTAAATAGACTGAAGGACTTTTAAGTTGCCTAGTCCATTTAACAAGCAGCTACTATTGCTCTGCCCATGTTATTTTAAAAACATATTAAGACACAGCACATTAACCAAGTAGATTTCCAAGCATAACAACAGCACAGGAAAATAAGTCAGTGTGGTCCAACACATCCTTCAGTCCTAGTGAAGGGCTCATTTGATCACTGAGTTGTTGCATAGCCAGCAATTTCATTGGGCCAGACCTTCTGGAAATGCGTGTCAGCAATGGTCCTCTCAGCAAAGCTTCAGCTTTAGCAGCTGAGCAAACTTCTCTCTGTGCTGGCCCTGTGGCACACACTCCACCAAGTATACATGTATACATAACTTGGTTACAGGTGAAAATTAAAGGTATTCTGAAAGTTTTACAACACAGCCTACAAATTCTTTTTTAAAATGCATCCCAACAAAGCATATAAGTGTGAGTAGCACGAGAACCACAGAAGTTCTGTCATTTTTACTTGAATGCATTTGTGGGCATGTTATAAAAACTGTACAACAATAAAATAGAGACTAAAATAATATACCATATTTCACTGGTGCCGTGTCTATCAAATTTACACTGGCATTTACCTAGCTAGCTGTATTTGCATATATTCACACTGGTCACTACTCCTGTACAGTCTGCAAAGAGTTCCTTTAAGGTCTCTAGCAGCAGCAAGATTAAGACGACTGCAAAGGCTTCTCTGTCCCTGGAGATCAGTTTCATGGAAGGCTGAGTATCACCACAGAAACCAACTACAAAAACAGTCTACAGGCTCCTGCCCCGTTACTCTGGTAAAGCAATTTGTACTACGTGAAAGGCAAGGGCACAAATGCTGAAAACGGATCAAAGTAAACACTGCTGTTAAAGTACCATTTTGTTTTGCTGACTTCAAGGCATCACATCACAGACTCTGTGTTTTGTTCTAAACAGATGAAAGTCAAGTGCCAAGGATTTGTAAGGCTGACTTAACTATTCCAGTGTGAAAGGCTTCAGATAAACTCATAGCACATTTTCCAAAACCAGCCATTATGAATTTGTGCTAATAAACCAGGACAGAATATGCTGTGTTACATTGGATTACACTGCCCAGGCTAGGAGAGAGAAAGAGAAAGAGAAGATAAAAAATTAAATTTAACTCTCAGACCATAAGAATACTTTTTGACTTACAAGGGATGCTAAAAGATGGATTTATGACATCTTACAATCATTCAGCTGTGAAGATTAAGTAGTACAAAGCAGGCAAAATTTAGAGCAGAGATTTGAAAAGTTAAACCCATCACTGCATTCACTAAGTGTTTGCACTCTTTTTGTTAATATGATACTTACAGGACACAGGTTATTCTGGTATCATAACCAAGAAACTAGTATGAAGAAACTTGAAAAATATAATGTTGATACATTTGCTAGAAAAGAAAACCATTGAGGATTAATCCATGGATTAATTCATTAATCCACTTTAAGTGGTGCAATCTACTGCTGCACTACTTTCCAAGAGTATTTATCAGTTGCTTTAGGAAATATCTCCAGTCCAATTTTTCAATTTTGGAGATGAAAGCAAAGAACAAGTGTATTCTTTAGGCAAGGACTACAAATTCAAAACGGAACACTTCAAGGTTCCCCTCTGTATTTGTGCTGTGCTCACTGAATATTGAATTACAGATTTGATAGCAAGACAGCCATAGTAGATCACAATGTCCAGCTTTCAGAAGCCAAGAGGTTCTGAGAGATTTTGCTGATTTTTCCAAGAAAGCAAAATATGTTCACATGCTGTTACTGCTTGAAGGTAATTTTGCTGGAAGAGTTACATATTTGCACTCTTACACATTGTATAAGCAAGTTCCTATAAGGCATGTAAAATGCCATCACTTCCTTTCTGGGAAGGCTCTCCAGTGCAGACTCTCAATCATACAGGGCAACCAGCTACTTTTTGCAAACTCATGACAACAATGAGACAAAAGATCTTCAGCACAGCACCACAGAAACGAACACTCCCAGGAAAATTACAATGCCATTAAAAACAAGCACTCACACTCAGTTATTCTTTCCCCGCCAGCAGAACTTGAAGCTCAGTCATCATCACAGCCCTTGTCAGACACACACCATGCTTCCTTCTCTCTGCCATAACCAGCATTAAAGGATGCTGATGGGACAGGGATTTATCTCGTTAGGAGAGGGCAGGAGGGCTGCAGTCCATAAGGCAGACATGGGGAGGGAAAGCCTTTTCTTTTTTGCATTACTGTCAGAAAGAGGCACAACTCAGTCCTCAGGGAACTGGTCTGAATCCCTGGTAGCTTTTACCAGGCATGTGGAGGAATGAAGTTTATTTACAAGGCTCAGGTAACACTCTAATTCTAAAAATCAGTCCTTTGCTTACTTTATCCTAAATACACATTTGCAAATGGATTGGCATTGCCTGGGCCTTCTCGCCCACACTCACGAGACTGGCTAAACAGTAGTTACAGCTCAGTAATGCAAATCATGGGAAAGATTCATCCCTGGCATAATTCCACTGAAGCTACTGGCTATAAGCCAGAGACTGATGTGGTCCCATATATTACCTTATAAAAAAGGAATACTATTGCACAATCTGCTGACCCTTATGCTCTACCACCCAGGCTGAAAAACTGGGCTCCATCAAGAAGGCAAGGGAACAGACATGCTGATAAGGACTACCCAGCTATGATCTACAGCTCATTGCACACTCTTCATTAAAAAGTACTGTTGGAAACCTTCGACTGAAAGGTATTTGACATTTCCCTCCCCCCTCCACCTTTCTTCTCTATATTTCTGTTGCATCACAGGTTAAAGGTCAGGGTGGGCTGTGCTAGACACAGGCAGTTCCCTCTCCGAAGAACTTGCAAATCAAGAGATTTGAATCCTTCACCACATGGATGTGTCTGCCAACATCCAGTAATATACTATTTTGTAGTATTCATGTTCCCAGAAAGCCACTTGAACATGAAGATGCATTAGTCATGATTTGGAGAAGAAATGGCAGCCTTAACACATGTGTTCAAGGGGAGAACTAAGCAAAGCTCCCTTCGCCTTTCGTGGGGTTGGAGCATCATTCCTGCATTTGGTGCCTGCTACACTCAGGGCAAAGCAAGACACCCAAATGGACACACCTTCTTTAACAACATCTAAAGGTCTACCCTCAGAACTAGTTTGAAAACTGACCTGCCCATCCACAGCAGTTGTATCTGACAGCTTAATGGAAGACTCCATTAGAACAAATGAATACGCTGCAAGCTTTTAGGTAAGTATTGCCTGTAATTCTCCCTCCAGTATAAGACCTGGTACCTTCCTAGCTCTAAATATTAAATGGCCAAGATAAGGTGTAGATCTGTGTATAAAAGGATGGGATTGAAGCACAGTTAGATCTCCTCATGTGTATTAGTAATCCAGCTGCTCCAGACAATTTTCAGGTTAAATTCAGTACTGTAATGTTATCACATACCATGTGTGAGACAAATACCATATAGTACAGTGGCAAACTGTAGGACACTAAACATGGTTCTCAGTATCTGGCATTTTGTGTCTTGTTTGTATCTGGTTCATAACTTCTGTTTGACTGCACACCAA
This sequence comes from Dryobates pubescens, assembly GCF_014839835.1. Classification (NCBI taxonomy): domain Eukaryota; kingdom Metazoa; phylum Chordata; class Aves; order Piciformes; family Picidae; genus Dryobates; species Dryobates pubescens. The sequence continues at coordinate 17,069,552 of NC_071622.1, read as the reverse complement.
TGATACTTTCTCCTCAAAAGCGTAAGAGCAGGCAAACTATGTTGGTATGCTTTTACTGGAAATGCAGAGACTGAATTGTCCCTTAGTTCCCACAGAGTCAGAACATTCTGACATAAGGCGACACTACAAAATACTGCTTCTAACTTCACAAAAACATTGGACTATTTCTGCCCACACCTTAGTCACATAAATTATCTTCAGACCAAAACGCAGCCAATTAACTTTTGGTGTTCCAAAGTTGTCATTTTAAGCTGGAGCTGTCAAACACAATCATGTCATGCTAGATGTTAATCCTTTGTGCAAATACCTAAGTAATCAAAAATTTAGGACCAAAGCTATTCCCAAGAGAAATAACTTGTCAAATGGGCAAGACAGTTAATGAAGTCTAGAAAGTGGATTACTTCTGCAGTGAAAGTGAAAAGAAAAATCAAGTTTTATTCAAGGACAACTATTTCAGAACACAAAGAATAATAATTATATTAGTGTAAGTCATACTCACACTGATAGAGTTAGCTCTGTGTCAATCATCTTAAAAGTTACAACCCAAAGAGTTTACTGATAAATGAAGGAGTTCTATACAGAGAGAGTGATTGCCCATTGGAATGGGCTGCCTGGGGAGGTGGTGGAGTCACCATCATTGAAGGTGTTCAGGAGGAGACTTGATGGGGTGCTTGGTGCCATGGGTTAGTTGTTTAGGTGGGTTGGATTGGTTGATAGGTTGGACGCAATAATCTTGAAGGCCTCTTCCAACCTGGTTTATTCTATGTATTCTATGTATTTACATACAGATCATACACACAATGTAACTGCCTACTTTAGCTTTATCTGAGTAGTACAAGATCTGGTGTTCCCTATGTACATATTTCAATCCAGTTTTTACATTTTTAGTGTTATTTCATGCACTATATGGTTCTCACAGTTCAGTGAAACATAGTTCTCCTGAAAAATAAGATTTGTCTGCAATATAGAAGGCAAAATCTCTGCATAAGCCCCTCTGCTCAGCTCTGAAAGCAAATGTAATCTTTACATGCTGCTCCCACTTTGGGCACCTGCAGAACAAGAGCTGCCCACAGCAACCAGCCCTACAGTTCATTCAACGGAAAGCCCATGCCCACCAGTGCAAGGCTGAGACTACTTTGCTCATTTCTCCTGTGACCAAAGATTAAGTGAAACCATTTGTGCCGTCCACCCCTCCACAAAGCACTCATGCTTCCCAGCACTTGAGAACAAGAAACATGATGTTTCACTCAGTTTTGCATTTGTCAGATGATGTCAGTACTGTTGATGTGCTGTACAATGAATCCTTAGGGGAAAGTCCTCCTTTTATACATTTTGTGGGAAAATTTCTTGCTGCCTTTAGATCTGTTTAAGGCCCCAGGATCCATTCCTGTAAGCTGCCCCACCATTATTTAAGTGGCGTATCCACAAAAGGTACCACATCAGACTAAGTTTTAGTTTATCAATTAATGCATAAGACATGCAAAAACATTTTTCCAGACAAATATTCTCTTCTGCCCTTACCTGTACATATTGCAGATGTAAGCTTTTCTTGGATGAATCAGATGGACTGCAAGCAAAGTTTTATCACACAGAATAGAATCAGGTTGGAAAAGACCTCAGAGATCATCAAGTCCAACCTATTACCCAACACCACCTGACAACTGAACCATGGCTCCAGTGCCACATCAACACTCCTCTTCCCTTCTTCCATCCCTAAACTATTATCAGATGTGCAACATACTGCTTAACACCTTGAAAACACAAATGCAGGGCAAGATTGCTATTATGCTGGAGGATATACAAGTACTTGCAGAAAAGCAGGTCCTGTCCCAAAGAAAATGCTTCTTAAACTGAGAGATAAAAGAAAGATGACAAACTTCTGCTAGGACCATTTTCCCTAAACGTATCTGGAGCATTCTAAGCAAGTCTACACATGCTTTTCCAGGTAAACACAGGTATCCACTGCCTGCTGCATTAATGTACCACTACAGCATTGATACATCTTGCCCCTCAACAGGTCTCATTAGTCATAGCTCGCTATGAATCCAAGCATGGTTTCAGAGACTCTGTGTTAGGACTATCTCATCTCTACCAGGTTCTGACAGAAGACACAGCAAGATCATTGTTCATCTCAACTGTCAAACAGTAGACTTCAACTAGTCTTCAGGGTTACAGAATGTCCATTATCTCCAAGAAAGTGACAGATTTTAACCTAAACCTGTGTAATTCTACAATGAGATTTAGGTCATCATCAATATTACCTCTCCTCTAGCAACACTATATATTGCCACCATCATGTGCTCCAATCATGATTAGAATATTTCTGTACTATAAACTGCCAGGGTAGTTGTTACACAGACTATCAGCTATAAATTGCCTGTAATTCCTTCAAATGTTCTCAAGCCATTTAAGTTTCAGATATCTCACAGTAGTGCTATTTTTGCAACACTGTGCAAAAATATTTTATTTTCAATTTAAGTAGGTTTTACTGTTGTAGAAGTACTCTGTTTGTTTCAAAGGGAAAATAAGAGATTCTTCCAGAACACAAACTTGAGTATGTGTCTATGATCTATATAAAAAGCCCAGAGACGTTGTGGAGTCTCCATCTCTGGAGGCATTCAGAACTGATCTGGATATGTCACTTGGTGATTTACTCTAGAAGGGAGGTTGGACTAGAAGATCTTCAGAGGTCTCTTCCAACCCCTACCACACTCTGTGATTCTGTGTGTGTGATTTGTTCCTTTTCTCGTATCTTGCCACTGCAAGGTTCTACTTATTCAGCTGATACAGAAACATGACTGTCAGGCATTGCAACCTCCACACAATTTATGTTGGAAATTCTCCCCAATGCTAGGAGGATGAAGGAGAAAAGAGTTCATTAATTCCAGCTTTTTGGTTCAACCACGAACGTGACCACTCATTACAAGTACTGCTCCACTGCATGTATGAGTCCAAAGACAGACTGTAACCTGCCTATGCAGTTTGTGATGTAACAAACTCCTGGAAATGTCATCGCTTATTTATCTTTTCTTGAGGAAAGTTACTATAGATAAAGTAGTAATTTATAAATACTCCAAGCCACGTCAGACAGCAGTTTTGAGAAAGGAACTGGAGACCAAGAATGAGAAACAGAGTTTATGATCAAATCCAAACACATTATCTACCTAAAAAAACCCATAAGCATATGTGCACAGTGTGCTTACACACACATGAGCAGGATGGGAGGAAGAAGAGTCCATCTTGTAAAGACAGCAGCAGCAGCTCAGTTGCTCTCTACTGTCCTGCAATAACACATCACTAACTATGGGCACTTGTAGCAGATGAAAACATGAGTCCAATTTTCAGCTTCCATTTTAAATAGCAGTCAGCAAACCAAAAAAAAAAAAAGAGTGATCAGAAAAGTCATTTTAATGTTTTCCCTTTTGAACCCTTGAGCCTTTTGTGGTGGGCCTTGGCACAGCTTCAAACATCATTCCACGGAGCTCTCAAACTGAGAGCAGCTCTGACTTCCTGCACACAGCAAACAAACCTGTTTCTAAAACCAGCAAATAGTGAGGGTTTACACAGCACTTTCCAAGTCATGAGAAGTCACTGCTGCCTCTAAGGGTAGACATGCATCAAGCCATGCTCCTGCAAGCCAACAGGCTCTGCACAAACAGGCTCCTCTGGCTGACACGACTTCCTCTGACAGTTCTGGTAGGCAGAACTTGAAACAGTTGCCAAATTCAATGACCAGCAAATCCTGAGCTGGCTAAAAACAACCCAAAGACTGCAGTCCAGAGTAAACAAGATGAAAAAAAAAATAAATCCAACACGTTAGAAAAGGCTGGATTTTACGAAAGCACAGATGCTTCAAAGCACTAACAAGAAGAAGAGGGGGAACAGAGCTGTAAAGGCTCTTTAAGAAATGGAGGCTGAGGTGGCTGTTGGCTTGGTTTTTACATATGTGGCCATGTAGTGTTCATCAGTCTCGTCACTTAAGACACTGAGTGCCATTTTAGTATACATTGAACAATAGCAATTTCTGTGGAGCACACTGACAGTTTCTTGAAGGCTTAAAAAGGTCTATCGTGCTTCACTTCTGATACTCCAGCATCCCAGAAAGGGCTCTTGGGCAAGGCAGTGGGGAAAGGAAGTAACAGCAGCCTGTGAAATGACCCTCGTGAGCCAGCGCAACAACAACTGGGTGTGGGCAAGCTTTGGAAAACACCCAGGACAAAGACCTGCACCTGATGAGGGATTACAGCTTTCCAAGCAACAAATAGAAGGCATTTCTGGAGTGCATCCACCACAATGCCACTTACAACTTGACTCTGAAACCGCACAGAGCACTGGTGGAAACATCGATCCTCTGATGTGGGATCTTTCCCTGGCTCTTACAAATGATATGCAAAACACGATGAAAGGAAACTATGATAAAAAGCTGTAGTCAACAGAGTTTTGCAGGTCACCAAACTAATTTTCCACTGCTACTGCAAAGGTCCTCCTTGAAATAGTAAAGTTGTCTCTGCACAAATTCGTGAGCCATAGATCATGAAGGCATGGTAACACAGTTGATCTTGATGGGCTCAACATAACTAGAGAGCCAGCCTGCATGTAAGATTGAAGCCAACCAAGCATTGTAGAATACTGTACATACCCACCCACATGGTATCCTAAAAAAAGTCCACAGCAGCTCACATAAAAAAAATGCAGTACCAAGGTAAACACCACTTCTTGGTAATATAGGACCACGAAAGACCTACAGCCCCACTGAAATTCTTGTGGCCAAACAGCAAAAGTTGCTTTCCAAACCACTCTGGGGTCTGTCAGCTAAACACTGAGGCAGCTGGCTACGTGACTTAGGGTGTAAGACTCCAGGTGACAAAGACAACCTTTCTGAGAGACACACCCTTGTTGGCTGATTCGTGAAGCTGAATGAAATCATCCCAGACTTTCAAACTTCTCCTACACTGTAGTCTTCTTTTTAGGGTTTACCTTCTCACATTCAGAATGAGATCCTTTGCCACCAAGTTACCAGGCAGTCCTCTCATGTGAAGTCTTTAGCTCATACTTCTCCATCCCCAGAAAGGTTAAGCATCTCCACTACTTCCATCTCCTTCTCCAGACAGACTGGGCAACCTGCACCACTCTTCTCTCAAGCCATCTCACTGTGTTAGTTCATGCCACTCTTGGTTTAAAACCCCTGCATATACTTGCTTTGCCACTTGCAACTCTGCTGCTATATGGTCATTACTGCTGCTTGGCAAAAGTGGTCAGAAAGTAGAAAGCAAGAACAGAAAAATACCTTTGCAATGCTCAGATACCATCTGCACCTTGCAGAGGCACAGGGACAGGCAACCATTTTTCTTCAAAACAGAGGCCTTTGGCCTACCAGAAGTACCAAAGATAGCCTGCTGCAGCATAGGCTTTCCACTGTACCACAGTAAATGAGCAAATGGCAGACGTAATGCAGTCCGGCAAACCAAGCAACACGTTCTTTGTTGCCCAGCCTAATTCTGCACCACATATTCTGGTCAGCTCACCAGAATCATCAAATTTGTACAACCAAGCAATCTAGCAGTGCAGACTTAGTATTAATGTCAGTTAAATCTGTGGTCTTACCCAAAAGCTTAATCTCACAGAAGTAGCAAACTCTTCATTCTTGAGCCCCTTATTTGAGCACGAGTTTAGGACTGCATAGATAATGACTGTCCTAAAATAGAAAAATATTTTGCCACACAAGAATTATCCTGACTTCAGGATACACTGCAAATGTCAGGATGGAGAAACACATTATCATCTGACTCTTCCAGGCTTCCTGTCCCATTTTTACAATGTAGAGAATTTTCTTCAGAAAAATACATAAATATTTGACTTGAATAATTTTGCCCATCATTTTATCACTTTCAGGTGGGTTGGCTCAGGAGCCTGAGCTGCATCACTAGTAAATATCTGGCTATTAGACTGTTCCACAGGAACTAACAGGCATTTTAGTATCAGGTTTTCTCTCAAAGGAAAATATTTTTTATTATGGAATTGTTGCCAAGTAACACTGATGAAACAGAGGGGGAAAAGTCTGTCCAATTATTACAGCCTCAGTGACGTTACTCAAAATTATAAAGGAGTCCTTGATTTTCTTGCCTTCATTTCACAGAACACATGTTGAACATCTGTATCAGGCATAACATCTTAAAGCTATTGAGGATGAGGATGTCAATGCAAACAATAGTGAATCCACTGCCAGGAACTCTTGATTCCATGTATTCATATGTATTCAATCCTAAGTATTCACATGAGACTAATTCTAATATGCCCGTGCTCCCCATTTAGCTGTTTCAATTGTGGCTGCATGCCTGAAGCAGCTGAGAGAAATTCAAACAACAGGTATAATAAAAGAATCCTCCATTAATTTAGGACTTAAAAATAGATCCAGAGGAGTGTCTTTCATCTGAAAATAATTTTTACGTTTTTCTATGCACGTTTTCTTGGTGCAAAACCCCAGAGTGTCCACACGGCTCCCCAAAAACCAACTGTTTCTCAGAATAAGCAGCTCCATGAGAACAAGCAAATATCTCCTTTCTAAAAACTGGGAAAATGAAGCAGTGAAGATACCCAAAGCCAAAGAGAAAGTTATTGTAAGAGTTCAGTAGTTCGTGGCTTTCAGCTGAGACCCAGATCAGTACAGAAATGCACACATGCACTCACTTCCCCAGGAATATTTGATCAAATAAAACAAACAAAAAAGGCTTGCATTTTTCATGCCAAGTTCAATATAAACATTTGTGGCTATTACATGCACCCGTATTCTATTTCCTATGATAAAGCAGGGCCAACATGAATTGTGATAAAAGACACTTCTTAGAAGTACCTTCAAAAGACTGAAACCTTTGGGGTCCTTACTTGAGAAAGGGTCTTCACAGTCTCAACAAATGAGACCCCAACAGGGATTAATGAAATAAAATACAAAGAAATTCCTTGAAGATCCCAGATATGATTGCAGCATTTTACGGGATGTTCTTATACTTACCAGATTTCAACCTTAACCTTCAAGTTTGTTCAGAAAACATAATCTCAAGCATTTCCAGTCCACCTCCTCCTGCCCCTCCCCACAGTTTACAAGGAAGAAAAGAGCACTCAAACCTTAGTAATCTTTGCAGAAAAGCCTGCATATGTTACGGGAGGAACACATGCCCCTGCCATGCCCTCTCCCCACATCAGCCTCCCCTCCTTTGTTTAAAATCAGTGAATGCTTGTTGTTTGTGTATTCTACACCAGTGTCCAAGTGACTTAAATTAATGTATAAATGTATGTTTCATATTTATGAGAACCAGGATAACTGCACAAGTATGTTTAATGCATGAGCTGTCCTAGGAATTTGCTAAAGGAAGTTTACTCTTCTCCCTGCAAGTCAGGAACGTGTAATTTAGTGGCATCTAGCACAGGGCAGGTTAGAAACAAAACAAAATTCCACCTCCTCCCCCAGAGCAAGTCTTCACTTAAAGATTTTTTTTTTCAGATCTTGCATTCCACATTATTAGAAGTTCAGCCAACCTCTGAATGAATGTGTGATTTATTTTAAACATACTTTCGATGCTGCTGAGTTTAACTAATGTACTGTCAAAAAAAATAAATACTCATTTTATTCTGGAGTATGCTGGAAATAATTTATGACAAACAAATCCCTACCTTTGCTATCAGCATTTGCAGGCAACAGGAAATACCTCTGCTGGTAAATCAAACTAATGTAACTTGAAGTGATGGGTACATTCTACTTTTGTCTTAAAGGCCACTTCAACTCGGTTTTCACAATAATGGAAAAGATAACATTTGCTCTGCTTTGTTTTCCAAGTCTGATCCTATAAGTAAAATCTGATCTTTCCAAGTTGTTTACACTCTTTTGCACAACACTGTCGCCAGCAAGCCTTGCTCCAGCTTCCTGTGCATTTTTTAGACCAGCCATTTCCAAGATCTGTGGAAAACTGGTTGGGAGATGGGAGAAGGAGGCTGAGGGCTACCAATTGTGAAATATATTCTGTGCCCTATACTTTGGTATACCACAGAAGTAAGCAGAAACAACAGCTTAAGGCAAACTGCTTTCTTCTTTATGTATGTCAGAGCAGGCACAAGCAGCCTATTTCTACTAGACAACAACTATTTTTATTCAAAGCCAAATATTTAATTCTTCTATTGTTCTGTCAACATGATCAGACAGTGGCACAGCCTGCAACCTCACACATGCACGGCTCTAGCACATGCTGAGTGAGCACAGAACTGCAGAAGCTGCACTGTTACACAAACAGCCCTCAGAGCATCAAACCAGAGGGAAATTTGGTTTTACGTAAATGCAAACTTAGTACATTCATTCTGGTGTCTCAGGAGGTACAAGCTCCAGCTGTAGCTTCATTCCATCCCCAGGCACCGTTTAGTAACTAAGAAGTTACAAGTTTCCACTATACCATGCCCTTACTGCAATGGAATTAAAGGTTCTTGGGTGATGAGAGGGGTGACAAATACATAGCAGAATGAGGTATTCACAACGCACTCCTCAATCTGATTACCCAATGCCTAACAAAGTAAAAATGCTTTTAAAAGCAAACAACCCCCAAACCAAACATAAAATCTGTTCCTCACTCCCAGCTCCCCCAAAAAAACACCAAAAAAACCCTGAAGATGGCCTGACATTTTTTTATTACAGGCAGCCAATGAGATGCCTGTTGGAAAAACAGTAAAATGACTTTTTCATTGTACACTAGACAATTCAGATGGTGCATATACTCAAAATGAACACAACAGCTGAAGTTTCACAGATGCATACCATACATATTGAGCTGGATGCTACAAACCCAGCAAGGCTGTTACTGAGGTTAATAGAAAGACATCGATTATGGCCTAGAGTATATGTCTTTATTTAAATCACTATGAAAGACCCCACAAACAGTTCTTTCAGCACAGATTTAGACCCTCTAAACTTCTGCCTGCTAGATCATCATCTTTGTTCTGTCATTAAAAATTCTGCTAATTGTGTACACACACATTGCTCTCACAGGAGGCAGTACTAAGGATTTGTGTGTGTAATACTTAAAGAACATGAACCAAGAAACTGCATTTTCATGGCATGTCATGGTTTCTTTTTACTTTGGCACTTTGTTTGGATGTAATTTGAAAGTAAACAACAATAGCACACAACTTAGTATCAAAAAATTTTCTTCCTGTGCTGTTGCTTTTGGAGCAGTTAAAGTTCTTGCCACTCCCTCCAAAAGCAGTATATATAAATAAGTAATTAGACTGTACTTAAGTACTACCATAGTCTGCAAGACTTGCTTTCTGTACTGCAGCCCCCCTCAGTGAAGCATTAATGATACATTACAGGTCTAAAGGAATCTGAAGTTAACTATTTGTTTATAGTGGCCATGGCAGGGATTCAAAGGTATTCATGTTAATTTACAACACATTTAGGTAAACGATCTGCTTTTGAAGACAGCCAATTCTGTAGCCCTCTTGTAGGTTTCAATCTGTTTCTTATTTCCTTTGCCCACACCATCGCCTTTTTTAAAGTATACTTCATGGTTGTGAAAGGTGGTGGAGCGAGTGGCTGGGGATGGAAGCAGTTTACTCATATGACAGGCAAAGCATGGGTGGACAGAATCCACGCAAGCTGCACGTCTCTTTGTAGTCTTTCTGGTCACAATCCAGAAATAAAACTTTATTCAGCACATGACTGTAGAACATTTATAGATACACTTGTAGACAGGGATCTGAATGAAAACTAATTTTCCCTTTACCTCTCTTTCGTGATGACCAAGACCCTCATCAGGATTTCTGAGATTGAGGACATGGACTTCTTGTGGCAGGCCTGTTGTGCCTCGGCTTGCGCAGCCAGATAAGACTGTAAAACTCTCCAATAAGGCATGGACTGGGTGCGAATTGTTAACAGGTGATAAGACACAGTCACTCCAAGGCACAGGACCTGCAGAGGTAGACACAGATGCACATCATTTGGAGAAAAAAAAAAAAAAGGCAATACATAGATCACACTTGTCAAACAATGAACACCCTTTCAGTCACAAAACCTTTTTAGTTCAGTTCTCTCCAGAAGTCTAAATTTAAAGTATGAATTCCAAAATTGAGGCCAGTCTTGTCTTTAGCAGTGAGAATAAAAGAGAAAGAAAGCCAAAAAGGACTCAAAGTGAGAAAAACAAAGCAGTGATGATAGTGGTTTGTCTTAGATGTGAATTAAGTCAAACATTATGTCCAAGCACTGAAAAATACAATCACGTATATGGAACAATGAAAGGTTAATCTCTAATATAATGGTAATTACATCAGGAAGGATTTGGGCAAATTGAATTTGTTGCTTTTGAAGCAGCACTGATTTATAGTGAACATCATTCAAATACGTGGTACAGAACAGCAGACATCTGTCACATGATAAAATGAAATGTTTGTTTACCGAGTCTATTTTGTGTCTGACAGCAATTATCTACACTGATAACAGATATCTAGTCCAAAACCAAGTGTACACCCTTTCAAATAATCACCACAGCATGACGTAGTGCCATACTCTTATACAGTGCATGAGATAGTGTGATGTGATACAAGAAGATAGCACAAAAGCTGAAACATATGGAGCAATTTACATTTAAACTGTATCTCAGGAAACTAAAGCAAGACAAATATTTATCAAAAAGCAGCCCTGCCGTTCCAAAACAGCTCAACCCCACCCCTCACAGTAACAGATACAGTATAGTTTTAATTCAGAGTGTCACAGGAGAATGTAATTGATGTAACCCCTAATTTGCACCAAAGTCACTCAGATAAGAGTTAGACTCGCACCAATCAGTCAGTGCAGATGCTGCAAGGCATAAAAAAATAAAAAAGAAATAAGCTAGAAGCATGATTTATTTTCTTTTCCCTTCTCCCCCGAGACTGTACATCTGCAACTGAAGTACAGTGCTTCTTTTGGAAAAAGTTCAAAATGAAAGAAAATCCCCAACTGGTCGAATGGCAGAGCTATGTTTGGTTTTGTGAAGTTTATCCCCAGCTATGGTAGCACTATAGCTCACTTGACTGTGGCATATACCTTTAATTATATTAGCACTGACATACATTTTGCTGGTTAAAAAGACAATTCATTCAAAATACTCTTAGCAGCTAGACATTTAGAAGTCCTCTAGAAAGGCTATCTTAAAACAAATTTTACCTGGAAAAAGCAAAGCCCCTACGCACAGGCAGATTTCCGCAGCGCCTCTAGCTGTGCGTGCCTCATCCTGCCAAAGGGGCCATTCCTGAAACCCACTGGTGCACAGTACATGTCTTACCAGCTCCCACAGAACAGGAGTATTTGTTAAAGGCAATGCTCAAGGCATAAATTATGCATGCCTGTGCTTGGGGTACAAACAAACTTTCTGCTCTCTATATGAGGAACTTGGTAGCAAGTACTGATCCCCTGGTTAGAGGATTTGAGAGAGTTATTTGTTTCTTTTTGTAATCTGTTTTAAAGATCGGGTATACAAAATTGAACCAGTCCAAGCAAAGATACTCAAAAAGAAGGTGGGGGAAGGGGGGAGGAGAGGGAAATCAACAAGGCTTGTCATGGCTCTGGGCAACTTGATCTAGTAAGGATGCCCCTGCTTACTACAGTGGGGGTTGTACTAGATGACCCATCCATCCCAAACCAATCTATGGTGCTATGATAGAGTTGCCCTATTTCACAGCTGAAGAAATATTTAGAATTTGTAACAAAAATGTAACCAGCAGGAAGACCTCACTTTCCTGATATTAAAGTACAGATCAGAGAACCTACCAATCAATCAGGGCAGCCACTCATGTGCAAGTGCTGCAGTAAGCCATGTTATACAACCTGCACAAAAATGCATTTCTAAACTCCACGAGCACTTCTAGGGCTTTGGTACAAACTGAAAGCCATGAAGTCCTTGGTCATTATTTGCTTCTTGCAGAACAGAATGGTGCTGCCATTTATTATGATGCTTCTATCATAAACACACACAAACAAGAACAAGGTGCAAGACTCTTAAGATGGAAACTGAGTGAGTTACATAAATGTGTGCTTTCCTCACCAAAGGTTCAGGAGAAAGCTAATACTTCCCTCTCAGGAGATGAATTCCCTTGTGAATATCTACTTCTGTGCAGCACATCTACCAGTTTTCCCCTCCAGCCTTCATCTGGTCTTTATTCTGTACAAATTTGCCACATTAGAGGAAAACACATCTGGATTTTCCCCTCACTTCCTACAAGGACTCATTCAATGAAGAATATAGTGATTGGTTCATTCAGGCTGGCTGTAACTGCCTCCCTCAACAGCACCTCAAGCATGCACTAAGAAAGCCCTTCTTTCAAGGCCACCTGTTCTGCTCGAGGAGCAGGATGGAAATGCTCCCAGAGGGAGCACAAGTTCACATCCTGGATAACCATGTACAACTGAGCTTACCTGCACAGCAAAGGAAAGACCAAAGCATGCCCACTCTGCCTGCACCATGTCCCAGATCTCCTGAGGAAACCTCATCACCCTAGTGGCAACAGGCTGTACTAGTTTTAAGCAGAAATTACTGGCATAGGCCCACTCTGCTGTCAGTTGAGCTGCATGGCATTGAAATGCACACTGGCTTGCACCCTGCCAACCTGCAGCACACCACTTCTGTCAGATCTGTTTTGAGATCTGTCTTTGTGCACAGAGTTGCTTTATGCCACTTAGTATTAGAAGTCAATGTTTCGGGGGGCTACTGCATTTGGCAGAGCAGCTTTCAGACCAGTCTCTTAAGTTGACTGTGATAAACTCTTGAAATCTGAAGTGAAGATCAGAGTGTAGTCTGGCTCCACTGCATTCAGACCACATATTGGCCATTGGAATGTGCTGCCCAGGGAGGTGGTGGAGTCACCATCCCTGGAGGTGTTCAAGAGGGGACTGGACGGGGCACTTGAAGCCATGGTTTAGTTAGTCCTGAGGTGTTGGGCGATAGGTTGATGATCTCTGAGGTCTTTTCCAACCTTACTGATTCTATGATTCTATGACTGCCCACATACAAGGAATGACAGTGGGGTAAACAACAGATGAGATATTCTGGATGCTGAATTTTTGCAGTTTCACATAGGTGTAGCTGTGTCCTGGGACCATCCTACCCTTCCTAGGAACCCAAGACTTTGTGGTCATTATTTCTCTTAAATGTGCTGATACTACCAAGCAGCAAACTTCATGCACAGACATGTGCATATTTGCCCAACCACTAAATTTGGTGTAGTGCCATTCCCAGCATATATTTGCTCACCTGGAGAAACAAGCAAAGAGAAAACTTATTTCTAGATCACAAAATCCACCAATGCTCAGCCTCTACATGGCACAAGAAAGTTCTTTCTGCTGCCTTCTCTCCATTTATGCTGTATTCTGGTTTACTTTTACAGTGCACACATCCCAGCACTGCTGGGCTATTTGCTAAACATTGATTAACAACATTTCTTTCCAGCACTTCCTACTGTACCTGCAGATTTGTCTCAGTCAAAAGCAAGGAAGTGCCACTCTGAGGCACTGTCAATCCAGTGGGAGTAGTGAGAGCTTTCCACTGTCCAAATTAGCTTTTCTCACTCTTCTTTGCTCTCTCACAGACCCCTCTTTCTTTAGCTTCCTTCCTTCCTGACACCTTTCTCTGATTGGAAAGCTAGTTACTTTCCTCAGGTAGCTTAAATCCTATAAAATGCATATTTACCACTCTGAAAACAAACAAACAGAAAGCTCCATGATGCCACTAATCTGATTGCCACCTACATACCAGCTGCTTATAGTTGAAAGACAACATGAAACCACAGCTTCACCCTGCCTGGGCTTTACTGTTCTACTGCTCTGCCCAAACACCAACACTGGTCTCTGATAGCTGCCCACTCCAGGCCCACAGGGCACTCCTGTTGACCTCACCTGAATCAGCAATACTGACATCCTGCCAAAATTTACTATCATTACTGCTTAAAGCACAGGTCATCCAGTTAACACAGACTGCCTCAAAAGCTCCAAATATGCACAGATACTCTCTTGTACCTTATCCCCAGCAAACTGGCACTTTAAGAGCCAAAAGTATCTTCCATTTTATACATCCTAGTATGGCTACAAGCTTTTAGCGCTGTCTCAGCTGAGAACGTATTTGGAGCACGCATCCATTTAAATTTGTTATTAAATCCTGGCTCATACCACAATCAAATTCTAGTTGCTTTATATATCTAGAGAATTGTTTAGTATTCAATTGTTTTCCACTTCCCATTAATAGGAATATTTTAAAGGTAACCTTAATGCAGACCCAACCTTTACTGATACTAACATCTGGAACATATTCAATGCAATTTCACCATTCTTGTTTCCCATACCATCCACACTACTAACGAGTAACATGTTTTGCTGTAAGAAAGTAGCAGAAATGGGAGTAAGACACTAAAGGCAATAATACAACAACTTGATATCAATTCATAACTTTGATGGATATTATTCAAATAGTAAAGACTAATATGCTTTCTGTTGTATTTCCATGGAGATTTCTATAGTGTTGTCAGCTGAAGAGTGTGACTAGCTCCTGCAAATTGTGTGAATCTGTGCTGGGGGTTTCACAGCACGTTAGCATGGTTCCCATACACCACACCACAGGATGCAAGGCACACCAATGGGATACAACACTCCTTAGGAAGACAGATTTGTTCCAATTGATTTCTGAGTGAGCAAATTACACAAGTCTGATTATTACAGATGAAGACAAAAAATTCAAAATCCAGACTTGAGAAACACCAGGGATCTCTGTGCTGTCAGGTACAAAGTAATACAAATTACTGCAGATCCTACAAGAATTCATCACTTAATAAACCAAAAAAGCATGTCTTAGAGGAAATTAACTATCCAACTATCAGTATGCCCAAGTGACAGACTTTAACCTTCTCCAAAGCAACTTTGTTAATTTAAGGCTTTTGTTTGTTTGTTTGTTTTTATATCAGCTAGTGACAATGATGACTGGAACAAAACAGAAGTGAAGAGACAGGGACCTCAAACCTACTTTAAAATGACAACAGCATTCTGTAAAATCAGAAAGTGAGAGCCTTTTTCTCTTGAACTGAAAAGCTTATGATTCACTGCAAAGCACTTGAGCAGACTTAGTAATAACTCCTTTCTATAAGCTTCACCACTCATTTCTAAAGACACAGATGCAAGGGTGAAGAGCTGTTGTTCCACATGGAGTAACTGTTACCACCCACACAACTTTCTTCTCATAAAGAGTTTCTCATTAAGGTAAGCATTAATACCATAAAAATTATACTAAATAAGAACCTACAGAGAGAAGTGATGCTTTTCACCAAAAGAGAAAATACAAGACAAGGAAAATTATAAGGCTTGGTAATAACAATTAGATTCCTTCTTGCACACCCTTCAGAGAAGATCATCCAGGAAGCTAAATTCCTGGTGATTCAAATGATGTAGAAGATAATGGACAACCACTACCATTAATATAAGTGGCAGCTTTTACTACAGATGACCATGAAAAAACAGCTTTGTACCCCTAAGCAAGCGCTTGTGTAAGACAGCCCTGCTCAGGATCAGTCAATTCTGGCAAGCAGCCTTAAGTCCTGAGACATGGAAAAGACAAAAAGAGATGATAGAAGTACCACAGTTGCTTTGTGATGACAGACAACAGCACATGCAAAACTGAAGCATTTCCACCATGATCAACAATAAGAAGAAGCTGGACTCTCCAAGGTTCTTCCTGGATTATGTGATTTTCCTCTCTTACTAAGTGTGATCACCATAAGAAAGATGCAGGGGAAAGAACCAAGATATTGGAAGGAATATTTGTACATTAAACATTCATACTGGCAAGCAGGAAATCCCAAACAGAATCATAAAATTGTCAAGGTTGGAAGGGAGCTCAAGGATCATCTAGTTCCAGCCCTCCCGCCATGGGCAGGGACACCTCACACTAGATCAGGTTGCTCAGAGCCCCATCTAGGCTGGCCTTAAAAACCTCCAGGCGTGGGGCTTCTACCACCTCCCTGGGCAACCTGTTCCAGGGTCTCACCAGTAATCAGTATCACTAAGGTTGGAAGAGACCTCAAAGATCATCGAGTCCAACCTGTCACCACAGACCTCATGACTAGAGTAGGGAGGACACTAGTGCCCACTGCAGGCTTGAACTCACGACCTTCCCCATTAAAGGTCTTATGTGCTACCAACTGAGCCACACCACCCTCATGGGGAAGAGCTTCTTCCTAACATCTAACCTGAATCTATCCATTTCTAGTTTTGCATCATTCCCCCTAGTCCTGTCACTACCTGACAACCTAAAATGTCCCTCACCAGCTTTCCTGTAGACCCCCTTAAGATACTGGAAGGCCAGAACAGCACAAATGTGTTGACTTTCATTTAAATAAACTCAGAAAGCACCATTTCTGTTTTTCATGTCAAAGAAGTGAAAACAAATTAGTCCACTGATGTTGAAGAAACAGTTGCTGAGTTTTTCTCAAGTAAATCATTGCACCTTAACAACCTTAATGGATGATACAAATGCATCCTTCAGTTTCCATCACTGTTAATGGATTTCCTTCAGCACCATGATTGTACAAAGAGGAAGAAATGAACAAACAAACTAACTCTAAAAACATTCAAACATTTTGTTGTGAAAGTCTCTTTTCCCCAGAGATAGCCTACAAATTGTCTCACATTTATCCCTCTTTACTGTAGAAAGGATGGGAAGTTGCATGGAAACAATGAATGGAAGTGCACTTTTTATCAGACAACGACAGGAAGCATTCTGCTTGGTTTACATGAAAGCTCTGTATTGGAGCCAAAAAGTAAAAAAAAAAGTCTATAAAACTTAAATGCCTCATTAGAGTAAAAATAACTAAAACAAGTTTCAAAACCATTGTATTTTTAATAAATCAGTATGGAAAGATGACAGAGAAGGAAATACCAGACTTGACAAAATCAGTTTCAGGAGGCAAAGGGAGAGAGTCGTACCTACTGTCACAATCAGCCACACAGAATTCATGCATCACCACAAAGCATGCACAAAAATGCACATGTAAACATAAGCATAGACTACTGAGGTCTGGTCTATCTAAGAAAACAAGTCTTTTCAGAGTCTTTCATCAAAATATTACCATTTAATCTGCAAATAGAATCACAGAGTGGTTTGGGTTGGAAGGGATCTTCAGAGGCCACCTAAATCCACCCCCACCGCATGCTTATGGGTACGCTTTGAAAGTGCTGCTGTAAGTTCTAAAGCTTTCAAACCAACACAGGAAGAAGTGTTGGTATCCCATCTCAGGCAGCATCACTAGGTATAGCAAAAGGCACCAAAACACACAGTGATAGTAAGACTGTAGACCATACTCACTAGATGGGGGCAGGAGTGGGAATTCTTTGGTGTGGGATTTTTTCATTTATTTATTTCTTGCCTTTTTTTTTTTTTCCCCTCCCTTTTTTTTCCTTTCCTGATTAGGGTTTTCTTCCCCTTTGGTTGTGACTGTCTGAAGCCCTTCTGTGCTGACTTACAGGTGCTTCACTCTAGCATGAAACTTAATAAGCCTTCCTCTCCCTAATCTCAGCTAGCAAGTCAGGAACATGATTTTATACTAAAATAGGGAACATCTGCTAAGTGCTGAATTTGAGGAAGATCTGATAAAGATGCCGCTGGCCACAGAGCTGGAACAAGAGCAGCAGCTTTGAAACATGAGATTTGAATGCTGTCAGCCAGCCAGCCCAAGACATGCTGGGGCTGCCTTTCCCACCTTTACAAACAGATTGAAAAATGCTCATCAGTGGACAGGCTTCTTAATAAAATGAAGAAATGTTGCTCTGCTACTCAGACTTCCAGCTGTGGCAGTTGTCGACTTGTTTCAGTCCCATCAAATGCAGAGGACTTCAGAAGCAGCAAAAGCCAAAAGAAGGAAACAATCTGGGGGAGAGATGGCTCCATAACTGAAAGAGCACCAGCCCTTTCCTAATTAAAAACAAGATTACAAGTTCAGTTGAAGGCTGAATTCCTGTAACTGACCCTTTAAGGATGAGTTCGCTATCACTAAACGTCTCACTGCACAAACCTTGAAAACTGATCCATGTCAAGTGCTTAAGCACAATAAATCTTCCCTCCTCAAACCACTTAAGAGTTTCAATCTTGCCTTGAAAAGTGTTTAAAAAAAAAAAAAAAAGAAAATATGGCAAAACCTACTATTCTCTTCCCCAGACCCAATTCAGTTAAGCGACTCTGCTCAGCTTCTGTTGTTGGATCAGCAAGGAAATGACTTCTGGAATATGCTCTGGTATAGGTTATCTCTTTAGACTTGTGAATTTTGTTATCAGGATTGGTTTTAACTGGGAAGGGTATTGTGCCCAAAATTCTTTAATGCTCTGTACCTAAAGCACAGAAGAAAACAGCAGGTTGTCCCCATTGCTGAGGAATGGTAAAGTCCTGAATTCTAGGATGGTATCTCCTTGAACAGAGGAACTATGTCCACACTTCCCTATCTGAAAGCAATGAAACTAAATGCTGGCCAATGTTTTTCCGAGTTCATCAAGGTACCTCAGACAAGTTGGCTGGATCAGGCTGGTGCTGGAGAGAATTCAAGCCACAGCCAAATCTCCATTGAGGGCTATAAACATAATAGGGCAGTGCTCCTAGACCTATAGAGTTTTCTAAAATTCACATGCCATGATTTTTTAAACACTATTTAAAATACTTATTACTAAATATTCAGTTCCTTGCTACATGACAACGCCAGCTACAAGGTGAAACTCACTCTGCAGAAAGGCAACACTGCTTCATACCAGAAGATAGGAGCCCTTATGCCAGGGAATGGCACAGGTAGATAAATGAGAACATGCATCACTTTAGCCATGCACTGGGGTGAAGCCCCGAGACTGGGCAGCAGCTAGACACTGTGCCTTGGTACCCAGATTATTTGAATCTTGCTAGAAAGTATCAGCTCAAGTGCAGGACAGGCCCCCGGGCGCCAGATGTCTAGCTAGCACCTAGGGCACGAATCTGCGCCTCAAGCACATGGGGTGTCGCACCATCCACATGTGACTATGGGGACAGGTTCAAATGAACACTTCTCTCATGGGATGGCAGATCTGACAAATCTACACATACACAGCTAATTCTAAATACTGAAACTTAAAGCTGCAAGTTTACATGGCAGGATGAATCACACAACATCTCACACCCAAAAACAGGGTGTTTGACTCCCTCCATGTCTCTTCTTCCCACCAACACTTCCCAGCTAACTTATGCCTGTTTTGATGCTCATCAAACCTGCCCTCCTCAGGAACTGGTTCAATTCACTGTTGACAGGAAACTAAACCATCAATAAATACAATAAGCAGGTTTCCACTGGTCTTTGATGCACTGAATGGCACAGAGGAAGGCTTGAAGAACACCTAGGCTGGCCTCCACCAAAGCAGTAACCTGCACCTTCATCCCCCCTGTGGATAGCATGGAGCCACGAGACTTCATTATGCTCTTGGAACCAGAGCCTGAATGTGAAAAGACCTTCCTAGAAAAAGATACTGCTGATTTTAGAAAATATGCTGACTGTGCAAATACATTTCTCTTCCAGTCCATGAACAGTGACACAAACTACCACTTTCCAAAAGCTCCTTGTGCATTTTCATTTTGACTAAATCTCTCCGTAATAGAGAACACAGATAATCACAATTTATCAACTGCTCTGGTAACAAAAAAGGCTTCATGCAATACCTAAATTCTACATACACCTATTCTCCAAAGCTATTTGACCTTATGCTGACAAAATTTCTGTGGAAATGAGAACAATCACACTTAAGTCATATAAATGTGTTTGTTCCACATTTGAAGAGCATGCAGAAAATTGGGATTTTAAGATAAAACCTTTTCCTGAAGCAATTTCATTTACTTTCCTCAGCATTACTGAAGTCACCATTTATAGTGACAGAACACTGCAGTCATGACACAAGGTCTCTTAAAATTGCTTCTCTAATTAGCATTCCCAAACATCCACTATTAATACTTCAGAAGGAAAGCATGCCTAGGGCTATCCCTTTTTAAATGGTAACCAAGCCATATTCCAGTACACTCCTCCTCATCTTCACTTTCTGTGTTAAACATCTAGATCATCTTCTAGCTGTAAAAGAAGATGTTGAAAAAGGACAGAGCAGACTATTTTCTGATAGTCTTGGGTAGCCTGTGTCCAGCTCTGGAGTCCCTATTACAAGAGGGATATGGACATGCTGGAACATGTCCAGAGAAGGGCCACGAGGGCGATCAGAGGGCTGGAGCACCTCTCCTATGAGGACAGACTGAAAGAGTTGGGGCTGTTCAGGCTGGAGAAGAGAAGGCTCCGAGGTGACCTAATTGTGGCCTTCCAGTATCTGAAGGGGGCCTACAAGAAGGCTGGGGAGGGACTTCTCAGGATATCAGGTAGTGATAGGACTAGGGGGAATGGAATGAAGCTGGAGGTGGGGAGATTCAAGCTGGATGTGAGGAGGAAGTTCTTCACCATGAGAGTGGTGAAGCGCTGGAATGGGTTGTCCAGGGAGGTGGTTGGGCCCCTGTCCCTGGAGGTGTTTAAGACCAGGCTGGATGAGGCTCTGTCCAGCCTAATCTAGTGTGGAGTGTCCCTGCCCATAGCAGGGGGGTTGGAACTAGATGATCCTTGTGGTCCCTTCCAACCATGACTGATACTATGATCTAACTCAGGATGTCACTTTCAGAGACTGAATCTTACAGAATGCCCAAGTGACCAAATGTAGCTCAAAGTGGGATCAAAACATGTTGTTTTTAAGACTTGCACACATTTCAAAGTCTGCATCCATTCTGCCCAGCTGGTTGGTTGGGTCATGCCAAAATGGCCATGTGCTGCCAGGTACTTATATTAAAAACACCAGCCTCTTCAGTACGGAGAGATGATCAGTCATAACCATGACACAGAGCTGGGAACCAGAAACTCTGAATCATCAACATGGAATTTGAATGACAAAATTCAAATCCTTTTCCATTACCAGTTTTCATTATGCAGGATGATTTTATATACAGCTTGTTGTCTCAAAAAAGGAGAAGCTTTCTGTAGGAGGAAAAGCACCTCTAATTCAGACCTGCTATGAAACCACCTAATCTTGAACAACTCTGTAGTCTTTAATCATAAAAATGACTTCTTAAAAATAAAAATCAAACAAAAAAATTGCCACAATAAAAAAACAACAACAACAACAACAAAAAGGCACAAAACCCCCCACCAAAACATCTCATCAATTCCATCAACAGGTTTGTTTGCTGGGCCTAATATCTGTTGAGTTCAAGCACATGTTTTTTTCCTCAGCTTCTGCTGCTGCTTCTATAAAACTGTCAATATTCAGACAATTAAATGACAAGATCTGCTATTCAAGCCAGCTAATTTGGGATTGTAACTATGAAAACCAGAAACTGTCTTTTGTTTTTTCCTCCCAAAATTGTAAGAATTGAACTTTGTCCTCTTAATAGGGCTGACTCAACAGGATTAGTGGAATGTAAGTGCAGAGGTTAAGTGGCCCAAGAAATCCCTGTTTTGAACCTCCACACAAAAAGGCTGACCAAAAGCAACAGAAACAGGACCTGAACATTAACAAGATCACTGGTTACACCACGCTCTGAAAACAGGCTCTGTTTAGAGTGTGATGTTACATATTAAACTTAGTTGATAATTCAATACTGAAGTGTGGAAAAATAACCAACAAAGCCTCCATTAGTCTACAGGCCGTTCCATCACAGCTTGGTCTTGTCATCATCACAGTTAACTTGAGGGGGGGAAGTAATCACATAGTTGTTACAAAGGAGACAGAATCAGACCAGGAGAATTATAAAAACAAACTCTGATTTATTTACAACTAGATTTGTTCACCTTCCAATATAATAAAATTTATAGGCTTGGTCTTCGGTTGAGAATTTGTGTTACAAGTGGTCAGATCATAAATTACTTGAATTTCATAAATTACTTGAGTTTCAGAGTAATTTGGAAAGATGAACCAAAACTCACCGCACCCTCACTTATAAAAGAAAGATCTCCCAGGGGGCCCAGAAATATACTCACAAATGCCGGTTTACAGAAAGGGTGACATTCCTTTAAGTACCCTTTTCAGCAGAGAGATTCTCCTCACTGCTAGTAGCTGCTTTCCACGTGGAGTGAGAGAACACACAGGAAACCAGGCGGGTAACTCTCATAAGCACCCTGGTTTTCGACCCAAATTCAAGTTTGAACTTGTGGTCGTGGTCATTAGAAGGCATTCAAGCCGACAAAAGGAGGTACCAGAAGAGAGATAAAGATCGATGCCCGGCCAAGACCCTTAGCTTGCTTCCCTGCGAGGGAAGCCTCTCCCTCACCCTCAGCCCGCCGGGTGTCTTATAGGGGTCTTAATCGAGACTGCTACAATAGTTAAACACACTTAAATGGAAGAGAAACTGATGCTGGGAGTAAGCCGTCACACAACATCTGGCCAGGGTATCACTGTACCACATGCCCTGCTTGATCTTCTGCCCCACTGAACAGCAGTCCAGCCATGAAACACAGTAGCAGCCACAAACAGATCAGAGATTCACAAACTCCACAGAAAATGAAATTAAACCCAAAATCTCAGAATTATTTAAGGAAAATTGATTCTAGGAAGATTATTTCTTTCCTTCACAGTCTTTGCCTTCTACTGTAGGCTTCAACTCAAGAAACTTTTGTCTTCTGCGAGTTGTCCTTGCAACCTAAAATTAAATTTCAGGCCCCTCATGCCTAGGCACAATAGAGAGAAACCTATAAGGAGCATTACAACCCCGAAGAACTTATTCTTTTCTTATAACCAAAATTAGTTGCAAGTTAACAGGTAAGTGTACAGTGCAGATCTGTTAATGAAAAGCTAACTGGAGACTGTGTGAGAATTTCAATACCTCTTTCATTCTTCCAAACAGTGAGATTCTGGGGGAGTTCCATTTTTCTTTTTTAAAAATGAGAAACCTTGGGTTTTAGTAGTCTGCTCCACTAAAATGAAGTCTGAAGACTGAAGGTCACTACCCAACCATGGTCATTTTCTCATTATATGGCCTAATTCTGTAATGTGTTTTCTTTTGGGATGTGATAATTAGCTTGGTGCTTCTTTGTTATTAGCAAGCTTGAAGATACTGCAATCTTTTCAGGAAATGGCAAATCACTTTGGAAAGTTGTGTGCAGGAAGAGTCAGAGTTACAATCCTAGATCTGACAATTTCATGATCTCCGCTTCCCAAAGGAATCTGCTCCTGGATCCCCGCTTTTAGGAAAACAGCTCTAAAAGAGTATGAGTACCAAGAAACTGTAATATTCTGGTGAGGAATATCTCAATGTACACGTTCAGAAAATGAAAATGCATTCTAAAGCCACAAAATCCACAGAGAGACCATGTGCTTCCCTTTCCACAGAGGATACAAATCATGGTAATATACTTGCAGCTTAATCAAGTTAGGGCCAGCAAGTATGCATACTGTAACAACAGCCAAGTCCCCAAATCATTACCTTAAACCCAGCACACATGGTGAACACTTTAGCAGCACATACCACCTTCAGCTCCCATCGAAATCTGCAGATTCTTGTGGGGATGCTGGGGGTTTTTTATTATCTCATAAGGTCAAGCTCTTAGTCCTTAATCAGGCCAAAATCCAGATGAGGTCCATGGGAGATTTGCCAGAGAATAGACTAAATGGAGAGTGAGAAAGGATGACTCTAAACAACTTGGGAGCAAATTTTTATACAGACCAGAGAGCATGCATATTGTACGCCTGATTCATAGGGAATAATTTAGCTCATGCAGATGGCAGCCACATGTAACAAGATGTGACCGTATATACCCTATACTCGTGCCTCCTCTTCACTGAAAAGAGAAAGGCTCATCACTGCACAGACGTGATTTCAATTACCTCAAATACAACTTTGACAGAAGGAGTTCAGTAATGAGATTTTCAGAACTCTTAAAGAATAAAAATTCAGCTGTAAAATAAAACACTTACTAACTAATACCCTTGAGGTTCTTCTCCACCACCCAGACCTCCACCAGAAATTAAGCAAATCCCACACCAAAACATACTCATTCTCAATGAACTAATAAAATTACTCACTTCAGAAATATTTCTGAAAGGTTATCTGCAATTTCATCCAGAACTCTTAAATTATTTACTAACTAATGTCTCTCTTTCCATTTCCATTGAGGTAAAGTTTTGTTTTAGGAGTTTCTTACTAAATGCTACCACTCACTCATCTTTCTAAGAAACAAGTCACTCCCTGCTCGCTGTACCTCTTCTCCCTCTCCAAAATGGTTTTTTCCTCTTGGACATCCTTCTGCTCACTTCTTCCTTTACTAAGCACAAGCCCCTTCTTTAATCCTATTCTATTTTCCCTGATATAGTTCTGACAAGAGTTCTGCAAGAGTTAACTAAGCCCACATTTTGTTAATGTACTGACCAGCTGCTTGCTAGCTGTTACCAAAAAGAGCAAGCACATCAGCAGTTAACTGTTAAATGCATTTTCAAAAACATTAAGTTGAAAACAATTCAAATCTTGGGTAAGTGCACAGCATATACTCCCAGGCAAGCATTAGACATAAAAGGAGAACTGAGATGGCCTCCATATGAAATCACAATGGCTTTTCCTCAATCATCTGTTAACTTCTTTATTTTTTGGGGGGGCAGGGGAGGAGTTTGGGAAAGGAGTTTTAACTCAGGAAATAAGTCATTTGTGCCCAATGCTAATACAACATTTAAAAGGCATATATCATGGCATCACTGCTGCCTGGAAAAAACCAAAAGGTCTCAGGGAACCTCAGAGCCAATTCAGGTTTCACAAAATGTTCACATCATACACACATCAAGCACTTCCCTTGTGGAGACCCCACAGGTCTCCACCTCCCTTTATGGCTAAGGGTTCAACTCCTGTTTAAGGGCCTGCCTGAAGAAGGCAAGAGCACAAAACCTCAGGATGCTCCTTCTTGAACAAACACACACAACTTCAGAAGGAAAAAGATTGCAGGTAGATTCTGTAAAAACTAACCACAAATTAAGTGTGAAAGCCTGTGGATGTTCGCGCTGTAAGATCACAGAAGTTTCCTTAACAGAAGAAAAAGGAGGCAGATACCTCAGTGACCTTTCCTTCCCAATGAAATGGCAAACCAGCAGCTTAGCCCTGCATGTGGGGTTAAGGGCTGAGACTTTCAAAGTGACTTGGCAACACTTAGAACAGCGTAACTTCGTTTTCAAGTACAACCAGTAAAGGATAGCACTGTTATGAACACAGTCACAATATCCTGGAACTTACTAGATGTAAAATAACTTTGCAGTGCAGTCAGCAGTTTGTGGGGCCTCATATACACTTTGTAAGCTTTGAAACAGTCCCTCAGAAAGGGCATTACGTCAGTAACATCTCTTCCTGCTTAACTTTAGAGGTGTACGTAAAAGCTACTGAGTCAGCACTTGGTAGTGGCAACTCGTACAGTAAAAATCTGGCTTGCTGGAATTTGTAACGGCCTGCAGGTGACCACTGCTATGCATCTCACATACCTTTTTTTTTTTTTTTTAAATGAATTATTTTTGTAGGAAAAGAACCAAAAC
Source organism: Dryobates pubescens (assembly GCF_014839835.1). NCBI lineage: Eukaryota > Metazoa > Chordata > Aves > Piciformes > Picidae > Dryobates > Dryobates pubescens. The sequence continues at coordinate 17,043,964 of NC_071622.1, read as the reverse complement.
ACCTAACATCCAAATGACCCATTTCAACATATCCATAACTAGGGCATAACATCAGGGTTTGATTTTGAGGAAAAAACCCAAGAGCTAGGGATTGGATTTCTCAGCTGACAAAAACTGGAAATTAAATAGATACAGCACCCAGTTAAGTTACTATGCTCTTTATATATGTATTTGTTTCACAGCATTTAGATAAGCCAAGAAAGCTTATCTAAAGCTAAAAAGGCTTTCACTTGCTAGCACTGTAGCAAAATGCAGTGAGTGTGAGGAGTTGCAGCTAAACGTACAGAAAAGGAGTTTCAACACTTTACTGCATGATGGTGCAGTTCCTTTCCATAATGTACTGTATTATCACTGTTGGAAACTGCAAGTTGGTGAACACTTCTTATAGGTACAGTTACATCAGCTACATGAATGTAAAAGCATTTCTGTCACGTGCTTTTGGGTAAGGAGGTGCAACTATGTCAGTAAATCATTTTGTTGCCATATGCTCCAATTTTGACAGGATACATTTAACTTGGTGGTGGATGTATCACACTATCACCAAGGTTGGAAGAGACCTCAAAGATCATCAAGTCCAACCTGTCACCACAGACCTCATGACTAGACCATGGCACCAAGTGCCTCGTCCAATCCCCTCTTGAACACCTCCAAGGATGGCAACTCCACCACCTCCCTGGGCAGCACATTCCAATGACAAACAACTCTCTCAGTGAAGAACTTTCTCCTCACCTTGAGCCTAAACTTCCCCTGGCACAGCTTGAGACTGTGTCCCCTTGTTCTGGTGCTGGTTGCTAGGTCCTAGCCATGGGCTGCAGGACACAGTTTTGAGTCAGCAAGGCATCTGACCTGAGCTGGCTCACAGGTATACATCAGACCATAAATGTCATGCTTACCATAAACGGGGAGGCCTGCCTCCTCCTTGGGCTCCTGACCTTCCTCCTGCTTCCCGTCGAGTGTGACTGCCATATCTTCACTAGGCCGAGTATAACTTTATATACTTTATGTTGGCATTGGTATTGGCTTGGTTATTTTGTTTAATGCAATTTCATCTCAACCTGTGGGTTTCCTTTTCTAGCCCCCTTCTCTGCTGGGGAAAGGTCATTGGGCAATAAAGCAACTGCTACACTTGAACAATACTTCAACACTCTACTTGTGTAGGAGGAAACTCAGTTCTGATGCAGTTCAAATATCAGCCGATGCAAAAAAGGAAGGCTCCACTACTCCTGCCTCCCACTTCAGGGGTCTCTTTGTTTGCCCTAGCAATCATGAAAGTACCAACCACTCTTCTAGGACTTCAAAAGCTCTCACATAAGCACACATGAGCCAGGCTCCAAGTTATTCTTCCTGTCAGAGGACCTGTGGTTAAACTTCCATTCCCTTCGATGAATTTAACAACCATTATTTTATTAATGTCTCCTGAGATCCTTGATAACTTCCTGGCCATAGAATACAGAGGTACTCTTATTACACTGCAAGCCTGACTGTAACTCTGCTTTAAAAGAAGTCACCTATCGATCATCTGAAGAACAGTACCAACATTTTCTAATGAGATGCAAACAACTGAGTAAACAGATACCATCACCACCCCAAAGTCAGCACAAACCTGACTCGTAATAGAGAAACCAGGCACAGCAGTTTCACTACTCTCAGCCCCAGTACCAGTGCCACAAACTTGACTGGAAAACAAGAAATTTCTTGTTAAGCACACAACAATCTTGTTGAGATTATCCATATTACAAAGATGGTTGTTTAAAAAAAATCTGTGCCAGCTGCTCTATGTGTGTATGAGGAGCATTACAAAACTATTGAATATTCATTATGATGAGATCACCCTAAGAAAACATACCAATAGACCTCTTGGATACAGGCAGTTACAGTAAAGTATGAGACACAGAAGGAAGAGCATACCCTCCAAGGCAAGAGGAGAGCAGAGAGCATCACACTCATTGCAGTGCAGCACAATTGCATGAGTTCCTTCATGGCCCCTACAGCCTGTGCACAGCAGATTCCCACTCTAGTCTCTCTCAGGGCCTATTTAACAAAAGGGTGTGGAGAACCTAACAAGTAGTGGACAGGGACAAAAAGCAAATAAACCTATATATCACAAATAAAGGAGGAATATCAAAAGGTTCAGACCAGAACAACTGCATTGTTACCACTTCAGGACATGAACCCTACAGTTAATTTCATGAAGGAAGAAGTAGCTGTGCTACAGTGCTCTAAAATTTCTGCTGTGAAATTGTCCTAGAGCTGTAAACAGGATCAGACATTTACTAACTGGTTTAGAATGAGATCAAAGGGCAGAAGTAATAAATAAAGTAATTTGTCTAAACATGAACCTTTTCCAGTTGTGCGGGCCTGTAGTCTGTGAAGCATTCCAGCAAGGAACCTCACCAGGGAGCACTGGGACATCAAAGTGCAAGCTGAAGGTGAGGAGCACTAGAGAAAAAATCATATCCCTTCTACTGGAACAGAGTACTGCTCCTTCCAAAAATGTCATGAAAGCAACCCAAACAATACAGGTATCAGAACTGAACCAACTTCATTAGTTCAGTCAACTAGAACCAAAAAAACCCCTATTGCTCTAATTAAACTAATCCAGTCCAGCAGGCAATAGAAAATGTTGATTCATTGCTCAGAAATTCTTCCTAATAGATCTTGATTTCACCCTACTTGGAGCAGTCTTGTCAAATCATAGACACATGAATGCTTGACCTACAAAACCATCTAAAGTGCATTATTATTTCTCTGGAGAAAGAGGGAAGCTACATTCCAGGACTCCTCGAGGCAGGACAAAAAAGAAAGTTCTTAGTTGGAAACCTTTACTTGAGATTCCTCTCACTTCCTCCTCCCCCCCCACCGCCCCACAAATATTTGTGTAGTGTTTGTGTGACACTGAATCAAAAAAAATAAATAAATTAGGTGATTAGGCCTTCTCCATATGCAGGAAGATTTTAACACCACCATTAAGCAGCTCAATAGTCAGAACTGCAAATCATTCATTAAAGCTGAAGTTCAGTCTGGTATTTGTAAGAGCAGACTTACTCACAGGCTTTTTGCTGCAAATGTATTCTTGGGAGCCAGTAAATGTTAACAGAGACCTAGAATTAAGTAACTTCAGTTTTTAAAATTCTTTTATTCAAAAATCAATCATCACAGAGAGATTTAAACATTGAAATTGCTTAAAAAAAACCCCAAAACCAAAACAAACAACAAACAAACACACAAAAAACCCAAACCCTAGCTTTTTAAATTTTAAAACACAAATAAAATAGAGATTTCAAGAAAATTCACAAGCAACAGAAGGCAGCGTTTTTCAGGACTGCTCTAATTTTTCTGCTGCTGAGGCATTCTGTATTCTGAGCATTTCAGTTAGATGACTGGAGATTTTCTTGTTATAGAAACTACTAAATTCAGTTAGCAGGCCTCTTAACAAGAGCCCCTGGAGAAGCACTTGCCTAAGTGTTACAGTTTAGACAATTGCAATCTTTTAAAAAAACCTCAGAGAGTCTTTCCTATGGTGCATATTTCAACTCTCTTACTTCCATCTGTGATGCTATCACAGAGATCAAACATGAACGCTGGGAGAATCAAAGCTAATACAGTGAATGATATGACCATGAGCGGTATTTTTGCAAGAAAAATAACTACTACTGGCCTAGATCCAAAAAGCAACTGAGACAAATAATATCCATGGTGATGTCTGAACAGTTTTCTTGCCAATTTTCTCAAATACTGATTACTTTTCACCTTAAAAGTGAAACTATCCCTTAGAACAACTAATTGCTGCTTTAAATTAATAAGCATTATAGAAGGCCTTTCAAAGCAGAAAATGCAAAATACTTGCAACTTTTGAAAATGACACAGTTTAACAAATCATCTCCAAAGATGAAGTTTGCCCTCATGTAAGAACTTGAAGCCACACATTAAATTTTGAACACATCACTCAAACTATGCATGAGATACAAAGTAGTCCTCTCTGCTGTTTGAAGTTTTCTTCTAATGATGCCAGGAAAGAGTCACATTTCATCTGAAAATTCTTCTCCCTGCAGCAACCTAAGAGTGCCTCATAATTCCCGCCCCCTTGCTTTGAGTATGACCAGTTGTGCTTCCTGCAAAAATAGTGAGGTTTGTTGTTGTTGTTTTTTAATTAATTTTAAATGAAGGTTGGCATGGCAGGAAAAGAAAGCAAAGACATATAGCTCCATCAGTTAAGACACTCCCTAGGACATCATACCTAATTAATAACTTGTCAGAACTTCAGCTGGCTTGTTTCTTATTGAGACCACAAGGAACTTCAGCAGTCCAGCATCCATGAGTCTAAACACAAGCAAGGCAGGCAGAAAGTCTGATGGACCTTTAAATAAAACCTTTTGCCATTTTCATGCCTTCAAAAAACAGCAGGGGGGCGGTTTTGAAGAAAAAATGAGATAACAATAGTTGGCACCAATGTGATCCAAGTACATAAAAGAAGACAACAGGGCAGAACTCATCTGTTCTACATATGAAGAAACAGACACTGAGAGATGAAATAACTTCTGCGAGATCCCAGAGAAAGTCATTAATTCAGATACAAGCTTTTCATCTTTCAGTCAAAAGCCAAGTGTTAGTCTTACACATTTAATAAATTAATGGCCACCAAGTCACAGGGACTCCACAAGAACTGATCCAGCCTGCAGCCCACTCATTGCTGTACCCTTCTCCAGGAATCTCTGTGCATGACCAAGGACAGGCCACAGCTGGGATGAATCGCCTTGACAGCTTGTTAATTCACTCCACCCTTTTCCCAAGGCTCCTCCAGACACAGGCATTTACAGTTAGTCAACACACAGAATGAACATACACACATAAAGTCACACAGCACAGCTCTGTGTTGGCTGTAGGAAAAGTGTGTATCAGTCAAAGGGAGAAGAAGACTCCACCACAGTCAGACACAGTAGAGCAGGCATCACATACCTGCCCAGCACAGAGATGTTTACCAAGAGTACCCAAAATTGACCATTTGGGCTAAATACACACACCACATACAAATAAATAGTGTATAGCCACTGATGTGAAGGTCTCTCATCTTCTACAGATTTCCTCAAAGCAACCCCAAATGTGCAAACTTTAGCAATAGCTGCATATTCAAAAACCCTTTTCACCTTCAGTCACTTTCATACCGTTGCAGAAGCCCAGAGAAACTGGGAATGTTTAGTCTGGAGAGGAAGACTGAGACTTCATCGTTCTCTACAGCTACCTGAAAGGAGGTTGTAGCAAGGTGGGTGTTGTTCTCTTCACCCGAGTATCAAGTGATAGAACAAGAGGAAATGGCCTCAAATTGTGCCAGGAGTCTTTCTATTGGATATTAGGGACAATTTCTTTACTCAGACGTTTGAATAGGTTTCCTAGGGAGGTGGTGGAGTCATTGTCCTTTGAGGTGTTCAAAAAACATGTAGACACAGCACTTCAAGACGTGATTTAAATGGCCATGGGTGTGTTAGGTCAATAGTTTATCTCAGTGATCTTGGAGGTCTTTTCCAACTGAAACAATTCCATGACATAAAGATGCTAAGTGACCATTCACCCCCAGCAGTTTCTACACATAAATGAAAGGCACATAGTCTTGTGAAGGAAAAGTGTCAGCTCAATTTAGTATCTTGAATCAAACTAGCTTGAGGTGAAACTGTAATAAAACTTATGTTTTAGTCCTCCATTTAAGGGGAAATTAATAATAAAAAGGAAAATTTTACATATTTCAAAATACATTGCATCACCCATTCTTTCCAGACACAAGGCAAATGTGGTAATCTAGGAAGTAAAGAAAAAGAGGGTAAGAAGTGAAAATAACCACAAAATAAACTCTTCAGCTACTCTTGACTTCAAGTCTCAAAGCAAACTCATTAAAAATGCAAAGTCACAACCAAAAAAACCCAACAAACACCATCAAAACACCAAATCCATTGGAAATCAAACCTTTTGCTGAAAATGTAAAACAGCAACAAACCCTACAAATATTTCCACTGCCTAACCCTGAATTCCTTTATTTGTTACTTTTCTGCACTGCTTCCAATGAGTGTAATGACATTTTCAGTTTAGTTCATTCCATCCCTGACAGGTAAAATCCCCATTTTATTAGCAAGTCTCACAGCATCGTAGCTGCCAAATAAGGGAACAATAGCTCCATATTTTATGAAGTGCACTTACAAATCTGAAGAAAATCACACTGTGCTTGAAGCAGCTGCACTTCTTGGAATTATTAGAAACCGCTGTTTTGTCACCTGGGGTCAAAATTTATCCTTGGTGAATTCCATTGACTTAAAACAAGTTTACACCAAAGAGGAATCCAACCCAATGTCTTCAGGTAATGGAACACAGCACAGAGTCCTTGTGCCAAATATACTTTTTTTCCACTCAAAATTCATCTTTCTTATGACTTACAGCCTGAGAGGCTTCAGTTCCTTTTATCATCATTGGTTAAAGAGGGTGAAACTATATATTCCAGTTCAAAGAAGCAATACCTGGTCCCCACATTCTCTCTATACTGTAACATAAATAGTAGTGAAACAACAGCATTGACTCATGTGAAAAGAGCTTTTCAGTGAAAAGAACTTATAAAAGACCTACAGAAATTCAATAAATTTTTTCATCTAAAAGTAACAGCTGTTTTTCTAACAGCAGAAGCTCCATTTCTTGTTGAGACACCCTAGGATCACTTTCAGGAATGCTGGGTTTAGGTTGCTGGAGTCCTTGGAGCCTAATTCTTCCTGTGGCAACAGATAAAGCAGTGCTACTTGAATCTTGCACATACCCTGTGTAGTACAAATGACAGGATTCATATTATTTTGCAGCAAGAGAAACAAGCAAGCAAATTTACTGTTCTGTAGAGACATGGTAGGCAGGTTTGACATATCAATAGCTGAGATTATTTGGACAGGAGAATTCATTAACAGAAAAAAAAAAACACAAAATAATAATAAAGGGCAAACACATATTAGCTGAAGGACAGATGTTTTTAGATTTGTCTCAGAGTGCCTACCACTTTATTCTGGAAACTCCTTCAGAGTTCAGAAAACTTCTGTATGTCTCCTGCACATTAGACAAAGCAGAAATACTGTCTCTAGTTAGCTAATAAGGTCCTTAGATCTCTTTGATAAAAAAAATGAAAAGGTTTGTTTTATTGTTAAATGACAAATGGAGAAGGTAAGAAAGAGTTAAAAAGGGCCTGCAGTACAGAAAGGATATTAAAAGATCTGCAAGTAAAAATGTCAATTCCCTTCAGAAAACAAAACAATTATTTTTAGCACAGTATTTATAAAATAATTATGTGATGCTTAGTTCTCATTAAAGACAAGTTTCTCTTTCAAAAAAACCCTTCAATTAATTTCCTTAGAAAGGCTAGGATTAATGCCATCCACCATTGGAGGCCATAAAATTTTCAGCAAAACTGCTTTTCATCAGTTGAGTTCCTCCCTCCAGAGACACTCTGTAATGCTGCCATTTGCCCCTCCATACAATTCGAGTACTTCATTATGGGCTTGATATTTCTTAGAATTCCCTTGGCATCACCCAGAGTCAGTTTCAATCAAAACCCCAGACTTTCACATTTACTGGTAACTGCCTTGGTTCAGCAAAGCACTTAGATAAGACGCTCAGTTGTTTTGCTGAATCGACCCAAAACCCCACACCCTACTGCTCCACATGGGTGCAGAACCCTGCCGATACTCAGCTGGTTTTAGTTCAGAGCCTTGCTGATATAGGAGCAGCCGGCTGAGTTCAAGCCATTCCCAGCCCATGAATACAATTACTCCCTCTAAGGATACAGAGAAAGGTTATGTATCTGACACTCAAAAGTTTTTCAGAATTTTTGTGTGGTTTTAGAAGATAAAAATACTATTTATGCATAAACCACATGGAAATGGCACAGGATCTGACTCAATGGAGTCGAATGAGAGAGAGAAAGAAGACCAGATTAAAAAACTAATTTATACAGAAATAGAATGCCAAACAGCAGTGCTGAGAGGACCTATAGATTTAGTTTAGCTTCCCAGTTTCCATTAGTCTTTGTATTTAAACTGCTCACTTCAAAGCATCATTTACTGCTTGAAAGGTATTAATTTTTTGGGGGGTGAAATTATCAATCTTTTATGCATGTTTTGGCTTCTCAAAGTTATTTCATGAAGCTCACTGATACGAAGTTAGAAATTCATCATTTGGTTTCCTATCAAATGAACCTCTGACATAAAGATGTGTCAAATCACTGGCAGGTGCTGAAAGGATTTGAAAAAAACAAAACACCCAAAATTATACCTTCAAAAGCTTCCTTACTAATATCTCTCAGAACAGAGAGTGTGATAGGCTCTGATGGAAAGCACACAGTCATTCCTTTACAACCCTTACAGAAAGGCTCCCAGCTTTCCCAACCAGAAGTATGGCAGTGCCAGAAGTATGACAGAAGAGAAGGAAGGCACAGCATGCAAACCTGCCCTCTGTCCCTCTAACTCTTCCCTGAGCTTGCAAGTCTTTAAATGCTCTGAGTACTGGTTAATGTCATCCTCTAAAAGACTGACTATACAGACCATAAAGGGATATAATTGGGTTGTTTATCAAGAGAGGCAGAAGTTGGCAGATTATGAGAAAGAACTGAAGGAAAAGACAGCTGGAGACTCTATTGATTCAAAAGTTACAACCAGTCTGCTTTACTTCAGTCCTAATAATTCAAGAGTCAACCCTCTATCTCCCTGGTTCTCATCCTCTAACCACAAAATAAACAAAGAAAACCCCCACACCTCTGGCAACAAGTACTTTGTTGACAAATAAAACCTAACACTGAATTACATCTGGGGAATACCCAAACACTGTTTAAAATTAAAGGAAAGGGTTTTTTAGATTGCGTCCTTCCCCTTTCAGTGGAAGAACTTTCTATTACATTTTGAAGGATCTTAGACTGCCTTTGGCAACAGTGTGTTCAAGGTCAGAGGAAATTCCTCTTTAAAAAAGGTGCCCTGACAAGGCTTGCTTCTTCCTGTTGTTACACTTATGGCACCATCACCACCATATCTGGGGGGCACAGATTCAAAAGATATGCTAGTTTACAAGCAAACAGCTTTATTGAAAACGAAGTACACACACCTTGAACATACACAAGTATGTAGAAAAAAAATTAAAAGCTAGGAAAACAATGCAGTAGAGAAGCAGGGAATAAAAAGCTGTTGAAAGGGAACCGTAGAGACAAAGCCAATGTATGCAGACAAATCAGTAACTTCAGTATTACACAAAATAGGTAAAATCTTCAGTATCAATTTTTACAGTCTCTCCATCAGCCTGACCACAGCCATGAAACTCACATCACAAGACCTGCTGCATAGGCAATGCCGAATGTCAGGGGAAAGAGAATGTCAGGGAAAGAGAACATAACTGGATGGGTAAATTCTGTTTGGTATCAGATACCACAGCTGCACTGCTTTGCCAGCAACAGGAACTATTTGCACTGCCAGAGGATCCACCCCACAAGGCTGGAATGAGACCCTTGACCAGTAGAGATCCACAGGCTGTATCACCCTTCTTTCTTCTTTCCAGGGGCACAGTAAGTGGGGGGGGGAGAGTTAAGTAAAAAATAAATTTCCCATTCCTTCATGGAAGAACTTATCTTCTTGCAGGTTTGGCCCTCTGGGTCTAGGGCAGGTATGTTTCAACAGTCCTCTAAGACAGTTTATTAAGGCATACATCATGCACTCAACTGTACAAATTTGCCAGCAAGTAAAATAAATATGTTCCAGCCTTTGATTTAAGCCACATTAGGACAGAATATTTTTGCTCCCAAGACTACAAAGCCAGATTTGCTTATAAGGTTATCCAAGGCTGCAGCGCGTGAAGTTCCGAGTGTTTCTGTGAAGTACCTACTGCAGGTTGCCAGACCTTAGCTTAAGCCCACTTCAAAAACATAATTCCTTCAGACAGGCAGATAGTTTGCCAGCAGTTCTCTCCATCCTGCCTTGGATTTTCCATGGGGAAGAAAAAATCTACAGTAATCAAGGTTTACTTTGCAGTCTTTTTCTGTACAATTAAGGCTGCATAAATAGAAGCTCACAAGAAATGTGTGTACAAGCAGAAAGTAAATCAGATTCAGATAAGCATTTAGTTGCACACATCCAGGCAGCAGGAGGAGGTTGAGAAAGAGACAAATAATATCTGGATACTGTAAAGACCATTTTCAATGCAAACTTAGTGACGTGTATTCTTCAAGCTATGAACATGAAAATACACAGGTTTGTGGTTCTGCTTTGAATATGAATCTCTCTGCATAACCTAACTCAGAGGTTTTATTGAGCTATTTAGATACACTAACAGCTTTTCAAACAGCAAGAATGGAAAGGATAAAAACAAACCATGAAACGCTACACAGATTTTGCTTAGATCACCTATATCTGAAAGGATAACAACGACAAAGATATTGGAAAGTCACAACAAAACCTAGACCAATAACTGCAGTCTGAGTGTAGAACTGAAACAGAAGGTGTGCTCTCCTGCAGCAGCCTCCCTACTTCAGAAATAAAGAGTATGCTGGAAAAAGGCTCAATATTATAAATCGACACCCTAGGGAGGTGGCATGCTGCCCCCTGCCTCCCCCAGGCCTCACCACAGGCATGCAGGAATTTAATTTATACTTCTCAGCTTTATTTATACTAGTATGTTAATGGTTCACGCCTGGAAAAGTGTAGGTTCTGTACACTGGCAATTAAGAGACAAGCCTCTGGTACCCTGGACATCATGCTGACAGCAGCTTATAGGCATCTACCACAGCTTTTGCTACACACGGCCAGAACACCATGCTGGCTCTCACATATATTTCACCTGCAGCTACAAAATCCTTGCATTTAAAGAATACTTGTTTATGTTAACAGGATTCAGTAACTACTAACAGAAAAATGCTGCAAAGATCTATCTAAACAATCTTCAGAGAGCTGTCCTTCCTCAGCTGTAATTTTATCTGCCTGAAATACCTCTCTCTCTGACCTCCACAGAAGTCCACCAGTTCCTTACTGCCCTCATTACACTCCATAAAGGATGTAAACTAAATGTTCTCATTAAGAATTCATTGCAAAAATAAAAAGCATGGAAAAAGCCCACAACCCACAGGACAGACACAGCTAGAAAGCACAAGACAGCGCTTCCTCCCCTTCACCTAACAAACTGATCCCTTTTATTCCCTTCAGCCATCTTCTTCTTATGCAGATAGTGGGAAGAATTAGTCTTCAAGAAAGAAATACCCCTGCTCTGAGCAGGGGACTGGCCTATACTTCCAGAGGCCCCTCCCAGCCAGAATCATTCTATGACTCTACTTATGAATAAGTATCTGATCAAATCCATGTGCTTTGTAAAGAGTTTGTTTCAAGAATAGCTGCCAGAGGAAAACACAGAATTGAGGACTAAAACCACAGAAAAAAACACAGTAAACTTCAGCTCAGTCATGTTAATGTGTCTGAACGCTGAGTAACTTCTTAATAGTAGTACTACGTGTAGCACTTTTAAATTAGTGGGTTTTAATTAAAACTGGCAATAAGAGATAAGCTGACTTCTTAGGCAAGCAATCTTCTCAGCAGCAACCGAAAACTGATGTTCTGATTAATTAAAACAGGTTTTTTCTACACTAGCAATTTCTTTTAAGGCAGATATTTATGCATATGTAGTGATTCAGATTTGCTCCACGTAATCACTCTTCTCAGCCAAGACTAGCATTCATATGCTCAGCTCAAGCCACAGACACACTCAGACACACCCTGTACTGCTGAAAGTTCATCTCTGATGAAGCTATTGCAAAATGTTAGCATCACGTACTATTAAACAATCGAAGTTACTAATGTTGGATGGATGCCTTCAGGAGGCCAGCCCCAGAGAAAATCCCATAAGGCTTGAGGGCTTGTAAGAATTTTCTGTGCTGAGCACAAAAAGAAGCCAAATTGTAAAACATTCAATTGCTCAGTCATGTCTCTTCCAAAGCTGGTCATCTTTTCCACAGTGAGGACATCTCAGATTTAATCAAGCCATCTGCCCACTGTCCACTTTTCTCACTACCTCACTCTGATTGACCATGTAGCCATTTGGCCCATTCTGCAACGACCCATGCTGTAGAAGAGGCTTCCCCTTGAAACTGCAACAGCTTTGACAGACAAACATATCAAGAAGAATCAGTTCAGTGCTTGAAGAAGCTGCAATAGAAGCTAGGTACTTGAGCTCTACAGACCTTTCCTTTCTCTGTTACAAGCTACTGAAAACTACCTAAGACAAAACACAGAACAGGAACAATCCCCATAAAAAGTAATGCATCTTCCTAACCTGTGAGCCCTCCAGTAACACTGACAACTGTTATTGAAAAGTCTTTGCCATCACCATTGACAGCAAACTTCAAAACAGATTAGAGAACTGTCAGGAATGACTAAGGTGAAGTTAAAACTTGACAAGGCAAGAAGGCTAGACAGACATGGTGACCTGCTACAAACCTTCCTAGGATTTTGACAGAAATTTACTTTTATCAACTACATAATTGCAGTTTTATCCCAGGTTACTGACCTTGAAGGCAACAATGAGCTGAGCTGGTACACCATAGGTCTGAAAGTACTTGTGCTCAGGGCCAAAGACCCTGTCCTGAGCAGAAGTCGTCTCCAGCCCCACTTCTAGTTTCATGCTGTACAAAAAAAGTTCATTTTCCACCTTGGACTCTTGCTAGAAGCAAGGTTATGATGTGACCACTGGTTGGGTATAGACTGTGTTTAATCATCATTGCCCATCATTGTGGCTCTGAGCAACCTGATCTAGTGTGAGGGGTCCCTGCCCATGGCAGGGAGGTTGGAACTAAATGATCCTTGAGGTCCCTTCCAACCTTAACAATTCTATGAGTCTATGATTTCAGCCCAGCTCTGTACAGACACCCTGTTTCAGCTTCATCTACACAACCCCACTGCCAGGGTAATAAATGCAGCTTCTTGACAGAGCTAATAGTCTGGCCTCAGTATCATACTGGCAGAGCTAACCTACTTCCACAGCAATCTTCTGCTTTATAACCTATGTGCACCATGCAATTACATTTTTTAATAGTGAATTGGCAAAATAATTTATGTTACTACTGCAGTTCTTTAATTACTTTAAAGGGGGGAAACATTGGTGCAAGAAAACATGCTTATATAGGAACAGCATTGTTTCTTCCATCACCATACCAGCAGTTCTGATCACAATATTTTTGTATAAAATCGAGATGTAAACACAAACATTAGCTGGCCTGCATTTTTCCAGCATAATAAAAAAGGTATTTTTATTAATAATTCTGAATATATACACAAGTTACAACTGAATTTGAGATTTACATGCCACCTACCTGCAGCTGCAAAGCACAGAATCATCAAAGCAAACACTGAAGTTGCACAACTTGAAGACATTGTTGCAAACGCTGTGTCTTCTCAAATCAGCTCCCTTTGTAGCCCTTCATGCAGATACTCTTCCTTTGAAATTTATGGTATGTTTTGCAATCAGATTTTCCAGGCTCCTAAGTGCCTATAGAAAGAAGTAAAAAACCATTTGAATACAAATATAACTTAGAGAAGTCTTTCTTAAAGCAATACTAAAGGAGTGCATTTTATATTGGCAGATACTTTAGGTACAGATAGCTCAGTACTCTTCCACCCTGTATTTCAGCACTTCCTTGCAGCTGTTGCTCTTTCATATTACACACTGTGCAAGTTGTGAGCTACTTGGAAGAGAAATCCCAGAGCCCTTTCTGTCAACTAATACTGAAGTCCCACTGAAGCCTGCCAACAGTACCCATAGCTTCAGATATGTTTACTTTTAAGTATTCAGACTTTCTCTGGGACATACAAACATTTGTTTGTTTATTTCCTGCTACCTTTACTACGCCATGAAGAAATGTTTCATATGTGCTCTAGCTGGTTTACGGGTAACAAGATAAATTTAACTCATCATTTCTCAGTGTCACAAGTTCTGAAAACTTTTCAAGGCCACTTGACCTCTTGATGCTAAATATAAATACAAAGCTCCTCAGAAACTTTATTTTAAGAGATTTCAAGACATGATACACCAGGTCAGTAAAACAACTTACATGTGCTATACTAATAAACAACGATACAGCTGATGCCTACAGGCATTAAAAACACTGAAAATTATGATCCCACAATGCAGGCTGCCTAGTTTTGAGGGGGAACACTTATTAGATGCACAATATCATCTTCTTTTAATCTACTGTCAGTCATCTAGATGTCTAGAATGAGACTACAGACCAAGCAGGCAAGGAACTAGAATACTGTTATCGTATGCAGTCAAATAATATCTTATTTACTTCACTGCCAGCCTTCAGAAACAGAAGCGGACAGGTGGAGCCTCACCAACCCCTAATACTCACTACAAAGCAATGCAAGCAATTGCAAACAACCATCATGGAGCTAAGTGATAGCATAAGAGTGAGTCAGGACCAAAATCTAAACTGTGGTAACTGAATATGATTTAAAAGGTTCTTGCTAACAGTAAAATGGAATCAAATGCAAAGGCTAGGCTCTGTTATATGGCATGTGCCATATTGTGCATAATCAAAAGTCTACAAAAGGAGACCTGCACCTAGACCAGCAATTCAAGATACCTACCAACAACACTCCTGCAGCTATGAGGATAAGGGCAGAAACTCCCATGCAGAATTCCTCTATGCATTGGTTATTCAACAGAGATGGCACTGCCCTGCGCAAGCGAAGCTGCAGCCACCCACCCAAGAAAAGGTCATCTGTGTCCAAGGCCAGAACTACAGCCTCCAACAGATCCCTCACTCACACTCTTAGCACTTCTGACCAGTCTTAGCAGTGCCTCAGACACTATCTGCATAGGAGAGCAGCCCAGGAGTGGCCAAGGCAGGCTGCTGGGAGCACCCACACACCACACTTCTGCAGAACAGAAATGTATGTATAGGGCAAGGAAATAGTATCTATCACAACATCAGGCTTCACAATTTTCTTTCAGGCTCAGCATCCTATGTAAGAAGCACATTTGCCCTTTCCCCCTGCCCCGATCTGTTGTTGACATAGAACAGACTGAAACTCCAAAGTATAACTCAGAGCAGGTAAGATTACAATCAAAAATCCCTAAGCTTCTTACTCCTATTCTGCCAGCTTGTGAAGGGTAAATAATGGAGACTTAAGTGAGCCTTTTCTTTAGAAAGCTTTTCCTAATTTAAATTTGCTTGAAAATATGCATTCATGAGCTTTAGAAGGAGGGCAAATTTCAAACCCTGAAAAACAACGTGAAAAGGTAAAAAAATGCCAGCAAATTTAATGACAGGGCCAAAGAGAAATTAATAAGAAAATGTGAAAGTTCAGGTGTGGTGCAAAACACCCCAAATTTTGCTTCAGTGTGAAACCTGCAAACCAGGCAAAGGCAGTCCACATTTCCTTTGAAGCAAGAGAAAAAAAATCTGTGCAAAGACATTGAGAACCTGAACTATTTATCTGGAGTAAACATGACTGCTAGTCAACTTGAGATTCAAAAGAAATTTCCAAGAGAATCATCTTTTCCTTTGGGGTATTATCTGAGTAGCTATTTTTGCAACGGAGGTCACAAAGTGTCGTATTAAAAGTATAACCAAAAAATCCCAACTGGGAAGAGAAGATGACATGAGAGCTTTGGGTTTACTAAATATACTGTTTTCATGCCAATGCTCTGTACAAGTGCAGGCTGCAAGAAAGGCTGGCAAAAGAGGGCATCTGCAGCTGGAGACACTGAAGACTGACTAAAGGCAGAGTCTGCAGAGATCGTTTTGACTGAAGTTTGCTGTTTACAAAGACCACTGGCCCTGATAAAAGCGAGGGTTTGTAATCACCGAAGAGCCTGGTTTCATGGACAATTATCATTTCACAGATGCAATCAGCAATGAGTTTTCCTGGGAACATCAGGAAGAATCTTACTATTGCTGGATTTTATTAGGTTTGAAAGAAGGCTGGGAGAGTAGAGGCAGGAAGATGCATTTTGAAGTACATGAGGACAAGAAGAGGAGAAAGTATGAAGTTTTAATTTGGTTTAAAGCAGGAGCCTCTAATGTTCATGATAACATAAAGCTTAGCTATGATACCATGAAAAAGACGAGCTTTTGGAGGACACTGGGATGTGCTGGCTCGTCTGTAAGCATAGACAGCCACAGAAGGACAGATCTCGCTGCTCACTATATGACCACATGTAAGACCTAGGATTAATCTCTGCTTTCAGAACATTTGAGTACCTGTTACAGAATCACAAAATGCTAGGGTTTGGAAAGGACCTCTGAAGATGATTGAGTCCAACCCCCCTGCCAGAGCAGGATCACCTAAAGCAGATTACACAGGAACACATCCACACAGGTGTTGAAAGTTGACAGAGACTCCACCACCTCTCTGAGCAGCCTGTTCAGTGCTCTGCCAACCTCAAAGTAATTTCTCATGTTTAGATGGAACTTCCTGTGTTGAAGTTCATGCCCATTAGCTCTTGTCCTGTCACTGGGGATCACTGAGAAGAGTCTGGCCCCATCTTCCTGACACCCACCCCTTAGATATTTCTAAGTATTAGTAAGATACCACCTCAGCCTCCTCTTCTCCAAGCTAAACAGACCCAGCTCTCTCAGCCTTTCCTCCTATCATAGATGTTCCAGTCCCCTAAACATCTTAGTGGCCCTGCAGTGGACTCTCTCCAGTAGTTTTTTTTCCTTCTTGAGCTGGAGTGCCCAGCACTGGACAGAGTACTCCAGGTGAGGCCTCACCAGCACAGAGTATAGGGGGAGGAGAACCTCCCTTGACCTAATGGCTGCACTCCTCTTCATGCCACTGGTCTTGACCACAAGGTCACACTTCTGGCTCACAGTCATCTTGTTGTCTACCAGGACTCCCAGGTCCTTTTCCTTAAAGCTGCTTTCCAACAGGTCAGCACCCACCCTGCACTGATGCATGGGGTTGTTCTTCCCCAGATGCAGTACACTTGTTTTTTAATTAGATTTCTCCCCACCCAACTCTCTAACCTGCCTAGGCCACACTGAATGGCAGCACTGGCTCCTGGCTTGTCAGCCACTCCTCTGTTTGGTATCATCAGCAATACATATTACACATAACTTGCCTTGAGATCAGTAGTCTCCTTTGCTTCCCCACCTTTTTTTTCTCCTGGTAAATTTATTTTTCTTTTGTTTTCCAAAGCTTCTCTGCGCAGTCCAACCTAGCAATACATATGCCTGCAGGTGGCCACAGACTTGGGAGGGTTTCTGTTTCCCATTAAGAGCCTCTATAGCACAGGAATTTGCCGCATTTATTGCTGAATTGAGTTCTTACTGGTTTATTTCCCCCTTTTATTTCTGCTCCCTTAAGCCTTTTCCCCAATAGCCACCATCTGTTTCTTTAATCACCACCTACCCTTCCCATACAAGTTCTTCCTTTGCCTTAACTCTATCCTCTTCGTTGACTAACCTTTTCCTTTACTGCTTGAAGAATAACTTCCACTTCCTCTCCTCCTTATCAACATGGACTCTGGCAGTTCCCTCCTCTTTCCATGCATGGTGCCTGAGGCTGCACAGCCTTGTACAACAATGACAACAAACACTTCTCCACCAAAGTAAGCCGAGAATATCCTCCTCTAAGTTACATCACAAGTCCCACAGAAGTGAATGAGGAGAACTTCAGCAAAGCCAGCAGGATCAGTCCCTTTGTGTTGTTTTGCCATAGCAACATGAACCCAAGTTTCTAGGCCATCCAAGAAGGCCTTCACAGCCAAAGCTTTTTCACTTTTTGTTTGTTTGTTTTATGCATGGCAACCACTTAACTTATTTAACCAGTTTTTCTGCCATCTGTCCATGCTGGTTTCCTATGCAAATGCAATGAATACACATATTCCAGGCATGAGTAAAAAGAGCAATCATTCATAATCAAGTGCACCCAAGCTCAATTAACAAATAAATGAATCACAAATGGTTAACTCATGAGCAGTTCTATAAACCTATGAACAGTTTTTGAAAGAGTTTATTTATAACCCCCCTCCTATTAAATATGCATTTTTGCAGATTTATTAGATGACATTTATCCTCCACCAATTCTGCATGATTTGCACATGTATAGGTCAGAAAGCTGACTAATAGAGTTAGCAAATATTAATGTGGTACTGAACATTTTTACATATTTTTTTAATGCCCATGTCCAAGGCACATACATGAAGTTCCACAATTCAGAACTCAAACCAGTAACTTATTCATAAACTACTAAGAGGACAGATTCTGTTTTAGAAACAACAAAATGGTTTTGTTTTCAAGGAATATATGAACAGCAAAAAAAAATCATGGCATATCAAAAGCCCAGGGAAAAAGTAATTCTGATGTCCTGCAGTTCACATGCTGCTGTGCTTGTAATGGGACATTTCAACAAGTCACAGTTAAAGGCTATGGGAACTGGACGAGTGCCAAAGGAAGATGTTTTATACCATTTAGCAATTGTGTCCCTCTATTCCATGTGACTTTTGTTTTAACATTTTCTTTATTTATTTTCTTATTAATGTATTACAATGTAGCCCGTGCAATTACAGGAAGCCACAAAATACATACAAATGAGTCCATAAAAGATGTGAAACCATTCCACTTTTTTAGTAGCAGTTTACCGAGATTGGTTTTGTTACCTGGTGCGTATTTTGCCCACAGCTGGCACAATGCTCCAGTCTGGATGAAGGTATCTGTTCTCAGCATTGTTCCATAAAAATCTTTATTTCAGCTTCCCACTATTTTAATTTTTTTTAATCATCTGAGTTCAATTGCCATGAATTTAGATCAGAAAAATAAAATCATGCACCAGACTGTGGAAGTTTCAGCTGAATAATCATGGCACAATAAAGCACAGAAGTAAGAGACAGTTTACAGAAACAGAATAAAAGTCATTCTGTTGTGTGTTCCCAGGACTTCCCTTCCCCCAAACACAGGGAGGTATGAAGCTGAACCTTCATAAGCCAAGGGGCAAGGTTTTGCTTACCAAGTGTAAACAGAAGAATAGCCTCTTACAGGATCAGGATGCAAGAGGGTTTCGATAGGTGGAAGGGAAGGAAGTGTATTCAGGAGTCTTTTAGTGGAAGAAGTACACAAGCCTCTTCCACAAGAAGGATAACAGAACAGATTCTTTTTTTGACAACAGCAAAAATTCCTAGAGGTTACCAAATCTCTACAGAAGGGAGTGCACATGGTACCAAAGGCAGAGTTTAACAAGAGTAGTACCCTACATTTAGTATTAATACTGAATCAGAACTTTTCTACTTTGAAGTAGAACTCCTGGGCATCAGGAGCATATCTCTAAAGGGAGCAGAAAAAATAAGATGTTGGCATTCCGTATATTGCACATAATACAATGGCTCAGGCAATCTGTAATTTAGTACCAGCTTCAGCCATCATATTTTCTGTGCAACTTGCAGCTAGTCTACTCCTCCACAAGCAAAAAAGTCATACAGAACAATCACATGCCATCATCTTCCTGATATACAGTCAGATAATGGAGAAAAAAACAGAGATTTCTAGGAGCATACACACATGAAGACTAGGCTAAAGATTTCATGGCAGCCCAAGAGATCTACCAGTCTCAAATCTACAGTTAAATAAAACTCAGGTTCCAAATTAACTCAACCAGTAACACCTCACTACAATTAACAGGAACCAAGTTTACCCTGAAAAGTTTACCCTGAAACAAAAACATTTCTAGTGCACAGAAACCTTAAGGCTGAACAAGAAGATCGTAAATTGCATTAAATAAATCTCTACAATGTTTCTTCCTCATGGTTAAATTTCTTTGGCTTAATTATTTTTTATGGTTTCTAATTGGAAACAGAATAGGTTTCCTGGCACTGGGCTATCTTACTCTTCACAAACACAGTAGCAGCCAACAGCCTCATACAAATTTCATTTATCTTAAGTTTTCATTGGCTCAGTTTCTAATTGCACACCTAAACTAAACAGATAAGAGCTCTAATGTACCTATCAAGACAGATATAACCCTAGGGAAGGCATCTACTTGCGGAGAAGGAGCCACAGCAGGATGGAAAGTTACCAACAACTCAGCAAGGCTCCTTCCACTTAGGTCAAAAGATTTTAGCAAATTATTCTGTCAATGACTGCTCAATTCTGTTAGTTTTTCAAGACTGAACTGCAAAACCTTAGAAATCTATCTAGAAATATTCTAGCTGGAACCTTCTTACCAGGAGAAAAGCTAAATCAATCTCTGTTGGATCTAGTATCTTGAAATAACATCTATAGATTTAGAGAATTTATTTTGAGACCATGGCCTATAAATACTCAAAATTCCCTGGGTTAATTGTGAGAAACCCACAAGGGATGCAATCCTCATTGGTTGGGGGAGGGGGGGGAAAGTCAGCAAATTTAAAACCAGTATTTCCCATTCCAGGGGAACAGGACAAAGCAGTAAAAAGCAGCCCTCCCAACTGCCAAGAGATAAAATAAAATCACATTTGAGGAAAGCAAAAAAAAAAAAAAAGGGGAGGGGGGGGGGTCAGAGGAGTGAGAAAGGCAAGTATTAAATTTTGCTCTCTAGAATGAGGCATACTCTAGAAAGCAGGTAGAACAACAGATTGTTTCTTCAGGTTGCTAAACAAGAACACAAGATAAACACGTTTATCAGAAGTTAGCTGTCAGACACTACATTTTCAGATGCACATCTGTAAGACAGGAAACTTCTCCCACACAAATAGGGAAGACCTTAAAGTGCCACACAGTCAAAAGAATGAGTCAAAAGGAGCTTCCCTTTGTGTAGGAGTAATCTACCCTCTCCTTCACTGTCTGCCAAATAACCAGTGTAAATTAATTTGATGGGAAGAGAAACACCATTAGGTTGAGGCAAAACTTTTTTCATAAAAATCATCATTTTAAAGCACTGCAGTGAGGATTTGCTTCAATCAAGAGAAGCATCATTGACATGGCGCCACATAGAATGAATATATACTCCCATATAAATTTCACCATATAGAACTTTCTGCCTTTCATCATTTTATAATAAATGTATACATGAAGACTCTAAAAAGCTTTGACCACAAGTTTATAGAAATTTATTGTGGCCTTCCTCCCTATTCACATAAATAATTTGTGCATCTTGTATGCCAGAAGTAAATTGCTAGACATTATCACAGGGGTGAACCCAACCATTGGATCTACAAGTGGTCACTTCAAACACTGGACAGATGAAGTAACCCATCATATAACATGGGCTGTACGTAGTGGAGGAGGGGCTTGATCCATTAATGTAATAGACTGAATACAAGAAAAGAGGTTGATCTTTTTCAAGCACTGCAATAGCTGCTCTGTAAATCAAAACAGAATTTTGCTTCACTCAAATCATCATTGAAAGCATTGTGTTGACAATAAAATACTAACACAGCTCTCAATCGTGCCATGTCAAATGCAGCTGTAGTCTAATAAATTACTTCCATAAATCTAAGACAAAAAAGGACATAGTGGTCTTCAATCCACCTCCAACTTCTTGGCAACGAAACACATGCATTCAGCAGATCTATACTGTACAATAAGCTCACTGGATACAAGGGATTTATTTCCCCTGACTCACACAATAAACCTACACTGATTTCCAACAGAAAATACCTATGCTTACAAAGGAAACTAGAGTATAAGTGAATTGCCATTCTTTTTCAGAATCATTAATGATACTTACAAAGGAAACTAGAGTATAAGTGAATTGCCATTCTTTTCCACAATCATTAATGATACCTTAAATATCATGGCCCCTACTGCCTTCCATGCTGAAAAATAACATATATGTGTGAGCTCTATAATTAACCTGTTTCAGACCCATGACTTCTAGATGAGCTATTCTCCTGCAATCTAAACAGGTCTCTTCCAAGGCCACAAAAAACCTTAGTCAAAAGAGGGGCCAAGAAGCCCATTTTAGCTGATGACTGCTAAAATCTTACATGTGGCAACAGAAAAAAATCTAGAAAATCAATTAAAATCTTAATCTGCCCAACTAGTGCACCAAAATTAGACTATTAAAGAGAAGTGTTTAACATAATGAACCAAATTTATTACCATTAAACACATTATCACTCACTTTACAGTACTATCCACAGAACAAATATGAAATAATTATTTACTCATGTACCTTGATAAAGTTATTTCATTTTAAGTACATCATAAACTAGCACATTTTTGTTGTAAGCAGTTTAAATCAACAGTGTAACACAATGCAATACACAAAATGATCTTTGCTGAATTTGACAAATGTGACTAGGTACTCAAGGTCATAAAGGGTGTTCTTATTAAAAAAAAATAAAAATTACTTTGCCAAAGTGGAAATAAACAAATAATAAACAAATAAACAAAGCTAAGTAGCAGCTTTAAAGTGATTTCCAGAAATGCATAAATCTGTTCCATTTTGGTTATCATAGAGTTAATTGTTGCTGTAATAGTACAAGAAACACTGCTCTATTGGATAACTGCCAGCACATAAAAATGTGAATCCAGTTACAGATAAAGCAATTCCAACTGCACTACTTCTTTGCTAGTAGTTTTTTTTTTTTTTAGGGCAAAACATGCTTCTATTCATGAAGTGGCTAGAAACTAGCATGCCACTGTCGATCACTACAAATATTGCTGCTATAGAAGTAATGCCTATTTATAATACACAAATATGTTGTGGAACTAGAACAAATGTGATTGCAAAGATATTTACAATCTGTGTCCCTCACTACTTTCTGAGATCTACATAAATTGCCCAAGACCTGTTAATTTGTGTCTTAAAAAGCAGCAGAATATTACTGGAGATATCAAACAAAACAATTTTCAGACAGATTATGCAAAGCTTTAGCACCATTTCCAAATCACACTACACAGAAATCTGACTTTGATTTTATAAACTACATACTTCAGCATCTCCGAAAACCATATAGGGAAGAAAGTTCCATGGATCCACAAAAATGATGGAAGGAGATCATCAAGGAACTTAACATGCATCTTTTTACATCTTCAGTATTTGGAAACATCAGATTATGCTCTTAAGAGAAGAAATGTGTGTCACTGAAGCACACATGTATCTGGTCACTTTTGCAATAGGAAGAAAATCACAGTATCACAGTATCACCAAGGTTGGAAGAGACTTCAAAGATCGAGTCCAACCTGTCACCACAGACCTCATGACTAGACCATGGCACCAAGTGCCACGTTCAATCCCCTCTTGAACACCTCCAGGGACGGTGACTCCACCACCTCCCTGGGCAGCACATTCCAATGACGAATGACTCGGTGAAGAACTTTCTCCTCACCTCGAGCCTAAACTTCCCCTGGTGCAGCTTGAGACTGTGTCCCCTTGTTCTGGTGCTGGTTGCTAGAGAAAAGAGACCAACCCCTTCCTGGCTATAACCACCTTTCAGGGAGCTGTAGAGAGCAATGAGGTCACCCCAGAGCCTCCTCTTCTCCAGGCTAAACAATCCCAATCTTATTCCTTTAATATGTTGCTATGTAGTTGGTGCCATTCCAGGACCAGAGGAACCTACATCTCTTCCTTTAAACCTGACCTGGGACTGTTAATTTCGGATAAACCATATTTTGTCCCTGCTGGCTCTAATACTTAATGCTAGGAAAATATACAATTGCAAAGCAGCAAATTGGCTGTTCAGTGGTAAATGCTTACAGCTATGTTTTTACCCCACCAGTGAAAGCCAGCTTAATCCTGAGTATAAGCAGCAAGATATCTCACGTTTACTGCAGGGTAAGAGCCCATTCCCTGGTTCTTATTGGGGAATAATTAACATGCTGCAAATTCCCACTCTTCACTTAGCATTCAGCGATCTGTTTCTATACCCATACTTTAAGTATTTGCTATTTGGCCATATCAGACTTCACAGACTAGAAAGCAATATGAATCAGTGCAACTTATCCACTCAACCTTCGGCCTTTACATTCAGTGTGCCTGGCACAAAAGATGCAATCAATTGTTACACTAATACAAACCAAAAAGAAAATTTATTATTGATCTGTGTTGAAAGTGTCAGCTGATCTTTACAAAAACAAGCTAGTAATGACTTCTTAAAACCCAAGAGAAGTTCTAAAAATATTCTCCTATGGAAACCCTAAATACTAGGAATAGTTTCTTGTGAGAATACAGCTTTTTTACATCTCAGCCTTAGATCTTAAGATTTCTATATAGAATCATAAATGTGATACAGTATTAGTTTTATTGTGAAAATATTTTATCTAGCTCATTATCTAGGACTTTGTAAGAGTACTCAAAATACAATTTCTCAGGTTTATTTGACTCACCTCAAGCATCTTCAAAGAGAAATTTCACTTAAACCTTTAATTTTGTTTTTCAAGTTCCATTCTGGCTAATATGACAAAAATACCATTCAGAGTAGTAGGAGACATGCCTGCTAGAGCAACTCATAAGCAAGCATTCAGAAATAACATCTTTATTCAAATGTAAGTTTGCAGTGTTTTTTTAAGTAAACTGACATTCATCATCTAATGAAATAGTATCAAAAGTATAGGCCAAAGTTTTAATAAATTGCAACTGCGGTAGGAAGAGAGACTTCACACAGAAAGTTTTGTGTTCCCCCTGCTGGTACAGCAATTAACTTCAAAACACCATTCCAAGAGGTGGGCATCATGCTAGGGTATTGAAAGATGTGCTGAAAGATGTTTTGCATGATGGAGACCCAGAATCAAAACTCACTTTTTATAAGAAATCATATCCGCGATAGACATCATCTACATAATCTGACTAGATGATGGACACACAAAACATGCATCAGAATCAATAACTCAACAAGACCTTCCCAGAGACAGAAAGCATAGTAGAAGAGAAAAATCTGAAGTGTCACTTTAAACTTAACAAGGTTGGACTATAGCAAACAATTGGGGGAAGCACATTTCAGAGTAAAGGACTCTTCACTGAAGGAAGCCAACAACTTGCCCCCCCTCCAATACCCGTCCCTCCCTTCCTCCCCCAGCTAGCCAGGAACACAGAGCACCAGCTGCAGCAGTTGTTAGGACAGAGACCTGGGCCAACACTAAGAGCAGCTCCTCCTCAGCTAGAATTCAAACTCTGTAAGCTTTGACAAGTTAAACTGGAGTTCCACAAATGAACACTGATCTGCCATTAAAATTTTGTTGGAAATACTTTGATAGGACACCTGTTACCTAGTTACCAACTCATGCTGTCCTTGGCATTCATCAAAAAAGTTATGAACTAAATAAAGTATTCCTGGGAAGAAGTGATAAACAGATTTTATCTTTGGAGGAAGTTGTGTTTAATACCTAATTTTAAAGCTTTCCCCATGTGAGACCATGATATCAACAGTGCTCCAGGTCACTGTAACGCAAACCTAACTGGTCCCATATTAGAGAGCTCTCTTACTTGGAGTTTTCTCCCCAGATGGGGTCTAACACCAGCCTGTTTGGCCTCATATGGAAAAAAAAAATTAGAAAAAAAATAAACAAATTACATTTAGTATAAATACAGACCTAGGAAAATTTCATTGTTAGAACAATCACTTGATCATCCAAGTCTCTCTCTAATCAGCCATAAATACTACACCAAGAGGTTTCTGTTAGAACAGAACTGTGCCAATGATCATACATTTGAGAATAATAAACAATAGCAATTAAATTCTAACAGCTACAGCTTAACAGAAATGTTTCCTGGTTACCTCCACAGCAAGTGGAGAAGATGTAACCACACATGCAGAAGTCCTTTCTTCTGAAAAGGACAAAAAGGATCATCTCCCGTATTCCTTGACTTCAATGGAATTACAGTTCCATCTGTAACTGGGAAAAGCTGACAAAGTTATTTGATTTATGTCTAACTTTAATGGCACAATATTGTTTTTGCTAGCACAGATGTACTCAGAAGGCTACAGTGAATCGACTCCTGGACGTTCCCTGCAAAACGCAACGGTAAATCCCACAGGTCAACAGCACAGGGAAACTACTGAAAAGACATGATCCTGGCCTTTGTGCTATTCGCACATGCACTGAATTGACACTCCGCTAGCACATCACTGAGTTCTCAGCTGGCCTCATTAAGGGTAGGATGACTCCGATAGCACAATAGTTTTAGGAGCTGTAAAGGATTCACTTGGTACATGGACGAAACTCGCCCAGCACGTACTAACCAGCCTGACACAAATCTCTAGGGCACCTGTAGCTGTTATTCACAGAAGCCCACCTCACAGTTCTCCACTTAACTTTCACATGATGCCTGCAGGTTTGGACGGTCGGGACGGGAGAGCCGCTTCCTGCGCTCATCACCGCACAAAACCCACGCGTGAACGCTGCCCGGTCCGACCCATCCCACCGCAGGTCCCGCACACCTCTGCTTGGCAGCGCCGTAGAAGTCGGTGGCCCCAAGACTGTACCTTCCCGCCCCGCCTAGCGCCACCGCCTGCCGCTGCCCCGGCTCAGCCCCGTGCAGGGTGACATGTCGCGGGGCGAACACCCCGCGCCCTTCCCCTGGCCGGCACATCTACGCGGGGCGCCCGGCACCTACACCCGGCCCGGGCCACCCGCTGACGAAGTGAAGGATCGCAGCAGCCGCGGCACCTACCTGGCAGCAGGGCTGTCCACGCCGTGGCCCGCGGGGGCAGCGCGGCTACGCCATGGGCAGCACAGCACCGGTGGGGACCAGAGGAGACAAGACGACAGCCTTCGCCGAGGCCGCCCAGCTCCGGCCACTATTGCCCGGCCCGCGATGCGCGGGTGGAGGCGGCGAGCAGGCGGAGGAGGAGGCGCGCAGTCAGCCGCCCGCCCCCCAGCCCGCGAGTAACCCCATGGCGCGGCAGTGCCGCGCACACGGCGAGGCGGAGCGCGCGGGCGGGACCGCGTCGCCATTGGGCGCGGGGCGGGGACAGCGCTGTGACGAGCGGGGGGCGCGGCGCCGCCGTGCGCGCGGCCTGAGGGCTGGGCGTTTGCGGCCCGCACCTGGGGGGCGGTAGTCCCCGCAAGGGGAGCGGGTGTGTTGGCTCGGTTCAAAAACAGACCCTCCGCACCCTGCGCCGCTAGCCGGAGGCTCTGACACCGAGGATCTGTGCGACAGACCCCCACACACAGCAACTCTACCACCCTCCCGTTGGTTTCCGTTAGCCACAGTGTTGGATTATCTGTGCTAATCAACTGGATGAGTGGTTCGCATACCATTTTAGCTGCCTTAGGTTTAGAGTCCGATATGATGTACGAACGCAGTGTAAACCGCGGTCCGAACGACAACTTCGGCAGCTCTGTGTCACGGAGGTGCAGTTCGCTAAGCGTCCAGTTCCCTGGAAACATCCCGAGCCTGGCTCTGCTGCCACCGCGGGAGCAGGGACTGCCCTCTCAGCTCAGTCACCCCAGCGTACAACAGCACCGAAAAGCCTAAGTCAAAATAGGCTTCAGTCAACATCTCACCATTGACACCGTATGCAGTGAGGAAAACTCCAGATCATTTCACCCTGCACCACTCTTGAGAGATCAGCTGGAGTCACGTTTACATTACCCTATTGGAGCAGGTCCAGAGGAGGGATGCAAAAAAGACCAGAGGGCTGGAGCACCTCTCCTATGAAGAAAGGCTGGGAGAGTTGAGGTTGTGCAGCCTAGAGAAGACAAGGTCGTTCAGTTCTTAAAGGGGGCCTGTAAGAAAACTTTTCAGCAGGGGCAGTTATGACAGGACAAGGGGTAATAGGTTTAAACCAAAAGAGAGTAGATTTAGACTGATCATTTCAACTAAATTTTACTACTAGATTAATCTGCTTTCTTACAGGGGCGGGGATCAAGGTTCTTTATAGTGTTGTCTGACTTCATTAACAATCAAGTCATTTGTCCCTGGACCGTCAGTGCTGAGTTCTTACCTTTAGGGAAGGGGTGTTAAGAAAGTTAAGACACAGTTTAGCCAGTCTTGAAATGTCAGCTTGCAACCTGGACTAATCCGTCACCACTTATGTTTGATTTTGACCTCTACCTATTTAGTTCTGCTGCACATACCATACATCAGTAAACGACTGGGTCCTGAGAAGTGCTGAGTGCCCCAAAGACTAGGCCTCAAAACTTCTACATTACCTGTAAATAAGAAACTTATAGCAAGTAAACCTAAAGCTGCTATAATAAGCATATAGTTCACATTAAATACTCTAGTGAACAGGCTTATAAACCCTGCAGGAACAAGTAAAATACAAGTTCAGTCTGTTTGTTGGCAGCCTAAGCCCACTTGCACAGTTTTTTATTTATTTTTAGTGTTTGCAAAGTTGTGCATGTTGGAGCATGACATACTCCTCTCTTATCACTTTCAGTCTATATGTAGGATGCAAAATCTATGCAGAAGAGATGAAAGGGTGGGGAAAGTCCCTTCAACAAAGAAGCGAATTAATATACTACAGCACTAAATGCAACATATGTATTTCAAGACATACTGTCTATTATATTTCCACTAGCTGGAATACTAGAGTGCTGATTTAAAATGTAGTTGAAACTTAAGCACATCAATTATTTTTATTTTACATACTCATTTAGGTCCCAATCCTAAAATTAAATTAAACAGATTAGGTTCACTGAAATGAACAGCCAGCATATGAAGTCAAATGTGTGCACAAGTCTTGC
Organism: Dryobates pubescens; assembly: GCF_014839835.1. Lineage (NCBI taxonomy): Eukaryota > Metazoa > Chordata > Aves > Piciformes > Picidae > Dryobates > Dryobates pubescens. The sequence goes on along the minus strand of NC_071622.1, from coordinate 17,015,367 downwards.
CAAAATCCAATTCTTAATACACAAGTCTGATCCCAGCCAAATTGTTTTCACCATTTTTACCGATGTTGGTTAAGAACTAATTCTTGTTCTTAGAACCAACTCTGTTAGGTACTGAGCATCCTTGACTCAGACTTTACACTGCTTACCCTGGTGTTTGAAAATGTTCAAGACTTTCCAAGACATGCTTAACATTGACTTTTAGTTATAAAATAATATGAAATTATATCATATATATAGGTCTGTTTGGGACTGGGATGAAGCAGAAAGAATATGCTCAGATGAGCACAGCTACTTCTCAGGTACTTCTGTCCCTTTCTGAGGTAAAAAACTATTATTTAAAATTAGCTTTGAAATTTAAGCTGAAGTGTTTTTTTGTGCAGCTGAAGGAAAAGTCTAAAAGCCTTAACCTTAGGCTAAGACTAGGTATGGGTTGTTATGCTGCAGCAACTCCATCACTGCAGTTATATGACTCTACCCATACAACTTTAATATGATGGTTCAATTAATAAAATTTTAAAACAAATAAAAGCTTCTTAGGAAATATTTCATTAATACAAACTATTGAGGTAAAATTGTACATTCCTTATTGAATGATCCTGCATTCCTTGACCATCTAAAACTTTTGCCAAAGATAAATAAAAGTTAGTGTTGAACTGTTAGCTTGTCTGCACTTGAAAGTTACTTTGTATTAAGGCAAAGAATTACTTTTAAGTGCAGCAGCAAATCTGGAATAATTCCAAACATAGACAAGTCATACACAGCCCAGTCTTGGAAGGTGCCATGGGCTATGAACTCAAAACTGATGCTACATAGCCAGTTCAAATAACAGATTCTTAATGATTTTGGATTTTAACAAAACCCTCCGGTATGACGAATGATCCCTTTGTGCCTCCCATTCTCAATTGCATGCTTTGCGCAGGCTCCCCTATACCCAGCACTCCTTTTACTGACTGATATACCCCTTACCCTCCTTCCAACATTTTTCTGATAAGATGTTTATAGGCACTCAACCTAACAAGTGCAAACACAACAGACCAGAAGAGGGAGGGGAGAAAGAGAGATTGTATGAGAGAAGGGAAAAAAATCAACAAAGATCAAAAAGCAAAAATGTGAAACTAGCATACCTTCAATGCTCAATCACTTCTTTCTGGCCGGATCCAATTCCTCATACTGAATGCTGTCTTTTTAGAGACCAATCAAAAATCTAATCAAATAGGCAAAAGTCAATAGATGACTTTAAACTCCTCAGTTCTGGACAATTCCCTTTACATTTGATCATAACACACCTAGAACTTAGTAATGTAAAATAGAAAAAGTTTAATAAATAACATATATACATACTTTCAGATTCAAGCCCACATATTAAAAAACTCATATTCACTTCTGTTATTACTTAAAATATAGAATTATAGATATAACTAAAATTACACATGGTTTGCAGGATCAGGTCCCAAAATGCTGTGTTCTGTTTTGAACTTTACACTGCATGTTTGTGGTTTCAAGATCATATTATGGGTGGAATTCTTTGCAGCCGAGATGAAAATATCACAGGCTAAAATCTTCTCATGTATACAATGCCCTAATAACTTTACTATTGTCGTTTATATTACATTCACTGTATGCCAAATGTTTTACTGGAAAACATCAACATAAAGTTGCTGCGATTAGTAAAGGTAAGTGAAAGGAATGCAAGACAAAATAATCAAGTATTGAAGTTTGACATGATGTATTAATTATGTGGCTGAGATATTTTCTTTTAGCCATTTTGTTCTTTTGTTGATTTGGTTTTCTCCATTACTTGCCTTCCCAATCTGATTTGATGGCAAAGACAGGATCCACTGGGTCATGATATAGAAATGAAAAGTGATTCAAATTCAGCCTGCCTCACACATAAAGCTGAGCCAAAAATCAAGCAGCTAGATAGTCATCATATTTCATAAATTAAAATTCACCCAGCACAGTAAAAAATACCAAAAATAAGACTGCTTAAGCCATATTTCTATCCCAAATAATTGGCTAGATATTGGAATTACAATAACCTGTGCCAGGGAATGTGACCTATCAATCTTAGATGTCTTCCACTGAGTCTGAGTGGAGATGTAAGACAAGTGCAGATTTAGATTGGACATTAGGAAGAAGTTCTTCAGTGTAAGAATGATGGAACGCTGGAATAGGTTGCCCAGGGAAATGGTGGAGGCTCCTGGACACATTCAAGGTCAGGCTTAGTGGGGCTCTGAGCAACCTGATCTATTTGGGGATGTCCCTGCTTACTGCGTGGGGAGTTAGACTCTAAGGGTCCCTTACAACCCAGTGCACTCCACGATTCTATATAATATTTGAACAGTTTACACTTAAATTTGACACCTTTTTTTATTTCTTAAATACTTTCATGGCATACATTGATTCATAAAGTATCAATTATTTAGGGTAGATGTGTGTGAATTGCTATCAAAATCCATTCTTCGTCGCCATTCACACATTAAAAAAGCCAAATGCAAGCATCCTTTTGAGCATACACAAAAGATTGTGACAGGTCTTGAGAAAAGAGAGGGGAAAAAAACAACCCAACCTCCTATCTGTTCCTTTGCCAAAGCCTGAGAGAAAAAAAAATTGGTCTGTCCAATTCCTGGGTCTCTTGATTTACCTAGCAAGAATGGAGCTTTTGAAGAAAGACAGAAATCCACACAGTTAAGTTGAAAGCAGCTTAAAGCACCTTGAAACAAATTGACTGAATCTACCAATCATAGCACAGATACAAAGACAAAAACTGTTAAGCATCAGTTCACAAGCAGTCTGGAGTATATTTCATGAGCTGTATCTTCATTCATTTGCCTCACTAAGGGCCCAAACACAAGCCCTGGTAATTCTCACAGCTGTTTCTTGTAGCTTACCAACATTCCCTGCCTTGCACAATTTGGCAAGAACTAACTTTCTTTCTGAATTATTTTTTCCATGGACCTGGCAGCATCTAAGATGAAGGCGATAATGAGCTGAAGGACATCAGCAAACTAAGTACGTCAGAGCCAGTGCCCCCAGTGTTATCTTGTGGAAATTGCTTCAAAGCAGGGACAATCCAGGCCCTGCTATATCACAGGGCCGAGAACCTTTTGTGCAAAATAGGTTGCTTGAATTCACCATGTGTGAGCTGTACATCTGTTGAACCATCTAAAGTTTATCAGACAACAAAATTCCACACAGTGCTATTGAAAAGCATGGACAAAAAGAAACAATCAAAGGCAAGTTGTACTTTGAGGAGAGATCATAACTTTATGTACACAGTAGATATGTTATTTAGGTCTTTTTAATTTTGCTTTGGCCTTAAGGATTAATTTTATCTCAAGGAGTGGGAGTTCCATCTGTGCCAAAATATTTTTTCTGAGGTATTTGCAGGCTGGCACACTAGGTGTCTACTACAGCAATGTAGACCTGCAGGAAGTTTCAAAGCTCATACTGAAAAATCATGGTTTTAATACACTAGCTAAAATGTACTTAAAAAAAAAATCAACTTACAAAGACCAAAAAATTACTAACAAAGAAACAAGTATGTGCTTGCATCTTCTTTTCAATACTTTGTCTTGTTCAATTGCTCTTTGGGGGGAAGAGGAGGGCAAGGCAAGGAAGAAACCACAAACCATTTCTACATAATACACACTTTTTAAAACATGGAAGGATAACATTTACCTACTCCATAGAGTAAAGTGATACAACCAAGTACACAGACAGGAAAATCTATAAGCCAGAGCTCTTTGCTATCTCACAGATAAAGAAAAAAACATTTTTTTGTGCTACTTAGGTATCTATATATTTAGACATTTTGAAGATATTTTGATATCAAGAGGCAACAGAAGCAGAATAGTTAACTACACTGAAAATTGTTCCTAATGTGTGAGCCACAAAACTATCACCATGAGGGTGAGAAAGGCCTCGTGTTAAAGAACATTGGCTGGCCTCCATCTGTCTCATCCTGTTTCTCCCATGAAACAGTCAAACCACTTTGTCAATGAACAGTAATTAATTCCAGAAGGAATAGGGAATACAAGAACAGATTATCATAATCATTTTTTAAAACAACAAGAGGTTTTAATGATCAAACTGCAGGTATCTCTCTATTAGCAACTAATGCAGTAAAATAGGAATGAGTCTACAGGAGAAGACCAAACCTACTGTCTGCTGTCTACACTACACATAGTTTATTGGACGTCATTTCCAACCAACTCCAGTGTGGACTGCATGTCAGGTCCTGGGTCACCATTTAATATTGCTCATAATGAATCTCATTTCTGTACTCTGAGATTGCAAACACTTTTGAGAACCAAAGCCCTGTATGTGGGAATGACCAGGAGGTTCATTTCCAAAGCCCACTCCTGATCCAACCTAAAATGCTTAAGTAGGCATATCCCAAATACCTCACAGGACACCATTCAGTCAAACTGTTCTACAGGGGCCAACATGGGCCAAAGAAACATACAGACAAGATACTGCAGGACACTGACAGCACTAACGCTGCCTGGCAAGTAGATGCATCTGGGCCACGAGGATGATCAGAGGGCTGGAGCACCTCTCCTATGAGGACAGACTGAAAGAGTTGGGGCTGTTCAGTCTGGAGAAGAGAAGGCTCCGAGGTGACCTAATTGTGGCCTTCCAGTATCTGAAGGGGGCCTACAAGAAGGCTGGGGAGGGACTTCTCAGGATATCAGGTAGTGATAGGACTAGGGAGAATGGAATGAAGCTGGAGGTGGGGAGATTCAGGCTGGACATGAGGAAGAAGTTCTTCACTGTGAGAGTGGTGAAGCCCTGGAATGGGTTGTCCAGGGAGGTGGTTAAGGCCCCATCCCTGGAGGTGTTTAAGACCAGGCTGGATGAGGCTCTGGCCAGCCTGATCTAGTGTGGGGTGTCCCTGCCCATGGCAGGGGGCTTGGAACTAGATGGTCCTTGTGGTCCCTTCCAACCCTGCCTGATACTATGATACTACTCTAAGATGTTCACACTCCAAGTGAATTCCAATTCACAAAATGAAACATAGATCATGCACTGCTCGGCTCTTGTTTATTCCTATTTTGACTTCATGTGGTGTCTAGGCTTTGTACCAGCTCTGCTAAGAGCTTTACTGAATGTCTGCAAAGGGCTTGCAGAACTCTCCCCAGTCCTCTTTCTCCTTTCAGACAAACACAAGTAACTGTTCCATTACACTTGGAACCTTACATATCTGTACGTGTATATGTGAGGCAAATACACCAGAGGAGATACTGTATTGTACTTACCTTTATTTCTTAAATGCTTTTACTTCTTCAAGGTAAAACTATTCAACCACTGTCTTATTTCATTGTATGGGATGGAATTCAGATCCCTGAAGAGAAAGAGATGAATTCTTTGGGTCCAAAGTTTCAGTGTTAGAAATATAAAAGGCAGCAAACTCTTTATAATGCAGAAGGGACAACAAAGGTGATTTCTTAAAAGCTACATAATAAATCTCACAGATATTAATGATAAACCAGACTTATTTAGCATGAGAACTCTTTTTTTCAACCAAGACCACAGTGGGTTCTCTGATGCAACATATTTTCTTTTACCTTTTCTGTAAAAAAGTGTGATGGCAGCAAAGGAAACCATCCACCCAGCAGAAAGGTTAAGTTAACATCTCTTAGGTCATGTCAGCAAAAGATAGACAAAATATATTACTAGGCTGTTCTCTTTTATAACTACAAGAAATGCAGTTAATGTTTGAGAATGATTCCTATCCTAAGCAGTAAAACTGAAGCCCATGTTGGGGTTTGCATATTTTTTGAATTTCTGTGGGTAGGAAAACGTCAAAGCCAACATATTCGGCAGTTTAGTTGAAAGTTCTTGTTCTACATGTGTATTTTGAAATATGGGTTTGCTGTACTACTTAAAACTTAGTCCTGGGTAACTATTAGCATTTTATTAACAATGCTTATATGTACTTTTTTTATTGTACCTATATACATCTCTCAGAGGGACATAAGCTGGAGACCGCTCTTGGCTCTTACCTGTTTTCCCCATGCAGCCTCACACATGTGGTTAACAGCTGTGGAACTTGTAAAACTGTCTTTCCACACTGCACATGCTGTTGATTTTAATATGCTTACACATTATGTACGAAGCAAGTCCTGAAGAAAAGAAATGCACTGACTGTTTTTTACTTATTTTCACAAATATTTGGTTTCCTGCTTAAATTATTTCAACAAAATACTAGTATGTAATTATTCCAAATTGCAGATTTAGCAGTTCTTACCATGAGCAAGCCCTTTAATCACCTCCACTATGGCAAAGAATCAAATACTGTCAAAAGTGACTCTGTAAAGCAACTGTTACTATGGTATTGTGATGCTATAAAATATAGAAATAAAAATGTAAATCGTTACTTAGATATACATTTTTCTCTAGAGTGCTATAAGCAAAAACTGAAAACAGCTGACACTGACTCACCCTTCTAGATAATAAATATTGCTAATAAGAATCTGATGTGTTAAAGGGTGGGAAGAAGCTCTAGAGACTATCACTCCCCTTGTTAATATTCTACCACCAAATTAAAGAAAGGTGGGGTGACTTCCCCGTTTCTGGTGAGAGCTTAGTTTTCTGAATGTAGCTAAATCAAGCCCCACAGAGATATCTTATCTGCAAGGCTCATGGAAAATATCTCAAGAGCAAATGGTTAGCATTTGGAATGGACCACACTGCATGAAGTAACAGTTATTTCATAAGAGATTTCCCATGGTAGATATTCCCCAACTACAAGGTCTTCATTCCCACACTGACCACAGATGATATTATGTGAACGCTGTGTTATATTGTTAATACACTTAAGGCCACTTTGAGCAACAAAGTTACATATAGCCAAGCACAATTTAAGGATATTTCATTTATTGGATATTATTTTTAAAAAGAAATAAGATCCATTTAAATAAGGAACACCTCTCTCTGCTCTTCCATCAGCTAACAAATACAGATATCACACACTAGAAAGGAAAGCATTATACAAGCTTGCTGTTAATTGGCCTGTGTAAATGTAAAATGTAAATACCCCCTTTTCTGCTTTCTTATAGTCCTTGTAATATGTTCAAAAGAATAATCATTCTTTTGATAACTTCCAGAATTATTTGTAATACATTAATTAGGTTTTGGCCAACTCTAAACTGTATCACTTGGAGTAGCATGTGTGAAAAGAGCAGCAATGAATCGCACATGCAGGTATGCTGCAGGCCTTCCACACTTATCTGCCCTGTGTGTTTTCTGCATACACTAAAACTGGTCAGGTTAGACTGAAGTATTTTTCCTTTCAATTTGGTTAGGCTGCACCTCGAGTACTGTGTCCAGTTCTGGGCCCCTCAGTTTAGGAAGGATGTTGACTTGCTGGAACGAGTCCAGAGAAGAGCAGCAAAGTTGGTGAGGGGTTTGGAACATAAGCCCTACGAGGAGAGGCTGAGGGAGCTGGGGTTGCTTAGCCTGGAGAAGAGGAGACTCAGGGGTGACCTTATTACTCTCTACAACTACCTGAAGGGAGGTTGTCGACAGACGGATGTTGGTCTCTTCTCCCAGGCAGCCAGTACCAGAACAAGAGGACACAGTCTCAGGCTGCACCAGGGAAGGTTTAGGTTGGATGTTAGGAAAAAGTTCTATACAGAGAGAGTGATTGCCCATTGGAATGGGCTGCCTGGGGAGGTGGTGGAGTCGCCGTCATTGGAGATGTTCAGGAGAAGACTTGATGGGGTGCTTGGTGCCATGGGTTAGTTGTTTAGGTGGGTTGGATTGGTTGAGGGGTTGGACACAATGATCTTGAAGGTCTCTTCCAACCTGGTTTATTCTATGCATTCTATGTATTCTATGTAATTTAATCCAATTTATGGATCTAGCTTAAACAATTGTCAGCTAATTTGAGAAATTTTACAAAACACTTTCACTGTATCTAGTTACATTGCTCTCTCCCTTTTCTGTATGCTACGTGTTAAAAATAAATTATAAAATAACAAAAAAAAAAAAAGAAAAAAAAAAAACCCACACATGAAAAACAAAGTGGTTATACTTTACTACTTTTAGTATTTAGTATTCTTTGTGCCAGAAGAGTGTAGAGATCATTGTGGTACTTTAATTTATGGTTTCATATTATCACAGTATCACAGTATCACCAAGGTTGGAAGAGACTTCAAAGATCATTGAGTCCAACCTGTCACCACAGACCTCATGACTAGACCACGGCACCAAGTGCCACGTCCAATCCCCTCTTGAACACCTCCAGGGATGGTGACTCCACCCCTCCCTGGGCAGCCCATTCCAATGGCTAATGACTCTCTCAACAAAGAACTTTCTCCTCACCTCGAGCCTAAACTTTGCCTGGTGCAGCTTGAGACTGTGTCCTCTTGTTCTGGTGCTGGTTGCCTGGGAGAAGAGACCAACCCCTTCCTGGCTACAACCACCCTTCAGGTAGTTGTAGAGAGCAATGAGGTCTCCCCTGAGCCTCCTCTTCTCCAGGCTAAGCAATCCCAGCTCCCTCAGCCTTTCCTCATAGGGCTTGTGCTCAAGGCCTCTCACCAGCCTTGCTGCCCTTCTCATCTTTGCCAGTGAAATTTTTAGGAAGCTTTATCCATAGTGCACATTTTTGTCAAACCCCAGTTCAATCACTTACTGATATGTTTACCAATAAGTTAGTAAGTTGTTTCTCTCAGAGTTAATGAAATTGCTTGAGTATCTAAGTTGTGATGACTAAAGCTGTAATGAGGTCATCTGTCTGGAGAGATGCAAGTTGGAACCCCTCACCATTTCAGTTTAGATGAGCTGAGATCTCCTAGTGGTGCTAGTAAACAAATAGTAGCCAAAGACCAAGATTCAGACAAAGATGAGACTCAGGCCAAAATAAATAAAGAAAAATGTACATATGATTTTGTAGGATGCTGCATTTTTTTCCTTCTAGAATACTGCATTACCTATCCAGGGCCCCATTCTATATGGTCTGCTTACTGAGAAAATTCATGTATTATTTGACACAAGTAAGAGTGACAGAGTCAGGGCACTTCAGATTAAAGAGCTTCTGAACTTTAGCATTTAGACATATGTTCACCAGATAATTTGCTCTCCCAAAAGTTAGGGGTATTTCTGTTATCACAGTACTTGTCCTGTAGTTAAGCCATTGTTGGTACAGAGGAGAGAGTCTGGACTTCTGCTGTAAGGATTATCCACATAGTTGCTATAAGAGATACCAGAACCAGTTTCTTTAAGCATACGGAGAATGGCTTTTTTTTTCCAGCAGAGATCTGGGAGAAGGGGAGGAGGGAAGGATTACAGAGATCCTTCAGCCAAGAATGTAACTTCCAATAATGCCTTACAGATGTCAAGAGTAATGTTCTAGGATCTTCCTATTAGTCCAAAGCTATTATTTGTAATACATGCAGAATAAAAGCCCCTTGCATAAGACTGCAAACAAACTTCTAGACTGAACTAGTTGTGGCTCTGCCAACTTCAGCCCTGAGGGCAGGGAGGGGCAAAGGGGGTAAAAGGGGCCTAATTTTGTAGCAACACACTCTGGATTTTTGTAGTATCATATTCAGGTTTTATTATGATTTTGCCATTACTTTACAGATGGGATGTCTCTGCTGTTGTAGATTCCAAATCACTGCCACAAAACTATGGACAATGCCAGTGATAAGGCAAGTAAACCCAGCATTATATGAGAGATACTTGAATTCAGACATGCAACAGTAATGAGAAAAGATGGGAGTTTTCACTTTAAATGTACCAAAAGTACTGCCAAAAGGAGAACAAAAAAGCATCCACGCTGGGCAGCTCATATACAGAGAGGAGAGTTGAAGTGCATCCAGATTCCACTGTAAATAGCATAACACATGATTAATCATTTTTCAGCCGTAAGTATTAAGATGCTGTAAAGCACTTTTGAGGTTTCAATTTCAGAGATGCTGTTTAATAGAAATTATTTCTATACATTAAAATCAACATTTGATCTTAACATATCTTTGGTATAAAGCAGGGGCACATTGGAGATGACATATGTCTCTTATGCAAGAAAATTTTATACAGCATGTGTCACCATAGGAGAGATTTAGCACCACATGCACTTCAGGATGAACAAGAGACAATTTGATCGCATCAGCCAGATTTTTGTTAGGATGTCAATCAGCTTTCTTTACCTAGAATTTACCTGGAAGCATCAACTGTGACTGTCAGCAAGGTTTGCCGAGAAGGGAACGCACAAGGAAATAAAAGGCACATCTCCCCATAGTGGAGGTTAGTAGAAGGTGGCCCAATGCTCCCTTTTCACAGTCCTAAGCAGTCACTATGGCAAGATATATCTGGCAGTGCCCTGCCTCTGTGGAGGACATCCTGGCAGGAGGAGTGGAAGTTCCTGCTCCTCAGCAGCTATATAGGAGTCATCAGGGCAAGCTACATGAATGTCTTCAAAACTGCAGCAGCACATCTTAACACTTGGTGCTTCTCTAAGCTTGTGCAATGTAAAAGGTTGAGCTGGACTTCTTCCATCTTGTACAACCTAGGAAACTACTCTCTTTGCATACACACCTATTCCCCCTAAGACTAGTAGATGTCAGGGCACTGTGAGGACTGTGACATCATGGGGAATGTACTGCCATCAGAATGGAGGGATAATAATCGTGCTGGATCAGGCCTGTGGTTCAGCTGGTGCAGAGTTTTGTTCTTGGCCACAGCTGTGTCATAAAACTTCAAGAGTTTTGCAAAAGGTAGTTAGGTCACATCACATCAGCCTCAGGTAAAGATTCTTCTAGACCCCATAAGTCAGTGGTGTAAGAATTTCAGGTTTGTGAGTATCTTAATCCTTATGTTTTGCAACCATTAATGCATGTACTACAAAGTGTTCACAGAATATCTTAAATATCCTGGGAGACTACTCTTCAGCTCCTCAATCTAAGTATTCAATTGCCTATAAATAAAGAGCTTCAGAACTGTTACTATAGAATTTTACACAGCTTTAAAATTGACATGCAATATGAAACACTAAATCACATTTTGATTTGTTTGTATTTTCATAGGCCATAATTTCTAATAAATATAGAAGGAACAAGATAGAAACCTCCATTACAGTTAACAATACCAATAGTTCTAATAAAAAAATCAGTAACTGTGTAAACATTATATGTATGGATCTACACATGTATAATATTTATATCTAAGCAGTTATGTTAGGGTTACACAGAATGAAAGGAAGAATGCTTGCCATACTACAGAAATAACAGCTGTCTCTGTTCTGTGGCTGCCACGAAGGAAAAATAATCTTTGCAAAAATGCAAACAAACAAAAAAAATCTACCTCCCTTCCAGCAATCTGTAAATTAGGTTGCAACTGCAATTCAACAAAATATATTTCTTAAAGGCCAGTAAATTATGTATTATTTTACTATAAAACTATGTGAACAGCCAGCCCAAGATTTTAGCTTGATGAAGACTGATACCTTCATCTCTGATTAACTTCATTTCATTTTAGATATAATTCTAAAATAAATAGTTTTATATTCCTAAACTGACATTTCTCTCTGTTTCAATAGTTCTCCTAGAAGAGGAAACAACACAGCAGGACCTGAGATAAAGTAAGATGTTTGGTTAATTAAAAAAGGTTTAATAAAGTAGGTTTTACTGTGTTAAATCTACCCAGGAGTTATTTCTTCTTTAGTGGATACAAATATATACTTTTTAATTATTCAGTTTTAATTCTTGATTAGTGAAGCCAGGAGCTGTGGTGCCTCATGAGAGCTGTAAGAAATCCTAGGTTTGTTCCCGCTCTTTTTAGCTTTACCAGCAGCTGAAGTGGACTGCATTTTCCCCTTGACATCTCTACTGTACTGCAAACAATCCTCTTTGTGTTCTTTTATCCTTTCAAAGATATTTTTATAATGAAGTTAAGAAAAAATAAATTCCTTCTTGATACAGGGATATAGTTTTTGAGATTATTGATTATTTTTAATGATACTTACATTTATTAATTGGACTAATAAAATACTTCAAGAAATACAGATAATTTAACCCTTCCACTGAATTACAGAGCTATTTCCTATTTTAGGTCTAAACCTTCAACACTTAAGTTTTACAATACAGCCGTAATTTTATCTACCACTCACACAGCACAAGAACCTACACAAATAACTAAAAAACATGCAATATACCTCTTTTTTTTACACATTTTACACACTGTATTCACAATGGTAAGCATGCAAATTACAATGGGATTTGGTCCCCTGCAAACAGCAAGTTTTACAAATAGTGAATGCTGAAAGGTCACACTGTGAATCAGTAGCATCATTTCTCCATGTTCAGAATATTCCTGTTCCAATATTACAGTGGATTTACGTCTGCAGGAATCACCTGGAAAAGGTATAGGAAGAAGTGAAAACAAGTTGCACAGTTTTTGTTACTCAGAGGCAGAAAAGCTGTCCAGAACAATTTGCTCTTAATGGCTGTTTTAGCTCAAAAGAAGCCCTGAAGTGAAGAATAAACAAACTGTCACAGGAACAGAGAGTAAGTCTCTTAAGATCAGGGTTAAGGTTCATTGGTACAGTTGCTCTAAGGCAAAACATTACTGCATCTTAGATTAATCTTGGCATGTAGATAAATATAAAGGTACAGCAGTAATGCACATGTAGTGCCTTTTTTGTAACCCTTGCACATGCAATACAGACAAATGCATGACACAAAATGTAGTGCCTTGTGAAAATAAAACAGGAATCCTAAGTATGTTGAAACAGAGGGTTAGAAATTCAGAAAACTGGGTAATAATAAATGTTAGATAAATATGCTCTGCTGTTGCAGTCTTACAGAAATTGTATTACCCTTGATTAAGCTAAAACACAGACTCCAGCCATCTCAAAACAAACACAAACAAACCCCACCACCAAAAGACAGGTTTTCTATCTACAACTTGCCTTCAGCTTCTTTCTCCTCTTTAAAGCCTCAACATTTTTTTTGTTCGTTTTAAAAGATTATTTTAATGTATTTCAACCCTTCCATTAAGACAAAACAAACAAACAAATCTCACCAAGACAAAACAAACAAACAAATCTCACCAAACCAACCAACCAACCAAAAAAAACCCAACAAACAAACAACCACCAAATATGCACAGTGCAATTCCCTGATGGAGAAACAAGTGCAGGATTCAGAGAATCAGACATAGAATATTCTGCACACACCCTGTGGAGAAATTAGTCCTCTGTTTTTATTTAAATATTGTTAGATCATCTTACTGAACAGATGCTCAATTTAACGTCAGTTAAAAGAAAGGTGTACCCTTTACCTTCTCTCCGGTCATTATTCATTGTACGTGAGTACCAGAATTTGGAATTTAGACATATCTCTCTCACACTCAGAGACATCCCTCTCCATTTATTCCCTTGCCCATTCCAGCTAAAGACATTTCAGCTTTCAGAGCTAGGTCAGAAGTATCAGCACACAGGCTGCAGTCTTGAGTAGTCTGTGCTCCTTTGCCACCTTCAAAGATGCCCCTGTATCAATTGCTGAGCCCCGGGCAGTGGCCACAGACATGCAGAAGCTGGGACAGTCTTATTTGCAAGAGTGGGAATTAGCAAGGACCTCTCATCTCCCATGTGAGGTTCCTCGTTCCCACACTGTGGGCTGTAGTTTTAGTTAACACAACACCTCACCCTGTGCAAAAGTCACATAGCGTCACACTGATACAGTGACAAAGGTTTCCAGCTTAGTGAAGAACTGTTTCTACTGCAAGAACAGAGCTGTATAGAGCTGTACATCCACAGTACTTATCCTCCCTTATTTGCAAAACATAGCTGGGGTAAGAGGATAAAGGGAGAGAAGCCATTCTTCCAATAGCAAGCGTCTACCTCCCAGTGGAGCATTCTTATTTCTCCTCCCTAATAAATAATGCTGGCCAGCAATTTTTGTTACAGCAAGAGTAGTAACAGTCTATCAGATTTCTGGGCAGGGCAAACTCCCAAGGACTGTGCTGGTCACTTAATAAGCCTTTCCATTTGCTGATGCACTGCTTCACTGGCTTCTCGGCACAGAGAGGTAGAATATTCCCACTGGCCTCAAATGTTAGCTCTGTTTTCCATTATGATACTTTAGCAACTGCTATACTCTCCAGGACTTCTCTGGCCTGCAACAAACTAAGAACCAGCTCTGGTAACAGAGATTCTTGCAGGCTAAATTCTAACATTATTAAACTGTTCTTAATAGAGTGTGCCTGCAGAGACTAATAGCAAGAGCTGCTACTGATACGCATGTAGGGAGGAGTGTTCAGTGATGGAGGAAAGTCAAGCAGGCCTTGAATGAGTTTTCCACAGAAGTGAAAGCAGAATAGACAGGCAGAAATGGCAGGGCATGCTACTTGCAGAAGAATCAAATCTAAGAATCAGGACCTCATGCTCATGAAATCATTGTGTAGCCTGGGACCAAGAGTCTGCATGCACTTTCTTAGCACTTTCGCTACCAGTGCCACTGCTTTGAAGCACCAGCATTAAAATGCTCAGCTTCAAGCCACTTAATGCAAGCAGTTACAGGAACTGCTTAAGTCTGGGGATGGTCAAGAAGTGGAAGGGTTCTTCACATAGCCATTACCAATAGACTGACCTTCAATAATCTTATTTGTGACTCATATAATTCTGTATATTTTAGATGTTTTGTGCACACAAACATACAGATCAATTTACACTGCCCGTGAGTTATTTTCTCTGTATATGAAGAAGCAGCTTAGTAGGCTTTAAATGGCTTGACTTTGAATAGTTAATGACTTGGGCTGGTTTTAAAATAGGTTGTGACATGAATTCTGCACACACCAAAGTGCCAAGGAACAGATTACTAAGCTTTAAAAAAGTTGCAAAATGTAAAAACCATGTAACTTAACCTGGTCAGCTAACATTTAAAAGTCTCACTAAACCTAGAATCCAATAAAGCCTGTGACAGCTTAACTCATGGTTGTATATTAAAATCTAATTACAAATTGACTTAAATTGTTCAGTCCATTATACTCCCCTCTCAGAAATTCACATCCTATGTTACTTGGATGTGGGTATGCAGGGTGTTTCTTAATTGCCCACTTGCCTTGATCCAGGTCCAGGAACAAAGGGACTCTCTGGCTGCCCACACTAGTGCTGTAAGCAAGCAGGCTCCCAGAAATATCCCATGTGAAAACAACTCTGGGTCTACAGGTGCTGGCTTTGTTGCCTCAGTCTAATTAATGGCTCTGACCACACTGTTATCCCAATGGGTTTTTGTCACCAGCATCAGCATTCACTCAGCTAAGCAAAATCACCCTCTCAGCGTTGTCAAACATTTACAGCCTGGCCCTCTGATGTTAAAGAAGTACCACTTACTGAGCAATGGCAACAGCAAGAAAGACTCTCTCAAAATCCATATAGTGACACATGGTTATCAGCAGTGTCACCAGAGGCAAGGTTTTAAGCAAACAGGCAGCTAATCTTCTAAAGGCACTGGAACTCACCTTTCCTGGATTTAATATACTGGCATTCACAACTGTGAATCGAGCTAGGCCACAGTCTGCAAAAAATAAGGAATAACGTTCCCTTGGAGCTGATGGATCAGGTGTTTTTTCTGGTTAGAGGACCAAGTGGGAGCAGGTATGCCAATTTAGAGTTCAAAAGGCCTAATCTCTGAAAATTATCTATTATTTCTTATCTTCATGGATTTTGAGGAAACACATCATTAATCACTTTACAGACTCCATGGTATTAGCAAAGAGAACTGAACTGCCAACAGTAGTTTAAATTTATACATGTATTTATAAATTATCATTTGTAACATCCCTAACATAAATAAGCCTGTGATAGCAGCAGGTTAGCAGCATGGAGCAGTGGGAGTTGGCTGATCCTCCAGGGAATGTAAGCATGGAGCCAACAGGACAGTGGCCTTGCCAGCAAGGTCCCCAGAGCAGAGCAGGTCTGAAAACAGTAAGTAACATCAGCCAATAGTCCAGTAATCATCAGATGAGTTCATGGCGATGAGACAGATCCTAGGCCTAGTCAGGAAGCCAGTTGGGAGTCAGGACTAGTAGGGATATGACCAGGCATGGGCACAAGTGCCACAAAGCTCAGGCAAGGACCCAGGCCTTAGCCAAAAGGAAGAGATCCTGAGGTGGCCTCTCACAGTCCCTTCTCACACTGCTCTTTCCACAGCAGCCTCATCCAAGGCTACACAGCTGCACTGTGTCAGGGCTGGCCTCAAACACAGGCAGCCAAACCCAGTCCCAGGGAAGAAGTTGCTGCCCAGCATATGGTGCACTCAGATTCCTGGCAGTAAGGAGGTTGGGCTTGATGATCTTAGAGGTCTTTTTGGACAGAAACAATTCTATGATTATTAAGCTCCATGGTCTAGCTCCTGAACACCCCACTCTTTGCTCTCCCAGATGTGTAGAACAATGTGGACCTCACCATACTGAAGCTCCAGTTTCTCCACAGAATTGCACAGTGACTGCAGCATTCATACACCTGCCCTTGTCTTCCATGCCCTATGCCTTCTGCATTTCAAGGAAAAAACACTCTTCTGAATGCCACTGATTTCCCTAAACATCTATTCCACAACATAAATGACTCACTTGCAAGCCCAAGCAACCAATCCACTTCTGAAATGCAGATTTGAGCAAGTAAAGCTCAGAAACACATAGAGCAGGAAAAACCTTGGTTAGATGTGACAGGAGGCTAAAGTCACTGCCTCACAGGGCACAGCAAACTCTCCCAGACTCTCAGAATAGCTCCATGAATGAGGCATAAGATCTCTGAGCTAAGCCTCCAGAAGTTCTCAAGAGAAATAGCTACAACAGTATGGAAAGTGTGGGAATATGCTAATAGAATGCTTCCATCCTCAAAGCAGAAATTTCTGAACATTGGACTGACTGTTCCATACAGGCTTGCATCACAAAACACAGGAACACACTGAAGCAAGAACATGTTGGTGACCCTTTATATCTGCCTGGAGAGCAGATGCCATAAAGCAAGCAGATACAGCACTATGGGGTCTCCACAATATAGAGAGAAATATGCTTCCTTCTAATCTAGCCTGTGGTTGTAACGTACATTGCCACACTACTCTAAAGACCATGGGTCAAATTTTTGCTTCTCAGATGTCTCAGCAACATATACAACCTACAAATAACTACAATTTTTTAAAAAAATCAAAATAAACATCAAAATCCCAGCAGAGCAGTACAGACCAAATGTATCCACTCTCATATTGCCTGGCAGGGGTTCACTGGGGCTGAGGCTCCTCTGAATGCTCCAGTAATTCTGTTTATGGCAGCATAGAAGCTGCCACAATTTACTACTGCCCTCGCACTACAGTGGTTCCTTTGCCCTAGCTTACTAGCTTAACCTAGAAGTATGTTGATTTGGAACTACAATCTGATCTTTAAAAATCTTTCCTTAAAATTTAATAACTAACAGAACTGGCTTGCTTTGTTCTATCACACATTTGTAGTCAGTTTGAATTCTCTTGTCTGTATAAATGTCACAGAGTGTGAAAATGTCACACTGGTCATACACTGAACGTCTGAATAGTGGCATCATGCTTTCTGATGTTCTGAACAAGCAATCTGATCCTCAAAGTCAAGGCCAGAGCCACAGAACAGATGTATTTTCAATTACCTTGAAACAAACACAGTGAGCTTTCATCAGTTCAAAGCTGACATCTAGTGGCAGAAGATTGCAACAGCGTAAAACACGGAACACGATCAGGATAAACAGCAAGAATCTCCGAAGGGTACCTGGTGAATGATCGGTGAATGATCTGGGATTGGAAAGGCTCAAAGCTCATAAAAGTATGAATTTCACGCAGTTCTGCTGCGAGGGTAATAATCTCTTTCAGAGGGATCAGTCATACAGCTGGGGGATAGAACTCCTCAATCATCATCTCAAGCCCCGGCATTTCAAGCGTAACTTTAAGGCAATTTTATTAATGCTGAAATTCATTTCAGTCAGATCTGCTTTAAGTTAGCTTAGATCGTGAAGGGTATGAACACATAATAGCTTGCAACTGTGTTAGAGAAGTTCAAAAAGTTCTTAAGTCTCAGCTGAGTTACACTAATTAATAACATACACATCTTCTTACCCAGCTGCGATGGAGAGTCAATCCATCTTGCACAAAATCACCATTGAAGGGGATTTTAAATTTCAAATTATGCTGAAATAAACCATTCCTAAATCAGAAAAATATTGTTTTCTCAGGAAGTTGAACTAGAGTACTAACACTACTTTAACTAAATCAATTCAGTATGCATGCAAGTCTGTGGATGCATATCTACCACCCTCAGTTTCTCACATACCATAATGAAGAGATTGTCAGCATAGGGAGCATCCAAGCCTTTCAACATACATGAAAGTAGCACCCAGATTCTCTGGAGTATGGCAGCACTGCCATACTGTATCTGTATTCAAAAATTACTGCCACAAATTCTGTCCAAAATGCTATAAATTATATTATTTAACACATTTCATGTAACAGAAATTTGATCCCTAATTTATGACTTAACACTTGACTAGTGGACCCGCTAGAAAAGATCAAGTCTCTTCCTGACATATTCAAAGAGAGTATCCCATGAAGGAAAAGAAAAACCATGAAATTCACATTCAACACAGTGTTTTGGTTTTCCTGTTCTTTGCACGCTGGTTGGTTCTAGTAACCACAAATTTTATACATATTTAGTGCTGGCATCGACATCCTGGGGAATACAAAGATATATTGAACAACCCAGACATTTTCTCTTGGCAACCTATTTAAGTCTTTGGTTCTGAAAAGCATGCTGAGAATTTGGTTCTGCTGGCTTTACCCACCATGAAAAAGCCTCCTTTCCATGGCAGAGGAGAGAGCAATTTTTTATTTTTATTTTTTTTTCATTCTCTCTGTATGTCTAAAAGACATGGAAGGGGACAAAGAAATGATGAGTATTTGACCTCTTCAGAATAATGCATTAAAGTTCTATATAGGGAAGACCACAAACCAATCTTGCAGTAACTGAAGGGTTCTTTTCATGTTCAGTGTACAGAGAAATGGGGAATATTCACAGGACACCCCTCCCTTTCAAAGCAGAACACCCACCACAACCACATTCAGATGTGATCTCTGGAAGTGCAGAAGCAAGCTGGCCAACATGACTGGAGGCCTGAACAAACAGAAATCATTTTGAGGGGGGAACGTGAGTACAGAAAGAATGTAGAAGATCCAAAGAGTAAGCAGACATCTCTTACCAATCCAATGGGCAATATGGTCAGGAAGAAGCAAGCAGCTAGAGAGACATGTTTCAGGTGAGATGAAGTGCTAGAATTGAAAGCATGACAGAGGACACTGATTGTCCGCAGGCTGGCATGGACCAGGAGAGCAGCAGCAAGGATACAGGGACCATCTCACTGTCTGAATGTCAGCAGTAATTGACTCAATTGTATTGAAAGAGTCTAGAAATTTATTTTCAGGGGGAGAAATAGGTAGTTGCCAGCTCCATCAGCTAATGATGTCATATGGCCCAAATTCAGGATCCCTTGGTTGGACATTAGCTAAAGGCCAAGTTAATGGAGTGTGGGATTTCTCTAGTAAGTGAGACTACTCTAATGGGTGAGAAAGGCAGCAGTAAGCAGGAACAGCACAACTTTCTGGGATGGATGAATTTTTTCACTGTTGTTTCCTGTATGTGCCAAAGACTTGCCTGTTTAACTTTCCTGAGTACTTCACCATAAAGCCTTAGATTAACAGAGTTATAAGTAACTGGGAAAATGATACAATGAGTTGAATGAATAGCACAGGACAATGACACTTTGTTATCATTTACCCTGATGGAAACCTGAGTCAAATCACAGTGATATCTGAGAGCCCAATTTGGCCTCTAATTTAAAGCAGTAGTCATGAACTTAAAGCTCTACATCTTGCCCTGATGCAGAGCTGACTCCTGCAATCCCATTTTGTTTGTGTTACTCTGTTTCTCATGGGGTTTGAAGTATTTATTTGTATAGTTCTGTGTGTTGTCACGCAGTATTCACAGTGCGAAGCGTTGCTTTAAATGCTCACTGGGAGAAATACTTTGGGGAAATACCATTCCACACTTCAAATTTTTAAAAATATAAATAACATTAAACCCCAAAGTCATCACGTACAAGGTTTCACTTGTTCGCATTTCACATGTTGCAAGCTTGATTCAGCAGTCTTGGAGCAACAGCCAAAGTCACAAAGTAAGCATATATCACTGTGAGTTATTCACATATGCATCAAATTAATTCCACTATCTAAGGTAATTCTCTCTATGCATGATTACATCTAGAAAGTGCTAAAAGGTTAATGCAGGGTGAGGGAGAAGGAATAAAAGTATCAAGAATCAGATTTATAAACGGTCTTGCCTCACTTATCCCCATGTCTCCCTAAGATGGTATTTGCAGAACACAGCCTGCACAATTCTGCAAAATGTTTTCCTTTGTTGAACATTCTGTTCCAGACACAGAGATAATATTGCTGAAATGCAGTAATATGTGCAGCAGCACCTCAAGGGTTGTTCTTAAATTAATAAGAGGAAGTATAGTAGCTCAAACACCACGTCCTGAAATCCTATTCAGAACAGATCTAGGTGGGTACAATTCTGAGAACTGCTAAGGGAATGACTGCATCAGCACTTTCACCATTACACTGTCTCCAGGGAAGTACCCAAGCATTTCAGAAAAAGTACAATAGACAGGAAAGCTATAGATGGCTGTTGGCATCATAACAAAAATACCACCTCATATTACAAGGAAGGGATAGTGGAGGGTTCTTCTAGGATAGACATCTATGAAAATAAGGCTTCTTGTTTCCTTTTCCAGCTTAGTAGTTTAATGTTACAGAACAAGAGGACACAGTCTCAAGCTGCACCAGGGGAAGTTTAGGCTCGAGGTGAGGAGAAAGTTCTTCACTGAAAGAGTCATTCGCCATCGGAATGTGCTGCCCAGGGAGGTGGTGGAGTCACCATCCCTGGAGGTGTTCAAGAGGTACATGGTACATGCAAGGTTCTGCATCTGGGTTGGGGCAATCCCAGGCACCAGTATAGGCTGGGCAGGGACTGGCTTGAGAGCAGCCCTGAAGAAAATGACTTAGGGGTGCTGGTGGATGAGAAGCTCAACATGAGCCAGCAGTGTGTACTTGCAGCCCAGAAAGCAAATCACATCCTGGGCTGCATCAAGAGAAGCATAGCCAGCAGGTCGAGGGAGGTGATTCTCCTCCTCTGCTCTGGTGAGACCCCACCTGGAGTACTGTGTCCAGTTCTAAAGCCCCTATTACAGGAAGGATCTGGAGATGCTGGAATGTGTCCAGAGAAGGGCCACGAGGATGATCAGAGGGCTGGAGCACCACTCCTATGAGGACAGACTGAGGGAGTTGGGGCTATTTAGTCTGGAGAAGAGAAGGCTCCAAGGAGACATAATTGTGGCCTTCCAGTATCTGAAGGGGGCCTAAAAGAAAGCTGGTGAGGGACTTTTTAGGGTGTGAGGTAACGATAGGACTAGGGGGAATGGAAAAAAACAACTAGAAATGGGTAGATTCAGGTTGGATGTTAGGAAGAAGTTCTTCACCATAAGGGTGGTGAGACACTAGAACAGGTTGCCCAGGGAATTGGTGGAAGCCCCATCCCTGGAAGTGTTTAAGGCCAGGCTGGGTCTGGCTCTGAGCAACCTAATCTAGTGTGAGGGGTCCTTGCCTATGGCAGGCAGGTTGAAACTAGATGATCCTTGAAGTCCCTTCCAACTCTAACAATTCTACAATTCTATGATTCTATCACTTTATCAGTGTGCTGCAGTTGTTTGGGAAGGAAGTCCTATTGGAGGCAAGAGTTCCTCTAGATACCTGCTCATATTCTTCCATATGCTGTGCCACCCACCCATGATAATCCAGCCTCAGGGCAGATCTCTGAATGGCACACTGAAAGAGTTGTTCAACCCTTAAAATGGCTGAACCACATTCAGGGTTGCTAGCAATAGGACTGTGCTTGTTTCAGCATCTCAAGGATATTAAACAATGTTTAAATGTTCAGAATTCTCAAGCAGTACTGTAGTTAGACTGGAGGAGAAGGGGAAGGCGTCTCCCCCATAGATTTGCTCTCCAAGGAGAAAAGGGACAGGATGTAGTTAGTAACAGTCTCCAATAGATAGATTCAAATGTACATAGGTGAAGACAACACTGAGTACAAACACTTTGTTAGTCCTGTGACCTATAGGTCATATCATAACCCAGTGTTATATGGCACACCAAAGTGAAAACCTTAGTCGCTCTCGCAGGGGTGATAAGCAGCAACACAGGGACTATATACAGCAAGTGAGAGGCTACATAGCACAACTCTAAGGATGAGCACCACGAGACTTAAGAGCAAATAAATCAACATTAGTACCAGCAGCTGTTAAAGTAAGACAAAAAAATGCTTATAACAGATTTGTTTTAACGTGGTCTGGTAAGATCTGTTGTTATCTCAACCCTTCAAACATCGTGTTGAGTGCCAAAAGATCTGTAGTGGTTTGACCCTGGCCAGCAGCCAAGTGCTTCACAGCCATTCACTCCCCCTTCCTCACCCTAGGGAATCAACTGAGGCCCAGACCATTTCTGGCTAGCAACCCTAGAAAAGAATCCCAAAACTGGAAGAGAGAGACCCTGCCTCTCATCTAACATTCTTCTATATACTGGGCAAGACATTATATGATACAGAATATTCCACTGGCCAGTTTGGGTGCATTACTCTGGCTGTGCACCCCTCTAACTTCTGGGTCACCTGCACAGTAAGACATAGGAAGTTGAAAAATCCTTGATTTCTTAACCACAACTGAAAACATCTGTGTATTATCAGAATTTTTCCCATACCAAATCCCACACTGACTTCAAAACACAGCACAATCCCAGCCACTAAGAAGAAAAAATTATCTCAATCCCAGCTGAACCAAGGACACAGTATTCGTTTGGGCTTTTTTGTTTTGTTTTTCCCCAGAGAAACAGTCATTCAAGTGAAGCTGGTGCAATCACCAGGACATCTTCAAAGGGGGGGGTGGGGGCAGTGAGGAGGAGAGAGTGGGGCAGAGAGCAAGAAAAAGTATGTGGGTTGATCACTTGCATGATAAGAATCTAAGCAGGGTTGGAGTTTTTAACTGTACTGAGTGAACCAAAAGCTTAGTCAATAGCCAAAACTCAAAACAAACTAGCTAAATTCCAAGTCTTTGTAGTTTTAGTGACAATAACCAAGATTTATCAGGAAACACCCTGGTTCTCCTTTTTATGCTTCCATGCATTTACTAAACCATATTTGATTTTTAATTCAAGTAACAGGTAGAACAAATGAAGGTATGAATATTGTACAACCCTTAACCAGATACATTGTTTATGCATCCTCCTAATACCAAAACACAGCATGATCCACGATCACTAAAACATAAGCATTTCCATTGTTTTAAACTTAGTACTTCAAAGCTAGGATAAGAAAATCAAACTAAAAATTACCCAAGTAGAATCACTCATGTACTTGCACTCCTCCACCTTGTTTTATTGATTAGCTAGTGTGTAGTGGCATAAATAACTATCTGGTGTGTCTTAGCCCTTAGCAGCTGTTCCTATTTCATACTGATAACTACCCAACGAGAACCACTGATAGGGCAGGTTTTAGTTAGGGCTGCAGGCGTGTGACTGAGCTGGTTCTAGAACGCAAAACAAGTGAGAGAGTAAATTATAAAGACTCTTCCGGCTTTCTTTTAGAGCTCTGTTTTTCCTTCACCTCTCAGGAGGGGAGGAAGCGAGTTGTGGCTTTCCCTAAAACTAAGGTAAAAATGATGTCTGATCTGCTCTGAGGGTGGTAGTTCAGTTTTGAATTGCTCAAGGCTAGTAAGGATTGTTGGTTATGGTAGTAGCTGTAAGGTAGTGGATTCTCAAGATGTAATATTTATATGGCTTGTCTCTACAGCCAGTGTTTATTTGTTTGATGTATCCCAGGAGAGGTCCTAAAAATAATGTGATGCAGTTTTATGGTTTTCTGTAAGGGGATAGCTGTCCTTCTGAAGGAAGATATTATGCTACTTGGAGTAAGAAGGGTGTGCTCTGTTCTGGGTGGCCTCAATACACAAACCTAAGGGGGATTTCAGTATTCTTTATAAAATTTCAATATGATAATTAACTATCAGCTAACCTAAATTTGTTTTAAAAGCCTTGAGGAGTCAAACGTTCTTTGTGTGTAAAATCTGGTAGCCTGCATGCTTCTGTTCTAGTATGTGTTGTGTTTCTCTGAGTTGCTGTTCCTGGCTAGTAGGATGGATGCAGGTACTATGCTGCCAGCTATAATGTTGACTGAAACTGAGGTGAAATAGCTGCCTTTTCAGCAGGCTAACTTGTGCATGGTTTTATAGAGCTATTGGTGATAGCAAATAACCTTTCCTTTAAAAAAAAAAGTTCTCACAAGGTACCGTATTTGGCTAAAAGCTTTGTCTTCTAGCAATATCAGCCATCAAAGCTGTTTGTTTTTAACTCTTCAACAAAAAATCATGCCTTTATAAGATTAGCTAAAAACTTTAAACTGAGCTTTAAGGAAACATTCAAGGCTTTTTTTTTGAGACTGCTTGAACTTTGGGACCTGCCTCAGCAGCTCAAGGGCACATGGGGCTGGGAAGGGGTACTTTGAAACATATCAAACAATCTAGCTGGCTGGAATCACTTTTTGCTTTAGTATAGAAATTTGGGTTTTATTTTAAGCTACAGAAGAGTGCTATGTGACTAGGGTGAAGGGAAGGAGGAGGTAGTAAAGCAGGGATTAACCAAAACATAAACCCTTGTCTCTTCTTGAGAAGATGCAATCTTAGCTCTTCATTAGCATGGAAGTTAGTTTCTACATCATTAATTGAGTTTTTAAAAGCTAGGCATCTAGACCCAAGATGTGTTACGTACACAAAACTTCAGTCTCCTGGCTCTCTTGGGCACTCTTGATGTAAAGTTTTAGCTTTCTTCAAGGTCTGCTGTGCTAATTTAGAAAATATTCAAGAAACAAGATATTATCTTATGTTCTTATTTTAGTATTAAATGTTTATCTGCTTTTTATCATGGGATTTTTTTTTTAAGTTCAAACTATAGTCTTTCCCTTCCTGTCTTCAGTTTCTAGCTCTGTTCTTCAGCTGGGGAAGGTGACTTATTTGCATTTTATAACACACAATGTGATTTTTGGCAGAAAGAATTAGGGGGAAATGATAGTGTGGCCTAACACACAGAACATGACAGTCTTGTCTGGGTTATAGGGTTCTCAGAATTGCTGAACTGTTTTAGCTCGCCTAGTATTGATCAGTACCCACTGTGTGTTTGGATTTTTCCATTTTGAAATATATATGTTGATGAAAAGGTTAGCATTTAACATGATGTGTGGTGGTGCAAACTATGTGTACCCTTACTATCTAAGGTGTAATATACAAGGAGTCCAACTTAAAATTTTCAGCTTTTCTTGGCTTGTTTTAATTTCTCCTGTAAGTTCTTGCCAGTGCAAGAAATGCCATAAAGTAGTAGAAATTATTTATATTCAAAGGAGTTGTTCTTGGGATGGGATGCAGATATACATTGTTTGGGAGTGCATATTCCTTTAAATAGGGAAAAAAAATATTGGGGTGGAGAGCATGGAGGCTAACAGTTGTCTGTACTTCTTGTAATAACATCTTTGTGATGCTGGAAAGGATGAGGAGATAGCAGCTTTTGAAGCTACAATAACAGCTCACTACTTTTTCCCCACTCTTTTGTCAGAGCACACAAGACAACTCAATATTTGGCATTTACTTGGCCTTGTACACTGTTCAGCATAAAATTTTAAGTTCTGATAGTGTCTTGTTTTGGATACTACTGCCTGCTGGTGCGTCTCCATCTGAGTAAAAAACCTGCAAAGCCTGAGATTGTTGTAGTTGGTAATAAAAAGTAGGTTTGCATTAGCTTTCTGCTATTTTTCCAAGGCATGTAAAGTCTAAATGTGTGCAGCAAATTCTAGAAAACAAATGGGTGTTGCTCACACAGAAGGAGAGCAATATGGATGCCTTAACTTTGATCCAGCATTTGCAGAAGATGTGAGCTTGCACCTGGCTTGTGCCAGAAGGTAGGCAGAATGCACTGACTGGAAGGACAATACCATTCAGGTTGTTCTCAATAGCCCAGCTGCTTTGGTTCCCTCTGGACATCCCTATGGATGTCTCCAATTGAAACTACACGCTAGGTGGGCAAAAAGAGCACGTTAATCTGATACCTAGGAGAAAAGGAGTTGCTTCAAGACTGACAACCACAAAAATGCAATGTATTTTGTGCTATTTTGTTAGTCCATTAGCACCTGTGACAAAATGATATACAGGTAATGGGTTAAAACTGCTAATATTTCTGTAAGGAGGCAATTGGGACTTGAGTATTTTAAGGGCCCATCTGGAAGGAAAGAACAAGAACAGAGGCAGGGGGGAAGAGAGTGGAAATCATGGAGTCACTTCTGAATTAAAGACTATGTTCCCTGAAGCAGATTCCAGTACCTAGCACTGTATCCAACTAGCTTTGCAAAAGCAGGCAGCAGGGATATGCCTAACTTTAGCTTTAGCACAAGGCAGACTATCTTCTCTGTAAAATGCAAGCTGTTTTGCACATACTGTACTCTGGCAGTTGAATATCTTATTCCAGGAAAACTGGGTACCTTTTGGCTTTCTTGAAATTTGCTTTAGAGTAAGTTCATTTGGTCTCGTCAGAAGATACAGATAACAGAGGATGATTATTCTCCAATTCAAAATTACACTGTTTATTATTTATATGATGTGAAACTAGAAAGTCATGCCTAAACTATTTCATTTGCCCTGAAGTGAAATTGGCATTATGAAGAATAACAGTAGTTTTCACACCTGCTTTACTCTGGTACTCAAAGCAATCTGCCTTTGAACTATATTTATTACTAATGTAGTGTATTCATAGGTATGCTGGCACGTAGCCCAAAATTGTTCCTGCTATTAACAATTCCGATTTGATGTTTTTCTTAAATAACAAAAAAGGAAATTTTACACTGATGGTAGAACTCTGCCATGAAAGACCTCTGCATTCTGTAAGTGACTAGACTGAACACATGGGGGAGAAATCAGAACAGCTCTTTTAGTTTCAAGAGCTGTTTGAGATGAGGCACACTTTGAATGCTGAACTAAGGAACAAAGATTAAAATGTGTGATATGTAATGTCTGAGTGTTTTAGGTGTTGTAAGAATGGGGCATAGATATTTTAGTAGTGTGCTGATAACAGTAGCTACCTAGTGTATTATGACATGTTCTGAAACCCATGAAGTTTTATTATTAAATGCAAGCTTGGGTTTCTATTTTTTTAGCTGAAAGGAGGACAAATTGAGAATGATCAACCCTTACTTATTCCAAAGGAATGCACACAAAATACCTGTTACTTGTATTGCTGTGAAATACACTTGTGCTAAAATATTTCACTGGCAATTGTAGGACTTGTGTGCTGACTTGGCTGAGAAGCATGAGGAAGGTAATACCTAGCTATTGCTGTGTGCAAAGTGAGACCTGCAGTGTGTACTGCAGACCTAATTCTGAGGTTAAACTCCTCCTGCTGGACTCCAACTGTGGAGGGGCAGGAGGGGGTGGATTCTAATGGTCCAGCACATCTAACTATGCACTGTAAACCAAATATGAAGTCATGCCTGTGACTACTGTATTGACACTCTATAAACAGAAGTGAACATCTAAACAGCATTAAATCTGGGTACCTTCGCTGAATACTGCCTTTTTCTTTTTTTTTTTCCCCTCTCCAGGTTAGAGGTATAATGAAGATCTTGGAACAAGCTGATGTACAAACATGCTAGAGATGTCTGTTCCAAACCAACACAATTCAATGATTACTAACCCTCCTCCACCAGAATACATAAATAAGAAAAATAGTGGTTGTCAAACCAACCAACTTCAATACATACAGAGGGTGGTCATGAAAGCCATATGGAGACACAAATTCTCCTGGCCATTTCACCAGCCTGTAGATGCCGCAGCACTGAATCTTCCGGTAACAACCGTTTTGGAATTGGAGTATTACAGGACCTGTGAATATTAGTTTAAAAGCTTTCTCTGATGCATCAGGTCATGGAAGACTACTTTTGCAAACAAACTGCTTTCATTAGTCCAAGTCTGCAAGAAAATGGTCTTCTCTTGTTCATACTGTGTCTTTACTCATTAGCTTTCCTATCTGAGACGGTAGTAAATCATTATTTCTAAGGGATAATAAGAATGCTTAGGCCTATTGGAGTTTCTGGATGTTGGTAGTCTGTTATGTCATCTTTCCATCTCCCTGCTGGTTTAGCTATTCTCTTAACACTGCATATTATGAGTATTCTCTTTTGCCTTTGAGCTTTTTCTTTTTGGGAGGAAGCAGCCAACCTCTTTCAATGCCTAATACGTTACAAGGAAAACCAGATCTGATTGACCCATACAGGCAACACTGAGTCTAGTTTGATATGTAGAAGTAATAACACTTCTAGTACCTCTTAATTTTAAATCAATTTTGGGATCTTACTCTGAAGTTTCTAGAGGAATTAAATGTTGCTGGGGTGGGGAAATCTCATGCCAGAGTGGTAGAACATTATTCTAGGAAACTCAAGGTCTGATGTTTAAATTCTCGTTCTGTATTGCCATGTGGGGTTTATTTATATTACAATTTAATTGCAACAAAGTGAATTACTATAATGCCTTGTGGCAAAATGTCTTAATTTGGGTATCTTTAGACTCCAGTTTTGGATTCCACCAGCTTTGTCACTCAGATGAAAACACTTAGTCACACAGTGGTATTTCTAATGAGCTGGAAGATAATGCTGTTGGTAAATAAGTAGAATGGTGTTAAATAAAACTATGGTATGTGTCCTTTGATTCTTCACAACTCCACCCCCACCTTACCCCCAACCCCAGGCTTAAGCAATCATATTTAGTTCTTCCAGATTTCCAGAACTAATTCTACAAAGTCATTGGTTCTGTTTAGTGCAGACAAAAGACTTTGTGCCTTCATCTGCAGCTGTTTCTCATGACAAATTCTTTCAGTCAATTTGTCCAAAAGCACAGTCAAAGTAACTATCTTTCTGTGTCTTTTCTTACCCTTTTTCCCTTCTTGAAAGGAACTGTCACTTAAGGTTAATATGAAGGGTCATTCAATCAGAGTTGCAGCAACATTTACAGCTGGCCTCAGGGCAGTTCTGCCTCTCTGGATTTCGAAGGCAGCCACTTGACTTCTAAAAGTATGTGTTAGTTCAACCACTGCATAGTAACAAGCAAATCTCTGACTCCATGGCAAGGACAATGAAGATATTTGCCTTCTTTGCCTCTCCTTTCCAGGTGTTAGTAGAAAAAGAATGGACAATACTTAACTGCATGAACTTTTCTCGGGTTTGCTTTGGGAAATTATAACGGTCTGCACTATGATGTATTTAAGCTTGGGGAGCTTTTTTGTTTTGTTTTATTTCACTGAAATAGATTGCTAGGACACATTGAGAAAATATAACAGCAGTGGCTTCACACCATCACAATGTATATGTGAACTTACTGGGGATACTCCTGTTCTGATTTCTTGAATGCACTAGCAGGGAATTAGTTCCATGCTCTGAATAGCTTTTAGGCATGCTACTAAAATAATCACAATAGCTCAAATTCTGGCAGCCTTTCAGTCATTGCCACATCTTCACTAACTTCAGCAACTGCAAAAGCCTGGTGATGGCTTTCTGTCAGTTTTTGTCAGTCTGGTTTTGGCTTTTCCTCCTGTTTTGCAAAGTAGAGTTCTGCTTCAAGTAAATGGCTTTGGCGGATTGCACAGCATGGCTTCCAGGCAGGTTTTGAATGACTCCAGAGATGGAGACACTATCACCTCTCCAGGCAGCCTGTTCCATTGCTCTATTACTCTCTAGCAATTTAATAACTAAATATGGAAGAATCTTCATGTCCTAATATTAAAGATATCTGTTGTGTGACTCTTTCAAATCCACAGGATTATTACAGTATTATTAAAAAACCGATGGACTTGAGCACCATTAAAAAGCGTCTGGAACATAATTACTACACAAAAGCTGCAGAATGCATTGAAGACTTTAAAACTATGTTCTCAAATTGCTATATATATAACAAGGTATGTGAAACAGTGCCTTACCAGCAACCAGCTCTATTGAACAGTACAAATAAATCAAGCAAATGGTTTAGAGGCTGCACTAAATCCATCAGTGTCTCCATGATTTCTTCAAACTATTTTCTCAGAAAAGTAAGGAGACTTTATCTCTAGGATTGACTGAGGGCATGTAAGAAAAGTCTAGCGTGCTGTTAAAACAACTGAGCACAAGTCTTTCCTACACCAGGATTCCTCCTGCAAAATCTTTGTTTTAGTTGCAGAACTTATGAATAGTGAATGCTGTGTAATTGCCATACAAGCTTAAGGCAATCATGAGCTATGTTCCACTCCTTTCAGTTTTTACTGACCTAACCTGGTATGTGAGCATCTCCCTGCACTTCAAAGTTTGTTGACTGTCTTAGTATCTTTAAGGTTACAACTTCCTTCATAGCATGGGAGTAAGAGGTACAGATCTGCCCCTTTACCCTTTGCAGTGGGGAGTCTGAGGAAAAGCAAGTATAGGTCTGTGTAGTGGGGCAGTGGGAGAGAGAGTTTCAATGGCAGAGCAACTTGTAGTAGAGGTATCTGGGGGTGGTTGGGCAAGGATGCCAATGTTTTATAGACCTCTCTGGTACTGGTAGCTTGTTACAGTTTGTTGGAGTAGGATTCTGTGGACTGCTTATTTTTCAAAGTAGCCTTCCATTACTGCATCCCCTTCTTTACTTTGAATGTTACTGACTCTTTACAGCCAGGTCATGACATCGTGTTGATGGCTCAAGAACTAGAAAAAATGTTTATGCAGAAAATAGCCCAAATGCCAACAGAAGAAAGACTAGTGATTCTCAACCAGGCAAAGAGAAAAGGGAAGAAGTTGGAAGGTAAGGCCCTTATTATGTGTAATTCCTAACCTATTAAACATACAAATGCGGGAAACAGGAAATCCTATCTAGTCTGTTGTCTGTCACAACTCATGAAAGAAATTATCTGCAACATTTAAGACCTAACTTTAAAACTTTGTTTTACATTGGCCAGAACCACAGCAGCCCAGCTCTGGAACTTCAAATGAACGAAGCACAATGCAGGAACAAGATAAAAGTAGTGAGCAGTCTTCAGCAACGACTCAAGAGCTACAGCAAGTTACACTAGCCCCTTTGTCTGCAGCTCAGGTGACTGCATTAATGCCAGCTGCAGTCCCTATAACAAAAGTAAGTTTCCTCAAGTAACTTTCAGAAAGAAACATATTGAAATTGCTCCATTAGTCACTAACAGCAAAACCATAGGTGCCATGTTTACTGCAGCATCTTCTCAACTTCTATCATGGTGGAAGATAGTACGAGATCTCTATAAAATCCTCTAGATGGCTGTTAAAAACTGAGCCAGTACTAATTCTAGAAACTATTCAGAAATTAGGAAGGCTGCTTGGCACACCTTTTTTTTAACAAATGTGGGTTTAAAATGTTGTTCTTAAAGAAACAAAGTGAACTTTAAGATGGTCATTCTTGAAGTGCAGATAATGGAGTTAGTATTAAAATAAAGCTCTAAGTTCTATTTAATAGCTTCACATTTTTTTAAATGTAAATCAAATGCTTGATTCCCCCAAAACAATGTCTGCTTAAACATGCTAAATAGCCTGGTTGGCGTTTGCAGCTCACAAAACCCAATTCTGAACTGCAGTCTGAATTGTATGTGAACATTGGACATTTCCATCATTCCTCTTAGATTAGTTTTGGTTTTGCTCTTCTGAGGAGAAACAGGCACATGTGCCACCCTCTCCAAGTGAGTCCTTAAGCTTTACTCAAGAGTCTGAACAATGATGACAAAGCACACATTGTATTGCTTCCAGAGTACCACCCATGTGAAAGAAAACCAGAGAAACTTTATACATAAAGCCATAAACAAGGCTTAAAATGAACTGCTGTAATTTTTCCCATTCTCATGGCGCTCATCCTGTGATAATTTCATAACCCACAAACTTATTGAAGCCCTCTTAAATAGCTAAAAACTGATCACAACATGAGCTGTAGTAGGTCTTGTTCTTTCCTTTACATCTGACATTGAGCTTGGCATGCTCATCTTGTAGGTCTTCAGTCTAAACTTGTGCAAGTGTCACATTCTGATCTGACCTCAATAGCTGTAAGAGTTCAGACTCTTTCTAACACAATATTTTTCTAGTGTATTGTGAAAGCTGACCATTCTCTTACTCTAATTTTCTTTTCCTAGGCAAAAAAAGGTGTGAGAAGGAAGGCTGACACTACAACTCCTAGTACTTCAACATTCCCAGCAAGCAGTGAATCTTCTGAAACATTTAATGAAAGAAAACCTAAATCATGCAGAGGTGAAGACGAATGTATGATACCAGATAAGCTTCTGAAGACACACTTGCCAGATTCTCAACAGTCGCCTGAAATTCTTAAAAAGTTTCAGTTGTTAAAACAACTCAAAGGTTGTAATGAAATACTTAAAGAAATGTTGTCAAAGAAACATGCAGCATATGTGTGGCCTTTCTTGAAATCTGTAGATGTGTCTTTTTCACCTGGTGTGAACCAAAGCATCACCAAATATCCTATGGACTTGGGAGCTATCAAAGTAAGTATGTTCCAGAGGGAACTGGACTATTGCTGTGCTTGCTTGAGTAACTCATGTTAATGACTGGGTTTTAACAATGTTAGCTAAAAAGGTGTTACAAAAGCTGCTGCTGCTGCTTTGAAAGAAATAATGGGCATAGAAACCATATACACTTATCTCTCTTGACAAACTAAGCCACAGCTTGCTCAAGAAAGTCTTATTGTGACCTGTGCACAGAGGCTAATCTCCCTATCTGTTGGACAAGCAAATACTGAGAGAATTATCAGCGCTTCGAAGTAGGCTGCATATTGTAACACTGTTGCTAATGATCCATAAACCAAAATGCAGTTCTGTAACTGCTTCTCTCTGAATCTCATTATCCTTGGTGAAGTACCCTGAAACATGAACACTGGATATTCGTGTGACACTTTTCCCTTTCCCTGTGAAAAGGAACCTTTCTAGGTTGAGATACGTGGCCAATTTTTTTCTCACCTTTCTGTCTCTTTATGGAGATGCTCTCTGGTTTTGAGCTCTAAATGTGTATTTTTTTTTTCTTTCTCTAGAAGAAAATGGATAATTTTGAATATAGTGATGTACAAGAATTTGCTACAGATGTTAGACTAATGTTCATGAATTGCTACAAACATCATTATCCAGATCATGATATAGTTGCTAAGGCAAGAAAACTTCAGGTGAGATGTCGCTTAAGTCAGACTTGAAAAACGGTAGGACTACATAAAATTCCTTTGTGGTCATCTCATGCCCTGATGTGGTACCTACTGATATTAGCAACTCCATGTTGCTGTGTAGTTCCAGCAAATAAGCAGCAACTTCATAATGGATTTAGGAGTCTGAAAAACATGCTGACCTCTCTGCTGTTCCTAAACATAAGGTGCTGGTTGACAGTAGACTGAACATGAGCCAGCAGTGTGCCCAGGCAGCTAAGAGGGCCAATGGCATCCTGGCCTGCATCAGGAACAGTGTGGCCAGCAGGAGCAGGGAGGTCATTCTGCCCCTGTACACTGCACTGGTTAGGCCGCACCTCGAGTACTGTGTCCAGTTCTGGACCCCTCAGTTTAGGAAGGATGTTGACTTGCTGGAAAGAGTCCAGAGAAGAGCAACAAAGTTGGTGAGGGGTTTGGAACATAAGCCCTATGAGGAGAGGCTGAGGGAGCTGGGGTTGCTTAGCCTGGAGAAGAGGAGACTCAGGGGTGACCTTATTACTCTCTACAACTACCTGAAGGGAGGTTGTAGACAGACGGATGTTGGTCTCTTCTCCCAGGCGGCCAGTACCAGAACAAGAGGACACAGTCTCAGGCTGTGCCAGGGGAGGTTCAGGCTAGATGTTAGGAAAAAGTTCTATACAGAAAGAGTGATTGCACATTGGAATGGGCTGCCTGGGGAGGTGGTGGAGTCGCCATTACTGGAGGTTTTCAGGAGAAGACTTGATGGGGTGCTTGGTGCCGTGGGTTAGTTGTTTGGGTGGTGTTGGATTGGTTGATGGGTTGGACGTGATGATCTTGAAGGTCTCTTCCAACCTGGTTTATTCTATGTATACTATTCTTTAGGACTTTTTTGAGATGCGCTTTGCCAAAATTCTTCGTGACCCTGTTGCAAGTGTTCCTCTGCTACAACCTACCAGAGAAATTACAGAAGCTTATTCCAGTGAGATCAGTAATGATGACTCTTCAGAAGAAAAATCATCAGAAGAGTCTGAACAGGAGAGAATAGTGCACCTTACAAAGCTTCAGGAGCAAGTAAGCATTAGTGCTCGCTGTGAATGATTATCATCTCTCTGACAGTGGCACTTGAAATTGTCTGTTCGTAGGCTTAGCACCAAGAATCAGTGTTTAAAAAAAAAATCTGTAGTCATTTATTTTCCTTAACACAAACTTTATGCCTCTTCAGAAGCACCTCCAAATATTAAGTAAATGGTGCCCCCGCAAACACAAACTGGTTTTAGTGAATTATGGCTCTAGTGTTCTTGCTTGCCACTTCTTCAGATTACTCTCAAACACTAAAAATAAAACTGTGTTGCTCTGTATAAGAGCATCTAGATACCACTGAACTGTGTGCAAAGTCTATTTTTCTAAGAGTGGCATTTCCTTCATATGGTTGAAGAGCTCTGTTCTTATGTTGTCTCTTTTCAGCCATACAAAAGCAAGTAATTAATCTACTACAAAAAGCTATGTATGAAGTTAAATAGAAACAATCTTATATGTTCATGCTACTGTGAAGCATGGCTTTGCTTCACTAACAGTGAAATGGGTCTTGCTTTTTCTTGACCAATCATAATGCTTTACCCTGATTCTGTATCTATAAACCATACAGAAAACTAGCATCTGTTCTGCTAGTCAAACGAGGGACAGTTAAGTTTTCAGTATTTGTCAAGTAGCATCATCAATTTATTAATATGGGCATAAGGACAACCAAAAGACTACAAGATGGCCTTTGAAACAGTAAATTTAGTGTTCAGATTCTGATTCTCATACTCAGTCCCTCTTCCTTCTAATTTCAGTGAGGTTTAAATAAACTTGTGGGGGTTTGTTGTGTGTTTGGGTTTGTTCTTTTTTTTTTTTTTTTTCTCTGAAGCTGTATTCCAACTAGTCATTCTATATCACAAAATACCTGAGATATTTATAGGCTGAAGATGCACAAGCCCAGTCTCACTAGCTTAATTCAGTAATGCTGTAGAGTTCTAACCTAATAAAGCACTTGCATGCTTCCCAAATGCTCAAAATTGAAGACAGGCTGCTCTCGATAGTCCTACAGTTGTTTCTGCCCTTTTAAAACTATTCACAAGATGCTAGAAGACATGCTGTTAGAAACATCTGCATGAAATAAGTACCTTTACATTATCTATATTAGCAGCTTGACTATTATATGGTAAGATACTTGGTTAATAAAGCTCATTTGGAAAGCAAACATCCTAATAACAGCCATCCAGTCACCTCACAAGTCTTGTGATATTTAGGACCAATTCATTGTTCCTCCTGCATTGTCTAAGTATTATTTTTTTGTTTTTAATAGCTTAAAGCTGTTCACCAGCAGTTGCGGGTTCTGACCAGAACATTCTTACCTAGACTGAAAAAGCAAAAAGGGAAGGCTAAAAAAGAGACAAATAAGGGCAAGGAAAAAGCCCAAATAAAAAGCATGGTTCAGAAGAAGAAAAATTTAAAACAGAAGAAGAAATGTAAGAAAGAGCTGTCTTTAAACATGTAAGTGTTGGAGGACTTGTGTGGTTGTCAGATCATTTTAAACTGCTGTTACTGCAATATAGTTGGTGTTTTTTTGCAGTCAGTCAAAGAAAACCATGCAGCAAGCCTTGTTGCTACATATGTCAGAAGATGAAGATGGTGCCAAGCCTATGAATTATGACGAAAAACGACGGTTGAGTTTGGACATAAATAAACTCCCTGGAGATAAGCTTGGAAAAGTAGTCCATATAATACAGTCGGGAGAACCATCACTGAGGAACTCTGACCCTGATGAGATGGAAATAGACTTTGAAACTTTGAAGTCTTCAACACTTAGAGAACTACAGAAGTATGTGACAACCTGTTTGAGGAAAAGGCCAAGAAAGCAACAGGGTATGTAGCATAAACAATGCTTTAAAAAACCAAAAGATGTTTTTGTGCTTCACTGCTGTATTAATTCCTGTTTCATGTGCAGCTAAAAAAATGATGAAGACAAAAGAACAGCTTAACTCTGAGAAGAAACAAGAGCTAGAGAAGAGACTACTGGATGTCAATGATCAACTAAACCCAAAAAAGGAGAATTTCAAGTGTAACTCAACCTTTATCTATTTGCCACTGATACAGGTTAAATAGGATTCTCTCCTAGGGCTTATGTATTGTTATGCAGTTGGGGACTTTCTCCTCAGAACAACTGAGAGCTGAAACTTACCACTTCTAGTATTTTGAGTAAGCTAGAGTCACAGCAGCAAATTTGGTCAGTTATTTGTCCTGTCTCCACATCTTATTCTTGCACCTAATCCTTTATTACTGACAAAGATAACAGCTTCAGAGTTTACAGAATGTTGAACACCACCTTCCTTATGCTAACATGTAAAAACTTTATGCTTCAAGGGGCAGTGTCCCACAGTCCATGGTTTTGTTTACAGTTCACTTTCCTGGGCTTAGAGAGTCAAACTCTAGTCGTACTTGTTAGATTGCAGCTTTGCTAATGCTGTCATGCTAGCAAAACATCTGTGGCTGACAGGTGTGCTGTTGCCTTAATCTTAAAGAAGTACCCTAGGAGAAACAATTCAGCTTTTCAGGCAATAATGCATTTCAACATCAAATCCAGGCATTTAGTAAGTACTCAAGCATATCTATGCTTATTGGTGGTTCTCCTCAAGGACTGAGAAGACATAAATGAGACTGATGCTACCATTACAGGTGATGTTGTTCCTTAATAAATTAGTGAGTATGTTGCATTTGTTGGATATCTACTAAGGTTTTACATAAACCCAGTTAGCTGAAATGATGAAAACAGCCCTGCAAGACATAAACTTGCACCTAGTACTAGATCAGTCTTCCTGTCAGGTATAAATGATTGAAAACATCCTAGAAAGAAAAGCTTGAAGAAGAAGCTGAAGTCAATTATGGAGAATATGGTGTGGGGAGATAGAGGAAGGAGGCCAGAGAATCTTTACAATTTGCATCTGGCTTATTTACAAGCTTAAGATGGCACTTAGACTTGTGTCCAGGGAAACAGGTATCCACATAACTTCTCACTTTCAAAGCTTCCTTTAGAGCAACATGCTTTGGAAGAGCTTTTTGACTGCAAAATCACTATGAACTGAGTTAAATCAGCCCTGCAGATGCAAAATAGTCAGATGGTGGGGAGGTGGCAAAAGATGACAATTCTCAAGTACTTATTGCTTAGGAAAGAGAGGAGTTGGCTATAAAGACCTCAGCATTCA
This sequence comes from Dryobates pubescens, assembly GCF_014839835.1. Taxonomy (NCBI): domain Eukaryota; kingdom Metazoa; phylum Chordata; class Aves; order Piciformes; family Picidae; genus Dryobates; species Dryobates pubescens. Next base: position 16,977,786 of record NC_071622.1, on the reverse strand, counting down.
TGTGTAGCAGCAGCGACAAGCACAGAAACAGGCTCTTAGCAGCAGAATAACCTATAGGGGAAAATCACTTGAAAAAGTCTTTAAGACAGTACAGTACTAATGTACTTTAGGATTGTAAAATGTGTGATTACAGCTCCTCTGATTATTTGATTAATTTAGTCTACTGCTGGTAAATCTTCCTTCCCTATACAATGTCTTCAGTCCACTGCCAAAGGGACAGCGTATGAGGAAACAGCAGCAGATTAACTGTTATTTGGGAGAATATACCTAACAAGATTATTTTAGTCTTGTATATGAACACTGCTCCTCTGCAGGTCAATCTGAACTCTTTTTCTTCTGCAGTTGAAAACAACACTGAGTCCAGTACTGGACCAAGCAGACTGAGCGACAGCAGCAGTGGTTCCTTGGGCTCTGTCAGCAGTACTAGCAGTGGTTCTAACTCCTCAGACAGCAGCGACAATGAATTGGATCAGAAAGGTTCCTTTTTTTTATATTGGCAAAAATCATCTGCCTTCTCACTGAGCACCTACTGTTTCATAGGCTTGCCAAAAATTTCAGTTACCCTTATAGGCCTGTACCATGTCGAAGGCTCAATTGCAGTGCTATTAAATGACTGTCTTAATATTAAATTTATAGGTTAAAACAAACAACCAAAAACCTGCTATGCTATCCAGTCTACTTATCAGTGAAAAACTACAGGGACCAAAATCAGCTAGTGAGAGATCTGTGTATCTTACATGGAGATTTGATTATTAGGCTATAGTTTACTCTTGTGATTATTCTTTTTATTATTATTCTTTTTTTTTAATGTGATTTACTTTATTTTCATCTTCTGGTCTGAAGCATGAAGGATGCCTTACTTTGAGTAAAGCTTAGCCTCTAAGTTGAGGGACAAAAGTACCAACAGTGGCTGTAGAGCCAAGTTGTTGATATCCTGGTTCTTAAGCTATCTTCATCTTGATCAAGGGACATTATAGTGGTAACATCAAGGTATCAGAACAATGTTTCTCTGTACACGGAGTTCTCTTGAGTTTTTGAGGACAGAGTAGATTGGTCAAACTGGAGGTCTACAATGTAGGTATCTGCACGAGATAGCAGTGTAAACTGAGCTGAATACTCAACCTTTTGCAGTATGGGGAAGCAAACACAGTCAAGTCACTGTGACAACACTACAGACCTTGATCATGCACTAATCTTTGTGGCTTTTTTTTTTTTTTCTGGGAGAAGTTTTCTAAATACATCAAGCTGAAATCTAAGTACTCAAGACAAGAGTATTCCTTTTCACTGTGAGGTTTGGCTCTCTAGGTACAGCTGCAACTTGCATCTTGAAAGTGTGAATAATGAAACATATGTGAATGGCTGATTATGTTCTTTTCCATCCTCCTGCTTCTGCCCACCTTGCTGTACTTACAGTTACAGAAACCTGCTCAACACAGACTGGAGCCAAGCAGAATTATTCAACTTCTGTGAAAAAGCCTAAGGTAAACTGACTAGAACTAATGTAACTTTTTTTTGCCTGAACAAAGTTTTGTTTCATAGAATAGTACTGGAAATGATACAACTTTATCAGGAAATAATGGCTGTGACTTGGATGCTATTTGTTCTGTAGGACTGACCTCCGTGGAGACATAAAATCTACAGTTTGTTAAAAGTAGCTTATTTAGCTTTATAGAAGCTGATGTACTGGGAGAGCTACTGAGGCTTTTCCCTCTTAGAACCATTGTTATAATTCCATATTGGGTAAAGGAGAAGGGAAAAGAAAAGGAGGAGAATGTACCACATGTGCCACCCCTCCACCTCACCCACTCCTTAAAAGCAGAAGTCCTCTCCAACTTGATCTTTTTGTATAGGATGTACCTAATAAACAGTGCAGGCTCCACTTAAGTACTTGATCAATGTGTAACATCACTTTACACCTGGAAAGAAATATGCTCCACTACACTAAAGAGAAATACAATACACTAGTAATTTTTGGGATACATTATATTACTTACTGCTATGTTATTGTTATGAGCAACAGCAGTTTGAATCACTCTGTTCCTGTATATACTGTGGGTTTTAATTCTTGTCAGGCTTAGCTGCTTTCACAATTTTCCTTGAAGCTAAGAGAGATGAAAAGCTTAGATTTCAAAGCAAGATTATAGCAAAACCTTCACTCTTCTTACAACAGGCTTGCTTTCATTTAAACTGCTTAGTTGGATACAGGAAACCAGGCTGCAAATCTATTGTTTAGTAGCTGCTTCTGTATCTTCATAAGCAAAGACTGGTGGGAAGAACAGTTAGCACTGTTCTGTTTGATTTGGTTGGTTGTTTAAAAAGTGCAGCCTCTGCTGTGACAGAGTAACAGCAATAAACTTGAGAAAACAGAACCCCAGAACTATACTACTACTTCAGTTATGGCAGCCCCTAACTAACATTTTGAGTAATCGCAAGCATCGTACTTCTCATGGGTTTTCTGTACCTGTGGGACCAAGGCAGTGCATTTTTACTTCATGGATTTTTGTAATCTAAACTTTTTTTTTTAAATTGCTATACTACTATTGCAATATGAGGACTACTTAATGCTATAAACAGTGGAAGCAGGGGCAGTGGGGGAGAAGAGGGTCGAACAGCTATAAAAACCTAAGATATGGCTTTATTAACTGCTGCAATCTTGTTCTAGAGAACACCACTGTCTTTGCAGAGGACATCCTGCAATGCTGTTCTGCAAGTACAGCCCTTATCCGCTAGTAGCTTGCAAAATCATGGATCATCTGAATTGCAGCAGCCACCTGTCAGTGCACTACAGAGGCTTCAGCCTTTGCAGAATAAATCAGTTAAACCATCAGAACTAAATGCCCAGTCTCTATCAGGTAGTATACTTACAGTAAGGATCATGGCTATATTTGACTGCTGATGAAAGAAGGGATGGCAGGACTAATGTTTGCAGCCTCAAATAGGCTTATCTTGGGGGTTTTGGAGGTTATCAAGTGGATAATACAAAAAGTTCTTGTGAGGTATGGATTATAAAAATTATGGTGTAATTAAAATATGACAGCACTGAGGATTGGCTAGGGTTTCAGTAAGGCAGAATAGTGTTAAGTGGAGTTGCTCATGCCTTCCTCAGAAGGACCCATGCTTAATCAAACCTATGACCATCACTCAGGCTCACATCTGAATTTAAGGCTTGGTATCACAGGCCTTCTGTATTGATTCATATTGTCTAGATGTATCAAATATGAAGTTGCTTAGAAACTTCAGGGAGTTAGTATTTTTCTTCCCTCACTTAAGAAGGTCTAATGACTTTAGACATCTGGATCATTAGTAAAAGACAGTTTGAGCTGGTAGTTGGCTGAGAAATCAATTAAAAATAACTGTCAAATAATTTAGCTAGCATACATACATTCATATCCATTTAATTCACACATTTAAACAGTAACCCAGTTTTGACATGTAGTACTGTACATTGCATGTTAGGGGAAATCATACACTACTTCTTTCTCAGGTATAATCTCAGCTGAATCTCCTCTGCATGATGCTCCAGCCCAGCCAAACCCTCAGAGTATTCCATGGAGAGATCAGACTTCTGTCACTTGGGGCACACATACTCCTCCAGAGGTGAATACACATTCTCTCTTCAATGCATTAATTTCAAATGACTTCTTTAAAGTACATTTTCACTCTTTTAAATAAGGTCTCATAAAATATTCCAGGCTCAAATATGATGCAATAAAGACCAATTAAGGTTTGCAACAAAGTTATCTAAAACCACACTGACAAAATGGTTCTTATCTGTTAGGACATTCATTTCCTGTTGACTGCATCGCAACAGTGAAGAGTTTGGCTGATCAATATATTAAGTCTATAATGTGTTAGAAAACATTTATTTTATTTTTTTAGTGCTAGAGCTTAAACTTAAGTACTCTGGGCACCATTTAAGAGCCCACCCAGTACAGCTGCACTTCCACAGAAGAGATGTGCATCTTATATTTTATGTTTCTGCTTTCTAGAAATACTAATTTCTAACTCAATAGTACTCTGGAGACTCTAGGAGCTATCCTGGAAAACTGTGTTGCTCTTTTCCTACTCTGAAGGCCATGGAAACGGTGGCGTTGAGGTTGTGAAATACTTAGTCATGGTTGGTTTCTGTCTTTAATATGTTCTTGGGTAGTATCCTTGTTTGAAGACGCTCCATATTATAAATGAAATTATTGATGCTACTGCAGCATCATGATCCCTTCTATTTGAAGGTGTTTAACTTTCTTTCTCAACATGGTCTCAAATACACCTGCTGTAGACAGGATTTAATAGCTTTTATTTTCTAAAATGGAAAATGAGTCCATGAGCACAAGAACAGAATGGAAGTGACTTGCCCTTTTCCATTTGTATCCACTGTCCAAGGCAGCAAGTATGTATTAAGAGGCTTGGGGTTTTGGAATACCTTCCCCAGTTCGAGAGGATTACTATGCAGTCTTGAACAGAGGAAAAACTACCACTGAAGTAATACAAATACTCTCACCCTAACCCATAAACCAGAGTCTAGCAATTGGCTTTACAACAGTAAAAACTTACTTCTATTAAATTGTACAATGTTAAGGAGGGAGGAACTTCTATCATTTTCTCATATTCTACTTGCTCCATCACTTGGGGGCTCTGCGCAGTTCATGTTCTAAATTCAAAATGCTAATGTAAGAACTTGTTTAGACTACCATAATATGAATGAAATCAATTCTTCTCTGTGTTTACAGAAGCCAGAGCTGCAACAATTTACTGCTCTAAGCTTTTAAATGCTGCTGCTGTATAGTAAGAATCCAAATTTAGCATTTTGGAACCTATTCTGAAGTCTGACTTCTCTTCTAGGTATCCAAAAAAGCTTCCCAGGTTGATGGTGCTGATTGGAGGAAACAATCTGAGAAAACAATACAGCTTGACAAATCAAATGAACCTCAAAGCAAGGCCAATGAGGGAACTGCTGATTCAATACCCATAAGTCAAGAACAAAGTATGTATTGTTATAATAAAAGCTATAATTGATACTAGGGGTGCAGAGTTAAAAATGTAAGTGAACCTGGTTTAAAGAAATAAAATGCTGAAAACTTGTACATTAAGTGGTTTGCAGAAAAATGACAGTGGTGCAGTTTGCCCTTAGTCTTGTTTTCTGTTCCTTTGGGGGTTTTTTGTTTAAAAAAAAAAAAAGGTCAAATTTAACAGATGCTTGATTCTTGCTCTGTGTTTAAAATATATAAAGCAAATTCATTTTAAGAACTTTTTCTGAATGTAGTAACTAACCCAGTCTTCCATGAAGTCTGAGAGACCCAATGCTCCCATCTGTCAAACTTCACTTTTAAGCTGTCTCCTGCTGAAGCTTCATGGAGCAGTTTTCCCATAATATTTTGTGTGTATTTTGAGTTACTGTCTCCAACTCCTGCTGACAGGGATCTGATAGCAGAGCAATGTCAAACAAGTTTTCACTGCAGCACAAACTTGCAATTATTACAAGGACACAAGTTCCCTGAAAGCTGCATTCCATACACAGATGCATCAGATTTCATAAGTTTTTGATAATAACAGCTTCTGAGCTATACACTGAACATCCATGCAGGGAGCCTTCTGTTAGTAGGCATGACTGTGTTGGTTCCTGCTGCTTCTTCAGCCCACTTGAACAGAGGAAGGAGCAAGCTTCTCAGAACCTGATGAAATTAAAAGTTACAGCCTTCTCACTGATCAACTCCTGAAATGTACCCAAAGCATAATGCTGGGTATGTTGTGTTGTATTAAAGGAACTCTTAAAATGACACTTAATTCTCCAAGATGTTATCTATTCAGTGTTTTCATGGTCTTGACATACCTATCCATACATACACTTGACTTGCTCTGTTTAGAGCTGTGGTGGTTGTGGCTGGTACATGGGTTCAACTAATGCTCTTCACTTCCAGATATTTGAGCTCCCTTTTGAACTCCTGTCATGTATACTGCATAGCTATAATAATCAAAATCCTGGTGTTATCTTAGTATGTTAAAGGTTGGGGAAGACATACAGCAACAAATCAAGCTGTTTTTAACATCCATGGGGAAAAAAACATAGCCCAAAATATTGTGAATGCTTGCTTGCTTCCATATGTAATTGTTTACTGCTAGGTCTTTACCCATCTTAACATTTCTTGATCTGTATTTAACTTCTACTTTTCTACCTTTTCCTCTTTTTTCAAGGGACAGTTGTGTGGACAGTCATAGAGGAACCCCAGTGTTTCATTACTGGATAGCTCCTATAATAGACTCTGCCTCTGAGTACACTTGATCTTCAGCATTATGTTGCGTAGGAGAGCTTTTCACATTGTGTGAAAGTAGTTATGTGCCTTCATCCAAAATACACTGGTGTTTGTTCCTGTGATGATATGTGCACCAGCTGTGCTCAGTGTTATTTCAGCCTTTCCACTAAACTGATGTAGAAAACTGGAAACGGGTTGGGGGGAATACAGGATTTTAGCTTTTTGGGGGGTTAAACAGCAGCAACAAGCTTTGCCAACCTGGAAGCGTTGTAGGACTTGTCTAGTGATACTGCAGAGCATGCTCAGGGATATATGCCTCTACTTAAAGCAAGGGAAATTCACGTTAGAACTTGTTGAGTTCTGTAGAGCATTCCACTCTCTTGAGTATTTCTCTGAGGTTACCTGCATCTCTGAAACAAATACTTGACTTTAGACTTGTCACATCTCTGATGGTAAGGATGTAGGCTTGATGTATCACTGAATTTAGCAGTGGTTTAGGATGCTTAATTTTTAAAAGCAGTATCCAATAGCTTCCCTTCAGATTAAAAAGTAGTGCCTTAGTGAGAGGTTCTGTGAAGGTTGGAATTGCTGTAAGTAGCTCTAAAAATGCATGTTTCAAAGTCCATGGCTGCAAATACTTTCCTCATATGTCTGTGTTTTATCAAGATCTTGACGACAGACACGATCATAAATTCAAACCCATCTTACGTTTGTCTCAAAGCAGATCTGCCGTGTGGGTACGACAGGTTCATCTTAACAGTGGAATTAGGTATTGTTTGGTCTGCAAGGTTCTTGCTTTATTTATTATTCAGTGCTCAAGGCTGTCCTTTTTTTTTTTTTTAATATATATAAAAAATCAGGCTGCCTCTATGAGGATAAGTAATTGATGAAAGAAAGATCCCTTGTTGTATTCAGACCACTTTAATACACTAATGAAGAGCAATGACAGCATTTGATCTAGGTGGATTGCTTAACTGGAAACTACGACAATGAATATATCAGGATTTGGAATGCTTTTCAATAGTACTTGAGACATAAAGGTCTTTCATCATATTCTATTCCGTTTTATAAGCAAAAGCTGTCCTGCTCACCTGCAATCATGCAATCTCTCAAGCTGTGAGGCCTGTGTGGTTCATATCTGGTTCTAAAATAGTTTTTTTTTCAGAGCACACCTGGATTTTAATTCCAGAAGCTCTTTAGAAGGGAAGATAACAATGTAACACGTAAGATAAAATACCTCCAGCCTGCAATATGTGGCTTTTGTTAACCATGTGGTATTCAGGCCAGTCCATAGTATTGCAGAAGTCTATTTCAGGATTACCACAATAACTACAGGAAATTGTATCTATTCCTGCATTTGGAAAGTTTAAGTCTTAAGGTTTAGGGGAGGTGTTTTTCTTCTCCAGTAACACAACATATCTGAGCTGTTATCTGAAGTTAGTATTCAAAATAGCACTTCTGCTTTGCCTGTGTGTGGCTTTCTTCCCCCTCACAAGTACTAAAGAGGTAACAGAATCAAGTATTTATATTTCATGTAGGCTACTGGAAATACAATGACTAGCCTTTACTGGCTGACCTATTTGGGGTTTTTAATAAAATAATTTAAAGAAAAGGTGGAGAGCCTTAGGGAAAAGGAACTTACAGGATGAATAATATATTCCTAAATGGTGATATAACTACAATGGAAGAGGAGTGGATGGGGAGGGGATAGGAGGTGAGCAACTGACAAGCTGCTGCGTTGAGATTTTCCAACCAAATTATTGGGCATTGTCTTGGGACCATTCCTAGAATTAACCACTTTAACCATTCCTTTCCTTGTCCCAAGTGGGAGACCAAGAGGTCTAGTCCTATATAAGCTTAGAAAATGTTTGTGAGCATTTCTGTTATTCTGAACTTAATAATAAAAATCAGCAGTGTAAATTTGTAAGTCAATTTCTATCACTTTTGTTATCTACCTGGTCTTAGCACTTACATTTGAGGAAACACTATACAGAAAATCAACATTAGTGAAAAATCTTTTTTATTCTTTCATCAGGTCATTGTACACCTAATGATAAACCAGTAAAGGTAAGTGATGCTAAAGTCCTTTTTGAGGTGAATAATTCCTTGTCCTAAGATCATCTCTGAAAATCTGGGGGGGTGGGGTGGTTATGATTCAAATATTTAGTATCTGTTAGGTCATGGACATTGTTTTAACCAGTCTAAATTTATGTCTAGTGCTAAAGAACTCAACAACAAATTGATAGTCTCTGATTACTTCAGAAGATAAAGGATACAAGATTAAGATAAAAATATTCATATTGACATTCAAAATAACCTGTATTTCATTGTTGTGGGTTGGCTCCAGCTGGATGCTAGCTGCCTATCAAGGCTGCTCTATCACTCCCTCCTCCTCAGCTGGACAGGGGAGAGAAAATCCAATGAAAGTCTCATGGGCCAAGGTCACTCACCAATTATATCATGGGCAAAGAGGACCTGACTGGGGGAAATGTAACTTACAACCAGTTAAATTAGAAGAAAGATAAAGAGAAATAAAGCCAAATTTTAAAAACATCTTCCCCTTATCCCTTTCTTCTTTCTAGGCTTAACTTCAGCTACTGTTTTTCTACCCTGTCTGTCCACAGCAGTACAAGGGAACAAAGAATAGGGGTTCCAGTCAGTTGATCACACATTGTTTCTGCCACACCTCCTTCCTGAAAGGGAGGACTCCTCACATTTTCCCTATTCTAGCATGGGGTCCCTTCCATGGAAGAGAGTTTTCTACAAGCTTTTTTCAAGGAGTCCTTCCTACAGGATACAATTCTTCACAAATGGCTCCAGTGTGGGTCCTTTCATGGTATGTAGTCCTTCAGGGACTTCAGGCTGCTCCAGGATCAGCTCCCCACCCCCAGCATTAAAAGTCCTGCTAGCAAACCATCTCCAGTGTGAGCTCCTTTCTCTCTAGAGTCCACAAATCCTGCCAGGAGCCTGCTCCAGCACAGACTTCCCACAGGGTCACAGGTCCTTTTGGAATCCACCTGCTCTGGTGTAGGGTCCATGTGCTGCAGGTGGATATCTGCTCCACTGATAGCTTCCATAGGCTGCAGAGGGACAGCCTGCCTCATATGGTCTTTGCCACAGGCTGCAGGGGAATCTCTGCTTTGGCATCTGGAGCACCTCAACTTCCTTATTCACTGACCTTAGTGCTTGGAGGGCTGTTTCTCTCACATGTTCTCTCACCAGCACCAGAACAAGGGGACACAGTCTCAAGCTGCGCCAGGGGAGGTTTAGACTCAAAGTGAGGAGAAAGTTCTTCACTGAGCGAGTCATTCGTCATTGGAATGTGCTGCCCAGGGAGGTGGTGGAGTCACCGTCCCTGGAGGTGTTCAAGAGGAGACTGGACGTGGCACTTGGTGCCATGGTCTAGTTGTGAGGTCTGTGGAGACAGGTTGGAATTGATGATCCTTGGGGTCTCTTCCAGCCTTGGCTATACTGTGATACTGTGATGTTCTCACTCCTTTTTCCAGCTGCCATTGCTGTTGCACCATGATGTTTTTTCCCTTCTTTAAATATGTTATTGTGAGGTGCTGCCACTATTACTGATGGGCTCAGCCTTGGCCAGCAGCAGGTCCATCTTGGAGCTGGCTGGAATTGGTTCGGCTGGACATAGATTCTAGCAGCTTCTTACAGAAGCCACCCTTGTAGCCTTGTGCTACAAGAACCTTGCCACAGAAGGCAAGACAAGAACGAAATTCCCTCATCTGGTTTTAATATTTAAACAAGAAACTAGTGCCTCTTGCTGCAATTCTAATATTCAAGGTATTAGTGTGCTTTCCCTTTCCAGTGCAGTCACAAAAATAAGAGTGGTGTGGAAACCTTAGATGCTATTGAAAAACCTGAACCAGGACACTATGCTTTTGAGGACATTATTACAACTAGGAAATAATCTGAAGATTTTTATGAAAGCTAAGCAAAATATTTCCTAGTCTATAATAGGTGATCTTAAATGGAGGAACAGAAGAATTTTCTTAGCTGTTACTTAAATTCTTCTGTGGTGATTAGGTATTTGAAAGCACCAAAATTGCTAGTCTAAATAACTGATCCTGTCAGACTCTGGACCCAGAGTCTGTTGAATTAAAATATTCCTAGGATTTTTCTTAGGAGACTTAGTTTTCAGAAACCTGTTAATAAAGTTACTGAATTCAGTTCCAATCCCATGTATTTCCTTCAAAAACACAGCATCTTCCACTAGAAGCAGTACATTAGAATAGTGGGGTTATGCTGGTCTATGCTGTGAGGAAAATGCCACTGGGGAATGTATTTTGAAAGCATGGGTATTTAAAACAAACAAACATTTGCAAGCCTAATACAAAAATATTTTTATGTAGGGGTTACGTACAGAAATGAAATGGATGGGGTTTGTACTAAAATGTTGTTAATGGACCTTGCATATGCTCAGGCTTGTGAATTCATGTTTTCTGGAATTAAAAAAACAATGGAGAAGTGGATGTAAAGGTTTGGGCAAACTAATTACAAATGCTAATAATTTTTAGTATGTTGCTAAAGAATCTCAAAGTTGATAAGAAAACATATTGAAGTCTGCTTAGATCACTGTATTTTCTGCTAAAGTAAGGGAATTTTCTTGTAGATGTTCACAAACAGGTCCAGTCAAAATGGCAATGTAATGTAAAATGTGCTAATGTAAAAACTAAGGAGAAAGTCAATCAGTAATTGAAGAGTATTTTTGCCTCTTCCATGTTTTCTTTTTTCTAATAACTTCAGGACACAAGATTTAAGAATACAGATTCCTGGGTAAGCTTGTGTAAAACAATGATGCTTCCGGCTCCAATAAAAGCATCTGCTGAGACCTTCAAACAGTTCAGGGAAGCAGCATTAAAGAAGAGGAGCAACCAAGTGCAGGAGTTAAAAAAGCCTCTGGTGCAAGCTGAGAAGGAACTGCAAAGCCCTTCTCAAAAAAAGGAGAGGTTTGTAACCATATATGTTGAAGTCTCTTTCTGCATTTCACTTTGTGTAGTACTGGGTGGTTTACATATTCAGGTGGTTTGGATAAGGTAATTGCTACGTGTCAGATGAAGGGAGGGAGCTGAACAAACCTAAGCAGGAGTACATAACCAAGATGTGCAAAGTGGCTTTTTGCTCTTGCAACTCAGTATCATATCAGCAGTTAAAGAAACTGCTCAGGTACTTCCCCTCCCCCCATTCAGTTTCTGTGCTCATGACCAGAATTCACACCAGTCCTGAGTATCTTAATTTACTATATCTATAGCCAGGAAAATCCTCATCTTACTGTTATACAAAGGGAAGCAAGATAATTTAGTCTTCAAGAACTTAGAGTTCACATAGCTAAATGAGTTTCAGTATGCACCACTTAAGACAGCAGAATTCTCTGCATTGCTGTGGAGAGCTATATTCAGTTAACTACTGCTGTAGTGTTCTTCCCAGGTTGTTTACCACTGTTTTAATGAGTGCACATCTATCCCTATTTGAGATCTATAATTATGCTGATGTTTGCCACTTCTTTGAAACTCCACTTTCTGTGATATTTCCCTCTTCAGTTGCATTGATATGTTGGCTTTTTTGGTGGTGTTCTGGTTGAATTTTTGGGGAGTGGGTTGGTTAGTTGTGTTTTTTTGTTGTTGGTTGGGGGTTTTATTGTTGTTGGTTGGTTTGAGGCGGGGGGTGTTGTTTTGTGTGGATTGGTTGGGTTGGATTTTTTTTTTCCTGTGTTTGTCTCTTTTTTACTTGTTTGGAGTGTGTTATTTTAATAAACAGAACACTTGAGAGATTTCAGAAAATACAGTAAACAGTACAAAGATCTTTAACTACTACAGGTTTTCATGAAGAGAAAACCAGAGAAATGTGGAATAAGACAATACAGATACTTGCTAGAAGTTAGTGATATACCTCATGTAACTAGTTGAAGGGGAAGAAGGCATAAACAAAATATCATAGGCAAAGACAGCAACAGAAACTTACATGCACTTTTTTTGAAAGACTACACATTTAAGTTTTGTGTAGCATATATATAAATCCTGTGTGCGTGTTAGATTGGTGATGGAACACAGTACACCTTAGCCTGCTACAGCCTGCCAACTGTAGGCACAAACCTCTTGTGAAGGAAAATTACTACAAATCAACATGTAAAACAGAACCTCAGCTTCAGTGGTATGCACTGATTTAAATTATTTGCAGAGTTCTGTTTAGGTAGTAAGCCTTGCAATGAAAAAAAAAAGAAGAAACAACAAGTTTTATACTATAGTGATCTCTTTTGTCATTAAAGGGGCCATGAAGGTACAGGACTGGATGCCACGGTGATGACAGACTGTGAGCCCCAAAAAGAAGAGCCTAGGAGCAAACAACTGTCTGAATCTCAACAACATTGTCTTGTTCAAGCCCGTAACATAGCTAGAAAAATGGAACAAGAACGAAGGAGAAGAGAAGCAGTAAGTTCCTGACTCTTACTAGCTGATTTTGTTTTCAGCTTTAGTACAGAATATAAAATGTTACCCCAAGTCCTTATTTTAACGGACCTGAATGATTTAAAACAACAGAATTACACAGCCTGAAGTGTCAGTCCATAAAATGAAATAGGAAACTCAGTTTTGACTGACATAATATGAAAAACAATCTGCTTGGTCCTATTAATCCCATTATTTTACCACACAGTTATTCTAAACTAAAGTTTTAAAGAGGACACTCTACCCTTTGAATAATTTCAAACCTCAAGTCTTTCAAGTCATCTATCTTCTTATTCCATGTCAACTGAAGTACTGATCCTATTGTTCTTGTCTGAAATGGAGCGTTTTTAAAACAAAAAGGTTTTATTGGTCCCATTGCTATGGGATTTAGATTAATTTTTTGAAAATCCATAATACTGTAGAATAGGATGTAAGAACTGCAGTGTGGTGTCATGCTAGACTCGGATCAGGCCTACTGAAGCATTTGTCCTGTTCAGCTCTTTACAGAGCAGGCTTCAAGAGCATGCACATTCAAACTTACAATGACAGAGAAAGTATACACTTTGGGGGAAGAAGCTTCATAGATCCTTTCCTGAATTTTTATTAAATATTTGACATGCCTAGTGTTTGCTACTATCTAACTTATCTGAAAACACACTAATTTGCTTTCTTGTAGATGGCTTGTATAATTGATATGAATCTGCAGAGAGATATTATGACATCATTCGAAGAATATATTGAGTGAAAGCTGTAGTTAATATAGAAATTAATTTCAACACTACTACAATCTGTTCAACTTTGTAAATGTACTAGTTACAAACTGAAATGTTATGACCACTTTAAAGAGCATATAAGTGCCTCCAAAAGGCTTATTATTAAAAGTTTATCCACTGACACCTGAAGCATCACAAGATCTTTTTGCTGCTTGTTTATAATGTGTAATCTAGCCTCCTACACATCGGAACATAGCTGATCTTTTGATTAGTTTCATATATTGTATGTATATGTGAGAAAATACCTGTCTCTTGATTTCTATTTTTCTAATTTATCTTAAAATCAATTATTTTCAGATAAATTTGAGAATCTGTTATACTGAGCATAGCCAAATTCTCATTTGCCTGTATTAAGTCATAGCATATTAAATACGCACCTATAGAAACTACTTTAAACTAAGGTCAGGTCAGTTTTGTGATTTCTATTAAAACAGTCACTTTACTCTGCCACACCTGCACAGAAGCTAGGCTATGACAAAAGACCTCAAAACTCTCTCTCCTTATGGAGACCTCTGGTCTCTTGAGTTCCTGGATCAAAACTGGAATTGAAGGTAATGCTGCCAGTGTTGTGGTGAGGGTTTGCTACAGACCACCCAACTAAGTAAACTAAATGGACAAGAGTTTCTACAAGTAACTGAGTTTCCAGAAGAAGGAAATAAATTACATGGACATTAATAAATGACAGCTAAAGCACACCTGAAAATGGTAGTCTGATCTCCCAGGTAGCAGGCAGATGAGTTAGTACTAGCTCTAGAATACTTATTCTACAATAGCACACTGTTCTGTATCTTTTGCTTCTGTATCTCTACTCTGCTCTGGTGAGATCACATCTGGAATGCTGTGTCAAATTTTGGGCTGCCCAGTTGAAGAGAGACAGGGATCTGCTGGAGAGAGTCCAACAAAGAGCTACGAGGTTGATTATGGGAGTTGAACACCTCTCCTATGAAATCTTGAAAGGAGAAAGCTGAGAGAAGATCTTATCAATGCCTACAAATATCTGAGGGGTGGGTGTCAAGATGAAGGTTCCAGCACAACATGAGCAGACACTTTATGGTGAGGGTGACAGAGCACTGAAACAGGCTGCCCAGACAGGTTATGGAGTCTCTTTCTCTGGAGAATTTCAAAACCTGCTTGGATGCATTCCTCTACCTGGATGTGTTCCTGCACTGCCTGCCCTAAGTGATCCTGCTTTGGCACGGGGGGTGGACTCTGATCTCTGGCCATCCCTTCCAATCCCCAACATTCTGCAATTCTATTTCTGCTATTGCTGGAATAGTTGAGACTATATCATTCAATAGCAGAAAATGTGTATTGACAAATGTTCAGATTTGGGGTATCAGCCCTTGAAATAGCTAGGGAAGCCTTCTTACACGAGCTTTGCCTGGATGCATGCCAAGTACATGCTGTTTGGGAGAGTTGAGCACTGGGCTGGAAGAGGATTTGGAGTGAAAGATGGGTTGTATTGTGAAGTGGTGCCATTAGGATGTCTTGTTTCACATCCTCACCAAAAGTGATTTAGGCCTGCCTTCATTGGCAGTTTATACATCATTAATAGTCATTTGTCCTGCAATAAAATATTATGCAATTGTCAGCCACCTGCTGATCAAAGCTCCACTAGTCCATGAGCAATGCCCAGTCCCTGCTGGATCTTTTTCCTCAAATGAGGAATAAGAAGATCCCAGACCGAAGTATTATTATTGGACCAAACTGTCACATGAGAGGTGAGGAACTTACATTGTCAGGGTATAATTGCCCAAAGATTTCTCCATTTGAGGTCTCTCTCTGCAGATATCCATCTGGAGCTGGTTTTCCACTGTACATTCTGAATAAACTGTAAGATTTGATGCCTGAGACTCTGCTATGGGAAACCCAGGATAGAGGAACTTCTTTACCAACACTATAGCAGCTACAAAGAAGAGGTTTACCTTTAGTGCAGCCCAAACCAGGACAAGAAGATATGCAGTTCCTGTCTCCAGACAGAAAGCTCAGTTGGATGGAAAGGGAGATGGCCTCCAAACCTGAGTAGAAAGCCTAAAATGCTTGCTTTTGCCCAAAGCTGTCAGCACAGTTAGGGAAGCATAAATTCCACTTTTCTAGATACCTCCTGCAAACAGCAAGCTGCTTAAACAGAGTCAGTATTGTTAGCTACCTAACAGTTAACAGGGGTACTAAGTTCTGTTATGCTGTTAATTTACCTTGATGATTTGTGAAAACAGCTGCACTAATGTGTCAGTTTTGTACTTTTTTTCTACACTAGCAGATTGTATCGACATGCAAATGGAGAGTGAAATTGTTAAAAGTTTTTAAAAGTCCCTCTGCAACAAATCAACAGAATTTTTTAGTGTTTTGTTGTGGGTTTTTTTTCAACTATTGACCATGAGTTGTTCAGGTTGGAGGCAGTCAGTGATGTGCAAAGTCATCCTTTTTATCTCTGAGAAATGGGATTAGTTGAACTGACAAAAGATAAGCAGGCAGATGGCACATTATGGAGGGCAAAGCGCACTGACAGTCTGCCCTGGGGTTGGTTTGGCTTGGCACCCATTAGAACAACAGTTCAGAGTAGAGGATGAGAAAATCAAAAGATAAGGTAGAGAGAAAAATAATTATTGAGGTTCCCCATTTTTCTTATTCATATGAGATACACAGAAAACTCTTACCCCTGTGTAAAAGGCTGGAAAACGCATGGAAGGTATTTGCCTTGTACAAGCAAATTTGCCACACATATGTAGGCAGCATGGTCCTAAAGTACAAAGAAAGCATTCCTCAATAAAAGGAATTCTGCTGCTTCTTTGTCAAACAGCACAGCTGAGGTAGCACAGCTGGAGATGGCCAGAAACGCTCAGCTAGGGTGTACAGCAATTTCATTGTGCAAAAGCCACTCAAAATTGCTAGGTCCCCACCACTATCTTCTTCCCAGCCCTGATAACAAATCTGTGTCTAATATCTGAAGATGACATAGATAAACTTCACAGGCAAAATATTTGAATATTTTCAAAGTTTGACATAAAATTACCCAGGTAGGTAGTGACAGGGCTCTGGGCAACCTGATCCTGTTGAGGATACCCCTGCTTACTGCAGAGGGGATTGGACTAGATGACCTTTGGAGGGCCCTTCCAACCCAGACCATTCTGTGATTCTGTAAAAAATTACTTAGTCCTATTCTCGAGGAAAAAAATTATCTCTACTGTTTGTACAAGAAATACAGCATAGCTTGGCCAAATACATGCTTATAATAAGTCACATCATGGATCCATCTTTAATCCTAGTTGGTTATTGCCATTTTGTGAATGCTGTGTCAAACTTGTCACTAGGTTTCATCAACATTTCTTTAGAGGTAAGTTGAAGCTTGTGATCAACTCCAGAATTTCCAATGTTGGTTTCCCAGTTTTTTTCTTAAGGCATGTTTTCTACTAGTTCATTCTGATTAATGGCTTATTAAGAAATGTGATGACTACTACAATATAAACACCACCACTCATTGCTTTGCTCTTGCCAAACATTCTGATTTCTCCAACTTGGTCACTGGTTTACTGAAGTGTATTTCAGGGAAAATTCCACTGTAGCCAGTCTGATACAGAGAAGCTGCAAAAGGTTCTCTACAAGAAAGGTTATTAGCACAAAATCTGGTGCCAAAAAAAAAAGCTATATGCTAATCCTAGGGTTGGCAGTGTGAGTAATCTGAGCATGAACGGAAGCCTCAGGGTTGATAGGCATGATTCATATAACACTACTGGAGTCTGCAGATGTTAGAGTCTTAGTTCAGCCATCAGCTTCTGATGCTCTCCCTTCTTTTCACAGAATCACAGAATGTTAGGGGCTGGAAAGGACCTCAAAAGATCCAACCCCCCTGCCAGAGCAGGATCACCTATACCAGATCACACAGGAACAAATCCAGGCAGGTTTTGAATATCTCCAGAGAGGGATTCCACAACCACCCTGGGCAGCCTGTTCCAGTGTTCCAGCACCCTCACAATGGAAGATTTTTCTTCATGTTTCCATGAAACTTCCTATGCTTCAACTTCCACCTGTTGCCCCTTGTCCTATCACTGGGCATCATCAAGAAGAGCCTGACTGAAGCCTCTTGGCACTCACCCTTTATGTATTTGTAAACATTAAGTCACCCCTTCGTCTCCCCCTTCACTCAATCATTTTTGTGGCTCTGTGCTGTCCTCCTTGAACTGAGGCACCCAGAACTGGACACAATATTCCAGATGCAGCTTCACCAGGGGGAAGAGAACCTCTCTCAACCTACTAACCACACCCCTCCTAATACACCCGAGAATAGCATTGGCCTTCTTGCCCACAAGAGCACATTGCTGGCTCATGGTCAACCTTCCACCCACTATAAGCCCCAGGTCCTTTTCCCCTTCACTGCTCTTCACACAGGTCAGTCCCCAACCTATACTGATACATGAGGTTGTTCTTTCCCAGGTGCAAGACTCTACACTTGCCCTTGTTGAATTTCTTTCAATTTCTCCCGGCCCAACTCTCCAGCCTAAGTCTTGCTGAATAGCAGCACAAGCCTCCAATGTGTCAGCCACTCCACCCAGTTTTGTGTCATCAGCAAACTCACTGACAGTGCACTCTGTTCCTTCACCCAGGTTGTTGACGAATACATTGAATAGTACTGGTCCCAGTACTGAACCCTGAGGGACCCCACAAGATCTAGGCCTCCAACTAGACTCTGTCCCATTGATCACAACTCTCTGACTTCTTTCCTTTAACCAGTTCACAATCCACCTCACTACTTAATAATCCAGATCACACTTCCTCAGCTTAGCTGTGAGGATGCTATGGGAGATGGTGTCAAATGCTTTACTGAAATCAAGATAAACCACAGCCTCTGCTTTACCATCATCTATCCATCTGGTTATGTCCTCATAAAAGGCTATCAGGTTTGTCACTTCACTTTTTGCCCAAATGAAGGAAGGAGTCTTCAACAGACCACCTTTTCCCTGAGCAGCCTGGTAAAGCTCCCGACCATAAGTTTGTAGGGGTCCCATTCAGAGACTGAGCAGAAATCACAAACAGCATTGTTGGCTGATGTGGATTGCTGATAGTTCATTTGTGTTGTTGATAAGAAGAAGCTGGGCAGCTCTTTACAGCTACTTGAAGATGTTACATTTAGTAGTAAAACATAAATTCAGTTAATGGTTTTGTATCTCATTTAAACGCGTGAAAATGCAGTAATGAGCAATTCTTTATAGCATTCCTTCCTGATGGTTTTTTATTTGATTAAAAAAAGAGGAAAAATTTGAACTCGTTGAAACCAGCGTTAATTCTCTCACTGCCTTCAACAGGTCTAGGATTCAGCATCAGTGTCTATATTTGTAGGTCTGAATTTAGAACAAGTAGGAGAAAGCAGTTGGTATGTTACAGACAAAAAATTGTCTACAAGCTGTGTTCCAAGCATAGTGAAAAATGAAATATATTCTGTCTGCATACATGCTTATCCAGTTTGGTTTTTTAAAACAGCTTACTAAATGGCATCTTTTAGAGCTAACAGATGCATGGTGTCTTTTGTATTAGCTTCTACTTGTCCTGCTGAACAGAGCAAACAATTTCTTGGACGTTCTAACCTACACACTCACCTAGACCAAGCACAAATTTTGGCCTTTGTCACATTCAAGTAAAATTTGGCAAACTGCCCTCCCACCCCTTCCCAAAGCCTAGCAGTTCCACATATGCCCACATCGTTAGCTGTAACTTCCATGTGGCCTCTGCAAGTCTTGAAACTGCCTCTCCCCTCTAGTCTGAGAAGCAAGGGGTTTAGATCAAGGAGTAAAAGTTATCAGGACGTGATACACAAGCTCAGTTCTACTTTTCTTCAAGTCAGTAACTACTATGTCCATATTTTGTTATCTCCCAGAACTAATAAATGATAATTTTTCATAACCTGCATTTTTATAATCTGTAAAATCAGTTTCTTAATATAGGTATGCTTTTTCTTAAAATTTTGGATTACATGAACCATTCCAATTCCAAATCAGCCTTTACCCTGCATATCAGTAGGTTA
Organism: Dryobates pubescens; assembly: GCF_014839835.1. NCBI lineage: Eukaryota > Metazoa > Chordata > Aves > Piciformes > Picidae > Dryobates > Dryobates pubescens. The sequence continues at coordinate 16,958,291 of NC_071622.1, read as the reverse complement.
ATACCAGACAAGTACTTAGTGGAGCCTTTCTTTTTATGCCAGCATCTGTGGTCTCATATGTGACTGTGACTCTTTGGTTTGTGCATGTAGCAATTTACAAATAGATGACAGAGACAAGATTGTTCAGCTTCTAACCTCAGCCTTGGGTAGCTGAGATGTCAGAAATTAGCTCTGTTGGAACAGAGTTAGTAATGATGATCCAACACGCTCTAGTAGCAAATTCTTCTCTTACAATATATTATGTTCAAAAAAATTACATGTTTTAGTGCTGGAGCTCAAAATTTGTATCTTTTAAAGAAATTACTTTGCACATAATGACTAAAATTCTAATATATTTACAAATTCATCTTTAAATGGGTAATAGTGAAGCAGTAGCAAAAGAATGTAACCTTGAAAAACAGTAAATCGCAACCGCACAGCCACGTAGGTCAACACCTCCTTTCACGCGTAAATAAGGCAAGTGCCATAAAGTACGTGATCGCAGTAAGCAGGGCAGTCGCCTGCCAGGACCTCCACAGGCACCAGAGGTGAGGCTGTCCCGCGCAGCGGGCGCACTCTTGGCAGTGACATTTCGAGTGAGTTTGGCTGCGTTTGGCACTTCTGTGGGAACGCGCAACTGAGAGCGACGCTCCTTCACTGCAGGGACGGTTCCTCCTTATTTCACTACGAAATACTGGGGGTCGAAGACTTCCGTGGCCGAACGGGTGGGCGCACCCACGGCCACAGCGCCCAAGTGCTGCCCGGGGCCTAGCGAGCCCGGCTCGGCGCCGTGCCCGGCGGCTCCGCGGGGCGAGGGCCGCGGGGGGCCGCGTGGCGGGCGCGCCGCCGCTACCGGTGCCTCCGCTCGGGCGGCTCCTGGCGGCGGCGGCGCTGCCAGCCCCTCCCGGCCGGCGGGGACGGCGGCGACGAGGCCCGATGGCGAGACCCGGCGCTGCGTGCTCGCCGCCCGGTCGCCGGGTGATGGTGGTTGCCCGGACGCTGCTCTTTTGGGCGCTGGTGTACAGCTATTGCGGGGTGTGCGTCTGCATCGCCGGGCTGCGGCTGCTCTGGAGCATCGGCCGGCGGCCGGGCGAGACGTTCCGCTGGGTTGTGCGGGAGAACCCCCCTGCCTGCCTCAACGACCCCTCTTTGGGTACCCACTGCTACGTTCGGATCAAGGTGAGGGCGAAGGCGGTGGGAGACGGCGAGGCCGGGGGGAGAGGACTCCGTCGTGCGCACTCACACCCCTGCGCGCATCCCTCCGCTTGCATGGCCCCTGTCCGCCCGTGCGGGCGTGTGCGCGGGCTCCGGCCGCGGCTCGCTCTCCGCTGCCGCTTGCACACCTGCGCGCATACGTGCGCCTGCATGCGCCCGCTGCCGCTGCTCCTGGGAAGCGGTGCCGTGCCCGGCCGGGGTCAAGGGGATAAGTCAGGAGGGGCCGCAGGCCGGGTCCGGCCCGGTTTGTCTGGGAGGAAGCTGTACCTGGCCGGTCGGGATGCAAGGCCCTCGGCGGGTACACGCGGGGCGGCAGAGGCGCTCCCCGGCCCCGGGTCGCTGCAGCCCACTGGCAGGTACGTGTCCCTCTGCTCCCCATACCCTCCTCTGCTCCACTCTGTTCTGTTATTTACGGTTTGCCCCGTTACACCTGAGAGTCCCTTTTGTGCACCAGGTTCACAGGAAAAACGTTAAAAGAGATAAACCCCGTCCCTAAAGGTTCTTAAGCTAAAGCAAATAGGCACTTTCTATATTTGTTTCAGATCTCTACCTATGATTTGGTCCTCTGCCAAATGCTCTCCATGAAGTTGTATTAGTTTGTTTTCTTTTGTAGATATAGGTGGGCAAAGAATGCATAGCCAATTTTGTCAGGTGTTATTTTGAGTAAGATAAGCACAAATATCTCAGGGATCTGTGCAGGTGGGTTTGTGCTGGGCAGTACCAATATGAAGCGAGCTTCTCAATTTCTCATGATTTGCTTGTTTCCTTGTTCCAACATGTGTGCTTTTTAATGTATATACCACATTGTTTTTAATGTATATGCCACATTCTTTGTTTTGTGTGGCATCAAGCAGTAAATTATTGGTTACTGTAGAAGTGAGGGGTAGGACAGTAATAAAAGGGCATTTGGGGGCAAATTGAATTGCTGTCAATATGACACTCGCTGCTGGATAACAGCAGGCTAATGTGTTACTTTCCAAACACATGTATCCCAGAGAGCTGTACACATCTCAACAAAACATGTTTTGGAAAAGATGGCAACATCCTATGTTTGTTTTAGGGAGTAGAAAGAAAGGAAACAGAAAGGAGCAACTGAAAAGGAAGGGCTTAGTTTGGGACATGTGACATTTAAACTGCTGCTGTACAAGTGGCAACTGAATTTGTATGTGTAAAGGGGATGGCTTAAAAGCAACAGATAGATGGAAATAAAAACATTGAGGTTAAATCCCTAGAGGACATTAACTGAAAGAAGCAGGATGGAGAAGGGCTTACCCACTACTCACTAAACTGAAAAGAGAAATTGTGTAAGGAAACTGAGAAACTTCTAGTTTTTTAAATACAAAAGGATCCAAGACAAGAGTGGTATGGAGAATAGTGAAGATAATGAACCCCCTGATGTTCCCTCTTCAGACCCCTTTCAGGAATCAAAATATAATGGTTTTGTAGCTGATTAATTATTTAGTAGTGCCAAGGTAGCTCAGAGAATTTGAAGGATCTCTGGCAAGAAAAACTTCCTGTGCATATTTGTGGTCCTTAGTCTGATAAAAGCTCACAGTGTATAGCAAAGGCATGAGGTTTTTTTCCTCCCTTTTTGAAATAGCAGACAGTCTAGGGTCCGACATTTGCTTAGGAGTTGTACAATCTTTCTGCAGTTTACTTCACTTGACTCCTAAACAGCATGTTGTATTTTGTAAATTAACACTGTCCCCACTTCTGTATCTGCTTCTGTGCCAGAATTCAGTAAACCCTCTAGGTCATAACTTCAGCTTATTGAAATTCTGCTGGGTTTGACCTTGAGTTAGTTTAAGCTTGTGTACATCCATTCATTTCAATGGCATTTCAGTGTTCGGTCTCTCCATTGCAAACAATAACTTGCCTGCTGGTTATTCTGGTAAGACTCATTTTCTTAAAAAATGCATGAGAAGTAGTGACTATAGACAGGGCAGAAAGAAGATTATAACATTAAGGCTGTAGTTTCTGAAGCAAGTCTGGAACTTTGAACAGTGAAGATTAGTAAACCCCACTTTCGTTCTAGTTACTCAGTTTTGGCTGCTGTTGATTCTTAAGCATCCATGCAGTCCTTTATTGTGCCAAAATGCAATGTGACGGTTTTAAATAGTTGTGTAATCTTACAAACTAACTGAAGACTTAAAGTGCATTTAAAGTCTACTGTGTCTTAAAGTTTTTTCCATAAAGCACATGACTAGTGTCTATGTGAAAGCAAGGCGCTATCTTCCATAGTAATCTGCATTTCCTAGTCACCATGCCAGCCAGTGCTCTTTCAGAAATGTTAGCATGATCATGGCTGAACTGGCACATAGTCAGCATTGTCTGGCATGTATTAAAGATAGTCCTCCCTGGAAGAAGCTGTGGCAGCTGGGTGTGGGATACACAGTATTGCCAAGGTAGAGCAGATAATTCTGATCTCAGAATTGCAGAAGACTGCAGCTTCAAAATTTGACAATTTGGGTTTTGGTTTGGGTTCTGTTTTGTTTTGGTTTTCAGGGTAATATACTGGGTTTTAGAATATTGTCTGAAACCATATTAATTCTCAAATGCCAGTATAGAAGTTCTATACAGCGATAAAAACACACTTCTTTTTCTCTTGTTTTAGGATTCTGGGTTAAGATTCCACTATGTGGCTGCTGGAGAAAGGGGTAAACCACTTATGCTGCTGCTTCATGGCTTTCCAGAATTCTGGTAAAACTCCCTATATGCTTTTCTTTCATAAAAGAAGCAGCTTAGGATACCCAAGAGTGATCATCTCAGCTTAAGTATCCCCAGTGTGATCCATGTTATGTGTCTAGGAGTACTAACTACTGGCATATGAAGTTTTAGTAGGGAACAAACCACTGAAATATTTTTGTTAACTGCAGCACCCACAGAAAATGCCAGCAGGTTGATGCAAACCAAGCATCTTTTTGCATTGTCAATCCATTTTTCACTGAGTTGACACAGTTCTTTTTTTTCAAAATTTGGAGAGGAACTGCTCATTTTTAATGAATTTCCTGTTTGGATAATGTTTGTACTGTATCAGTAAACTTATGGGGTCATTACAATAAGGACCCATTATATGTGAAGTGAAATATGGATTGCTGCATTAAAAATACTATGCATTAATTTTTATCTGGGGAGGGAAAGAAGAACTACAAGTCCTATAGGCTATTGTGCAGCCTCATTTCAGAATACTACTTAGGGAAAAAGGTTCTATTAATAACTCATCACAAGATGAATGATGAATCTAACCCAATCCTAAATGTTTGTTTATAACAATGAAAAGCAGTCATGTGTCTAATGATTTAACCAAATTACTCGGGCTGTCATTGCCAGGTTTAACTAGTGAAGCATGGCTTACAGAACTTGCACTGAAAAAAACAATGAGAGAATAGGGAAAGTGGTAATGACAGTAATTCAGTAAGTTAAATGATCCTTTTCCTTTCTAAACTCAGATATGGAGCTAGGGTCCACTGTTGGAACTGTGATCTTTCAAGCTGGACTCAGGTCATACCATGATAAATTGACCCAGGTAAAACAGAGGTCAGTTCTCTTCCCTCAGCAATTTCCTATAGATACTAATGGCCTTGAGGATGATGGTAGAAAGTTGTATTTATTTTAAGATCAATTTTCAAAATAGATTGTTCTTATAATAAATTACTATCTGAAAGGATTATATCTGTAAATGTTGATTAAAAAGACAGCTAGATGGGAGGTGCATATTCTATGCAAACATTATGCATACCTTCCATAACATATATTCTAGCACAGTAAGGCAGTTGAGACTGCAGCTGATTTCCCCTACAGTGGGAATAATAGAAAATGTATCACTTTACATACATATTCTACTGAGATCCAGTATATTATTTTCAAAAAGTTGGCCTTTAAATGACAATTAATATTTTGCATTATCTGACCAGTTGAATGGAGTAAGAATATAGGTCACTGGGACTATAGTTCATATAACTCTTTTCAAAAAGAAGACTACATGCTAATAGTCTATAAAACAGTCACTGTACCAGTACTGGTGGTGCTTTGCCAATTCAATCAGTGAGCAAATTTTTACTCAAGAACCAAGACTGTTTTGAGAGCACAAGATAAAATAAAGTGTCAAATTTGTGTCTCTTGGCTAGCAAAACAAACAAACAAATAAACCCAAACAACTAAAATAAGACCAAACCCCACACTAAACAAACTGGTCTGATTCACAGTTACAATTTATAATTGTAACAAATCCTCTGCCTTCAAGTGTCTTAAGGTTCTAAATAGGACAGCTATAACCAGACAATAGTGAGTGAGTGATTGTACATGTCTGAAGACGAAAGGTCACTTAAGAATATGAAACACCAGACCCATTAAGTGCTTTAGATGCATATGAACTTGAAAATCAATTCCAGTGTTATGGAATGAAAATAATAAAATATTTTAAATTGGGCATAATGTGGGACAGCTGGGTAGCTTTAAGACCTACTGCTACATTATTTACAAGCTGCCTTTCAGAAATCAGGTGATCAGATAGTCACAACATTGTTTCCATGATTCAACCTTCTGAACATGAAATATTTACCAACATTTCCAAATTCTGCTTGCAAAGCAGTTGTCCAATAGTTACATTTCATATGTGGTAAAAGGATTTCTTTGAATATAAAACCTCCCTGTTTGGCAAGTCAGACATTCAGTGGCTGATGGACTGTTGTGATAACAGAAGATGAGGATAGCAAGTAGACATTTTCTGAAAATAAAAATAGTTCATTTATTTATTTATGGACCTCGTTGTTTCTTCTTGCTGAAGTATATAGCATAGCTACAACAGTTACCATGGCAAATTCAGCTTCTAAGTCATTGTATAATGCTTTTAAAAATTTAGTTCCTGGAGATCTCAACTAGATCTTCTGTTTGCATTATATGGCACTGAAATGGAAATGTCCTGATTGTTCTGTTTATATGAATACAAATGTCTGTAATTAATGAGTGTTACTGTAACATTACTTATGTTCAAAGTAATAGGCTGCAGGCAAAGCTGAAGTGGAAGAGCCAATGGTCTGATGTAGACAGTTTGAATTAGGGCAGAATTCTCTGCATCACTTATGATCACTGATGATCCAAATGATCTATATTGTTTCTCTGAGACCATTGAAAGAGCAGAAGAAAAAGCTAGATCCTGGCACAGAGGGATGCTGCCATTATTATACATACATAGAAGGATCATATTTTTCATCAGCATTTCTATTAGATTTTAAGCAACCTCTATCTTGGTACTGGCTACCCTGAAATATATTTGGTTTCATTAGCAGTTGAAGGGCAGGTAGTTCTTGCAGGATGAGACCCACCATTTTCTCATTATTTTGCTTCATAACACACATGGAGTCACTACATACCATTAGAGAATGAGGAATCACCCTTTGCTTGAGTTCTTAATTTTGTATGTCTTTTAATGTCTCTAATGTTGCCATAGAAACTACACTTTGTGTAGTTACACATTGAGAGATTGCAGTGAAACAGTTCTGGTGGCACAGAGACACAGACAAAAGTATACATAACATAAATCATAGAAACTTCACCAAGGTCATTTCTCATTAATTTTATTTCCTTTTTCTGGTTTATTTGGTGTATGAATTACTCTTTTCTGAAAAGACAAAAAAACCAAACCACCATGCTTTGAGGCATGTTTCCCTATTGTATCAAAATATGTATGTGTGCTAGGCAAAGAGAAAAGAAAGATTTGCAGACCTTAATTTGATAATAGTATGGCTCCAAGGATAAAACAGAATAGTCCTCTTGTGTGATTTGGTTTATGCCTGCTTTCTTTACAGCAAAGGGGCCACACCAAACTCCAGGAACTGTTGAAACATCCAAGTTCTGGCCATGCCCCCTTTCTGATAGTCTTCCTTACTGAAGAATTCAAGAAGGGACTACAAAACTACTATAGCCACAAAGGACCGTCAGCGTACCACAGAAAGAAAAATAATCTTATTGCAAATGAAGGCATACTAATTTACCCTCAGCTACTTGGGAACAAAAGCATTGAGTACATTTTGGTATCATACTGCTTGACCTTGTAACTCCAATTTTTTCCCCCCTTTGTCAGGTACTCTTGGCGCCATCAATTGCGGGAATTTAAAAGTGAATATCGAGTGGTGGCCCTGGATTTGAGAGGTTATGGAGAGACAGATGCTCCTTTTCACAAAGAAAACTACAAGTTAGATTGCCTGATAACAGATATCAAGGATATTTTGGAATCTCTAGGTATGTTAGAAGACAAACTGCTCAGCTCATAGATAACCTGATTTTAAAAAAACCCAAACGAACCTGCATTCTCTTTAATATATACACATTACAGATATGTAGAGATATAGCTTTAAAGATGCTCATATTTTATGATTATCAATGAAAAAAAAAGTTGTTTTCTAATCATTGTATGTATGTCACTATGAACAGTATCAGTATGTAATTATCTTCTGTCATGAGTTAAAAAAATAATCCTTGTGTGCTGTGAAATTCAACAGTGCAAACTTATGATCTTTCTCCCTAAGAATGTCTTCACTTACTCCTAACCATTGCACTTAGCTGATAATGTTCTGAATTAGTCTAGCACTTGAAGACCAAAGAATTTAAATCAGGTGACATTTTTCTTGCTCAAACAAGACAGAATAAATATTGTGGGCTTTATAAAGATGATGACAGTACATCTGCTGTATTAAAAAAAAAGTCCCAAAATACCACTCCTGCACAGTAGTCAGTTCTCGAGAGCTGAATCACTCTGTCTTACACAACAGTGAGAAGAACAGAAGGGACAACACTTTGCTCCCTGTGGTAAATACACAATGTAATGGTCTACAGCTGAAGCAAGTCTGCAGAATTTGCCTGTCCGGTTCAGTTTGAAGCAGAGCTGTTAAAGTGAAGGGTATTTCATTTCTATATCAACAGCCAGGCAAGGGAGAAGACTGATATTCTACAATGTTTTTAATTCCCTGGATGCTCTAGAGGTAGTGAAACAACTTACTTTGTTTCCCACCAAGAAATCGTGAAGTGGTCATTTCAGTTGTAAGGCTTGAATTTAGGATTTACTTTGCTTGTGATGATCGAGGACTGCCAAAAGATGCACAGGCAGTCCCCACACTGTGTTTACATTTTCCAACCTTTTTTGGTTGTGTTATCTCCATGGTAATGCCATGGTTATGCTTAAGAAGGGCTCTCATCATAATTCAATTTCACAGGGAATTAAAAATTTTTGGAAACATATCTGAGGCTTGTTATCTTTACCACAAGTTAAATTATTTTGGAGAACGTGACTATATCAAAGGTGCTTTAGAAGATTTCTATTCAAGAGAGGTTATAAAGGTGCTTTGACAACTATGTCTAAATTTATGCCAGAATTCTAAACAGTTTGGCTTTTATACATTTCTAGTGTATGTTCTCAGCATTACCATTCTCAATGAAAAAGGCAATGGTATCTCACACTATAGTATGTATCTCCAGCAGTGGTTAAAGGGAGAATGGTTAGGCTTTCAAAAATTCAATCATGATTTTTCTCCCCTACTTTACCGCAGTTAAATAACCATTTTTATTGATGGAAGAATAAGTACATGATTGCTGAGAACTGTAAAAATTGCCATCAAAACAGCATATGGAGAAAAGCTACAGACCTACTAAATATGGAAATATGTGTATTTGTATGTATTTATATGCTATATAACATATATATATGCTATATATATATGGCTATTAAGTATACTGCCCAATTTTTTTCATGATGATGATGTTCAGTGTTTAGATAACCTTCCACATTCAAAGAAATGAATAAGGATTCATAAGGAGGGTCTCAGGAGATTGCTCAGTCTTTCTGTCTGCAGTTTCAAACCCCAAACTCTAAGTATAACAAATACACATGCATTATAAATGCAAGTTGGATTGTATATCTGACCTTATATTGGCTAAGATCTGAACAGGGTGGCCACTTTGATACTGAGTGACTTCATTTTGACATTGAGGTGGTGTAGTTAAAGTGCAATAGAAGTCCAAGTAAACAATTTTAATTATTTGCACCATTTTTTCTGACCATTAGTAATGGAAGTAGTGCAGTATTAAATAGTTACATTAATCAATGTGCTGGACCACATATTTTGCCCAATAATTCTTTTATAGTATACGGTAATTTGTATGTATATAAATTTCACCTAAATAAAAGCACGAATCTGTGTTTGTGTGGTAGGATACAACAAGTGTGTGTTGATTGGCCATGACTGGGGAGGAATGATCGCTTGGTTAGTGGCGATATGTTACCCTGAAATGGTGACCAAGCTGATTGTGGTTAATTTCCCTCATCCTTCTGTGTTCACAGGTGAGTTTTATAGTAGTCTTTTTTTATCCAGAGTATCCACATTGTCATCATGCTTGTGTTTGCTTTGAGGTGCTAAAGAAGAATCAACTATTTGCCCCTTTAGGTGTTCAGTAGATTAGTTGCCAGTATTCACTGCTTCTCAATCTGGACTGTATTTTATGAAGCAGAAAGGTATCAAGTATTTGATTTTATTATATTTTTTTAATAATTTATTCTAGGAAGTGGGAGTGCTTGCAACCAAATTTACTGGTGTTTTTCCTAATCCTCAAAGGTCCACAAATATAATTTGCATATGCATGAATCCAGTTTATACCACTTTGGCAGGACAGAATTCCCTGAAGAGGGGTGTATATTGCATTACACCCAGGTTAAGGCCTCATGCATCCTTAAATCTGCATAAACCAGCATTTGTATAGATGTGAATGAGACATTAGAATTTAATTCTTATTTAGGTGATAAGTGACAATTTGTGTCTAGTACAATACTCACTGCAACAAGACAGCCTTTCCAAGCTACTTACTAGAGGCCTGGAAATGTACTAGTACTGAGCTGAAACAAGGATTTAAGAATTTGTTATGTGATAGGTTTTCAGCTTGTCTACTACTCAGAACTATGAAACATTTCGTAAGGATTAGATCATCACTCATTAATTAAAATCAAAATAGTATCTCACTAATTTTAATTTCTTCAGTTTCTGCTCTTACTTAGTTCCATTTAAAAAGTCTCCCCATTTCCCCAGAAATAGTTAAGCGTATTCAGTGTAGCTTTAATATTTATTTCAGTTGATTGTAAATCTGACCCTACACCATGATGAATCACAGCCATTCACACATGTTCTCACAGAGTTCTTGGGCACCTTTCTAAGATACTGAAGAAAATTGTACTGAGTAATTAAGCACACTTACCCAAGGAAATGTCTGTTCACCACCACCAGAGTACACAGGACCTTTTTGGATTTTTTTTCACTGAGAGCAGGAGCCAGGCTGTATAGAAGACAAATATATTTTATTATAGTATCTCTTTCCATATTTGTTAAAGTGCAAAATCAGTTTTGTAGCTCGATATAGCATCCTTGGGTCAAATCTGTTCTACTGTGAATTAAATGAAAATTCATAGTTCATAGACACTGCAGAAAAATAAAGTGAGCAGTACTGATGACAGTTCATCAAGAAAAAATATAATGGGTGATGCAGTTTAAGAGTATATAAGATAGGAAATCTTAGAAGACAGCTGACAGTTCCATTTACTTTGTTTTACCCATTTTAATTCACTGTCAATCTTTCAGAGGGATCGCCTATCTCGGGAGTGCAATTTTGCCTTCCTGAATTCGCATCTTTAAAAAATAAGTTCTAGATGCCCTGGTACCTTCATACAGTCTGTGCTTGCTTCGAGGAAGTTAGATATTTGAATGTCAGTGTTGTCTCTTGGTACTCATTGGAGAAACAAAATTACAATTGGGGAAAAAAAAAAAGAGATACACTGCAAATTTGGCTATATGATTTTCTTTTGTAATGTATGCTCAAACGTCTTTAAAAAGTGACACTATGTAATCTTGATTCTGGTTCATAATATTGCCAAGAAGACAGCTGTTAGAAAAATTCTGTACTTTTGTAAACAGAATTGATGCTGCCTTTAGAATGTACACGTACAGATTGTACATCATTGATGAGAGAAATGCTTAAAGACTTGTATTTATGCCTGCCAGGGGAGATTTAGGCTGGAGGTTAGGAAGAAGTTCTGCACAGAGAGAGTGATTGCCCGTTGGAATAGGCTGCCCAGGGAGGTGGTGGAGTCACCATCACTGGAGGTATTCAGGAGGAGACTTGATAGGGTGCTTGGTTGCATGGTTTAGTTGATTAGGTGGGTTGGATTAGTGGATAGGTTGGACATGATGATCTTGAAGATCTCTTCCAACCTAGTTTATACTATTCTATTCTCTTATTCCACAGCTGAGGTGGCGGGGGAGGGGGGAACAACAACAACAAATCCCAACACAACCAACCAAACATTATCTAGTTGTGCTGCATAAATAGATCTCTAAGTGAAAACCTATCATGTGGTTATACTCTTGAGTGTCCCTACCCTCATCTAATCTTTGGCAGGTTTCTGGTTTGCTGGTTCTATTAACACATATAAAACAAGTATGTTATAATGGCCACATCACACACTCCTGAAACAATAATCATCTTTTGTCACACAGCATGCTCTAATGTAATATTTTTAAAACATTCCTTTAAGTTTAAAAAAACCCAAAAAGTAATACTAACAGTAATTTTATTTGAGTCATCAGTTTTCATTTTTAATTCATGGGCATTTTTGTTTCAGAATACATTCTACGACATCCATCACAATTGATTAAATCTGGTTACTACTTCTTTTTCCAAATGCCATGGTTTCCTGAATTCATGTTTACAGTAAATGATTTCAAGGTGAGCAAAATAAGTGCTCTTGTTTATATATTTAACTGTGAGTGATGGAAGAATTGCCACCTATGTTGATCCTTTCTGATGTAGTTAGAATTATTGGGAAAAAAACCACAGCACTTTCTGATTTTTCTTCTTAAGCTTTATATATTTATGTAAAGTAGGATATAAGTACACAGAGTCCCTGAGATTAAGTCTTTTTGCATTTCTGAGAGGCATTCAGGTACATAATTTTAACCTCTGGCACTAAGTGCATTACTCCACCTAGACAGCTGGTTTTACTTGTGCATGTGCCACTAGAATATATTTGGTGCCTGGGGAACTCCTGCTAACTTATATGAAGCTGTTGTGTGCAGTGAAACATCCTCTTATCCCCCAGAGCCTGCTACAAGGCAGGCAGCCTAGGAGTCTGGGCACCAAATTCATCCAGGTGATTAATTCTGCTTGAGGAACCAACAAGGCCAACAGTTTGTATAACCTTAAAAAACAAGTACAAGCATATAGAAAGGGAAAAATCTGCTGTAGGCATGCATCCTTCTCCATGCATGCAGCCCAGTGCAGAGCTCCCAGTGCTGCACATGCTCAGAGCAGAGCAAGCTGGGGATCATTCTCCCTCCCACCTTGTCATATGCTGGGGTCCATCCCAAAGTATGTGCTAGCACTTGCCTCTGCCTGTCACAGAGGGCAGGTCAGGGGGCAGGACTGCATAACTTGGTAATACTGATTTTTGCCTGAACTTGATTACTCTGCAGTAAGTTATACCAGAAATAAGTTTACCATGTGTTTTACACATAGCTCTCCAAAAAAAAAAATAAAAAATTCTAAAACTCTGTGCTGTTGAAGGAGAGGAATCACATTTTCTAGCTATCTTATGTAGTGGATTTTTATGCTTCCTTTTGCAGGTTCTGAGAAGTTTATTTACCAGCCAGGCCACTGGAATTGGAAGGAAAGGCTGCAGATTAACAGCAGAGGATATTGAAGCTTATCTCTATGTCTTTTCACAACCTGGAGCATTAACTGGACCCATTAACCATTACAGAAATATTTTCAGGTCAGTGTAACAAGGTAAAATAATCTAGAGACCCTGGAGGCCACAAATGTCATTGTTGTCTTCTGCTGCTAAAATAGAAGGAAAAGCCACAAATCTGTTTCTAAAGTCTCATCGGGTAACAAAGGCATTCAGTGTCAAGCAGGGTGATACAAACTGAATTGTATAAGGTGTCCACACAAAACCACCAGAGTGCAGACAAGGCAAGTCTTTGTTTCAAAATTTTCTAGAGACCCTTCACAGAATCCAAGGAAATCACAAAAATCCATCTCTCAATACTACTTTAAAAACTACCATCAATTATTTGTTCACATTACATTCATATTATCTAATAATAAAATATATGAAGAGCTTATTATTAGATAATAATTCTAGATAATATGGCATCCAAGTATGTTATTTGCACTTGCAACTTTAGAAAACCAAGTCTGACTTCAATTTTACTCTGTTTTGGTTGGATGTTTTTAAAAGGTGGGGTAGGGTTTTTAATTAAGTCTAAAATTAACCCTAACTCTCTTCTTTCTGTGTTCCTGCATCGGTCTCATCAGACTCACTGGCAGCAGTAAGCACATACAGCAGGAAGCATTCACAGACTAAACCATAGAGATAGTATCATAATAGGAATGTGTTTTATTTTTTCAATCCATTTTCTAATGGTTTTAACTTTCCTGGTTCAGCCTTAGAGATTGAGACCCCATTTTTATCTACCAAAAACTCAACAGGGCCAGAAGGTCTTTATCTCTACACTTACTCTACTTACAATTTATATCCCTAACACTGTACCCTTTCCTTTACTGCCTCCAGTCTTCAACAGTGCTGTATCTCCTGCACGCTTCTCTAACACAAGATCAACTTCCCAATATTCTGTTTAAATTACAATCTTATTCCTTGTTTAAGATCAGATAGTAGATTAATTTTTCATTTTCCCTGGTCCAAATTCAGTGTTCCTTCTGTGCCTACCATGCTATCACTGTCAGAAGAGCAGTCAAATACTGCAGGGAAATACTGGGAGCAGGGAAATACTGGGAGGAAAACAGAGATCTGAGCTAGGTGCTGTCTTCTTCAGGGTAAGAGACAAAACTGGAATGGGAAAATAGATGGTTTATTTCCTTCTAAACAAGATAACCCCAAGCACAGACAACAATGGGGAAAAATTGAGATGGCTGTGCTTGGTGACAGTGTACTCATTCAAACCTCTGCACCATCAGCTGAGATGTCCAAGAGCAATGGGGAGCTGTGTGGCTTCACAGCAGCTTTCCAGCCCTGCAACTGCACTGCAGAAACCCCCAGGGGTAGGGCTAATGGGGATCTGGAGAGGCATGAGCACCCTGAGCCTTGTTTGTTAAATTTTCCACAGCACCTCGCATCAGTGAGTGTGCACATTAACCAGATGCTTCTCTGACAAGAACACTGAAATATCTGTGATAGCTAAATTGCTGTGGGATTCATATAAGAGAAATGTAAGAGTTGCATATGATTAAATTATTGTTTCAGGCCTTTTCAGGCTCAGGAAAAAAGAAAAAGAAAAAAAAAACTTAGTTATTAATCAGAAAGAATCTTCACAGCTATTAATTCCTTTGTGTGTCTGTGCATTGTTTGCTTTATTTTTCTGTACTGAATTCAGAGACTATTTTTTTAAGTGCTGTCTGCCACAGTGCAACAGGCTGTGGACTGGAATGAAAGGATTAGTCTTCACCTCATTCAGTTCTTGCCACCAATTCTGATGGTTGCACTTTGTCAGATGTGAATCATTAAATACAAAACTGGATTTAAATTTTCACCTCTCATATAAGCCATTAAGCAGCATTGGGTTGTTTGCACAATGAGACTTTAAAACCACTGCTACCAAAGCCATTTTAAGAATTCTTCTAATTCATCAATCAAAATGAAATGAAATTACTTTTTTAAGTGACCTTTTATTAGCACATTTCTGGAAATTTTGTATAAATGGAGAGGAAGCGTGTCTTCCAAGTACCCATATTTTTGTCTTACTTTAAACTGATGCGTGTGATCCTGTTTGTCTTTCCCTTTTTATGGAGCATGGTCTCTTAACTAACTCCAAAGTTTCAAACTAGTACTTAAGTATGTCATAAAAGCTTGTTCAGGAAATATTTTTTATTTATTATTGGTTTAAAAAAGTATAATATTGAGAAAAATATTGGAGACTTGCATCCGATGGGACAGAATCTCTTCTGGATTTTCACAGCTAGTCCATCACAGTATCTTTGAATGCTTTCTAGTCTATTAAAGCTCTCAGTTGTGATGTTGCAGTTTTAAAGAGATTATGACCCCATGAAAGGCAAATTTTTAAAGAACAGTTTTACTGCACACAGATATAGGTATGTAAGTCTAAAGCCTTCAAAGATGTGCTGTAGCTCTCTGTAAAGGAAACTCTGAAGCACTTTGAATGGTAGCATGAATTTTGTAGATGTCTAAATATAACTGAATTCTCTTCATTTCAGACATCAATGTTCTATCAAAGATCTTTTTCTACACATATTTTTATTTTTAGGTGTATTACATTTTATTTGAGTAGATCTGAAACACATTGGCTAGTATCTTCCATAGTGTATAAAAATGGCATTTCCTGGACAACCCTTTATTGGTAAGGCAGTTTGGCTACTCACATCTTTAACACTGTACTCTTAACTGCATTGTGTTTCATTAAAACCTACTTGCAGTAAATAATGCAGGTTCAGAAATTTACCATAGCATTCAACAACCAAGGGAAAGCCACTGACCCATAAACGTCTAGCTGTGATGTTCCACATTCCCTTTGGCAGAGATAAAGTGGCTCCTGAGCTGTGTATCATAATGAAGGATGTTCCAAAAATAAGACCTCTGTTGCAATTATCTGGTGATTACAAACATGTTACAGGAAAGGTATCTTGTAAGAATTTCACCATCCTTAACAGGTAAAGGACTCTGGGTCACAGGAGTGGTTTTTGAGTATCATAAAAAAAATATCTTGTAACCTTGGAAACTTGCAGTGAGAATCACGGTTGATTTCAAAAGCTAAGTTGACTGAAATCTGTCTTAGTGATTTTTTTTTTTTTTTATTAAATAAGACCTAACTAACTGTGGTTTATTTTTAAAGCTGCCTACCTCTGCAGCACCATGAAGTTGTCATGCCAACTCTGCTGTTATGGGGAGAAAGAGATGCATTTATGGAAGTTGAGATGGCAGAAATTACACGGATTTATGTTAAAAATCACTTCAGATTAACTATTTTATCTGAAGCCAGTCATTGGCTCCAGCAGGATCAACCTGACATAGTGAACAAGTTGATATGGACCTTTCTAAAGGAAGAGACAACAAGAAAAAGAGAATGACTGCTTGTGTATGTTTTAATGGGTCTACATAAAAGCTCTTCAATTTTAAAAATTATTTGTTATCAGGGCCATATTTCCAGCCTGCCTTCTATTCTGAGTTCTGTTAGAGAAGTGTTTTCAATGTACTGTACCTTTGGACACCAATGTTACTGCTACAAAAAGAAGTATGGAATATATGGTACCAACATTGGTTTTACCCGTATACTTGTATTTTGCACATAAGAACACCTGCCTTAAGATATACATGTATTTGTACAGAAAGAAAACCATGGAAAGTTGCTTGGTTTTGTTTTTTCCCTTGCTTTCCAGTTTTAATGTGTGGTGCCTTTTACAAATTTTAATGAAACAATAGAGTGGTGCCATACTGGAGGAAGTAATGAGTTTTCATCCTAGATTGGCCTGAATATTTTTAAGGTGTTTTACCATTAAACAGTAACTAACTCTTTTTATTATCTGTATTTTAGCATTCTGAATGATTGAATAATTTATGGGTACATTTCTAGTCCTCAAGTGAATAATGATACTTATCTTGTTGTATTGTTGAATGCAGCTGCTTTGTGCGATGTGTTCTTTCTTGACTAAAAAATGGGAAACCTGTACACTCAACACATCTGAACAAGACGAATGGAAAATTAAGATATAACATGTATCAAATCCACCTCTGTCTAATAAAATGTAACTTACAATACTCCCTTTTGCTGACTTCTTACAGAGAGATTTCTTACCGAAGCTAAGAACCAGGTTTGAATAGCTGAATTGTCCACTGTGCAGCCTTCCTCTTGCTATGATCGTTGTAGTTTCTTTGGAAAAAACACCTCATTGTTAGCATTACCCATCCTATGTTAACAGCTAGTGTTCTTCTCTCCAAGAAAAAAGAAGCACAAAACTATTTCCCCAGAAGAGGCGAGTCGTTATAGAGTTTCTGCCTCTCCACCTGCAGAGCCAAGCACATGGCGTAGAAACAGACAAAGATGAAGGACTCATAAGGGAAGGCAGCAGATCCAGCAGAGCCTGAAACAATTCTCCACACTAGGCCATAAACCAGATGATGGTTACAGAGGTGTCCCAAGTTTCACACCATCATGTGTCATCTCTTTCAAGTCTCAGTGCCCACACTGGTACTTGGCACAACCCCTGCTGGCAGCATAATCCTTGCAGGAAGGTGGACCGAGGGGTGCTGTTAGCTGAGTATTAGCTCCTGGCTGGCAATTTGCTTCCTTTCATGCACCTCACAAAATCTGAGGAAGTACTGCAATAATCACAGGCAAGATAATTGATCTCGCTTGTTCCGTCCACAGCTGGAGCCTGCCTTTCGAGGATAATGTTCCCCTGAATGTTTTCAACATTTATCAACTCAAATGGTTACATGCTTTACTCAAAGTTAGAAGGTTCTTCCTTGTCTCAGAGCAACTTTAATCTCTTATGCAGCAGGTTAATTTCTCGCCAACCCTCAGTCGGCGCTGAGGGGCACGGCTTTTCCTCACGAGTAGCTGCTGCTCACCGGAGCTCCGCCTTGTAGGCGGAGGGTGCGCCTGCTCTCTGCGAAGTGGAGCAGGTGGTCAGGTAACAGACAATAATCAAAGGCCACACTCTAGTTTTAAAGAAGAGTTCGGTCGCCGACCGTGTACGAGCGGCGAGAGAGACGGCCCGCCTGAAGGCCGAGGCGGCGTGCGGCCAGCAGAGGGCTCCCTCTCCCGGCAGCCGGAAAGCCCCTCCTGCCGGCCCCGCCCCAGCAGGGAGGCCCCGCCCCGGTCGGGGGAAAGGGAGGTGCCCCCGGCCTTCTCTCCCCCTGCCAGTGGACCCGTGGAGGAGGGCGGGGTCAGGCGGGACGCCTCTGGTCCTCATTGGGGGACGTGGCTGCTGGCTACGCCTGCTGAGAGGGAGCGGGGAAGGCGGTGCAGCCCCCAGCGTGGGGCTGCTGCGAGTTGTTCTGGGGGTGTGTCTTCTCTCAGTCGGGGTCGGCATTGGCGGGAAGGTAGGCAAGGCGGCACCCGCAGCGACGAGCGTTGTCCCCGTTGTTTTCGTGAATACGGCGGGCCGCCGCGCCGGCGGCCTCGCGAAGGGACCGTTCGTCAGTCCCCGCCCCGCGTGCCTGCAGCCGTGCTGGGCGCTGAGCGGTGCTTACACATGGCGCGGTGCGGAGGGGGCGCGGCGCCGAAGGGTCCCGGTCCAGCGGCACTGGAGCGGCACCGGTTAAAGGAGGCGCTGGCCGAGCAGCTCCGGCAGGACCTCAGCAGGTAAACGCGGGGCGGCGGCGGAGCTATGGAGCGGCTCCGGGCTGGGTGGCGGGCCTGGCCGGGAAGGGAGACGGCAGTAACGGTGCGCTCCCGCAGGTTGTTGGCAGAGGGGACGTGCTCCGACGTGACCATCTGTGCGGGCGACTCGGAGCTGCGGGCGCATCGTGCGGTGCTGCTGGCGCGGGCGCCGCGGCTCTTTGCCACACTGGGCGGGAGGCAATCGCCCCGCGACGTGCTGCGCCTGGACGGCGTGGGGCCCGCGGAGACCCGGCGCTTCTTGCGGTGAGTGCGCCGGTGAGCTGGCCTCGACACTGCCTCTGCGATGCCCTTCCTCTTACCTCTAGTGTTAACACCTGTTTGAAAGCTTTTCCATTCAAAGCAGTATCTTCACAGCCTTCGTGCACTGTTGACAGATTACTTTCCTGTAATTTACTTGTTTTTCTCCGCCGTCGCCTCTCTACTGACAGTATATACTCTCCACTGTAGCATGTAATCTACCATATTCAAAATTGTAACAGAGCAATAGAAAGAGCCCCCAAAATCCGGAATGTATCCTCTAAAATAATCTGTGCCTACTAATACCCATGTTAGCAAGATGATCTCATGAAAGCACCAAAGAAAAGCCACTTCAGTAACATGTGGGGTTTTAAAAATAAATTAAAAAGAGAAAGAAAAGTTACAGCTTTAAACCTAGCAAGTCTTCATCAAGTTATATGAAGATGCATCAAGTGGGCGCATCAAGTGACTACATGATCACCACTTAAGTCCTAGTCGTTCATGGTCTAGGCTCAACACAGCACAGCTCAACAATGAATTGATGTCCTGCAGCAAACCGTGCTGCACCGTCGGAGCACCATATGGGCTGGCTGCTCCCCTAGGACTGGTGCAAGGGCCAGTGTGTTTTCCTACTGCCAGCTATTGGCACATACCTGACGTCTCGCTCCAGATCTTAGGTGTGTACATCAGGGTTGTTGGCTGGTGCTACTACCAGTCCTTGCAGTGCTCCTTTTTCCAAGGCACTGAGCAGAGTTTGCTTTTCTCTAACAAAGCTGTGATGGTGCCACTTACCTTCTATATAAAAGTGTTGATGTTAGAACTTATCAGCAGTTTGGACCATGTACAGAAGCAGAAAGGTGGGTACTCTGGGATTTCAGATTAATTCAGGATGTGCTTGTAAAATGTATGCACTTAATTGCCAACAGGAAGGGGAAGGTATTGCAGATTTGAAGTTTAACGCCTAAAATATAACCTAGGCTGACTTCTCCCTATTGGTTTCACTCATTCTTTCCTTAAATTTGTAGATAAAACAGCATATGGCTTAAGATAAATATTTGGAATACTAAAGTTACATCAAGTGTGAACAGGGACTTTTTGAACTGACAGTGATTTCAAAGCTACAGAACTGCTGTTGTGGAACAGGTTGATGAACTGGCATTTGTTAGATTACTGTCTAAGTCTCGCTAGAGCATTTGAAAAATGAGCAGCAAGAACCAAAGCTGCAGAAGTTTTGTCTCCTGTTTTTCTTAATTCCATTATTATGTCAGTTTCATTAATTTGCTTGACGTTTCAGTAAGTGGTGGTGCAGAAGACTTTAATGCAGGACCATGATAATGCAAACACTTTTTAAAAATCCAAAGTAATTTGGGAATTGGGAAACAATTATTTTTAGTACCTACGTACTGTTACATCCTTCCTTTTTATTACCTAAATAGTAAGCACTTTAATATGTCTGCAGTTCACTGATACTTGCTTTCAGTTTAGTCTGTGTTTGCTGGAAACCAAGTTATGGTCTTTAGAGCCCTGCATATTTTCCATAAAGCATGGCACTGAAAACCACCTTTAAACTCAAACCTGCTCACTTAATTATAAGCCTTTTTTTTCATTGTGAGCTTAGACTCTTAAAGGAACATTTTCATCTGTTCTAAGCTCTGTATGAAGCTTGTTTTGCCAGATATTTTTGTTGTGTTTGGGTTTTTTTTTCCCTTAAGTTAGTCCTCAGTGTTGTTTGGTACTGCAGCTTTTGAATCCTCTGACCTGGCACTTTCTGAAAATTGATGTCACTGAATGCACTGGAGTTCCAGCATAGTAAACTGCTTTCAACTGAGGAAAGGATGCAGCTTTGGTTGAAAAGAGCCTAATTTCATTATTCAAATGGTGAATTCTGCTAGTGTCAGTGGCTGTTAAATCTCTGTGGTTTCTTAATGTTGAAATCTCAGTTAATTAGGTCTTCACAAATCCGAAACAGTGCCTCACACTGCAAATTGAGGTTTACTGGAAGCTAGCATAGTTCTTGGAGAACATGAATTGCTGTGATGAGTTGTAACGAAGACCTGTAGTTGCAGCTTTGCTTATGAGAGAAAGTTGTAGTTTACTGCAAAAGTTCTATGTTTTCTGATTATAAATGCTATTTCCTTATAGACTAGGCTCAGTGGAATACTGGTATAATAAAATACTTTTCCTGTTTGTGTTCAGCTTTTCTCTCTTTCCAAGTAAAAATTGTTTTCCCTTGGGGATTTGGATTACTTTTTCTCATAAGATATATCCGGCATGCCTCTCAGTGAGACCTACTTCCTTTGTGCCTCTGTCTAGCTTGATCAGGAGAGATGTGGGCTATGTATCACTTGTGTGCTGAAGGCTGTGCAGCTCCTCCTGCCAAACTTCTGAGCATTTTTGAGCAGGATGGAGGATATGGTGAATTTTATGCTGATCTTTCTGCATAACCTTAGTATGAAACAGATGAGCAACTGAACATTGCTTTGTTTCCCCTTCCTATACTCTCACTGTCTGAAGGACATCAGCAAGAAACTCCTGCGATGAAGCAAATGTCATATTGACTCTGCCCTTCAACAGCCTTCTGTCACTTTACATAACACAGCCATAAAAGGGTCAACAATTGCAAATACATCACTGGCAGATGACTACTTGAGGAAGGTTCTGTAGTGTGCCTCGATAACAGAGAAACTTAGCATCTCTCCCAGATAATCAAGTCATGAATATCTTGCCCACTGCTTTTTATGTTTTCAGCTTTGGAAATAAAAATACATTTTTTGCTGTTCCCTGATATTTTTATTAAGTGGATCTAATTTAAGGAAGGACAGAAAGACCTCATGACAGTCAGATACTGTTAAAAAGCAATAAATATAGATCAAATACAAAGGAATACAATTGTCCTTGTGACAATTGTGTCCTTGTGACATTTATTGCCACGGGGGTTAACTCTCAGTACCAGCAGTTGATGCAAAATAGACAGCCAAAGCTGTGGCTGTATTATATTTGTGTAGTTCTGTATCAGACACTAGAAGGATGCTACACCTAGGTTAACCACAGGCAAAAATACTCTTGAAGGTAAACTTCTGGACAGCCTGGTGGCAATAACTTTTTTTGTGGACTCTGTGCACACCTTTCCTAGTAGGAAAGAAAAATTGTAAGCTGTAGCAAGTGCTATTAATATGACAGATACGCTATAGCATTGTTCCAGTTTCATCTGTCACCTAGTCACACCTCTTGCAATCTCATTACTGTGGTGGTTTGGCCCTGGCTATGGGCTAGATGTCCACCATATTTGCTCTGTCACTCCCTCTCTTAGATGGACAGGGGAGAGGGGAAAAAGGCACAGGAGTCAAGATAGAAACAATTTAATAAAATGCAGAGGCTGTGTGTGGAAGCAAAAGCAAACAGATATTACTCTCTGTTTCCCATCTTCTAGGTTATACAATCTATTCTGATATGGTCCCTTTTATTCTATTACCAGTTGTGTCTGTTGATGCGGTGTGCCCCACCATGCAAGCAGTGTAGTCTCTGGATGACTTATTCATGAGGCTTCAAAACAAGCTAACTGCAAAAAAATGCCTTTCTGTAGTGCTTGCAGGTTCATTTTTTTGGCTCAAAACCAGTTCCTTGCATTAAGACATAAGGGAATCAGCAATACAGCTGAAGAAAAAAATCATCCATCTGAAAATGAATTGAATTAACAGACTCTGCCCTACAAATAGGGACAGACAGTGTGGGGAAATTTAATTTGACTGTTACTGTCTTAAACTTCATAAAATGGTAAATACTGAATTGTGGAGGTTTAAGTGCTCTGTAAAGACATACCTGCAGTGAACAGTGAAAGCTGAGAAAGTTGAACACAAATTATTGTGAACTGTTTATTTCCCAAGGTAAGGGATTAAGGAATTTGCTCCTCTGAATAGCTAAACGGTTGTAACTTAATGGCTTTCATTCATACAACTGTGTTCTCTGTTCTGAGTTTGTTACTACAGCACCAAGTTGTTTTGTTGTGGTTATAAATATGAGCTAAGGTAGTCATTGAGAATAATCAGACTTTTCTAAGCAAGGAAGAAAAGATGGAAGGAAATCAAGTACTGCATGAAGCTAGTAAGTTTGATTTTATGCTATGTCCTGTTGCGGGAAGAACGCCTTAACCATGATCATTTAGGGTTTTTTTTATGAAAGCAGGCTTTAAACACATGCCAAACAATGACAACCTTATCCCTTTTCCACAACACAGAAACAATGAGTTTGCCTTTTTTTTTCTGATGGGACTGGAACTTTTTGATCTGTGTTTATACTTAGTTTCTGTTTCCCAGAGGAAGTTGAGAAGCCAAACTGTCAAGTCACAGTATATTCAGTGTGTATTTGGTATTAACTTCTTACTTTGGAAAATGTAGTATCTTAATACCGTGGATTTATGGCCTTAGGAAAAAAAAAAGAAGAAAACCAAACAAACGAAAACAGTCAATTTGAGAGAATTGGGTAGAAATCTTTCACTGGGACTATGACTACTTCAAGGGTCAGATTCTCCTGCTATGCTCAGCTTTCACAAGAATATGTAGAATTTAATTAGCATCTGTGTGAGGCAGCAAGGCAGATGATGTTGCATCTCATGAGAAGAAAATTCACTGAAATAATTATCTCAAGAAATCAATTAAGTTTAAAATAATCATCTTAGCTGCAAAAATCAAGCAGATGGTTCTTATAGCAAATCTAAAGGGAGATGGAAAACTTAAGTGATTAAGGTAGGTTGAAGTTGTGCATATGACGTCCCTGACTTGCACTAATAAAGATTCACTGCCATAGGCGTACTGCTGAAATAGTTTTGCTGCAAGTCCACTAAGATTAAATGCAATGTATAAGAATATTGGTTGCATTTGGGTTTTGTTAAAGACATTAGTGCATTAAAACCGTGGGCAGAGTGGTTCAGAGACATTGTACATTCACAGTGGGGTTTTTTTTAACCAACAAAAGTTAATGTATCTTGGTTTTATTTTGGCATTTAGTAGTGATAAAACATAGCTTTAAGTGAAACTGTATATTGTGCTATTTTACATGTTTACAGAAGGTGTTCCAGATATACATAACATCACATTGTAACTAAATTATATGTTGTGTCAAAAACTTGTTGGAAACGACACTCAACATCTGTACAACTTGTAAATAAAAGAAAAACAATATTTTGGGTCTGTTTTCATTAATTATATTTCCCTCTATACTACCCAATGAGTATCCATCCCATCTGGGGCTTCTGTGCTTGTCTCTCTATTCTAAAGTTACCATAGTATCTTTTTTTTTCAGGACAATTAAAGTTATACTCTATGAAACATAGATTTTTTTCCCCTTTTCATGCATGTTGGACTTATGTGCTGAGAGGTTCTTGCCATCTGTAGTATTTATGTTGAAGTTCATGATTTTCTGTGTATTTTAACAACCACTCTGTCTTGCTAGCCAATAGAACAATACATTGAGATAAGAAAAAAAAATCCTCTCTACTGGCATTAATGGCTGTTGTTCAAGGCTGCTTTGTAATCTCTTTACTAATGCTCTGCAAATCTGGGCATATGTGCAACATATCCATAACAATATGAACAAGATCCTGTTTCAACAGCTAGTGTCTAAGCACGCAAAAAGCACTTAACTAGTGACATCAATGACATGTATGTTTAAGGAGTGGCAGGTAAACGCTCTTCTCCAGATGGTCTCTCATTGAACAAGTGGAAGCATTTGAAGGTGAATGTCTAATTAGTTTAGATTTTTTAATTTATTTATTTGCTTAACAACTACTTTAGGACAATAGAGGAGGCTGTCCTAACAGCTTTCAGTAAAGTATGATTACGATGATAATGGTGTTCATTCCGGTGACTTTGGGTGCTTTTGGGAAGAATAACAAAAATTGGTTCCTCATGCTTTTAAGTATGGTATTTTAGGAAAATAAAACTTGCCTTTTCTCACTTCCCTTCTTAATTGTGTTGTCTTTGTGGTCATTAGTGGCATTCAGCATTGCAGTTTGGGATTTTTTCAGTCTGGTAGACAGTGTGCCTGGCCTGCAGTATGCAAATGTACTTCTTGATTCAAAGGACCAAAGAATGATTTTTTGACCCAAGCACTATCTTAAGAAATTTGTGTGTGTGTGATTTTTTTTTTATTATTATTATTATTATTATTTTTTAAAGATATTTTTAGTAAGTATAGCAATATCTTGATGATTCTAGTCAGTATTGGCTTTGTGGCTGTTCTGAGAACACAACTGCATGGTTGCTCTGATGAGACTGTGGTTTTCACAACGGTGGAATCCTACATCTAAAATTGATAGAAGTAGGTAGGATAAAGAGAGTTCTAAGGCTGAGAAACTTTCCAAAGAATTTAGCCTAAGTGATTAGGAATGAGAAGAGATGTAACTTCAGGACACCTTTAAAAGCAGAACTGTGAATTAGTTTTTTAGATGCACAGAAGTGAGTTTGAATGGGCTACTTAGTATTTTCCTAGTACTCTGTAATTACCCACAAAATACATTCTTCAACATGCACTTTGAGATGTCTGTGTAGGCTGTGTGGTGTTAAAGTAATTCCTTGCATCTTGTATGTTTTAGGAAGACGTTTTGTTACTGTAACACACATCTAGTACTTCCTAGATCACATTAGGAATGCTGAAAGAACTGAAACATTTTTATGCTGCCTTTGATTTTTCAGATGACTATGAAAGTTGTCTAGAAAACTTCACTCTGCCTTTAGAAATGAGCCTATGAAATACGGGGGATTGCCAAGCACAGTCCTCTGTAGCAGGTTGTAGAAAACAGCATAGTCTTCCATTCTGAAGAGAGCATCTAACAGGATTTAATTAAGATAAAGAAAATTTTTGAAAATTCTTTATTGCTGTCTAGGAAGCAGAATAATGGATGCCTCCACAAGCCTTTCAAAGTAGTACATTTACAGTCTGGATTAAGCAGGACTCTAATATGCAGATATTCTAAATTTCTGGAAGTAATAAATCCAGGTTTGTGGCTAGATTCTAAATGCTAACTGAAACAATCAATATTTCTTGACTTTTTAGAGGGAGAAAAACAGAACTGTTTCCAAAGGAATAACTTTTTCAGATCCAGAAACCAGATAGTTCTGGTGTAATGACATGCTACTCTTTCTATTTACTGAGTTCCTACTTGTGGTAGGAGTGCCATTTGTATTGACTTAAGCTTAGTGATAGCAGAATTGCATTCCTGAGGTTTCTGATGGATTATCTGAAAATACCCTGAGGATGCCCAGGAGATTGTTGCCTCATTGCCTAGATTTTCAGATTCTCTATGGATATGTTTTTCAGTTCCTGGCAGAAAGTAAGCAGGAGGATTAAAATAATGAATTTATATCAAAGCAGCATATCTGTTGCTGCTAATTTTCTTTCGTCCTCAAAGTCAGTTGTACTGCCTTTGCATGCAAAATATGTAATAGCTCCACAGCAAGAGAAAGGTGAATAAATATAGTTGCAGTGGAAATTTAAACTAACATGTTATGAATGGGAATTTTCTTTCAGCAAAACCTTACTAGAGATCTTTATTTTTTTCATATTTGGTGTGTTACCGGTCTACTTTCCTGCTTTATACTTGCTTTTTCACCAGCTGTAAGCAAATAAAATTACAAATGATTGGATTTTGTTTAGCAGTCACATTGTCTGTGTGACTTCAAGTGGTATTGGAGGATCTAATGTGGAGAAATAACTTGAAGGCAGAACTTAAAAATACCTTGGTGGAATTTTGAAATCTCTAGTTTAACTGGGCTTCTACTCTTACATTCTGTTCTTGGATCGTACTGCTGCAGAGCTGTGAAACACGGATGTTAAGTACTGAGAAACACAGTGAACAGGGAAAATGTGTGGAAGTCATGGTTTTGAATTTTCTGACTAATTGCAAAGTCTCCCAGCTCCCAGTATTCCTATTCTTGGTGATACGGCATAATATTACTTGTCTTTCCCTCATGCTATTGTTATGCTGGGTTGGAAATATGACAAGCAATTGGTGATCAGGCCAAGTTAACAGGTTAGAAGTTCTGAAAGCACATACAGGTACAATGAATGACCTCAGAATCCATGTAAAGACACTCCACCAGTCTTAATGTTTCAGTGTGAAATTTTATTATTCCTGTCACCTTTTCCTGACCCTTGCTTTCAAAATCTAAGAAAATATTAAAATCCTCATTCTCTACGTTCATGTTTCTTGTCTTTCTCTCTTGGCAATAAAAAAGACCAAAAAAAAAATATACCAAATCCTTTAAATACAGAGTTTAAGAAGGAAGATGACTTCTTTGTATGTTTTCTCCACCTCTTTAGAGGATAGTGCTTAAATAGCATACTCAAATTACAGTGTTCCCAGTGTTAACACTAAAGCCTCTGGCCTCGAATGAGTGACTAAATGAAGATCTGCAAGTACATGTCTACTAAATCAAAGTAACTGTACCTCTTCTGGTAAATGCTGCTAACTTCATCTCTGTGGTATGAAACTACTGATAAATCATGTTATCTGTTCGCATTGACGTTTTAAGGCTCCATGAAGTTGTTGATGTGCAGTATCGTTCTATAAATAAGAGATCTTTGCAGTCACAGAATGTGGGCTTTGTTAGCCTTTCCAGATCTTGAGCCAAAAATAAGGTGGTGAAACAGATGGGGAAGTGGGAAGTTGGAATTACTATATGGGCAAAGCGAAAGTTCCTGGGTAATCTTAACTGCAGATTTTTATGTTTTCAAGTGCTTCCTTTGAAATTAAAATTTACATCTCTCTCATAACCCTATACCATTTGTTTATAACCCTATACCGATTTTATGACTCTTGTACTTGTAACTTTGATATTAGAAGGTTGTTTATGTTTCTGGGTTTGTAAATTTGGATTCTACTCAAATTTGTATATCAATCTGTCATTGCTGACACAGCTTGCTTCTGCCTTTGCCAGTAGATGAGCTACAAAGAGCAGATAAAACTTTCTGTAATTAAAAAAAATAATGAGGGAGAGAAATCTTTTTCCTTTTAACATTAAATTGCATTCTACTTGTAATGTTTTCTATGGACAAAGGAGGACATGGGGCTGTTGGTTGACAAGAAGCTCAGCATGTCCTGGCAATGTGCACTTACAGCCCAGAAAGCCAATCGTGCCCTGGGTTGCATCAAAAGTGCAACTGGCAGGTCAAGGAAGGTGGTTCTCCCACTACATTCTCGTGAGACCCCACATGGTGTACTGCATTCAGCTCTGGGGCCTCCAACATAAGAGGGACGTGGATCTGTTGGAGCAGGTCCAGAGGAGGACCATGAAAATCTCCAGAGAGCTGGAGCACTTCTTCTGTGGACACAAATTGAGAGAGTTGAGATTATTTGGATTGGAGAAGAGAAGGCTTTGGAGAGATTTATATCAGCCTCCCAGCAGCAGAGGCACTTTTTAAAAAGGCATGTAGTAGCAGAACTAGGGGCAACAGCTTTAAAATGAAAGAGGATAGACAAAGAAATTCTTCACTGGGAGGGTGGTGAGGCACTGGAACAGGCTGCCCAGAAAGGTCGTGAGTGCTCCTTACCTGGAAGTGTTCAAGACCAGGTTGGATGGGGCTTTGAGCAACCTCATCTAGAGGAAGATGTTCCTTCCCTGTAGTAGGAGAGTTGGAACTAGATGATCTTTCAGGTCTTTTCTAATCCAAACTGTTCTATGATTTATAGTTTTTCATTAATTGCAGAAATAAGTTTTCTAGGGAGAGTTTTTAAAAGAGGCTGTGGTGGGGAGGAGAGTATTGTTAAGCACTGCAGAGTCCAGCTTTTCTTTTCTAGTCCTCAACTTTGTTGGAGAAAAAAAAAACACACACTGGTTTTTGTTTTGATTAGCTGAAAAATTACAGGACTAAATGTAGTGTCATCTTCTAGGCTTGTATATGCATCTGATAAAAATCTTAAAGAAGATGAGGAGCTGGCTATGATGAAAAAAGTATTGGAGCCCAAATTAATACAAGAAAACAACACTGCTCCTCTTCAGAACACTCAAACAAATGTAAATTGTGTTGGAGATGGTAAAAGAACACCTATTGATCAGAATACAGTAAGTGAAGCTGTGCAGGAAGTTACTTGTGCATCTTGTATTGAAGAGGAAATCCCAGAAATAGCCATTGATGCAGAAAGCAACAAAGCCACCACAGGTAGGTTTGGACTTACACTTTTATTTTTGTGGTGTTGTATGTTTTTTTTCCTTTTAAATAATTATCCAAAGATTTATGTAAAAATGCATGTTTTAACATGTGGATATATCTTCTTTGCTATGGTCTACCTTTTCTCTCACACTAGAAAAAAATCAATTGCTGCAGAAACTTGGCAGGAATAGTTCCCAGCCAGCATGTAGCGTAATAAATCTGATATGATTTGCCAGGCTTTGGGCACATTCATCAGCATTGTGTCCCAACTTCTCTCTGTAATGCTGCAAACTCAAGTCCTCAACACATGAGTCTTCATAGAGTAGAATCTCTCATTTCTTTTTCTAGCACGTTACACTAGTTCTACTGTTCTATGAGGCTTTTGGAATCTTTCAGAATCTTTCTTACTACCCCTGTGAATGAAGTAAGATGAGGAAATGTGTAACTGCATACACACCAGAGTTGTTGACTGCTCCAGCTGTGTCAACTAAGATAGGATCAAGCAATAAATCTGCTCAGGAAGAAGCTCACAACACTATGACCCTGAATTAATTCAATCTACTTTAATGCATAAACACCAGATTTCTTTAGGAAAAAAATGAATTGACTACATGATCTTATGAAAAAATAACTTCTGTAGATCTCAAATATGAAGTGTTTGTCAGATTCTGGTAAGTCAAAGCAAGAAAAATGGATGGTCTGGAAACTCTTCAAGGAAAATTCTTGCTTGAATATACTATATTAAAATACTCCATAGTGTCAGATTCTTAATTTAAAATATTCTAAGTTGCCTGTGTACAGTCAATAGTATAGTGTACATCAGACACAGTGAAAATAACTCTTTCTTTCCATCTGTAGGTAATTCCAAGCTAGAAACTGCATCTGCATTGGGAGAAGACTTAATGATGCTCTACAAGAAGTGCTGTTGTCCAGATATTAATATATGCATAGAAGGCAAAGTTTTTCAAGCTCACAGGTATTCACAGGTTTGGATGGATGGATGCTTTGCTGGGTAAAAAACTGGCTGGATGCCTGGGTCTGAGGAATGGTGGTGAATGAAGTTCAATCTATTTGACAGCTGGTCACAAGTGGTGTTCCCTAGGACTGAATTCTGGGGCCAGTCTTTCTAATATCTTGATTGATGATTGAGTGTACCCTCAGTGAGTTTTCAGGTGACACTAAGTTCTTACTCTCTACTTGAGAGTAAGAATGGTCTATGGAGGGACCTGGACAGGCTGAGGCTAATTATATGAGATTCAACAAGGCAAAGTGCTATGTCCTGCACTTGGGTCACAACATGCCCGGGCAACACTACAGGCTTAGGGAAGAGTACCTGGAAAGCTGCCCAGTAGAGAAAGACCTGGGGGTGCTGGTAGACATGAGCCAGCAGTGTGCCCAGGTGGCCAAGAAGGCCAAAAGCATCCTGGTCTGTATAAGGAGTAGTGTGACAAGCAGAACCAGGGAAGTGATTGTCTTCTTGTAGCCACCACTAGTGAAGCCACACCTTGAGTGCTGTGCTCAGTTTTGGGGCCCTCTCTGCAAGAGAGACACTGAGGTGCTGGAGTAGGTCCAGGGAAGGGTAAAAGGTCTGGAGAACAGGTCTTATGAAGAGGAGCTGAGGAAACTGAGGTTGTTTAGTCTGGAGAAAAGGAGGCTGAGAAGTGATCTTCTTGGTCTCTACAACTTGATGAAAGGAAATTGTAATGAGGTGGTGGTTATCAGTTTCTTTTCCTTAGTAACAAGGGAAAGGGCAAGAGCAAATGGCCTCAAGTTGCACCATGGGAGGTTTAGATTAGATATTAGAGAAAATTCTTCAGTGAAAGGGCTACCAAACACTGGAAGAGGCTCCCTGGTGAGGTGGTTGAACCCCATCGCTAGAGGTGTTTAAAAGATGAGGTAGGTTGCTAAGGGACATATTTTAGCACTAGACCTGGTAGAGAGAGGGAGGTAATGGTAGACTCAGTGATCTCAAAGGTCTTTCCAAAATGAAATGATCCTACAATTCTATGATTCTGTAAGTATTTAGTGTAAAGTTTTTCAGCCAAAGTCCTTTCATTATAAAATGCTGCTGGTACTCTGTAGTATGTTTTTGCTGATGCTGTTATGTAGCTGTGAACCATTACAGTTTTAAGTCTTAATGTGAGAAGTGGCCATACTTGATACTAATGAACATTATCTCAACAGCAGCTATTGTCAAAACAGTTGCATTTTTAGCACTTTTAAGATTGCCATTGTCAAGTCAAATGAGTATCTGCTCATGTATAAATACTTCATAGGTTTTCTTTGCTAACTTCTATTTAAATAATCTGTGCTCTCTTGAAGAAAATGGAATCTCTATTAATAACCTCTTCAGCTACTAATGCTGAACAAAATTGCCATACAGGTAGAAAAGTTCTGGAGTAGTAATTTTTTTCCCCTGCTCTTCAGAATGTGCAGACAGAATCTGATTTTACTTAAATTACTTCAGTTGTGTAGGTGTAGAGATTGTCAGCAGCCTTTACTAGGTCTAAAGTCCAAAACCACTTAAGAACTTTGACTTACTGGACTTCTGTAGCTTGGGAAAGAAAATTTCAGTGTCAGTACCACTCCTTTGTTATGAGTCTGTTTGCATTTGAGATAGCAAACTAGACAGCCTGCATTTTGTTCCCTTTGAGTGTATAAATAACAGAGATTATAAAAAACCTCCATTACTTTTAGTAGTCTCTGAACACAAAGCCAGTGTGCGGGATTGCATCACTGACATCACAAATATATTTACAGAAGAGATGTCACAGTAGTGTGTTTGGGGGTTAGTTATTTTTTTTAATAACATAATTAGGATAAATACTGAATTTCCATAATGTGTCTTTAGACATGTTTGTTTCTTCGGATCAGCATTATAAGACAACATGTTCTTAGGTCCATAAAAATCCCTTAATGCAAAAAGATATTTTAAGAGATTCCATCAGCAGGGTTTCTTTAATGTAGGCCCCTTACTGCCTGCAGCAACATATCTGGTCTAACCAGCATCACAAAATATTGCAGTAAATCACAGGGAAAATAATGGTGTTCTGAAACAGGCACAAAACTCGCTTGCTTTAGTACTGCATCATGTGAATAGCTGGAGTCATAAGGGAAATCTAACGTTGGGCATAATTGTGGCGACAGCACCAGTGTGGTTTACTTAAAAAGGGTTTTTTTAAGTTCTCAAACAGGAGACAATTTAAGCCCCCACGCTCTCCCACTGAATTATGTGTCAGGACTCCTTACTTTGTCATGAAATCCTATGAACTTCCAACAGACTTTACAGTGTGTGCAGCAGAGTTCTAAGAGAGCTGCCAAGTTATGTCTACCTAGGGCTGTGTTACATTCTTACAGAACTCTGTGTGGGCAAGTAAAATTTATTCAGTAACAAGCTTGTGGTAAAAATTATGGCGGTAGGAAAGCACCGATAAATTTACTTTTAGTTCATTTGGTACCTCCATGTATTCTATGTTTAAAATTCACCAGTGTGTGTTTAGGTAATATGTATTTGTCCATATTCTACTGAGTAGCTGTCTTATTTAAAATGAGTGAATCATAGAACCAAAGAATTGCTTCAGTTGGAAAAGAGCTCTACGATCAGAGTCCAACCTATGTCTCGGTCCAGAGGAGAAGGGAGAGTTACTAAGTTAAACCATATTCCAAACTGCCACGTTCATACGTTTTTTGAACACCTCTAGGGACGGTGACTCCACCGACACCCTGGGCAGCCTGTTCCAATGCCTGACCACTCTTGCAGTAAATAAATTTTTCCTAATATCCAATCTAAACCTCCCATGGTCCAGTTTGAGGCCATTCTTCTCATTCTATCACTGGATACTAGGAAGAAGAGACCACTTGCTATTCCCCTAGGGTGAAGTGAAATATCCACTTCCACCATGCCCTTGAAGTTAGCCTAGCCCTAATCATTACTAAACATTATTTGGAAGAGGATGACCAAATCTGAGATAGTGTATTTCATATCTCCATGATATTGTGTTTATTGGATCTTGTAAAAACAAAGATTGTGTATGTATTGAAAGTTTCACATACTCAGAGTTGTGATTTGCATTCGCACATTTAGATGTGGACATAATTGACTGAGATATGAAACATTCTGTAAAAACTTCATTATTATTGCTGGGTGAATCACAGGAAGAATGTGCAAGAAGTTCCCAATTTAAAATATTGAGACTTCTGAGGCAGGAGGGAAAAGAGATGAGAGATTCCAGAATGTATTATGACTAGAAAAACATAGAGCATTCTTCTTGCTTCTTCCCATACAAAATGAGAGCACTCTGAAGCATCTTAAGAGTCACCAAAAGAAAGGATTCTTATGCCTAACAGAACAATTTGCTGCTTCTGACACAGGGAATACGGAACATAAAGTAATTTTATAGATAATGGGAAGCTTAGTAAGTGTCAGGGAAAAGTTGGGTATATGACTATTATCCACAGCTGCAGCAGCCCGGACAAGGTATATAAAGGCTAACACTATAACTGGTGAAAATCTGGAAGGCTGAAATTGTAAAACAGTTTTTATCCACTATTTTCTCTGTCTCTCTGACCTTCCACTTTCACCTTAAGAAGCTCCAGTTGCAAAGGTCCTCTCATCTTGGTTTTTTTTGAAGGGTGATACTGGTCATTGATGAAAGTAGCATTAAATTGTATTAGCTCCTTTGTGGCCAGATGTGGCTTTTAAATATACAGGGGTAATAAATATAAACAGAAATAATGGATAGATCTTTTTAAGTAGTGCTGGAAACACACATCATATGGTTGTGCCATCTGTTGGTATCAAGTTTGCTTGAATTTTAGGATACACTTGTAGATGACCAGTCAATTTCAAATAAAAGATGGGTTTTTTGCTTGTCTTTTCATTTTAATAAATATGCATTTTGTGGTATAAAAAGAATTTAAGGGATTCAGGCTGGAATTAGGCTGTATAATCAAGGGGGGTTACTGTTATTTAGTTAATAGAACAGAAGAAATAAATTTCCAGTTTTATGTTATATAAAAGGAAAATGCTGGGATAATAGATTTCCTCTGTGTGAATGTCAAAGTCATACTAGAAACAAGCTTTAGCTGAAATTTACAGTACTGTCTGTGGTTTGTGGTTTTTTTTCTCAAGCATATTCTGAAATTACAAACAGACTGGAAGAAAAGGCATGCAGTATACAGATGACACTTTAATGCATAAAGGGCAAAGATTTAAGTCAATGTTGTCAAAGAGTCTCATAATAAATATTTGTATCTAGTGAAATAGCATTTACTTTTTCTCTCTCAGGGCCATTTTATGTGCCAGATCTAGTTACTTTGCTGCTATGTTGAGTGGAAGTTGGGCTGAAAGCTCCCAAGAGCACATCACTCTTCAAGGGTAAGTGTTGTCTTTGCAAGTCGTGTGGGAGCAAAGGTAGGCAATTTTAAATCACTGCAAATATCTAACAACTGTGCTGTGTGTAGAGCACTGAAGATTAATCTGCCTTGACACTTTTTTTCAACCTGATGTATTTCTTGAGTACTGTTTTGACTTCAGTATGAAACTGTCTCTGTAGTGTATTTGTTAACATTGTCAGATGGTTCAGGGGAAAAAAAAAAACATTTTTATCAGGAGAAAGGTAGTAATTGTAGTTTTCTGTCAATGTAATATTGCTGCAAAATCAGGAATGTTCTCTCTTGATTGTTTATCATATATCTGATGATGTTCATGAAACAATACACTTTTAATCAGTTCCTTAGCTTTAATGCTATACATAGTATGTTTTAGAGGCTAGTAGTCAACAATTACTCTGGTATTTATAAAGTAAATACTTTCTCTTCCTGTAACTGATTTCTACATGGCTAAGAAATTTTCCTTCCTATTTTTCAGTAGTGGCCTTCCCCTGAGAAGTACTTCATTTTTGTATGAGTAGATTCTCATTCCTAGGTCTCATAATTTTTGCTATTAAGAATCATATCCATAATTTTACTTTTTCTAGTTCAATTTTCTCCTTGATGCAGACTTCCAAGCTATCTTTTTGAACACTTAGGGCTTAGTCTGAAATAATGAAATAGTGAAAATTCTGCATAACAGCTGTCAAGACTGTGGGGAAACTGCCTTGCTGATGTCATGGCTATCATGTGTACTAATACAGAGAGAGACAGCTGTGCTGATTCTGCTTCTTAGCATGTTGCAATTCTTTCCTTTTGTTTTTAGTCATCTATGTCTGTTGTTTAAACATGTTTGAAGGGGTCTGAGTTCAGTCTTTGTGACTACACTTCATTTATACTAATGCCTGCTTTCAAGCTCTGCAGATTGCACATAGGGATGCACATATGTAAACACAATAATGTCTTATTCAGGAGACCACATCCACCATTTATAACAGACATCTGTGCATTATGGTGCTGGGACAATGCAAGGATGCAAACACTGTTCTGGGCAGGAATTGCATATTTCTAAATCTGAATCTAGGCATAAAGGTGTTCTTGCATTGCAGTAATCTTGAAAATAACTTGAACTTGATCAGATCATCTACCTTCCATTCACAGAACCAGCTGGATGATTTAGCTTCCTTTGGCTAAGAAATGTGGTGCATTTTATTCTAGACATATCTTTATCTTTTTCTTTTTTTCTTTTTTTTTTTTTTTTCCCTCCAGCATAAGCCATGCAGAAATAAGTGTCATCTTGCATTTTATATACGGAGGTATTCTGGACTTCCCAGACCAAGTTGATGTTGGGTATATGTCATCTTTTACTGCTTTTTTAATTGTAGGTTGTGCTTGGTTTGTGTCTTCTCATTGTGTCATAAGGGAAATTCTTCATAATAAGATAAATATATCACATATAATGACCATTGCACCTAAACATAGCTCAGGAAATTCCAAAAGTAAGGCTGCTAAAGAAATCTTGTCTGTTTGACAGCTACTGGAAAAGGTGTGCCAGCCATTTTTTGAAAGTTACAGGGAGAGTGAAAACAGAAAGGTTCTGCATAGAAAAATAGCACCCAGTTTGCATCTATCTTCCTTTTAGTGTGATATTATATAACAGTTAATACTCAGAATTTGTTTCAGTAATCATTTGAGGTGGTGTGAAGTCTAAGTAGGTAGCATTAGATCAATAAAAGATGACACATAGCAACCAATGTAGATCTTGCCATTTTCTTCTGGGATGGTTTTTAATTACTGTTTTATACATCATCTGGTAGTAGCAAAATGTATGCTGAAATGTGAATTATTCCCTGAAACTCTTTTTATATAAGCCATTGAACTCTGCCACTAAACATTAAAGCACGACAATTTCATACTGTTAGAATTGTTATTCAAAGCTTATCCATCTAAAGTAACAACATGGAATTGTTTATAATACACCCCAGTGTCAATGTTTAGGTAATGAATTGATATAGACGACAAAATGATGGTCTTTATTACTGTATTAATTAATAGCTTACTGTGCTTTTTAGGACTTGGAAGGGCCATAAATCTCAGATACTATGTCACCAATAATGTTTTATGTAATCCTTGGGAAACACCTACAAATTGCCAAAACTTTGCTAGCACAAATATCTTCCCTTTCTACCCTTAAAACAGAGAAATAGTTTTCTTAACAATTTCTCAGGCAGTGGCTACGGTTTACATGATATTAAAGACTGGACTCAGTAGTTGGGAGATTGAACAGAAGCATGTATTGACTTAGCAATAAAGATTATTCTTTGCAAGTTTCACACTTGGTTATCAATCTAGTTCAAGTGGAACAAAGAGGTGAAATTAGCATGTATGTTTTCCTGTAAGCAAAATGCATACATCAAAATGATTTCTGCTTCCTGTTGCTCCTGCTTTCTCTTTAGCCGCATGTTGGCCATTGCAGATATGTATGGTCTAGATGGGCTGAAGGAAGTAGCTATCTACATTTTGAAAAGAGATTACTGCAATTTTTTCCAAAAGGTATGTCAGTTCTAATGCTACTTTGTGAGCCATAATGCCTAAGAAGAATTTTGATTCTATTAGTTACACATCATACTTATGAGAGACATAACTGTGCGGTCAAGATGTTAGCTTAAGTCAACAGATCCTTAGCTGTAAATCTGCTGAATTCACTGTGACTGATGGTGGGAGTAAGGCCTGTGGTGTCAGCCACCTACTTAGAGAAACTTGTGAACTACAACTAATGAAAAGCAATATTCCACATGATTCATTCAATGTATCAAGTTATATGTTACATACCCTTTCTCTTAATAGGAATAATAATATATATTTCCATATCAGGTTTCAAGAGCATATATTTAGAAAATACTTCTGCTCAATTAAAATTAGTTCAAAAAGATGGGACTGCTTAGAGTTGAGTATCTTCACACATTACTCTTACAAGTCTGAACGGTCCTACTGATTGTGGAAGCAAATGACTTCCCTATTCTACGTAAAAGCAAACAAATTTAAATACCATGGTAGCTAACAGTATTTCTATTTGAAATGAAGGTTTTGTGCTAATGTACAATGTCTATAAGTCAGAATGTACAATAATTGTGACAATTTGCTAACAACTCTAGCCTGTTCCTGGAAAGCAGCAACCTGTACTAGAATGCATGGCTATTGCTCATTCACTGGGAGTGGAAAACTTATATGCTGCTTGCATGAAGTAAGTAAAATAAAACAAATTATGGTGTGTGCTTTCTCAGTTCTCTGCTTTTTGTTGACATTATTTTATTTTGCTAGATGTGGTTTGTTTTGGCATATAAAATCATCACACTTAACACGTTGGGGTTTTTTTCCTTCACAATACATCGTGGTAGCACTGATGCTAACAACTGACGCTAGAACGTTTTCCATATTCCATACCTAAGAAAGGCTCTCTTTTCAACAGATGGGTAGGAAAACATTTTGCAAAGTGTTTGTCAGAGAGAAGCTTTGCCAGTTTACCTACTGAACTTCAGAACAACTGTCTTGTTATGTTGATTAACTCCTTGGTAAGTAGTCTAGAGTGTACTTGATATTAAAATTAAGCAAAATAATTATTTTTTTCTTAATTAGCTGTATGAGGTAAATACCATATTTGAAATCCGTAGTGTACTTACACTATCACAGAGACATTCAGGTTGGAAAAGACCCTCGGGATCACCAAGTACAACTGATAACCCTACTCTGCAAGGTTCACCCTTAAATCATATCCTCAAACACCACATCCAAATGACCTTTTAACACATCCAGGGCTGGTGACTCAACCACCTCCCTGGACAGCACATCCAATGCCTGACCACTCATTCACCACCCTGAAAAATATTTTCCTAATGTCCAGTATAAGCCCACCCAGTCACAGCCTGAGGCTATTCCCTCTTGTTCTATCACTAATTACCTGTGAGAAGAGACCAGCACCAGCCTCCCCACCACATCATTTCAGGTAGTAGTAGAGAGTGATGAGGTCTCCAACAGCCTCCTCTTTTTCAAACTAAACAGCCTCAGCTCCTTCAGTTGCTCTTCATAAGATTTATTCCCCAGGCCCTTCACCAGCTTTGTTGCCCTCCTCTACACTCACTCCAGTACCTGTGTAAAAGCTTTTAAACCAGGTTTTGATGTGCAGCTGTCATCATTATGATTCATGGTACACAGTCTAGTGATAATCACATCTAAGTCCAGCATAATAGAAAACAAGTTTATGAAACACAGCTGTGACAACATAGCACTGCATGTATTTGGGTCGTGAGGAACAGCAAATTGCGGTATCGGTGTCTGTGCTCGGCAGCAGCATCAGTTGTTTGCATTTGCCATTTTCCCTTTGCCCATGTATGAATTTGAGGGAAATGTACATTCTTTTTGTCCCCAGACTTCAGGTAATCACAAGCCTTCTGTTAACAGGCAAGCTGACTTTTCAAAAGTAAACAGTATACATATCCTGTGCTTCTCACAGAACAATACTGAAGTTTGGCCTGCTCCAAGCTCAGCGTTCATGTTTTGTGGCACGTATTTTCACTGCTTCAATTTAGATCTGCCTTAAGTACTTTCTAATTGTGTTTCTGTGTAAAACTAGGCCCAGAGCTGACTTAAAAGTAATTATCTGAACTAGATATGTTAACAGGCATTTGGTCCAGCAATTGGCTTGTAAATGCACTGAATTGGAACAGAGATGGGAAGAGTAAGCAGAGGAGCTAAAGGTATTCAGTACAGCTGCTGCCAAGCATGGCTGTATATGTGTGGCATACACAAAGCTTAATCTAGGTAGCTCAGGTGACACTAACAGGATGGTTTTGGTTCTAGCACAGGAGACAGCTAAGTGTGTGTGATGTCTCGTATTTCTCATGCTGAAGTCTTTGTCCCTTTGTGTCTGTTACTGTTGTTGCCCAAGCTAAAGAGCTCAGGTATGACTACTGACAGTGACAATATGGCCAAGAACTGCTCCTTGCTGACAGAGCTGTGAAGGCTTCTTGGGACTATTCCCCCCTCCCCTTAATGTACTTAATATATGAAGTGCTAGGTCCAGCAGATCAGCAGTTAGTGGCAGTTACTACTGCATAGTCTGGTGAAAACCTGAAAACCAAGAGATTACAGAGCTGTGTAGTTGTTCAAAGGAAGTTTGAGAGTACCCACAGTTATAAAATCTGAACAGTCCTTCTATGAGAATGCATAATTTCTGATAGAATAAAGGCAGTAATTATAGCTCTTAATATTCTAGGTGTTCTGCCATTATGTTAGATCAGTATGCTCAGTCGTCTCTAGAACACACATATGTGTGTGTATGTATATACACACACACCCCTTTGTGTGTCATATGTTGTATAAATATTTGAGAAGTTTTTAAGTAATATTTTCAGGATTATAGATTAGTACATTCTGATCTACAGGTGTTCATAGTTACACCACCACCCATCTCCAAACTTGCTCAGGTGTGTACCATAGCCAAGAATGTATGTAGACACAGGCTCCTCTCCAGAAACCCTTGTGCAACTTTATAAGGACAGTGAACAGGCAAACCTAAGCACTTCAGACCTTCCTCCTCTCTGTGCCTATTAAACCAGAGCAAGATGCTGTGGTTACAGTTTGTGTTGAAATACATGAGCTATCTTTAAGCTGCCTTTTGCAGAGCTGTCATGGCACTGTAGTACTTGGTACTGCTCCAGCTGTGCACCCAGCTTCTCTAGAAGATTTTTGCACTCTGGACTAAGCGTGTTTTGGTTCCCATTTTAAAATTTGTGTTGGTGTGTCTTTGCAAGATTCACTGGTATTTTATGGTATGAAACCTGGAAAGCTTTTAGAAGCATAAGCCTCTTCTGCCCACAGAACAGTTCTGGTGAGCAGTCATTTAATTCTGAGTCTGAAAACTTGAGGAATTCCCAGTGGAGTTTTCCACAATATGCAAAAATGCTTAAAGCTGCTTGGGGGCAAAAGAACAAAAGGTCTGACATTATTTTTGCCAGGGCTACTGTGTGTTTTACAATCATACAAGTTCCCTTCCAACCCCTAACATTCTGTAATTCTGTGTGATTCTTTTCTGTGCTGTAAAACTTTTTAACAGTTACACCCAGTTAACAGCATGACTCTGCTGATACTTGCATTTGCCAATTTTGGAAATGCAAAACCTAGTTAATGTGGGACGGTCCTTGAGAGGAAGGAAAAGAGATTGTTCACTGGAAAATCTCTGGGAAGCTGTAATGATGAACACAAGTACACTGAAATGGGAGTGCAGTTTAAAACACTGTTCAGGTACTTATCCCTGGTGTCTCTAC
Organism: Dryobates pubescens; assembly: GCF_014839835.1. Classification (NCBI taxonomy): domain Eukaryota; kingdom Metazoa; phylum Chordata; class Aves; order Piciformes; family Picidae; genus Dryobates; species Dryobates pubescens. The sequence goes on along the minus strand of NC_071622.1, from coordinate 16,917,607 downwards.
TATATGCAAGAAAACTACTGTTTTTTGAAATAGAATGGTCAGGGGGGGAAAATAAAACAACTGAAACTCACAGCCACTCCTACGAAGTGCTTATTTAATTAAAAGTCAATGAAGGCATTTTATATTTCACTGGAAGTGTCTAGTGGGAGTAAATGCTTATTGCTTTGTGAGCAGGGGCTGAATTCTGGGCAATTCAAAAAGCTTGTAATTGAGTCCAGTGGGAGCAAGATCAAGCCATAGGCATATACTTAAGTCACCTTATATGCATGGAAGCAAACTGGTTTCACCCACAGATGAGTAAAATAATTTAAAAATGCGTGAACATTGGCTGGACAGATTTTATGTTGTAACTATAATATGTATAAAGAAAATCCTCCCTGCATTATACTTTGCATGGGATACACATGGTTGTAATATGAATTTGTGGTAGGGAAGTTTGGGTCAAATATTTATCTGAATTGTTGCTTTCTCCAGTGTTACTGATCTTACTGCATAATTTATCAGTGACCTGCTATGTCATGTTGAGCAGTGCTTTCAATCCATTCTAATGTGGGTAACAATAACTTGCAAATTCATTTTACATGACATGTTAGCCAGTAGAAGTTGCCTTCAGGTACCGTGCTGACAGAATGCATGAAAGAACCAAAGACACAGACTAGGGGAATAAATATTAGCAAATCTGTTTGTTTTAAATGTAACTATAAATATAACAGTTATGTTTCTTCGGAGAGAAGTTAGACAACAGTGAGGGTAAATTCAGTTAAAACTCCATCTGGGAAGACAAATATTTGATGTTTCCTTTCAATATTTGATTGACTCCTCTAAATAAAGCAGAAGTATTCATAGCTGGGAAAATGCTTGTGAATTATGTATCCTGAATGCTAGGCCATTATCACTCACCTAACAATTTCATTTACCCATTTTATATGAGAATTTATTGCATCATTCAATGACCTAAACATTTTCCTGTACTCAGTTTCTCCCGTTAACATTTGCCTTATTGTATTTACAACTTCAGTATGTAATGATACACAGTTCAAAAATACATTAAAAGCCATTTAAAACTTTACTGCCTAACTTAAGCAGGCAAAACAGAAGGGGTAGATTTTTTTCTTTTTTCTGCTTTAGTTTCAAAGGTAGGAATAATGTTCAGAGTTATCAAAAGCCATCTTTATTTAAAAAAGGAAAATTAATACATCGTTGGATCCTTTTGTAAATGTAACTGAACAGAAGCTATTTATAAGCATCAATTCTTGGCAGCAGGCTAATTTCTGTTTATGTTTTAAGAACCACAAGAATGCTGCTTTCCTTTTGATGGAGAGTGACCGGCTGATGAATAGTCTTCCCCAAGTGAAATGGACAGAGGCAGCTGTGGCCTTGGCATCTAAGCTACAAGAAGAATGTGTAATGTTTATTGTGGCAAACTTCCTACATGTAGTACAAAGTGAAGGCTTCTCTATTTTGTTGCAGGTAAAAAAGCCCTCAAGTTGTTGAATTATATCACACTTTTGAATTGAGTTATACCACCCTTTGCATAGCTCAGGCTGCTAAATAATCAAAACAGTTTAAACTTTTGCTTTAAGGTACAATTCTATGGAACATTACAAAAACCTGGAATTAAGTAGTACTAAGGGGTTTGGGTTTTTTTCAGTGTTATTTTAAAGTACATTAGTACTTTGATATGCAGGGATGATACTGCGTTCAGATTACTTGCCTCAGCTAAGCAAAAGTTCCAGTTAATTTAGTGGGATAGTTTCAGTGTTGGAAAGAGATGAGCATACATATAACCTTCAAGAAACCTTTTGGACCCATTAAATAACAGCATGTACTTACTGCAATGATTATGAATATAGCCAAACTTCTGATTTTTGTTGAAAAAGTTGCAAGACTGTGGGAATGCTGCAGGTACTGGTGAGAACATAACCCAGCTGGATGACTAGGTAAAAAAAAATGGAGCTGTTAAAGCATTTTGTCTTTGACTCTAGAGTTGCATGCAGCTATAAATTCATTGTGGTGTGCGTGTTCCTAAAATTTGGGTTAGCAAAGGGCCTCACGATGATTTGCTAGAGTTCTGGAGAGGGGTGGGGTTATGGAACAGATGCAAGGAAGATGCTTTGCTTTGGAATACCTTCTGCACAGTGTGACAGCAGGTCCCCTCTGCTCAGTAATGCTTTTGTGTACAAAGTTCACTCGTTTGTTTTAAACGGCTGCCTTTTGTTGCTTCCTTAGGCACAGGCAATGAGCAGCAAACCGGATCTTCTAGAACTAATTCTTAATGCAATTGAAAAAAGTATTAATAATGAGAATAGCTGCTTTCTTCTTGTAGCTGTGGATACATTGTTGGACTCTACAAATGTGAAGGACATGGTAGGTTTCTAAGTGTGCAGTGTTTGTAGGGAAAAACTTCTGGTATTGTCTCATGGTTCAAATCAGATGATGTGGTTTGAGCTTAGGTGGCTGAGTCTTGAAATGGGGGTTGCACAAAAGAACATCCAAGGTCCCGTTGGAAGTGTAGGAAATGTTGGCATTTATTTACTGGATATTAACACTGGGTTGTTGTAGGTTTATTTTCCTGCAAAGAGAAACTCTATACACTGGAATTAAAAAAAATGAAAAAAATCTTGTATATTACTGAGAATGTAAGTCCCATGGGCACCAGTGTTCTGCTGATCATCACTATCTCCCTTCCAACCCAGTGCTTTCAATGATTCTATGATTATGTCACTTTAAGTTTGTCATGAGGAAAAAAAAAATTACCAAAATTTTGCATTACCTTAAACTTGCAGTGGAAGCATGCTTAATCTTTTTTTCTATTTTCTCTATGCATCTTTGCCCACGTTTTTGTAACTGTCTCATCTGTACTGGGTTTTGTTTAAAACTCTCCTCTGAAGGAAAGACAGCCTCTTAATCATGTGTGTGTGTGTTTTGGACTGGAAGGAGGTGTCAGTCTCCATGTGTGTAAAAATGCTGTGTATATCCACACAATCTAAATAAATGGTATTTAACCTGTGGTTGAGTGAAATGCTGGGGATAGTTCATTAATAGTATGACATACTGATTAAAATACAGAACGAAGCTACAAGCAAAGAATGAAAAATAAATGCAAAATGAATTACTGCAATCTGGTGCTATTGTAGATCTTCTTAGTAAAAGCAATAAAAATTTAATCAGATACATTAATTTTCCCTAGAGTATTTGACCTTGTTGTGACACAGCTGACAGTAAAGAGCTATTATGGGGTTAATTTAAAAAGAAAGGGGGGAAAAAAAAAAGGACGGAAGAAAAAAGAGCAATGTGGTGTTTTCTAGTGCTGTAGTATGCTTTGGTTTTAAAGTATTGTAAAAATTACTGTGATGGGCAATAATCCTTCAAAAACAGCATCTCCATCTACCAGACCATTATAAAATATAAGTGATGACATCATTGATCTAGCTTAGGGAGTAAGTAGATTCTGAAAGGAATAATGACTGGTTGCTATGACAATATGCCCCTCGCCAGCTGCTGATTTGTTACTTGAACACAGGGTTTTACGTGCAAGATCCAGGCTCTGCGTGATAAGCTGTGGGTCTTCCTGGTTCAGTCTTTTTATGCTGTTCGTCACACAGAAAGCTGGAAGCTGATGAGGCCAGACCATCAACACAAAATACAAGCAGGTATGTCTGGCGTCAAATGGTGCTAGGATTTTTAGCAATCTGTTTACTACATTAAATATAGGTGGTATTGTGGAGGCAGATACAAATTAAAGCAAAAATTTGTGATGCCTTGTGTTTTTGAAGTGCTGTTTTAGAATAGAAGCATGGTAGCATGCCTTGCTAGTTTCTAACATGGAAATCAGTAAGTCATTTTCTGTGAAAAGCCTCCCCTGCTTTTCTTTCTGGGAGTGTATATTATAGGAGCCAAACCCATGTAGATTGATTCTGTTCTTATTTACAGCTACTCTGAATTATTGAAAATACTGCAGTAGGATTAAAAACCTTATCTGCCTCATTTTTAAGGAGATAAGCACGCTGGATGAATTAAATTTGCACAAAGCAGATTATCTGTTCAATGAATTCAGCTTCTGTCCTTTATAGTTTCCTCCATTATATATAAATATTGCTTGTCTCTTGCATAATGCTTATCTTGTGCACCGTGAGTAAATGCAGATAGCTTGACTTCACAGTTGATTGGTATTGTGATATTGTGTGTGCCTCTGCAGAGAACCCCAAAGGAGCTGCAGTGTGTTTTCTCAAAATTTTAGCAGGCTCCAAGGAAAAGGAGTTTTTGTTCCAAACGTTTCTTTGTTTCAAAGTGCAGAAGTATTCTGAGGATGCAGAACTGCTGATGGAGTTTGGGTTATAGTTGAATATTAGCTTTGACAGTACAGTGTTATAAAAGACCAAAATTGTGTTGAAGACTTCTCTAAAATCAAATCACTTTGATTTAAAGGAAAAATAAATATTTTTGGTGTCCCTTATGTCGAAGACATTAGTCGCTAGTATTTGATGGTTATAACACTGTTTATGCCTGTAGGTAGGGGAAAATTTCATTCTACAATTACATGCTGAGAGAAAAATGCAATTACAGTCTTTCTAAGCATGATTTAGGGGGTGTAGTCAAATAACATCTCACTGCTACTGTATAAAACAGGTTAGTGATTTCTTTCTGGTTTATAAAATCCAGTAGCTGCAGAGCTGGCTTTAGAAATAAGGGTGGATTTTTTTTTCTTTGTTTATTTTGGGCTGTTTTATTTTTAGGCTTATAGTATCCTTATTATAAATAATGTTTAGGCTGCTTTGCATTGGTGCTTTCAAAACCAAAAAAATATTTTGGACCAGGGTGTTCCTTAGTCGTCCAAACTCCATCTTGCCAGAAACTGTTTTGTTCTCTTTTAGATTATAATTCAGAGCTAGCATGTATTTTATACATGAACAGCCTGATATGTTTGCATAAATTATCTGGGTTTAATTACAGGCAAAGAGATCACACAATACTGGTAGACAGAATTTTCATGTCCAGGTAAAATACATCTAGGGTAACTTAACTTTTATCTTAAAGACTTCTGGTAGTGGTTTATCTTCTAGAGATGTAACCTTTATAGAACTGGAAGGCTATAATAGAGGAGGAAGAATGCCAAAAGATGACAGATGATATTGTGGGGTTATTCATTCACAACATGTCTTGTGTTTTCTCAGGCACAAGTTTATATGTATTTTGTCTTAATATATTGGTATGTATTAATGTGCAGAGTCATTGCTAGAAAAAGGATTAGTCCCTGGGGTGCCATTTTCAGCGTACCTTCTGTGTGATTTTTACAGACTTATGTAAAAAGTATTTTTAGTATCTTCAATAAGAATTCAGCAAAATTTTCTTGTTATGCATTAAAAATGTATTCCTGTATAATTAATGTCAGAACATGAGACTCTGAATGCTTACTTTTTTTTTTTTTTTCCCCAAATACAATTTTCAGCTGAACTATTAATACAAACAAAATGAAACCTTATTGATTCTGGGTCTGTAGAGTGTCTATAAATAACCTTTTTGTATTCTACAAGTGCAATTGATTTAAAGGCTTTATTGAAAACTGCTTCCCTCCCAGAGTAGACCAGTCAACAAAAAGGAAAAAAAGGGCATCCACTGCCTGAAAATTCCACATGACAATCACACGGATAACTCTCATGACATTATGACACTAAGCTGCATGCTGTTTAAAGAGGCCCTATGATCTTACTGTGTACATTTGGATATTTTGGCTTTTCCATTTTTAGAATTAATGTAACCAATCTCTTCTTTTAACAGAATAAATAAATACCCTGTAAATTACAGTACATCACTTAGGACTCATTAGTCCTCTAAATATGATACTGTCTTTTCTTTCACTGGGGTACACTTTCAAAGGTCTCGGTGCACTGCAAGCTTAAAGTGAGCTAAACTTTGATAAACAAAAGTGTGTCTCACTATGGATGTGGGGAAACAGAAGAGTTAAGCAACTTGCTTATGGCCATGTGACCTCATTACAGACACCACACTTTTTGTTCTGAACATGAAACCATGAATTTCCACTTAACATTTGCCATGTCACCAAAAATAGCTTTCCTAGAATAATTGAAAGACCCAAAGAACTCCTTTCTGATTTCAGATGATGTTAATTGAGTAGGCTGGCTTATTTTCTGTCTCCCTTCTTCCCTGCTAAAGAAACTGCTTGTTCCTTTTGCAGCTGCATTTGACAAGGGTGATGACCGGAGACTTGGCAAAAAACCTATATTCTCTAGTTCTCAGGTAAACATGCTATCCAAGCTTGCAAAGAGAACTATTTTCATCTTCTGTTTTCAGTTCAGTCAGAAAATTTGTGGTATTATTTAAGATAACTTGCTCTTGAAAACTCTTTTTTATGTGAACTGTTATTTCTGCAGAATCAGTAATGCCCATTACTGGGAACGTGTTAGGACTCAGCCTATGCTCTGCTACACTTACAAACAGATAAGCTCAAATAAAAGACAGGAATTTGTGTTCAGAATCTCACATTCCCCTGTTGCTATGTAATGAAAGGGATCTGTCTCCCAGAGCAAATGGTTTGCTACTGAGCTAATGAATCTCTGCTATTACCACAAGCCATCACTGCACTGAGTCTGCTACACTCCCTGCCCTGAAAGAAAAAGAAAATAAAGATGTAGTGTCCTCAACAACCCTTCTTTGAGTCTTGCACTCAACGCTACTTTACTATTTGTTAGAAAAACAATATGGGATTTGATGGTCTCAGATACATTGCAATGACATTGGTATCACAAAAATTCCATTTCATGCATTTAATTCTCCATGTTTCAGTATCGATCTTTACCTGAGAGAGAATGAATATTGTCACTTATCTGATGGGTACACTGTTGGTAATGGTTAAAAACTGTTGATAAATCACATATATTATAAATTAATTTGGGGGTTTATGTTTGTAATAATTGGATCTTTATTGCTCTTTGGAAAACAGGCACATATAACTTCAAAAAAGTTGCCTTTTCTTTTTACTTCAGCAGACACTAATACCTAGAAACACATATTACAGAGTAATTTGTCCAAAGTAACAGTAACAACTCCGCTTAGGTATTTCTATGTCCTCTCTATAGAGCAGTGTTTCACCTGAGAATTACTGGCACTCTTGTTGGTTGTTGGTTTGGGGATTTTTAACTTTTATATCTTTGAAGGTCAGCAATATGAGCTAAAATAGATTATTTTTTTTTTTAATATGCTGAATCTTGTTGCTTTAGGTTTATGTACTAATTAAAAAGTAGCTGTGTTTCAGAAATGAAAGATTGTGAATAGTTCGGTGTTGCAATCTGTCTTCTGTTGTTTGGTTTTTGTTCTTGATGCCTCTTTTTTTTTTTTTTTCCAGCTAAACAAATCTATTACTGAATCTGCTGGCATAAAGAATACTTCCTGGAAAGAACACGGCAAGAAAGATTGCTGGGGAGGTTCTTCCACTAATCAGGATAAAATGAAATCTGATGGATTAGGAGCATCTGGACATACATCCAGCACCAACAGAAACACTGTTAATAAGGCTTCAAAACATGAGGATGTAAAAGGGAAAGATGGCAAAAAAATAGTCTCCAAGATTACTAAAGATTCAAAACCTGGGGAAAAAGCTGCTTCACCAAAGGCTAGAGCTGTTATAAAGACAAAAATAGAAAACAATGGAAATGCAAAGGCAGAAGGCATGCTTACCAAGCAAGATACAGAAAAGACATCATCTGCAAGTGGACAAAAAAATTCAGGAAGTGGTAAAGGACTAAAGAACCATGAAGGAAAAACTGCAGGTGCCAGACCTAAAGTGCTAACAGTAACTTCAAGTGTGCAGATCAAAACAAAGCCATTGAAAAAAACGACAGAGAAGGACTCTCCCTCCTTAGTGACTGTGGCAGGAACTTCCAGCAAGTCAGCAAACTCAAACATAGTTATCCAGACTGCCAGTGAACAAACAGAAGAACCCAAAGAGGATAAGTTAGTAGAGGAAGGGGCAAAACAGACTGGTAATTTGTTGTTGTTGTTATTTTTTAAGGCCCTTTCTGACTTGTTCCAGACTGGTCACACACTGAAAATTAGCCTAGGAAGCTTTAAAAAAAACTGCTATAGATTGATAAGAGTCAACTTCTTGCTCTGTAAATGAGTATTAATTTGAGATAAGAATATTACATTTCTTCTTTATTAACTGACTTTATTTAATGACCGACTGATAGCCATATAAAATGGTAAAAGTTTTACAAGTTCAGCATCTGTATTTTTTTTAAATAGCTGATCTTCATGCATTAGATTTTTTTTCAGTACTTATATGCAATGACTTTCCCCCTCTAATTAACTTTGAATTTACTTTACTGTAGTGAAAATGAAACCATCTGTGAAGACATCAAATGGAGTCACCATAAAAAAAAAGACTGAGCTTGAGGCTAATGTCACAACAAACAGGTATGGTACAAATCATTATGCTGCTCTACATACATATGCATGTATGTATGTTAGTGTATGTTAGTGAAAAAAAGTTTTAGATGAACCATTACATTTGCTGATAAGTCAGCATGTGCTTTGTAATTTTAAAATGGTTGTCCTTTGCATGTTATTAGCAGAATTGACTTAGTTCTTGGAGATATTGTTGTGAAGATAAAATTGATTTGGCTTTTATGTTGGATTGTTTCATGCTAATAATTTTTAAATTGTTATAGGTCATTCAGAATTCTGCATACTGGAACAATTAATGACTACACAAGGTGTTGTAAACTTACCATTTGTGGGATAGCTTAGGTTAAAGTAAACAGGAAGGAGACTGAATCACTGTGAAACTGTGGAATGGGTCATTATATATGTGTCTATAAAATATATACGCATATAGGTTTTACACATATATACAAACAAATATTTTTTAAGTAGTGTACCTTTTAGGTTGCATTTTCAATGTTTATATATGTAAGAATATTAAAACACATCTATTGCTTGTTTAAATGTAATTAAACGTTGCTAGATCTTGGAAATAACATGGAAATAACAGATATAATAATTTATTTGCAGTCTGACAAAAAAATCGTCTGGAAAAGGGTGTAATGAACAAAATGTACAAGCTGGTATAAAGAAAAAAGGGAATGTGAGTAGCAATTCTGCAGCACACCAAAAGACTCAAAACACACCTATCAATTCTCCCAAGACCCAAGGTAAAGTTTTGTACAGCAATTAAATTGTCTGCCATTATTATGAAAAGCTTTGCTGTATGGTTTTTTTGGGGTTTTTTTCAGTGCAAGAATTTGGCAGAATCTTCTAAACAATTCTGTTCTCCACATTTTGCTTTTGGTGGCAACCCTGAATTGCAAAATGCAAACGAATATGCGTCAATGTCAAAATATTTAAAAGATAATATTCACTGCCAATTGGTGTTTTCTTCTGCTTGCTTAATCTGCTTTTCAGACTCTTATTTGCTGATCCCTTGCTATTCTGCACTTGGAACCATGAGTGAGTTCAACAGAAATTCTGTAGGTCAAGCATTTTTAATATGCATCAAGTATCTGGACTGCATACTCTTCTATGAACTGTTAGTTTATGCCTTCTTTTTTTTTGGTGATTCCCCGCTGGCAGTAGCACTGCTGCTGTTGGCTTACCCCACAAACAAATACTTGATTTCAACAGCTATTCTTATCAAGGGTGGGAAATGGCATTGTAGACCAGAGAGAGAACCCAGGTTTATAAATATACAAAGTGTTAAGGATGGAGTTCTTACTGGAGAGGGGGAATTAATATATTAAGATAGTTTATTTTAAATGCATTGTGATATAGAAAACGTAGCTCCTGTCAATTTGTGGTCAGTAAAGCTCTTGCAGTATTTTCTAACTGAGCAGGGGCATTAATTCTGGTATTCTAATCGCATTATAACTAATGTAATTATTTTCTGCCTGTTTTCATTTCCTCTACAATGTAAATTGAATACAGTACTCATCACTTCCCATGCTAAGCTGCTGTGCAGTGTTTCTGTGCACTGATAGCTGCTCACTTCTGCTCCAGCAATGACTACTTCTGTTACAAGTGAACATAATTCCTGTATATATAGTCTATCAAGTTTTAAAGATGGCATGTAAATACAAGATAGTATTTTTGCTGGCTTTGTCTACTGCTTACAATCTCAATTCTTAACTCTTTAACAAACCTTAAATCCCTTAGTTACATAAAAAGTTAAGTAACTTGCTTCTCAACATAAACACTAATGTAAGAGTCTATACAAGAAGATTATGGACAGGATGGGAAGGATCTAGGAAAGGGCCACAAGAATGATCAGAGGACTTGCAGCCTTTCATGAAGGAAGGCTGAGAGAAATGCATTTGTTCGGCCTTGAGAAGGCTTAGGGGAATCTCATGACCACATATAAGTACATAAAGGGAGGCTATCATGAGGAGGGAGACTCCCTTTTTACAGAGTCACATGGAAAGCGCAAGGGTAATGGGGACAAGTTGCTGCTGGGGAGATTCAGACTGGATACCAGAATTTTTTTTCACCATTCAAACTATTAGACATTGGAATAAACTCCCAAGGGAGATGGTAGATTCCCCTACATTAGACAGTTTCAAGGCTCAGCTTGACAGGGTGCTGGGCCATATAATTTCAACTATATTCTTACCCTGAAAGGTTGGACTAGATGATCCTTGAGGTCCCTTCCAACCTGGTATTCTATGAATCTATAAATTTGGTGAATATGCTTTGACTAACATATACAATCTTCATAGTCTTTTTCTACTGTTTGTTAGGACCTCAGGGGGAGTCACCAAATTCACTGAAATCAGGAGTGTCTCCAAAACATAATGAAGAAAAAAATGTTGTGCAACATCTGGCTCAGACAACACTCCCAGAAAAACAACCTTCAGCCAAGAAGAAGAGTGTTAAGCAGTCACAAACACCTGCTGCAAAAGCCACTGCAAAAACAACATCTAAACCTTTGGCTCCATCAAAGCATGCTGAGATTATGAACAATAAAGACACAAAAGTGAAAGCAGTTGGGCAATCTGTATTAAAATCTCAGTCCTCTGCCCAAAAACATTCAAGGAGTGAATCCCGTGTTGTCCAGAAGAATGTGCACACCTCGGAGCACAGAGGTTCAGGTCAGAAACCTGAAAAAACCATGGCTGATGCTGTGGCAGGTCAGCTCAATGACAATAATGAATGCTATTCTGCAAAGCAAAGTGAATCTTCAAAACCTGTGATGGAAGGTAGCAGCGAAGAGAAAATGCAGGTGTCCTGTAAACCCAGTAAACAAAAATTACCAGATTCTTCTGAAAACGTGGAATACAAAATACAGTTGGAATCATCTTCTCCTCTAGTTACAGAAGAAACTGTTTCTAAATTGCCCATTTCCCTGCAAGATGAGACAGAAGCAAGACAAATCTGTGGAGATCAGACTGGAGCTAAACGCATTGAAGACACAGAAAAAGATGATGAAACAGCTGAGTTCAACTGTCATGCGCAGTCTTCCAGTAATGGATACGTAGACTTTTCCATGGAAACCAATCCAAAAGCTACTGCTTCCGGACAACTGGTAAAACACGCAACAGCAACAGAATTCTGTAGTGAACAAAGCAATAAATTAAATTCTGAAACAGCTGTTAACAATGGTGAAAATGCTTTACCAAGCTCTTCCAGTACAATAACCAGTGAAGAGGCTGAGACATCATCTCCTCAGATTCATAGGGAGGGGCTTCTTACAGCTGATGAGCTGTGTGATACATCAGTCTTCACTGAATATAAATCAGTTACTGCAGATTTAGATGATGCTTCAGAATGTTCAACAGAACAAATAACAGAAAAATGTTCACCTAGTTACACAGAGCCTATAGATCCTACAGACATGCCAGAAAACCATGAAAATGCAGAAATTCCCTTCATGGACCACTGGAGTACTGGTGCGCTCGATCCAAAAGAGAGTCCCGAATCAGATACTGGTAGTGCAACCACATCCTCTGATGATATAAAACCGAGATCAGAAGATTATGATGCTGGAGGCTCTCAGGATGATGAAGGATCTAATGAAAGAGGCATTTCTAAATGCAGCACTATGTTGTGCCACGATTTTCTTGGAAGAAGCAGCAGTGACACAAGTACACCTGAGGAATTAAAAATTTATGACAGCAGCCTACGAATAGAAGTGAAAATGAAAAAAGAAAGTTCTGATCTCTTCCGTGTTAATTCAACAAGCGATGATGAAATACCACGAAAAAGACCTGAAATTTGGTCCCATCCGGGAAGTACAAGGACCAATAGTAGGGAAAGCAAAAGTTCTACTTTTGGTAATACACAGTTTAGTCAGGAAGCAGACCAAGTTTCTTCTTCTGCTGATGAAACAGAAGATGACAGATCTGAAGCAGAGAATGTTGCAGAAAACATCCCTCCATCAAATGTTCCTCCGCAACAGTTCCAAGGAATTGATAATTTAGCTTTTGAAGATGCAACAGAAAATGATACTGCCAGTCAAGAGTTTTCTAAAACCAAAAGTTTCAAACGATCTGTTTTACTTTCAGTAGATGAATGCGAAGAACTGGGATCTGATGATAGGGTGGAAACTCATACTTCACGTCAGCATTCAATAGATTCTCTTACTCCTTCAGAAGTATTTGACAGTATTTCTCAAGAGAACCACAGAAAGACATTTTATTCAAGGTGCACAGTGGAAAGTGAAGATGGATTCCTGGATTGCAAGCAGCATAAGGACAGAGATAATAGATCGGATAAAAGTGGAAGTTCTGTCCTACATCTTCATGGCACTGAAATCCCAGGGAAGGAGAATCAAGGTGCTTCAATGACTAAACAGCATAGCTCAGAGCAAGTAGATTCAGCAGCCAGTCCATGTCCGGGAGAGAACCAAAAAGTAAATATGAAGAATGAGGTGGCTAGCGAATTTCACCAGTGCAATAAGTACTTAGACAATGATGCAAAATCCCAAGAAAGACCAAGCCATTTGGATCTTCATCAGAGAGAAACTAATTCTGATGTGCAAAAGAGCAGCTCTGCAAAACCTGTAGAAGCCAGTAAGAATCAGATACTGACTCAGGAAGGTCAAGAGAGAGACAGTCAACCAGCATCTACTGAATGCGCTAATACTGATTTACTTCCAGGTAATGTACAGAAATAGAAACATTCAGTCATTCAAAAACAAATTAATAGGGAAAGTGTGGCAATTTTCTGGGATTGAATCCTGAACTGAAGTAATTTTGGCTGAAACAATACTAAGTTTAAATATTTTAAAGTATTTTACTTAGGTAGAGATTGCTTGTCTGTTTGAAATGCCCGTCAGTACCCTGCTGTTCAATGAGAAACTTGACTACAAGAAAAGAGATTTTATGAAATGCTAAAAGAAAGATTGGATGCAGCTGTCTGTATTTCAGTTATTTTTAATCCAATCTAACATTGACAGCATCAGCATTTGATGGAATTTTAATATCTGTTTTGTCTGCTTAACAACCTATAGTATGTCTGAATGGGATGTGCAATAAATATAGTAATAACCTTAACTAAAGCGCACTTAACTGTTTACCTAAACAGCTATATGAATTATTGTTGTAATTTATTTATTTATATAATATACACAAATTGGGACCTTTCTCCCACTGAATATAACTGAATATTCGCCATACACATCAGTGGGAGCAGGTTTGAATTCTGATTTAGAGCTTATGAGATGTTTAAAATTCTAAATTTTACCAGTAAAAGCCTATTTCCTAAAATAGAAATATTATACTTAGAACTGATGCTTATATACAAAAAGGTTCTTACTTGTTTCATGTAGCTAGATGAGTACTTGTCTGGTTTTGTGTTTTGTCTTCTTTATACCAATAACTCAGTCTGTTTATCCCATCAAAAATATACAATAGTGTTGATTACAACTATTGTGTATTCAAGAGTAATGAAATGCTGATGATGATATCTGTTTGCCAGATCACAGAACAAGAAGACATTAAGATTTGTACTATTTTTCTTTTTAAGTTCGCTTGCCCTTGCCTGCAGCTGCCCTTGCATGTGCAGTGTAGAAATAAGCCTGTGGATAAACAATTTTGTTTTTAATTCTCTCCTAAGCTGACATAGCTTAAGTCACCATTCAGTAATCGTTCTCTATTAATTCCCTCCATGCACCTCCCGCTCTAAATTTTAATTCCTGTAGTAAATGAAAAATTTCATGTGCATTAAGTGTATATTTACATTGTCATTTTCTGTATCAGAAACCTAATTATGGAGGTTATTGTTAATTACCAGTGGTGATTGCTACTTTAACTTAATTTATAAATTATACTTTGGTTTTTATATAGGAAATAAATGCCTCAAATTTTGTCAATTTTGTATAACACTCCATTACCCCTTTTTTTAACCTGGTTGGATTGTCTGTCCTGAATGAGTTAAGTTTTGCTCTACACAGCCCTGAGGGGAGGATCATGTGCAATTTTTACATTGTACAGTATTGTGAATTATTTCAGGAGACATAGATGATTATGACTCAATGGCACAAACCTGCATGTATGAGCATCGGCCTTCAAAAACCCTTTCTCCAATATATGAAATGGATGTTGGAGAAGCAATTGAGCAGAGGATGGATTCAGAAACAGCAGTTCTAGATGTGGATTTTGAAGATCAGCAGTTTGCAGAACAGGACTGGACACTTCTCAGGCAATTATTATCTGAGCAGGACTCAAATATAGGTTTCAAAAACTCTGTTCCTGAAGACCTTAACTTAGCACAATGTCTTATCAATCAGACACTGTTTCTGGCACGAGATGGTTCAAATCCTCAGGGTACATCACAAGTTGACACATTCAGTAGGTGGACTGAACTAATATCTCCACTTGACGATTCTTCAGCAAGTATTACAGTGGCAAGCTTTTCATCTGAAGATTGTTCGTCCCCTCAAGGGGAATGGACAATTCTTGAACTTGAAACCCATCATTAAGGTGATAAATTGTTTCCAACTGAACTCCAACCTGTTCCCCAAATCTATTTTTGATGATTTATTTTTTTTTCCCCCGTACGATAATGAAACACTGCGTCAGTCGAGAACGAGCAATTCTTGATACTGAGGCAATCTTTCTGATACAATGAGGTAACTATGTTAATTTATAATCTAGAGTTAATCACAGGTACAGTAATTTTTTCAAGACTTAAATGTATGTCTTTTCTAAAAATGAAATTTGAGCATGTGTTTTCTAGAATTGTTAGAAAAATTAGATTACATAAGAGGAAAAAAAAAATCTTGGTTCCCACCCTTCCATCTTCCTTTCTGACATTTGCTATTCATATCAAGCAAGAATTTAGAGATGATGGCACAGTTAGTCGAGCTAACCCCATCCCCTTCCCTCCCCCCGCACTTATGGTGACTTCATTTTCCAACAATAAAGATTCAGAGTGGTCATGTCAAAAGGTGACGTGTGCCAGCACTGCTTGAAAATGATGGAAACATATTCAAGGAAAATGTTTCAACGTGAATCTGCCTTGGGCTTTATTAATATGAGGAGTTTGCTTCATCTGTTTCTTTCAGATTTGATTTCTGTATTTTTGGTTTGTTCTGTTTAGAAGTTTCCAATAAATTTTTTACATTGTCTTTCCTTTAAAGAGAAGACTTCATGAGGGTCGGTGCTATAGGAAGAGCACTGTTTCTTTCTTGGAAATGCACATATTTAAACATGTTTAATAGCATAGTGCATGGAATTCAGAGGAGTTGGTAGAATGCTGCTCCTGTTCTAAAAAAACAGCAGATCTGGAATCTCCAAATGTGTATCTCAAGTCTGAAGTTGTGGTCAGTGTTACATCAGAAGTTTAACATTGATTAGAACTACTTCAGCCTTCAGTTTATTACACTTGCACCCTTCTGACTCTGAGGCATTGAAAGATGTTCAGAAATTTGGGGTTGTTTATTCTCGTGGATACTGCATTTGTTAGAGAGAGGGATAACATCATTTTTGCATCTTCATTAATACCTCTAGTGTAGCTTTCATATTGAGACTAAATGAGAGCATAACCATTATTCTGACGAAGAACGAAATGGAATATATTTCTCAGTACTGCTCATTCTGCTGGTTTGGGGTATTAATACTGGTGTGGATAGGACTGTTTGTTTTCTTCTCTGATTTAACAGGGGAAAAATTAATTTCTTAATTCTTACCAAGTCTGAACTCCTTCTGAAATATACAGTGTTTTTTCCCTGCAAAGGTTAGGCCTTATAAGGTATCTGCATTGTGGAAAGAGCAGGGCTTGTATTTCACACAGCTTAAAATCTGAACAGGAAGCATTCTACCTCCTCTTGATCATTAACAGAAGTGCCTTCAGAATTGGGTACCCTATGGCAGTAAAAGGCTACTAACATCTTTTTATTAAAGTTATTTAAGATAAGTGCACAACTTAACGTGACTGTAACCACTGATAATATAGTCAGTTTTGCAAGCTTTTACACAGTTCCAGCAGTGCTTTAGCCATATTTTGAACATCCTTCTGAATTGAAAAAGTAACACTGGGGAGTGGCATATGAAGTTCCATGTATGTTACAGGAAATACAATGATGTATAGAAGTTTTTTAATTGGGGGGGGGGGGGGATTATTATTATTATTTCTTTTCCAGTTCTACGAAAATTAAATTAACTTCTCTCTTCAAGTCCCTGATGATGTTGTGGCAATTACTTTAACAGTTTTGCAGTAGAGCAGTGATTAGAATTCTGTGTATTGTTCAGTTGGTACATATGCAGCCATAGAATTCAGCTTCCCACAGCCAAATAGACGCTGTAGAAGCAGCAGGAACAGAAAGTGGTATTGTTTTAAATTTGCGTTACCAGAGTGCCTGTGAGACTTAATCAGACCAGCATCCCACTGGCTAGACACTGTGCAAACACAGAACAAAAACAAAGACTCCCCACAGGGTGGTTATAATCCAAGTTATGACAAAAGACAAAAAGAACATGGATGGAAAAGTAAAATGAGAGTGTCAATATTTGTCTAGCTGATTAGCAATGGTTTCAGCACACCATCAGTTTAAATATTGCCATTTTTTTCTTCTGTATGCAATATGAGAAGGGGAGAATGCAGAGTGAGATTTGAAGGCTTGTTAATGAGGGAGCTTGTAAGAATCTATATTCCTGGCCAGCTCTGAGTGCCATCTAAACTCTGTTCCTTGACCTTGCTTAGTAGTCTTTTCTCACTCAGTCAGGTGTTCAAGCTTTAAGCAGGTGTAGGTGGCCAACTGTTTAACAGTATCAGTCACCTGAGTTCTCTGGAGTCCTGCTCATGCCTCCTGATAGTGATTTTTACCACTGTACTGATCTCTTCTCTAAAATGAGAAAATGGACAAAAGTTTGTTTCAAAACATTACAGAGAACCAAAGCTGGTGTTATGGGCTCCAACTGAATAGTGATTAAAGGGTCCTGAGTGACCTCTAAAGCAAAGACAAGGTATGTACATCTGATGAAAGAGTGAGGGGGCATCAGGGAAGAAACTAACAAACAGATAGCATAATCAAAATTAAAGAATTGACCTTTGCAGCAATATTTTGAATTAATATCAACAGTGAAATTGCATTGTCAGAGCCTGAGGTGATGCTGACAGCTCATGAGAGATTAAGTGAATGAACAAAGAAGTCTGTATCCTACAGCTGGTAACAAGAAATTCAGTGAAATGTAAGTGAAATTTAGAGAATTCAGAAATCAGATTTTAAGATGACTCTGGTTTTGCCTAGCTTAAATGACATTATGAAAGTGGAAAGGAGGAAGGATGTTTTATGTGTATGGGTGTATTAAATTTAAAATAGGCTAGACCTCTGGAAGGTGATGTCAATAGCCAAAATTACTTTTTTGTTTGAAAAATTAGTGTCTAGACTGGACTGCAGAAGCAGCTCTGTGAGTCTTTCACATGTAGATGCTAGCTGAAATATTGTTTGTGGAATAAATCCCTGACAGAGATATCCTGGAGGGAAAAGGAAAGGAAAGATGGAGTATTGGGCCTCCAGGTGTTGGAGAGCCAAACACTTGGAACAGTATGGGAAACTGAGGAAAGATCTTCCAAATGGCCTACGCAAAATACAATTGGGGAAGCAAAGGAAATAAAAAAGACAGTGATAGGAGTGAAATGAGGATAACAGGATCTAATGGCTTCATTGAAGATGGCCCACAAGATGAGTATAAAACAGCAGTTTTGAGGCCATTTAAGAACATTATTAAGGACTGTGATCAAAATTAAATACTGGCTTCCTCAAAATGAAAGGAAGGCAGATGCCAGTTTGGTAGAGTGTGATAGAACTACAGGAAAGAAACTGAGGTTAACCATTAAAAGAGAGGCAAGAGTTGGAAAAGCACATCGGTTAATAATATGTTTGTGTTTTTAAAGATATGAGATTATACCGTATTTATAGAGTGTATCGGGGGGAAAAAATTAGGAGACTGAGACAAAGGGAAGAGGGCGGATAAATGTGCTTGAAATGAGATCAGCAGGCAGCCTGGACTGCTACTAGGAATGATCAGATAAGAGCATAAGATAAGACCAACATCTGCTTTTGTGGTAGGGGTAGTGGAAAGGACAGTCCATATATTCTTCTTTTCTTTCTATTAGAAAAACATGCTGTAGAATCCTAGAACTACAGAAAAATCATAGAACTACAGAAAAATGCAAGATGGAAGGGATCTCAAAGGGTCTTTAGTCCAACCATACACTAAAAGCAGGGGTAACTTAGAGATTAAATTGCTATGGCCTTATCAAGGTCCATAGCATGTGAAATGGTAATAAAATCAGCAGGCACAAACATGGTGCTCACAGGAAATATTTATGTGAGGTATAAGTATTCTCATTATAATAAAATTACTTTTGTTGTTGTTGGAAAATATTAGTAATAAAGTATAAGAACTACAGCTTGCTTCCAATATTTTTAAGTTCTGAAAGATATGTGACTGAGCTGTAGACATTTAATAGTTGTAGTCCACACTTTCTGATATTTTTAAATTATTTCAAAATCACATAGACCTTTTGAGTTTGCAAATTTTGTTATTATTTTGGAAGAACTAGTGGGCAAGAGAATTTCTCATGCTGCTCACAAAGACTGTCCATAGGATCTGTTCCCCTAACATTGCCTCTTGGTTTCTTTCAAGGAAATTAACAATAAAAAATGCACCTGTTACAGATACAGATTGTAGGAGACTAGTTTAAAACTTTGCATAGACGTTACTGTCATCAGGAAAATAATTAGGAGCATGCTTATTCTACTTTGCTTCAGAAATTCTAAACCTTTGCATGAAGTAATTAAGAACTGCTATTATGTTGTTCATCAGCTGCTCAGAACTGAGACATTTAAGAAGTCATTATTTTGCTTTCATGAATGTCAAAGCAGAAAATTTGGTTGACCTCAGCTGAAGCAGGTTCAGGGCATGCCTATATTAAATGCATGTACTAAAACTGCTATTTTTCCAATATATCTAGTTCATAGTTTTCTAGTTTTACTCTACTGTTAACATTGTACGATTGTAGATGTGACAAATTGCAGCTAGAAAGACTTCAATTTAGGAGTCATAATTGTATGCATTCCGTTAATGTTTCATGACTGGAGTGATTTAACATTTGTACATTGATAGATTACATTCTTGCCAGGACTACACAGGAACGTAGGGCAAAAGACAGAATGAAAAGTAGCAGCTTTGTTACAACGGATGATTCCATGGAAATGGGCTTTTGGATTTTAAATCCAGTACAGTTAGAAGCTTTCATCTCTTTCACAAAATCCGTACTGGTTTTTAGCTCTATCCCTTGAACACAATCTATATGTGCTGATTTTGAAAAACAAGGTTTAAATCTATTCTTGGCCAATTTAATACCTAACTATTGACAAACTACTACATGTGTTTAAGGAAACCAAACCTTGAACAGGGAGAAGTGATTTATATAAAAAGTGGATATCATTGGTGGGAGGGATACCAAGTTTGATTAGGTTTGGGTTGTTGTTTGGGGGTTGGTTTTTTTTACCTCTGGTAACTAATAAGAACCTATACAGCACATGGGTGCAGGCACACCTGTTTATTTTTCGCATTCTGCCTTCCTTTTCTACTTAGCTTTACAGTCTCCACTGTCTAGTCAATTAGGCCACAGTTCTGCACACCTGGGAGCAAATTGACTTAGAACATTTGCAGTTTGGCTTTCAGGTTAACATTCACTTTTTAGAAAGGGTAATGAAAATGGAACTGGCAGTGGGGCCAGGCACTGTGTATATGTGTGCTTTTGTGTAGTGCTCAGTGGGGTTCTAATCCTGATGAACCTTCTGGACACAAAGTATGAATTAATAATGGAATTCCATTAAGTTGCTTCCCTGGTCTCCTTAATTTATTGCTGAAGTTCCCAGGTCAGAAGACTGTTCCAATAGAGAAATCAAAGTCATAAAACCCCAAACTTTTTACACTAAGTGCAAAAAAAGATCTTTCACTATTGCACAGTAAAATACTGATCAGATCTTCAATATCTGAATAGTTGAAAGGGAGTTGACTACAACTCCATAACCAGTTATATTTAACAAGGACACTGATGATCAAAAGAGTTTTTGTGTGTTAACAGAAAATTACTCTTAACTGGATTAGAGTGAGTGGATATTCTGAGGAACCTGACAAGAGACTCAAGTGTACAAATATGGGGACTTGAGCTCAGTTACCCAGATAGTCCATTAGGTTTTGTACTTACGCACATGTGTAGAATTGACTCTGACTTTTTCTCAGCTCCCACTGAAATTAGTGTGAGTGGTATCAGAGCCGCATTTATAAAAGACTAGAAACACATAAAAATTTTGGCATATGTAAATTATTTTTTAACTCTATTGGCCAGTTTTGAGACTCATCTCTCCAGGTTACTACTTAAATCTACAGCATCCTTATTCAAGCAATCCTTATTTAGTCATTTGTGTGACTCTTACACTTGTGTTTAGTGGAATTGGTTTCATTTTTCACTTCTTTTTATAATCCACTTTTGAGTCATCTGCCTCTCTATAGAATTACATCAGTGTGCTTAAGATCAGTATAAATAGGACAAGCCATATGTACATGCCAAATTCAGTATAGGTAGTATAAAAACTTATTGTTACCTTCATAGAATCTGGTGATGCTTATGTCCTTCCATATTTTTTCGTGATAGAAAATGAAACATCAGTCTCTTTTTTTTCTTCTTTTTTTTTTTTGTGGATTGTCATGGTCACAAGGATTAATCCTATCTATCCAGAATGGGACACATTTGGAGAACAGTTTGAGTGACTACCGGTACTCCATGGATTTATCATCCTAGAATATTTTAGCCACTGAGTCTTTGGGTGGTGAAGGTGTTAAGCTCTCAAACTGAATTCTTGCATGTTTTCCACCTGCTTGCTTTTCAAACCTGGATAATTAGCTGGGGGCTGATGAACCATATTTCTAAATGAATCCCTGTGAACACAGTCTTCTGTTTCCAGAATCTCTGTACAATTGCATAGTCCCACAAGCTTTCTTCCTCATGCTCCATACTGAAGATTCTTAGTTGACTTCTGTATGACAGAAAATAATAAACCCTCTCTGTAACAAATGTTGAGTCATTGTACTTCATTGAACATGTGGGCTGCTACTATCAATTCTTATTTGTGTTCTCTGAATTGCAAAAAACCCAAACATGTTTCTTTCCTCTTCTGTTTAGTAGACTTTCACTCCTTTTTCTCCTCTGAAAGGAAAAACATACTTTTCTGATCACGTCATCAGAGAACAAGACAGGTAGGTGATGCGTGTGAAGATGTGGCTGCATCTTGAATACTATGTTCAGTTTTGGGCCCCTCTGCAAAAAAGACACTGAGGTGCTGGAGCATGTCTGGAGAAGGGCAACAAAGTTGGTGAAGGGTCTATAGAACAAGTCTTACAATGAGTGGCTGAGGGAACTGGAGTTGTTTAGTCTGGAGGAGACTGAGGGGAGACCTCATTGCTCTCTACAGCTACCTATAAGGAGGTTGTAGTGAGGTGGGAGTGTCAGTCTCTTCTCCCTAGCATCAGGTGATATAATAAGAGGAAATGGCCTCTAATTGCACCAGGGGAGGTTTAGATTGGATACTGGGGAAAAAATTATTTACTGAAGGAGTGGTTGGGCATTGGAACAGCCTGTCCAATGAGGTGGTGGAGTAGCAAAATAGGAAATCAGATGTGAATCCACTTCTTGTCTGAAACAAAAAGAAGGGCTATTTTTAAATCACTAAGATGTCTAATTCCTTCTAAGCAAGCCAAACAATTTGCTATTAAAATGTATCAACTTTAATATATAAAGTCACTTCATTCTATTTTTAAATGCTAAAAAGGGTTTAAAATGGAAAAGCTTTTACTATGCTTTCCCATTTTCCCTAGATAAGCATAAGTGTGGATTCACATACTGGGTGAAGAGCAGAGATGGATGTCTGGTTCTTTTTCAGTACATTCAATAACTGCACTCTAGCTTTTCTTTGCCCTGTAAAAGAAGTACTGTTTCCTCTTCCATGATGAAAAAAAAAAAGCTCAAATGATCTCAGTACTTCTCTTTAGCTGAAAATGATGCTGTTTAGTGTTTTCACATTTTTGAACTGTTGCTTCTATATTTGGAGTATCATAGAAAATAATTCAGAATATTCTTCTCTAGAAACAGCTGCAGTATTAGCTGTCCATTAGAAATATGCCCTCAAGATTGTTTTCTATGCACAAGTAGACTACCATTGCTGTTTAGAACACCCACTTGTTCTGCTTGATGTCCTGGCACATTTTTGTCTTTCCAGTCCTTTTTATCATCTAAAAATGTCTCACAATCTACACTTGTATGGTGACGACTTCTCAGGCCAGCACCCGATTTTCTGGAAGGCTTTTATGGGATACTTAGCAGGGTTTTCAGCAGTAGAAGCCAGTGCCGCTGCTTTGCAAGGCAATGCAGAGCAGCAGATAAGGGTCAAGTGGAGGAAAGGTAACTAGCTTCCCTACTTCCTCACACAGGCCTCAGATTCTTTCTTAGCAGCGAGTTATGTGCACTTCATTTGGTGGTTGCTAGTTTGCCATGTCTTAATTCCTCATCTCTGTGGGGCATGGCTTCAGGTTTCAGCTGCCACTTATCCCAGATAAGGAGGAACTGCAGTTGCCCTGATGGCTGCAGGAAGGGAACAGACCCCCTCAGAGGCCTAGCCACTGGCCCTGCTGAGGACAGGCCTGCCCCATGCCTTGCGGTGCCACTTGATGCTGGAGGCCTCTGCGCCCACCTGTGAGGCTGAGACACTGAGGCAGGACGGCAGTCAGGGCTACCCAGAAGGCGGGAAGCGTGGAGTAGTTGGTCCTTGCCCACCACCAGATCCCTCACTGCCCCGTGAGGCCACAGGGCCTTCATTTCATTGTATTATCAGGTTTTTAAGAGGGCCAGTTAAAGCCTACACTGGGAACCAGCTGGCATAAGGGTTTTGTGGAATCCAGCTCTCCCAGCACTCTGGACTGCCTCACACTCTTGCCTGGGAGCTTCAGTGTCCCCAGCTGACCCTTACCCTAAGAGAGGCTTGCCCAGCTGGGCAGCCAGGCACGGTTTTAGAAGAGCAAAATGCAAACCTACATGAAAAGAGCCAGGGCTCTGGCCTATGGCATGGTGGGCTGCCCCAGGCTGGGAAGGAGGCCCAGGGCTGCTTTCCCAGAAGTTATCTTAGTGTAAAAGGTTCACAGTGACAAACATGCCATTTGAATATAGGACAAACATTCCTTACTTAAGTGCTTTTAGGAATGTTTTTCTGCACTTATTTATTCATTATGCTGCTCTCCCTGTTATGCCTTCCTCTTTAGAGGAAGCCCTCTCAGATTCAGGTTCTTAAAACCATTTAGCTGTCTAATTGCCATCTTAAAGTAGTTCAGTGGTAGTGGGCAGAAAGGGGTAGTGCTCAGTTCCCTTTACTCAAACCTTTAAGGGACCCATGTGCCTTAAACGTTTCACCTCTTTAATTGGCAGGTAATATCTGTCATCTTTTCCCAAGCTTTTCAGAAAGTGGTACCTGAGATTTCACTGCAAACTCTCGAAAAAAATGTCAGAAAGTGGTGGGCAGGAACAGTCAAGATGGATAACAACAGTTATTATGAGCACCACTCTGCAGGTACAATACCACTTGTCAAGAGCAGTATCGGGCTCACTAAGAAACACTGAAATAAACATTTCCTGTATTTTATACATGGAAATATTTTATCCAATGTCAATGAATTTAATGTTTTTTTTAGGATAAAAAAAAGTGATACTAGTCTGAAGTTGCTTCTGCTATAGTACCGGTTCTTTTGTGTGTATTTTTTCCTCCTAGCTGCTCTTGTATCTATTTAGTATTCTTGCCACTTGCTATTTTGAGTTACACAGATTTAGACTTGTTCTCCTGACTCATCATTTTTGCACTGAAATGCTGCTGCTTTCAATTAGCTCTATAAATATTTCCATCTGAAATGTTTCTGATTTACTGAATTCCTCCCTAAACACTTTATTTTCTACTATACTGTACCAAGAGCAGGGTAGATGATTACTCTGGCATTGTGAAATTCAGTTTTAAATAGTGAGTCTTACAGATATAGATTTATATCTGTTGATATCATAAGCCTAGACTCTACTCCCCAGTAAACTGAAAGGGTATGTCAAGGAGCTGGTAATTAGTTTCTGCAGCTGAGGCCAATTTCATGCCAGAAGGATAATGAGAATTTAGAGACAAGAGGGCTCTGATTCACAAGTGAGGATATCTTATGCTAGTTTAGCTGACAAGGTTATCACCCTCTCTCTTCTGCATAAATGGGTGAATGGTGTTGAAGTAATTTCTGAATCATCTCAATTTAAAGCATGTTCTTACTTGCTTGCTTGTCTTGGAATGACAGCCTGTAAGCTGTTCCAGTTTGGGAACTAAATCCATACTATGGTGAGAGCTATTGGAGAGCAGTGACACCAGTCTAAATCACTCATTAATAAGCACCCCAGCTGTAGTCAAAATGGACTCCTGGTGAGCAAATGTATGGAAATAGTTGAATTCAATTCTAAGATGGCTTTTCTCTTACAAAGATAGTGCTTTGTATCAGTTTTGATCATGAGCTTTCTCTTTTCCCTGTACAGCTATCCTTTTCTTTAGCTGTTATTTGTATTTGTGCATTAAATAATTCACTGTCAGCAAAGGCTTTGAAGAAGCAGTGAGTGTTTCCAAAATGGTAGTTAAACCTCAGCAGCAGCTGTCAGTGAGTGTTCCCTTTTCAGACCAATTGAAAGCATAACATTTCTGGTTACTGCCTCCTTCAGGGTTCACTTGCTATACTGGCTTTATTTTGTACTCTTCCACTAAATCATGACAATTCCTTATATAGGCAGGTTGGCTACACTTTAAATTAATAGGTTAAAGAACATGTTATTAGCTACAAAGGATTCAGTGATACAATCTTCAAAATGTGTCAAGCGACTTCAATAGAACATACTACAGAAATGCATTTTGCAGGCTGAAAAATACATCCAAACGCACTCCATTCTCTAGATGATTATGTTGCATAGTGCAATGTTCTAGTTTTCCTGAGTGGATGGCATTCTGTCAAAAAGCTTTAAAGAAAATCATGTCCCATACAGATTTTCTGAACCATCATCCAGATGAAATGCTGACATCTGTGAAAATAATACCATCTAATTAACCAGAGCCATAGAAACACACTGCTGTATGTTCCTCACTTCTGTAAATCCCCCTTTAGCACATCTTACAAAAATAGACTGCAAAATGTTTGAGCTTCTTTATGTATTATGCAAGAGTTTCCTGAGGCAAACTGAATGTATGCATACAAAATTGTCATTTGGTGTTTGAGAACTTCCAACCCAAATATTTTACCATTTCATTAACTAAAAAAAATTTAGTTAACATTTTACTACCTTTTTATTGCAAATTTAAAAAAAAAAAAATTAAACACTCTTTTTTATATATATAATAGTTCAGACAATCCTTTAAGAATAATTTTATCTAACTTGTTGGCTGAAAACATATTTTTAGAATAACTTTTTAACATTTATTCAGAATCATGAAATTTCTACAGTTCTACAAAGGCAACAACACCGAGTGCGATATTCAGATTCAGTGGAAATTGGATCCGTGATTTTTTCTCTTTCTGGTACAGTACTTTGAAGTTTATACTTTGAAACTCATAATCTCTAATGAGGTACAGTATCAGGCCCTGTTGTAGGCGACACTGAATAAAAGCTGCCTTGTTGGCTGGCAATAGCTAAAGAAGCTGCGCTGTGATTGCATGTAAATCAGAGGATGAAGCAGAGAACTCTGGGGATTAAACATTTTCATTAGTTTTTACCTTTTTTGGACATATTGTAGAACAGCTACATTAGATTTGGTGATCATCAGCTGAACTGTTCAGTAAATTCTTGTTATAACTCAGCAAGCAGGTTGAGTGCCACTGACATGTAAGGCAGCCATCATTTAGTATTCATGGCTGTAAACCTAAGACTGAACCAAGACCCTTAGCTTCCATGTTCCAAGTTGAGTTTGCAGACCTGGTGCTAGCAGAGGAGTTAGGGAAAGGATTCTTTGAGCAGGTTTGATTAGGAAATGGCTGCAACTGCAAATATGAAACACCTATCCTTTCTTTTTAAAGCAGAGAATTTTTTAGACAGGTTGTTCTCTGTTGTTTTCCTGAACTGTAAGGACTAACACAGTAAGTGTTGGCCTAGTCTTTTTGTATCCCTCTTAAACTTCAGCCTGCTTAATTTTCCCTTCCAGAATAACTTGAGTCAACAGGTTTCTAATTTCATTTTCCATGGCAGACAGTTTAGGTAACATTTAAGATGTTACAGGTGTGTTTATCTCATTTAGAAAGAGGACTTGCTGAGCAATTCAGTCTTTGCATTTGCCCTAAATTCATTCTGTTATAGCAGCTGCTTGTTCCTGAAGCATGTGCATTCAAATATCTGTAACTTCAAGTGGATTTAACAGTTGGAATTTTCTTTTGATGTTATGGTCGAAAATAACCTCCAAGTTATTTGTAGTTTCATTTTCAAATTACTAGTCATCACTGGCCAAATCTCATGATTGCATTTTACTGTGAGGATGTGTAAATCCATTCATGTGTTTTGTTCCACCACCTTTTAAACTAATGGTTAAATGGTTTGTGATGAAAACTTAGCATATTACTACTATGATGTGTACATTTACATCAATTTCTTTGACAGGTGTTGCATTTATGCTGTCAGACACTCAAGAATTGCTTATGGCAGGGGAAGAACAGTACTCCAAAAGAATTCAGAAGTTCATAAACATTCATCGAAACAGTTTTTTGGTGTTGTCAGCTGCTCTTCATGGACCAGAAGAATGGAATATCATGTTCAGGATTCAGAGAAGGTATGATTTCAATGTTGAAATGAATGTTTTGTTGCAGTTCTAGATTCAGGAATATTATTTTAGGAAGTAGATTCGAGAATATGAATTTTATTTTTCTAATGCACTGGAGAATTAAATGAAAATAATACTAAGTCAATCAATCTGATACATCATAGGCAACAGAAGAGGATGTTCCTCCAAACACACCAGATAACATCTCTTTCAGTCACTTTAGGGCTCTGTAATGTAATCCTTTTCTGCCTGGAAAAACAGACAATTTTCTGAGCTGTGTCAGCATCTTTCCCTGGTCATTTTCACAACAGAACAGGCAACTCTCCACCAGAAAAGGCTTTGCCAGCTTTAAAAAATCTGTTTACTTGTAACAGCGTCTATTCTACACAGCTACAACAATGGCAATAATCAGTGTTATTTTACAACAAAAGTATAAAACTGGCCCTTAAAACTGCTTTGTTTAAAACTTTATCTGTGATTTCTAATGATGCCTGAAAACTTGCATGTTTCAGTATGTACCTGTTGACAACAGTTAACAGCTTGCGCTCCATATTTGTAGTCAAAGCTATTTTCTGGTAGCTACAGTAGTGTTCTGACGGCAATTGATTTTCACTATTGACAACCAAGTGACTATTCTAATGGAGTCTTTAATCTTTACTTCCTTGAAACTAGCATCAATTCCCTTAAATCCTGGGCACACTGCCAAATGTTGATGAACAGTACAGCGTCTAGGATGAAATGTAGGAGATCTATTACCCATTTGTGAAAATTCCATAAATTTTCATGTGAGGCCTTAAAAGCTCTGCCACTATTCAGCAAGAACATGTTATTCAGCTGGTGGCAGTGCTAATTCTCAATCTACTTTGTGGTTATGCACAATGGATTTTGTGCATGTGCTGGTCCCTCTTAACAAATGTGATGTTTTGAAACTGTATTCCATTTAGAAAGTCTGTAATTTTATTAAAATAATAGAATAAAAATAATTGTTTTGTCATTGCAGGCTATCATGGCCAATTGATGTTGAGATGACACAATTGTATTTTAGATGCATGTGCATTTTTACTACCTGGAGTTCTGCTACTGTATGTAGATCACTGGCTGAGTTTTTGCATCAGTGGGGTTGAAACTTGTGCCATATTATCTCAAACTACAAGTCACATATTTGGTTGGTTAAACAACCAAGTCCCCTATTTCTTTCTGCATATCTATGATTTTGTGGAACCAGGGGAACGATTTTTAAACTATTTTTAACAAGGACATTATGGGATTGCTGTTCAACAACAGAAGCATTTTATACAGGGTTATGTATATCATGGGGGGAAGTGGGAGAAAAGCAATCTTCATTATCACAGCTCAGATGAGCATTCCACTAATATCCCCAGTAAATCTGCATGTTTAACACCTTGGAGCAAAGAGCAGCTATGTGTTCTAACAGCCACTCTTCTGCCCCTTGATCAAATTAATAAAATACAAACTAAATTTAGACCTGTGGTAACTGAAGTAAAACTGCTGACAGAAATGGATTTTCACAGCTATAGGTAAGTACAAGTAACTGTTTCTTTGGTGCACTTCGTTCGTTCATGCTACGCTTTAACCCACTGCTGGGATTAGCAAAGTTGCATCTGTTTATTTCCCTGATACCTAAATATAAATCAACCACACTTCTGCATTCGATTTCAGCAAAATTCAACAGTGACCTGAGTACCTAATCATAGGAAAGGCCACTGCCTTTAACATTTATTTCTGATAATTAAAAGAAAGGGCAGCCAAGTTCAGATCAGGTATCTACACAGCATGGGTCTTAATGTGACCAAGTTCAAGTCATCAAGCAGACTGAGGGGAAGAACAGGTGGTAGTCACAGAGGGAGGTCACTAGGGAGTATGTAGTTGAGCAGCTGGGCACTTCATTTGGATTAAATTTTTGATTATTTAAAATTCCTCATTCTTTGTTGTTAAGTCCCTGTAGTGTTTTAACTCGACAACAGACAACAGCAGCAATGTTAACTTTGTTGTCATTATTACAACCTGTTTAAGACACAAGTCTTAAGGAGAAGCTCTGTGCTTGTCAAAGCTTTGATCTCACTCTCTTCCTTTACTCTACTGAAAGACAACTGGTGCCAGTATCTTAAATCTTCAGATTCAGTTCTCAAGAATCAATTCACATGAATAACATTAGTTATAGAAAAATAATAAATTTTATATACATTTGAATGAATTTTGTAATAACACCTTACCGATTGCTACACTACAAATATTTAGTTCAAATTCTAAGCCTTTTTAGCACAGTGTTTTTAGATACTTTCCTGTATTCTTCCCAAGCCATAAACAAAAATGCAACATATAAAACCAAAACCCCCAACAACCAAACAAGTCAAAATAGAACACAAAAGCCAAACAAAATAACAAAACACAAACAAAACCCCACCAACAAACAAAAAAGCCACCAAAAAACCCAAACAAGCAAAAAACCCAACTAAACACACCAAAACTTTTTTTTTTACTGGCACTGAAAAGAGTCTTCAGCCATACAGTAGGAGAGGGTTTAGTTCTCTCTGAATGTACACATGCTTAACAAAGCATTGACTGATTGTCAAAAAACCCTGGAAAAAGAAATGAGCCCTTCCAAGTCCCACCTAGACAAGTGGTGCAGTGGCTATACAATCAGCATCAACTCTCCAGTTGCCTTTAAAGATGAAAGCAGTCTTCTGTGTACTTGCGGTGAGGGTACAGTAAGAAGTTATGGGAATGCTTCTTGACTTTTATAGCATAACAAATTGAACATGTGTTCTTAAAGTAACCTTAATTTATTTTGACTTGCAGATTCTTTGGCAGTAATTTACGCATAATACCAGTTCATAATACTGCTGAAACTGTTAAGTTAATGCTAACTATAGCTAAGGTAAGTCTCATTGCAAACACATAAAAATATTTGTTCAGAACTTTACTAGGCAGGAAAAACCAAGAAATATAAAATTTATTTTTCCTTACTGGAACTTTTTGGGTCGTATTAACCACAAGCCCTGTAATACATTGAGGTAGGACTGTTAAGCTGATGGCTCAGCTGAGTCTTTAAATTATTGTTAAAGATAACTCTAAGAGCTCTTAGTAGCACTTATAAAAGCAGGTATTTAAGAGCTAATTCAGCTCTTATTTACCATTGTTAAGTTAGGATGTCTTCAATTATCATTTACTATCAGGTAGTGATAGGACTACGGGGAATGGAAAAAAAATAGACATGGGTAGATTGAGATTGGATGTTAGGAAGAAGTTCTTCACCATGAGGGTAGTGAGACACTGGAACAGGTTGCCCAGGGAGGTGGTGGAAGCCCCATCCCTGGAGTTTTTTAGGCCAGACTGGATGTGGCTCTGAGCAACCTGATCTAGTGTGAGGTGTCCCTGCCCATGGCAGGAGGGTTGGAACCAGATGATCTTGAGGTCCCTTCCAACCCTAACAATTCTGTGATTCTATGATACCACCGCAGAACCAGCCTGACAGCTAAATATGTAATGACTTACAGTGCCAGTCTGAGAACTCTACTTGTGGATTTTTGATGATAGTAGGATTTCCACAGCTTAATGAGTGTCGTTTGTCTGTGCATACCTCTATTTGCAACATATCTTGTATGCACCAACACATTATTAATTGAATTTACTGAAGAGTGTTAAAGAACGTTTTTCCATGAAAATTCTAAATTGGATACTCACTACAATAGTACTAGCAGCATCCAGTGTACTACAAATGCCTTATGTGGGCAGCTCAAAATAATGAGCAACAGTGTATTCAGAGTATTCATAAGCCACATTTCACTTACTGCATGGCAAAAGTTGTTAACTACATATTACCACATTGAACATGGAACTTCAACATTTTATGGAATCCACTGGTGTCTGGCCCAGTCTCTTAATAGAACATTGACCTGAAAGCTTTTAAGATTGCTGCTGATCCCACAAACTTGAATTTGCTTTTGTATTTCTTCAGAAAGCTTACACCAAATGTTACCAGGAAAGCCCCATGAGGAGTGATGACAGTATAGAGCATCAATCTGTCAGGACCATTATATTATTTGTTACCAATGCAGTGCAAAGCCAGTTTGAAAAGTAAGATGTTCTTCTATTACTTAAGTTACTCCAATTCTATTCATAATATTTTTCCCTCCCCTAAGATAACCTCCAAGCCAAAAGCAGATGATATTTGTTACAAAATGGAAATGACAAAAGCCCAAATAATAGAAAACAGTCCAGTTTGGAAGATGCTTCAGAAGAACCAGCAGCAATGTAATTAATTTACTATTTGGGGGAGTTATTCATAAACAGAGTGGTTACATTTTAAACAAAATATAAAATGTTCTTTCAGATAGTTACATTTCAACAGATTATATACAACTTATGCAACTGAAATGAAAATTTGTACTGAATAACTATACAGTGAAAAATATCATACATTATACTAAATGTGTATTCTAATCAAAAAAAGGTGGTTTACTGCACTATACAAGAGCCATTCTTTATTTCTAACTGGATTCAGAACATGAGCACATGTGTTTATCATTTCAAAAGATATTTTAATGTATCTTAAATAAAACTATCATTAAAGAAGTTCAAAACAATTAAAAAATAAAGGTATACATATTCAATCTTACATAGTGTGTGTGTGTTAAACTCTCTCTGATGTCTTATTAATTTTTAACATCTTATTTGGTTCCAAGATGATGTGTTTCTCTTTAAACCTGGTTTCCTTTGCCATGTTTCTACTACTATTTACACCTTACAGTCCTGCTTGCAAATATAGAAGCTTGTTTGTCCACATAGAAAACTGCTAATAAAAATACCTTGTGCATAAACAGTGCCTTATAATTACTTGTTCTCCAGTCACTTTATAAAAATACTTGCATATTCATACCACCCAGCAGCAACTATAAATCTTGAAAATTAACAACAACAAAAAATATGCACAATACCTCCTTGCCCCAGCAAAAGAACAAACCTCACTCACATTTTTAGTTTCTAAAGTTGTTCATTGCATACAACAATAGCAAAAGAAAATAAATAATAACAGCAACAGGACCTAGGATGAGCAGCATTTGCAATTCCTCTAGAGGCCACTCTAAATTGGTCTTCTTTTGAAGGTTGGTAGCCTCATCTTCAACTTCAGTTTCATAGTCAAAAGGATCTAAGAAGCATGTTAATTCAAGTACTTCAGCTAACTTAACTATTTTCATCCACTGCAGCTTTTATTTTCACTTCAATGAGTTCTTCTACTCGAGCTAGAACACTTTCTATTAAATCAAATGTGAAGAGAGCAGAGCCTAAAACCTGAAATGACAAAAGGGATATTATTTTTATTAGAGGATTTGTTTTGTTTTACCTATTATACATGTACCTTTGTCTCCAGCTTGAAAATAAAATTTCAGTGCTTCTGAATAACTGAAGGAAATGCAAACTCACCTGCAGCTGCATTTCTGTTGTCATGGCAGGCATCTTTTCCCCACTAACAGTTAGAGAACAAATTGTGTTAGAACTCTGTGCCTCTGTGAAGAAAAATAACCAGAGATCAGCCTGCTGGCTTAAATAACTTTTAGAATGAAAACAGTATTTAATATTAGCCCAATATTTAATAAAACCCCAGACACAGGACAGAACATGTTGAACCTTAAGAGAAAGACAGCTTGAGCTGGCTGCTGTCTCTGCACTTTCTGTAACACATATGACTACATTACTAAATAAGCAGTATCTGCAAGTCTAAACAATTTTATATAACTAAAATGTTCCTTAAAAAGAAAAAAAAAAGGTCTTTTTTTGATACATTTTTAGTATTTCCACATCCAGACACCTAGCAGGAGGTGTTTTTAACTTGCCTTAATGAATCTAGACATGAAATACTTAAGACAAGACTGCATCTGCTGTTTTCAAGCAGATTGCTTGTAGGAGGCAAAACTTAAAAGGACAAGTCTGAAAACTAAGGAGAAAACCTCTCACATTCAGACCAGATTTGAAATTCATCAGAGTGCTCACAAAGATTATATATTGGGAAAAAAGGCTAAACATCTACTGTTACAGGTTCTCTCCCAAACTCGAGTATCTCTTGTTTTCTCAAAGATAAACTTAAGAGGAACTTAAAACTTCCTGATTAATTTTAAAGGATTCCCTTTAGAAAGATATCTACAGATTGCCTTCGGAAAAATTCCTCTTCTTTGCCTCATAGTTACATAGTTTACAGCAGAAGAGGATAAGGCTAGGGGCAGAAAGCTGTACTGACCTTTTTGGTAGCAGAAGCAAGTTCCTCGGTCTGTCTAATTATATTGGAGACCGTAAAGGAACAGAGGATCTGACATACACAGAGATCGCCTCAAGCAGCTACAGTTCTTATGCCCTGTGGAACGTTTTCTGCTTAACCCAGAGCAGAATCTGATTCTGTGTGTCAGTTTCAAAAACCCATTTATTAAAAAATCCAGAAAGTAATCCTTCAGGCTTTAAGCCAGCACCTACTGGCTGTGTGATTTCTTTTCCTGTTAACTTCCCTACACCTATATATATTCAGAAAGAGTTTGATGTGCCTGTCTACCCTAAAAATCAGAACTTTAAGTGCAGAACAAGATTTGAAGGTCTTCATGTGACATTTCCATCAGGTTTCCATAAGGCCTACAACTGTGATGAGATGAACGAGTTCAGATTTTTCTGACCAGTAACGAAAATTAGTATCGAATGCAGCAAGTACTGAATTACTCTTCAAAATTTGGAATCCTATCAACAATTAAATAAAACATGATCCACACAGCATTCATCAACTCTTTACTTTCCAAAGGATTTCCAAATTTTCTAAATATGAACAAAGCCAAGAAAAAAACCCAAAACTAACCTCTTCGGTTCTCTTTCTTATTCTTTATTTCTGCTTCATAGTGTGCTTTTGACATATTGAGTCCTACATGAAGTGGCTTTAAAAAATTTTCCTCAACCTTTGCAAGTATGGTCCATACACCTGTCTATTCAAACAGAACAGAGAAGGTTACAAGTTGGTTTTAATGCTAAGTTTTCAAGCAGAAGTTTTTGGACTATTTATAACACATGCTGCTGCGCCGGAAAGGAAAAAAGAAAGTAATTCATAGATTCAAGCATTTAAGCATGAACGCTATCATGATGGATATTTAAGCTGCTCTCCTTCTGTCTTAAATTGTTTGTTGAAAACTGGAGGATGAAGAAGGGATAGAGGGAGCAAATGATAGGTAAGCTGGTAACTGCAGCAACAGAAACACACATTTTCAATTTGCAAGCCTCTCTCAGCCTAGACTCTCTACAGTGAGTAAACAGCAGTTGTAGTTTCATCTGAGGTAATTCAGCAGCAAAATGGAACTAATATTTAAATCACATTCCTGAATTAACACTGCAACACCAAATGAAAGCTGTGATAAGCATCATACTCCCCAAATACATTAGAGTCTTGTCTGTATTGCATTCAGTTTAAAAAGCATTGTAGGAGCATTACTGGATATGCTACTACCCCATCCTTAGGAACAGTAGCTGAAGCGACCATGAACTTCTCCCCAGTTTGGCATAGGTGATAGAAGAGGTTCACAATAATGGCACTCAGGAAGTCAGACATAAGGAAAAGAAGTTCAAAAGCAAGGCTGTTCAAGGTTACGCAGCACAAGAAGAAAACTTCTCTGCCTTGGCCCCTTCTAAGCTTGTAGCTACAAAACTGCTGTAGAAGGAAACAAATACAAAGCAGTCATTGTGTCTTCAGATATACGAGACTCCTTTCTTCAAGTAGTATCCCCAAGGGCAAAATATGTACGATAAAAACAAGAGTTCTCAATGTTAATGCTGTTTGCAGTGGAAAATTCACCAGATTTTAATGCTAAATGACACAAGCTGGTCAAAATAAGAAAAGTGGTAATTACTTCCACCAGAATGGGCCTAATAGGAAGAAATAACTTTCCAGAAAAAAGCTTGATTTATGAAAGTGCTTGTTACACAACAATCAAAACATCTGAACTGAAATGAAAGGAAGTATTTTCCTACAGGACAAGTAAGGCATGAAGAAGGGAGACAGGGATGAAGTCAGGAAGAACTGGCAGGGTTTCAATTTAAGGGGAAACTTCAGAAGAGGTGATGTTATTTTCTCTTCAAACTGTAGGGACATTTTTCAGGTACTAGGAAGCACTATTACAGCAACTGTGTGCTACTATGAATATTGAAAGAGGAATTCCCTCTTCTCTCACACAGCTATGCATTTACACTGAACAGTGGACCATAATGAGCATTGAAATAGTAATCTGAGAAACAGATATAGTCTACCAATACTAATTACATAAATAGTAAATTAGAAATACACTAACTGAAATATACTTTTGCTCTTCATTTTCATTATACTTTTGGTAATTGGTGTAAGTGTTATTATTAGACTGATAAACTTGTATTAAAAAAATCTTAAAATTCTCTAAAAATAGGTCAGAATTTGTTCTATTTTGTAGAAAACAAAATGCAATGCTGAAATCTATTACTCCAAAGTATAAGGAAAGTCAAGGAACTGGATAGAATAGTCATGACCATGATATTCCTTATTCAAGTCAAGAAAGGCTTTACTGTACTTTAAAACTAAAAAGCGATTTTTATTTAACTCAAAATATTTAGTACAAAGGAGGTAAGTTATAGTTGTTCACTATATGATATATTGGATAAAATGCTCATGAATTGCATAAATTGAAGAACTGGTGGAAATAATGATTTGAAATTGCACTAGTATTAGAGTCAGTAGCCATTTGGTACTGGAAGGTAATCAGAAAACTAAATACAATTAATTCCACGGGTTCTTCAATGCTGTAGTGACACAAGCCACAATGGGTAAAATAGGTAAGGGCCATTTCAATTCTTTAAATATACTGCAAAGTTTAAATAGGCAGAATATTTCTGAAATACCTACATTCAAACATCCACACATCAGAGAGATGATGGCAAAGAGGGTACACCCATAATAAAAACAGGTCAACTGCAGTGGTGGGCTGGCAAATTATTTTTGTGCATGACACATTTACTGTCTGTTTCTAGTAAATCAACTTCACAGAAAATTGGATGGATCTGGCCATTCCTTTTGATACTTCAGTAGATGGCTCTCAGACAAGAAATTTTTTGATGGTAATACCTAGAGAAGGCTAGAGTACCTACCATGCACCTGCACAGTTACTGTCAATATAGAGTATTATTTTGCACAGCTAGAAAACATTATTATTATATACTTTTTGAGAAATCTTAATGCTATCAACGTGAAGAATATTCCACAAAAAGTATTTTGCCTGAAGGTGAATAAAATGATCTTTGAATTGCAAAGATTTGTAGTATTATTACTATGATGATGAAGAGGCGTGAGGGATACCAGGGAATAAATAAGCAGGAGTATCAACTGGGTTTTCCCCACCCCCCTGCCCCCACCAATGGAACACTTGCTAGAGATGCAACTTTACGGTGACATACTCTAAAGCTACAGATACAGACCACAGCTCATCAGGTAAACTGTTACTGTAAACAAGATAATCTTTTCAGCATGAATGTAATGAAATTTCATCAGAATAAAGTAACACATCATCTGTTTCCCAATATACACAGTAAAAGCATCACTTCTGAATAACTGGCCATCGCAAAGAAAAATGCAGAAAACATGTTCTTGAATCAAGGTTAACTGTGTTTACATGAATGCAGCTATCAGCCCTCAGTTAATTAATCTTTTTCAAATCAGTTAGTACTTACCTGATTACCACTTTCACAATCCTTAATGACCAAGTATCTCAGTAGATTTAGTGATGCCATAATCCTGCGAAGTAAAAAGTACTATTTATCATGTAGAGCAGATTTGTATTAGAGACAGTAATTTAAACTGTCCATTAGCTAGATGTCTTAAACATTTCCATTTGTACAAAATGCAACTACTTACCTGTTGAGCAATATAGACTAGTCCAGAGCACCAGTGTGCATAATGGCCATGATACAACAGTTGACTCTTTGCAAGTGAAATTAAAACTGTTAGACTGGAGGAAGGTGGTTAAGTGCAAGAAAAAGTTCTCTGAAGAGACAGAACCTTCTTACAGAATTTGTAGTGTGCATCACTGGTGATCCAAACTTGATTTGAAACTAATGTGACAGTTTTCTTTATTACTGTACTGAGTTTTTACTTTTGCTTGCTTTTTAGGTATGCTTTTCACTGTTTCACCATATTTTTTTGGTGGAAACTATTTATTGCTTTTGTCAGAAAAGAAGTACAATCAGATATCATACCTCTGGGTTTTTCAGCAGTTTTATGTTCCTTGGGACACTATCACCCTGCTGATTTACAAGCCCAACCTTTACTCATCATATAGAAAAAAACTTGTCCTGGATAGATTTTCAGACAATTTTCAGTTATTTGCAGTTTAGGTGGCTCTTTATTCCCATTCATTAGATTGTGGCTTCCCAGAAGCAACATGTAAAACAGCCTCAAAGTTGTGTGCTCTAAGTTGCATCTGGTGTGTGTTATTCCCCTGTATCACATAAGATAATATATCACATTTTTTTTGTTCCTCCAACTGGTTCTGCAGAAAGCTGCCAACCATATTCCACTGAAGACATAATACTTTTATTTCTGTAATTTGACATCTGAGGCCTTACATGCTGAAGGAATGGAGGAGGAATTCCTTTCTTACTGTAAAATCAATGTAAAAGTATTGTGACATTCTTCTATATAGTTAGTTGAAAGGAAGGTTGAAATAAGTGATCATTTCCATTTCTAGTTCCAAACATTTAAAATACACAGGTGTTACCACCTCCTCAATTACATGACAGCACACCTCCCATTGTAGTAAGGTAGTCTGAAGTATTTTTTAAACAACAAACCAAAACAAACCAAAACAAGAAAAGAGACAAGCCTCTGACCACGATTACAACTCACCTGTCTGAGTTTTGCAGAAGGTCTGTCTCAGCACCTTCTGGAAGCGAAAGCACTAAATCTAGAAGAGAGATCAGGTGATGTCCTGTAAACCAAATGTTGTCACATTCCTTCTGGAAAAAAAAAAAAAAAAGAGTGGTAGTTTAGCTTAGTGCAAATTAAAATCTTCAAGGTATCTGCAAGAAATCTTTAGTAATTTAACAATAATTTTTGGAAACAGAAAAGGAAAAAATTAAAAGAAAATCAAACACTGGAAGCAGTATTTTCTAATTACTACCTGAGATTGAAACATACAAATCAGTTTTTCATAATCCTCCTTGTCTCTCCACGCCAAGCTGCTCAATTTTATCAGAACAGATTCTCTACCTCTCCAGCATACCACCACCAGGATAGTTAATATTCATTCACATAAACTTAGCAAATTGTAGTGGGCACTGGGTTTTTTCCTATATTGAGGTAAGGAACAATCAGTTATCTTTACCAGAGACACTAGTCACTTCATAGTAATAGCGCCACAATTTTGTAACTATTTTTTTCTCCAGAAGATGATCAGGTGTTTCAAGTTCTCTTTGCATATTTCTACACCCAGAAATAGACTGGAAGGAAAACTAATTAGATAACATGAATTTAACTGCCTGTTGAGTCAGATCAGATGAGGAATCTGTAACAATTAAGACAAGTTAGGCACAAAAAAGAAGATGAAAAAAAATGGATACCAATAGAAAATAGTTATCATTGTTGCAACAAACCTAGAGTATTCACATTTTAAAATTACTTATCTTTTTGACAGCCAGGACACAGAAGATATGTATTAAGAGAGTTCTGATACTGAGTAGTCAAAAAAGCTATTTAGCATGGAAATTTTAGAATATACTTTTACCTATTCAATTTTGCTGCAAGCCCTGTTTTTAAAAGAGTTTCACATTATCATCTTGTTCACATTGCTGACTCAAAAAATGTTCTCATAAATGATGACTCACTGCTTTCTAAGATAATTATGCTAGCAGAAGGTACTCAGGAACAGGCATACATTTACTATACTGCCCTATTTGACAAAAGGCCCTAAGGATTTTTTTAAATTTAATTTAACACACTATTTTTAATTAATTTTTCCAACTTCTTGGTCTAAATGACTGTAAGCTAGGAGATTTAAATGACTTTGATCTAGCTCAACTGTCTCTGATTAACGTTTGTGAAGCACTCATGATATAATGCTGACTATCACCAGAAAAAATCAAGAAAAAAATAATACTTCTGTCTGGGATGTCTTATTTGAGTTACATGCTAGCAATGTACTTCCTTGGAACTCTGAAGATCACAAGTCCTGAGCAGTTCCTATTTATAAAGAAGTATATATTTTTAAGCACAGAATTTTGAGAAGGCAACTTGTTTTTGTAGTGGTAGCAGCCTCACCGTTAACGATAAGTGAATCTGATCTTTTATATTTTTAATAATGTATCCTTCCACACCAGCATGGTTGCTTGTCTTCAGTAGACACCTTCAAATAAAAACAAACAAACAAAAATATTACCTCTTCAAAAACTGCCTGTATAGCTAGCTCAAGATTTAGATGACATTATGGCCTTTTTCACTAGTGGGAGCTTTACCACAGAAAAATGACTATGTAACCTTTAAAAACTAGGTTACAGATGACTACGTAACCTTTAAACACCAGCTTACATAAGACAGACAATTTCATGTGAGGCAACCGAAATTGATTTCTGATAGAATTTCTATTTTGGTAAATCACATTAATTTTACAATGTTAGTTGTTGGATAAACAATCATTATCTATGCAGTTAAGCTGAAATAAGGTCGATATTACACTACCTACAGTAATTTCAAAGCATACCTGAATAATGTGTGTTTTCCCTTCGCATCAAACTTGTCTATGAACAACTGCAAAATGTTTAAACTCTTCTTTCTCTAGCGAAAATAAAGAGGTCTTATCAGATGAATTCTAATTAAACAAATTCAGCACTTAATTGATGCTGTTGGTCAAATTACATACCATATGTTCCATGGGACAAAGGGTCATAACTTTCACCAAATCCTGCACGTGGACAAAGAAAACATGACACCTAATTACACATGGATTATTAGGTCACATCACACTGACTAACATCTACTGAAGACATTAAAAAAAAACCCAAAACAAACAACAAATCAAACCACAAAACACACAGCCCACAGAACCATGCCTTATAAACAGGTTCTCTTCAGTGGATCCGATAAGCTTCAGTGGTTGAAATCCCAGAGCCAATACACAAGAGTATTATTCCTATACTGTTAGGTCCAAATAAGAAATGTACTCAAGCAGCAGATTTGAAAGGAAAAGGCAAAAATGAGCAAGCCTCATCTTTCAGCTAAGATCAGCATCCACCTGCTTCAGTGGCCTGTACATAAAATACGTGCATTTTAATTATGCTCTCGTGGGTAGATCACCAATTCTCTGTAGCAGAAGGCTTCAAGTTAACAGCACAAGTGTATAAAGGTTCAGTAATATTTCCTCTCTCAAAACGCTTACGAAACTGTTAGATATTTCTAATCAAACTTCTGCAATATTGCCTCTTATTACCTGAGGTACATTAATAAAATCTCTCAATTCTAAATACTGATGGAGAAGGCTGCTATCTTCCATTCTCAATAAACAGCTCTCAAACAGATCCTGCAGATGGGGGGGGAAAAAAAAGGCAAACATTTTACATATATATGAGACACTACTGTATATGCATAACATTAATGGCTACAACTGCCTTCACTATAAACAATCACTTGGATATCCAAAGTTTGTAGGAGCTACAGATGGTGATTTAAACATTTATGCATGTGTCTAAAGTCCACTAAATATAAGCATTTGTAAAATACCTAATTGACCCTCAAAATACTTCTCTATTATCCGATCTATCATTTGTACTTTTCTCAGAAAGGGAAACTAAATTTTTACCATTGCACAAATTGGAAAAAATAAACATTCTAACATTGAAAATCTGATTGAAAGAAAACTTACAAGTCCTTTGGATAGCATAGATTCTTCTGTCCTAAGAAAAAAAACCATTGTCAAATTTAAGTTGTTAATTAAAAAGACACTGTTGATAGATATTTCAGAAGAAATACTACAACAGAGATCTAAAAACTTGTCCCTCAACAATTTTCATTCTATTTTATAAATACAGTATCTTTGTTATTCCTCCCCTTAGAATAAAAAGGCTAAAGAAAAGTTGAATATTAAAGTCTTCTCTCTAGGGTCAAACCTGACTTTATTTTCCCCGTAATTGCTCAAAAGCATCATCTTGTATCTCACAAGTGTCAAGACACTGATTAACAAAGAAAAGGAAACTTTTCCAAGATGATTCAATTTGCATAGTTCTGGCAAAGCTCAAAAAACCCCTACAGCAGATCCTCAACTGAAGACACCAGAAAGTTTTGTTTAAATTTTACCAGGAAATAGTAAGCTGCCCCAATGGGAAACTTCCATTCTATAGCAGCTCCAGAAACTATTTGGTCAACACTGCAGTTTATGGAAGGTGAAATAATGACAATATATAGGAAAATCTCATTTCCTTTAGAAAACCTGACCTTTAATCACATTCTATACATATCAGAAATCATTCAAATAAACAGTATTAAACCAGTTGTTACAGAAGTACAAGGAAATACATACTCAAATTATTCTGCATGTGTTTAAAAGACCTTTGTTTTGCATTTTAAGAACAAAGTTCTAAAAATTATATCACAATACAAGCAAAAAATAAGAAATAAAGTATTTATTAAAATTTTTTATACTTAGTGAAAAAAAAAAAACAGCTTGTTGTGGAACTTGCCATTTTAAGTCTCAGGCTTAAAAACCTCCTCTGAACTTATCTAGTATATTCAAAATTTGAGTCTATGCATTGCTGTAAGAAAATCACACCCACTATCTAGAACCCGAGACACCATATTTATTCTATTCTGTTCTATAAACCCTACCTTTTCAGCAGTACTTCAATATGTGTCATATTGCATTGCAGAAGGTATGATGGACTGAAAGAGAAAAATTAAGTTTATGTTAAATCACATAAGCTATATGCATTTGCACATAGTTAAAATATTGGACAGGACTAGGCTTTTGGGGGAAAAAAATAAAATCTTTATCAAAATTAATAATCCTGGAACAGACACAAAAATAGTAAACCAAATGGCTGCTAATAACTTTTATGTGGAAACTGTCCATAAATAAGCAATTGAAAACTTAATGAGATTTAACACATCCAAGTGCCAGGTTCTGCACATTGGCCACAACAACCCCACGCAGTGCTACAGGCTGGGGTCAGAGTGGCTGGAGAGCAGCCAGGCAGAGAGGGACCTGGGGGTACTGGTCAATGGTAGGCTGAACATGAGCCAGCAGTGTGCCCAGACAGCCAAGAGGGCCAATGGCATCCTGGCCTGTATCAGGAACAGTGTGGCCAGCAGGAGCAGGGAGGTCATTCTGCCCCTGTACACTGCACTGGTTAGGCCATACCTTGAGTCCTGTGTCCAGTTCTGCGCCCCTCAGTTTAGGAAGGATGTTGACTTGCTGGAATGTGTCCAGAGAAGGGCAACAAAGTTGGTGAGGGGTTTGGAACACAAGCCCTATGAGGAGAGACTGAGGGAGCTGGGGTTGCTTAGCCTGGAGAAGAGGAGGCTCAGGGGAGCCCTTATTGCTCTCTAGAGCTACCTGAAGGGAGGTTGTAGACAGGCGGAGGTTGGTCTCTTCTCCCAGGCAGCCAGCACCAGAACAAGTGGACACAGTCTCAAGCTGCGCCAGGGGAGGTTTAGACTGGATGTTAGGAAGAAATTCTACAGAGAGCGATTGCCCATTGGAATGGGCCCCCCCGGGAGGTGGTGGAGTCACCATCATTGGAGGTGTTTAGGAGGAGACTTGATAAGGTGCTTGGATGCGTTGTTTAGTTGATTAGGTGGGTTGGATGATGGGTTGGATGAGGTGATCTCAAGGGTCTCCTCCAACGTGGTTTATTCTATTCTATTCTCAGCATTTGACTAATCCTACTAGTGTCTTCAAAAGGAAAGCTTATCTAAAATTAAACCCTAATAGAGTAATTTGCAGAATTGGAGTATGTTCTTATACATGTAATATAAGCTACATAAATGCATGAACAAACAAATACTACTGAAAGATTTTCATTCATAACTGTACACAAATAAAAAGTTTTCTTCAGAAGTACAGATTATGGTAAGTGAGGAAGAATAGTTCTTACCTAAATACCATTGGAAATCTATCAATACCAAAATGCTGAACAAACATCAGATATGAAAGACACGCCAAAGAATCTGCAAAATTTTTTTGCTCTATGTCTGCAAACTCCTGATTCTCCCAGTGTGAGCTTTTGCCTTTATGATGTAAAAACACCAGGGGCATCAGTTCTCTTATATTCCACAAAATGTCCTAAAAAAGAGAGAGAGAGATTGCCCATAGCTGCTTTAAAAGGTCTGTATACCAATTCAATTCGAAGGTTTCAACTGTATTTACAGTAAGTTCTCTTACATGGCACAAGTCTAAGTTAATACAAATATTTTACATTTATGATATAATATACACCTAAAAAACTGCAGGTAAAATAACTGCTGTGAGAAGAATGTTATTAAGACAGTAAAATCAAGCACTCCAAGTTAGCAAAGATATGCTCCCACTGAACTGCCAGCTGTAACAACAGCAGAAGTCAAACACCATTGTCAGCTGGCACTGCAAGAGG
This sequence comes from Dryobates pubescens, assembly GCF_014839835.1. Lineage (NCBI taxonomy): Eukaryota > Metazoa > Chordata > Aves > Piciformes > Picidae > Dryobates > Dryobates pubescens. The sequence continues at coordinate 16,873,641 of NC_071622.1, read as the reverse complement.
CACATTAAAGATTTCTCACTGTGCAACACATGGATTAAAGCTAATATAAGATTTTACCTTGATGTAATACTGCAGCAAAGATGATCCTTTACAAAGTCAAATAAATTCACACATTGCTAAGGAAAAAAGCGGTTACAACAAAGCAGCAGCTGCTGACTCTGACAGCATTCCAAACTGGTTTATCAAGGAGCAAAACTATGTCTATAAGATTTGCAATTTCCAGAGGTGGGACCTGGATCTGTTCTATAGAGTTATCTACCTGCATTGTCTTAAAAGGCACAGTAAGACATCCCACTAACCAATAAAGGAAGCAAAATGAGCTCTAGAATCAATTCTGAACTAGACCACTGGTTTTGCAAAAAACATTATTAATTTTGACCACACTTACTATAATTTCAGCTGCAAAATGCCGAAAGGGATGCTCTTCAATGCCTTCAAGTTGTTCAAGCTGAGCTGTCAACAATGGGTATTTCAGACTTTTCATACAGCTGAAATAAAAAGTGGTGAAACAAAGTCACCAATGTAAGTGTCACTGATAACCAAGAGTGAAGTGTATATGCATATTAGCTGCTGCTATTCCCATTATGCCAAGGAGAATAAACAATGGATTCTCTCCTGTATAAGCATTCCTTACACTTCACCTTCAGAATATGGTTATCCTCACTGCTGTAAATTCAAGGAGAAGCAAAGAAACACCAAATCAGCTTCAGAGCACAAAGACTAGTATTTCTTTACCATTTCTTTGTACTAAAACATAAACATAATCATTACTTTTACCTTTCTTCTCTCACTTCATAAGTATGTCAAGCTTATTTAGGGTTTTGGGTTGTTTTTCATTTTTTCAAAATACATTTGTCAATAAGCAGGCAACGTTATAAAACATTCTTGAGATAGTTTATTTACTGCCCACGTAATAAATGCCTACTGCAGATGTTGTTAAGTTATAATAATATATTACACTGACATAAAATACTCACAATTTCATTAATTCTCCTTTCAGCTCCATGTCATTGTATTCTGGTAACTTTTCCGTGTTTTTAACAACTTCATTCACAAAAGGTTTAGCAAAGTCAACCACTGCACTACAACACCGACACAGACCAAATTTATCTTCTTGTATTTGCTGTTTTGTATAAGGTACAGGTAAGGGAGTAAGCTGATTCATAATCACGGCCAAAGATAAACCCACTGAGTAGGCTTTCTTGTTCTGAAGTTTCAAAAGCACTGGGGGAAAGAAAAATAAAAGGAAGAGAGTGAGGGGGAACATTTTGAGACATTTGGTTTTTACTTACTTAGTAGACAAAAAAACCCAAAAAAACTACGTGACTACGTAAGAAAACTTTTAGTTTCACGGAAGGAGAGGGACTAATACCTGAAATCACAGGTAAATCCAGCAAGACCATCATCAACCAGTTTACTATGATGTAGTTAAGATGATCATGTATTTGAGAATAGCAAACACTAAAGCAGTTACAGATTTCAACATATTTTTCCTTTCTCTGTAGCACCACGATGAAGACTTAAAAAAATCTATCTTTCTGGAATTCATCCAGGTGCAGTAGTATTAGTTTATCTGATCTTGAAAACTCATTTATTGCTTGACTCCTGTGCTTGGCAAAACCAGAGACAACAGCCCAACATTTCTGCTGCAGTCTGACTTGACCTAAAGCAGAACTGCTCTATAATCCATGGCACAACCAACAAAGGGGCTCCCAGACTGAGGAAGCAGCAGCCCAAGTGGGCTCTCTACCTGTAAACTGTACTCTGTGCAGGCTAACTGCAGATTGCCTATCCATAAAATCCACACACTTCTAATACAAGAAGCATTTTGTTAATTGAGATATGTTAGAATTTAACAATGCATCTCAGAGACTGCTACAATCGCACTTAAACTTGATACGGAACACTTGATCTCATCTCACATGTCAAACCAGAAACTGCTGCTTGTTACCAGCACTTCCAAAAACTACTTGTCTGCACACAATATTTTCAGTTTTTATATGCAACCAGAAGAATGCTTCCCCTCACCAATCAACTATTTCAACCTGCTTCAATCTGAAATAAAAGCTTTCTACTATGAAAATATAGACTTGTGTGTTTTAAAAAGTTAAACAACAAAGTATTTCACAAATTCATGTAGTTCTCTACTTCTGTAACAACAGCATGAATGTTTTACACCACTATATATAACAGTCACAGGACCATACTATTCTAAATGATGAGAAATAGCTGAATATTGCATTTTCAACTGCTGCTATTAATTCCATCTAAAAATCTTTCTAGTAGGGTCAATATCAGCATGGAAACTACACCCTTGTGTTATTTTGTAGAATGTAATAGACTGTCCTGTTAGGACAGACATATTCCAGCAAAGGCTAAACTAAATTGATAAACCAATGAGAAATAACTTATTTCAAATATCACATGAGAAACTGAGTATTACCTGTCTGCAAAGGCTGAAGCAATAACAAGACAGTTTGGCACACCTGCTCTCCAGAGGTCTGCTCAATCTGCTCAAGCAAACCCAAGAAAAGTTCCTTTGGATTGCACAGCTGCAAGAGAGGAACAACACATATTTTTAAATAACCATGGTCACAACCTAAAAAGTTCATCACAAGTTCAGTCCTGAACATCAAGAAAGCAGATCTGAACATCCAAGATAATCTTTAAGAAAATTAAAAGGAATTGGTAAGTACTTCCCTATAATTGATGTCTGCTGTAGTGTGTGTATGTGTGTATACTTTCATATAAGCTGCAAACATGTAATAATATATGATGACACTAAACTTGCTTTCTGTGCTTTATAAAAACCTAATAGTACCATAGCAAAATAAGCCTTAGAAGTTGAGAGAACAGAAAAACTTCAGTGTGAATTTCATTCCAGCCACAGAGGTTGCAAGTTGTTTTTTAACTATATGAATGATTGGAAACTAGTTTTCTACAGATTAAAACTCATCTCCCCTATTACTCCATCAGAGCCATCGTCATACTGTATCAGCAGTAGACAAGAGGCAGTATCGCTGTGGCTGCTCTGCAGCAGCCAGCTATCAAGAACTTCATGAGTTCCCTCTGCCTTTTTCTTTCTGGATAATGCTATGACTTTGTTTTGCCCAGTTACTAATTTCATAAGATTTGTAACAGGTTAATTATTTCTAAGAACGCTAAGTCTGGGTTTACTGGAGACAGAACTGGCCTGTGACTTTAAGTTACAGGAAATGCATAGATGAACCTAGAACTGGTCATGTCTTGTTTTCTTTGGAAACCCCCCCCTACAATTATTGCATTATAACCATATATTTCAAAAACATACCTGTGCCAGCTGATCTAGTATCTTCAGGCAGTGTTCTTTCTTATCATCTTCCTGTTCATACAAGAAAATACATCTAACAAGAGGAGAGATGAGATTCCAACCCATATTCTTGATGATAACCTAAAAGATTTTCAGAGAATAAACCACAACTGGACATCATCTAAATCTAGAAATACTGTATATGTGAAAGTCAAAAAAGACAACAAATCAATGTGCTGGCTGTGACCAACACCATAATAATGTCATTGAAAACTACATTACCAGAAAGTTCTGTATTTGACATGCATTGTATTCTTTCCCCATATCTATAAACATGGATGCTTATTTGCTATAGTTTTCCTCAAAATATTAATTCAATATATAGGGGTAAGAATGTGTATGACAACACATTTAAACCAAGACTGACTGCAGGAGTTTTGCTAAAAGAATAAATGCTTAGATGAAGTATACTCAATCTAAGTAAGTGGATTGCAATTTTCAGCTGTTTACTCCAAACTCACAAAATTCAAACCACACTGTGAACCACATGTAGTATCACCAAAATACTCCAACTTTCACTTTCATTCTGAACTTCCTACTTAACAGTCTACAATTTAGTGTAATCTCCCAGCTCCTGAAAATGCCTATAAGCATTAGCATTTCTTACATTAGCATCAGCTCTTGCAGTTTTGGCCAATATTATTATCTCCATCCGTGACAGGTTGACCCCAGACAGCAACTAAGCACCCACCAGCTGCTTGCTCTCTATCTGCCTGCAGTGGGATATGTGAGAGAATCAGAAGGGCTAAGCAGAGAGTAACTCATAGGTTGAGATAAGAGCAATTTAATAAGTAAAAGACAAATAATAATAAGGGTAGGGGAGAGGAAAATGATGCAAACAAACTCTCATCAGCAGATCAATGTCCAGCCAACCTCCAAGCAACTTCCATCAGTTTGGGTCAGCTGTCTCAGCTACGTCCCCTCCCAATCTCCCTGCTTACTGAGCGGGCAGGGAGGAACAGAGAATGCCCTGACAACTGTACAAGCATTGATCAACAATAGCTGAAACACTGGTCAGTTTACCACATATTTTGGTCAGAAATCTAAAATACAGCACTGTACAGACTGCCATGAAGAAAATAATCTCCACACCAGCCAACTACAGTCCACTATCTCAAATCCTGTCCTGCAAAAGAGGGATACTATCACCTTCATAATTATGCTTTTGTCCTCTCATTTCTCTTTGCTTAACTCACTGAAAAAAACCAAACATTTATTACTGGTTTTGTCAACTTGATTTCTGTGTGATACTTGAGGCTACACAAGAATGTGCTCTTAACGTAGAGCAACTTAACCATTCACATGGACACCTTACTCCACAGTGAAAGTAGCTTCCCCTTTTTAATAAGCAGTTTTATCTATTTAACAGTTAGTACATAACTAATATAGAGTGCAAACTCAAACTCACCTTGTTCTTCTCATTTTGAATTACTTCTAATAACTGAGCTGCATACCCATCTTCTAAACATTTCTGACCCGCTACCAGAAACAGATTAAAATCTTCCCCTTTGAAATCAGCTTCTTCCAGAATTTGCTAGAAAGAAAATATGTGTGCTTAACTCCACACTTGAACACAAAACACATTGTGCTTTCACTGAAAAATTAAATGCAGTGTCACTGTAACATCTTTTCTTATACACATATTTCACGTATTGAAAAAGCTGCCAAGAGCTACTAGAGAAGACAAAGCAGTGTTTCAATATGACTAAATTAGCAAGTGTCTTGGGGTGAGCACCACAGAGAACTTAACTAGACATAGAGGCTAAAATTACCTGCCCAACAAGGAGTTCAGCTAACATATTTGTGTTTTGGGGTCTTTCTGGTTTTAATTACAATAGAATAGAATTAACCAGGGTGGAAAAGACCTTCGGGATCATCAAGTCCAACCTATCACCCAACACCATCTAATCAACTAAACAATGGCACCAAGTGCCTATAAAAAGAGAAATGCACACTGCTTACATTGTTACTTTTACAGAAAGAAAACCACTTACACATCTTTGTATTATGGCTTGAAGTTCATCAACTGCCATTACAGCTTGATTTTGTTCTTCTGGCATTGAACCCTGTTGTAAATTAAAGAGTGCGACATTAAAACACAATGTAAAAACAGAAACTGAAAAATAACCACATTAGCTGAGAAAAAATGCCAAGAGAAGAATGAGATCGACCTAAACAGACAGGATGATTTAAAAAACAAAACAAAACAAAACAACAATCCAGACAAAAATGCATGTTTAAGTGTATACTATATGATTAAATGCATGTTTAAGCGCATGCTATATTATTCTACTCCCTGTAGTTCCAGAAGATAGCATTACACTCAGGAAACAACCTGTATTCTATGTACAGGAAGATATTTTTTCAGTAGTATGAGGGTCATCTTAACAAGCTAGGAGGCCTCAGCTACCAGCTAAACATATACTAACACAGAGGAGGTCTGGGCTCACTGTGTATTCAGCAAGGATGTCCATGCTTCACTACATTTTCTGTGACTATTCTCACCAGAAGAGCTTCTGCTCAGCCCTGACTAGAAGACTCTAACCTGATGTCTGGGATGTGCACAGCCAATCCAACACCATTCCCATTTATCTAATCAAAATTACATATGCAATATGGTTTACTTCTTTCTAGTGACTAAATAGGGCTAGTTCAGTAGTCCTCTACATCTAGATAATACAATTTAAAACTTCCTTGCTATAAATAATTAAGGTAAACATCTGAGTGAGTACATACAAAGCTTTACACAGTCAGGACCATGAATTACACATAGACTCAAGCTTGGTTATCCCATGTGATATATAATAGAAACAGTCATAATCTATAATTTCAAGCAATGCCATGTGCCTAAATCTGGTTATATGATCACTATGAATGTCAATTACCTATACACTGGGATATCTAGCTAACTACTCATTAAAACACCGAAGTTCTGTATTTATAGAGATATCTCAATGTAACGTTCTCAGTCCCTCCTGTTTATCCTCAGCTACATCACACAATAGCTAGATAACAAAGCTACATAGGCGTTCACAAAAACCAGGCAATAGCAAAAGCTTACAAAGCATCCCTGTGTGAATTTTATTATTCAAAGAATAAACATGGCACCTTCAATTCTCAAGGGTGCACTTTAACATTTTTATATCACTGCAGTCTATCAATGTATCTAGTCTGTCATTTAAATTTGACTATTACATACTGTATTACCACAAATTGAATTGTTTGAGCTCTTCATTTTTCAGGATGCTACTAAGCCTCCCAAAACAATTTAAATATACTCTTGGACGTTAATGTTCTTGAATTTGCAGCCCCCAGTAACTTTACAATGTACTTGGAGCCATGAAACGTGCCCTGAGCACCCAACGTGCTGTTCCAGGGATTTACCAGCTGAGCTCAGATGGTCTCAGGCCTTAATACTTAATCCGGTTTCTAATTAAATCTTTTCAGAGGTTTCAGCGGCAAGAGGACAGCCTCTGAATCATGTGAAGCTTTCTACTATTTATACCCTCCAAACTCCCTCCTTTTTAATAAACACACACTTCAGTCCCTTCCCTGGGTGGGGTACAACAGGCAGGCCCATACAAAGAAGCTGTCAACATAAGCCTTTAACACACGGCTCGGCTGAAAAACCACGAAGTCACCCCTTGCTCACCTCAGCAAGCCACCGCTGGAGCCCCTCAGTCCCGACCAGCCGTACCCCTCCGCTTCACAGCGCCGCGGCGCTTCTCCCCGCTCTCCTGGCCCAGGCCACGCCGCGACGGCGGCTCCGCCTCCGGGTGAGAGGTCAGAGGGAGGGAGCAGACGGCCCACGATGATGGCTGCCGGGAAGCGACCGAGCGGCGAGAAGGGGAAGATCGGCCGGCGACGCGCAGGTAGGCTGCGGGCTTCGTGTGCTGCTCCCTTAGTCATGTGCTGAAGGCTCTCCCTGTGCCGGCTGGCCGGCCCCGTTGATTCGCCCACCTCGCTGTGCTGGGGGGCAGCGGCGGGACTGCCGCGGTGGGACTGCGCGGTCGGCGGTGCGGGCACTCCGCAGCGAGCTCGGTGGACCTCCGCCGAGCCGGCTACAACCCGCGCCCCCGGCGGTCCCCTCAAGCAGCGCCGGGGGCTCCACTCCCAGTTTCCGCGGTGCCGCGCCTGACAGCTATCGAGCAGCTGATCTGGAGACGCCGTCCTCGTGTTTTAAGCGTAACAGTTCCTTTATTTCCCTTCCCTGTTGCTCTTGTCTTGAGAGAGCGGCTGCTCGAAACCACCGTGTTGGTAGCTGGGTCAGGGCGGGCGGAGCAGTCTGCGATAGCGTCTAGGAGGCAGGAAAGGTGGCAAAAGGGGCTCTTTGGTGAGGGTACCGGTGTCGAGGCCTTGCGGAGTCCTGCCTGGAGCGAAACCCAGTGGTGGGTCAGTAAGAAAGGATAGCTTTGGTCAGCAGGGGGCTGCGGGGGTAAGGCTGAGCTGGAGAGCCAGTGGAGAACAGAGTCAAGTATGAATGGCTCAAAAGTATTGTCAAAATTAGTTTTCCTTGAGCCTTCTGACTATACAAAGCATGAGGAATGAGTATGAAAGGAGCTGAGTCTGTCAGCTCTCACACTTACAGAAAGTGTGTCTAACTAGTTGCTGGATGGTGACTACCTGATTGAAGCTGCTGTCAGCAAACAAAAGCAAGTTTCTATGCAATTCTCTTGATGATGCATATAGTTTTGATATTTTTCAGGTTCCAGTATTTTCCACCATTAAAGGAAGAAAGTACACTAATTTCTATATTTCTACATTTGTGTGTTTCATTTCTAGGGAATAAGCATTCAGCTGCACCAAATAATGAAGATGCTGCTCAAAGGTATAGTTTCCAATAATATGTGGCATTCATGTTGTTTTGCCTCACTTCGAAATCACATTCCCTGCTTTGTGTGGTTTTTGCTTTCTCAGAGTAGTATGACTAACTTGAGGGGATTGCTAGCATCAGCGTCATGAACATCATGCAAGCTTGTTTGGAGTCATGCCACATAACTTCAAACGCATCCAGGTGGGTTTTGGAAGTCTCCAGAGAAGGAGACTTCCATAACCTCTCTGGGCTGCCTGTTCCAGTGCTCTGTCACCTTCACCATAAAGAAGCATCTCGTATTATGGTGGAACCTCCTGTGTTATAGCTTGCACCTACTGTACCTTGTCCTATGTCTGGGCACAACCAAAAAGAGACTGTCACCTTCAACTTGATACCCACCCCTCAGATATTTACAGATATTGATAAGATCCCCTCTCAGCCTTCTCTCAAGACTAAACAGCCCCAGGTCTCCCCCTATCTCTTCATGGGAGAGATGTTCAAGTCCCACAATCATCCTCAGAACTCTCCATTGGACTCTTTCTAGCAGATCCCTGCCTCTTGAACTGAGGAGCCCAAATTTGGACACAGTATTCCAGATGTGTTCTCACCAGGCCAAAGTAGAAGGTGAAGAGAACCTCCCTAGACCTGCTGGACACACTTTTAATGCACCTCAGGATGCCATTGGCCCTCTTGGGCACAAGGGCACATTGCTGTCCCATGGAGAACTTGCTGTTCACGAGGACTCCAAGTCCTCTCCATGGAGCTGCTTTCCAGCAGGATGACCCCAAGCCTGTACCAGTGGCTGGTGTTATTCCTCCCCAGATGCAGGATTCTGCACTTGTCCATACTGAACTTAAAAGGTTCATCTCGTCCCAGCTCTCTAGCCTATCCAGTATACTCCTCCTGCTCCCCCTCTCCCCCAGCTTCCCCACCATTTTCATATCATCAGAAAACTTGCTGAGGGTATATTCAATCCCCTCATTCAGATCATTGATGAAGATCTTGAACAAAGCTGGATCCGGTACTGATCCCTGGGGAATGCCACTGGCTACAGGCTTCCCATTGGACTCTGCACCGCTGATCACAGCTCTCTGAACTCTCTTGTTGAGCCAGTTATGAATCCACCTCATGGTCCAATCATCAGACCCACTTTTCTTGAGTTTACCTGTGAGGTACACTCAATAATATTATGAATCTAACCTCCAAGTTGTATTTCTTTACTCTATAGTTCTTGTTTTCTTCTGTCTGACTTTCTTTGCATACCTGCCGGTTTCCTTTATTCACTTTAAAACCCAAACTTCAAGGGGAAAAACAAATTTCTGCTTTGGACAGTTACTTGAATATTAATTTCATTCTGTAGCAGAGCTCTGCTTCCAGGTGAATAGTATAAATCTTTATCAGTTAAGACAGCAGAATGACTGTACATTAACAACGTCTATGAGAAGTGCTGCCAAATGGGCACCTAGATGGTTGCTCTCTTGATATTTTCTGATAATAAAACAGTGTCAGGACTTGGGAACACTCCGGAAGTGTGCTGTAGTGAAATTTGTTTGATTAATTCCTTCCAATATTTTAGAATAGAATAGAATAAACCAGGTTGGAAGAGACCTTCAAGATCACCGCGTCTAACCTATCAACCAATCCAACCCACCTAAACATCTAAACCATGGCACCAAGCACCCCATCAAGTCTCCTCCTGAACACCTCCAGTGATGGTGACTCCACCACCTCCCCGGGCAGCCCATTCCAATGGGCAATCTCTCTTTGTAAAGAACTTCTTCCTAACCACCAGCCTAAACCTCCCCTGGCACAGCCTGAGACTGTGTCCTCTTGTTCTGGTACTGGCTGCCTCGGAGAAGAGACCAACATCCACCTGTCTACAACCTCCCTTCAGGTAGCTCTAGAGAGCAATAAGGTCTCCCCTGAGCCTCCTCTTCTCCAGGCTAAGCAACCCCAGCTCCCTCAGCCTCTCCTCATAGGGTTTGTGTTCCAAACCCCTCACCAACTTCATTGCCCTTACACTCAGTCTTGTTGCAGTCCTTCTTTCTTACCATTCTCCTGGCAGTACTACATAAATAGTTCATTCATGGCTCTTTGTCCTGCTAGTTCTGGGTTTCCCAGTCTTGCAAGAAGACTTAGTTAAGCTTATATGGAAGTGTTACAGTACAATAACAGTAAATACTTTTCCTGACCATAGTGGAAATAAAGCAAACCAAGGTTGGAAACTCATTTGTGTTTATTGCAGTATTACTAGTCCTGTTACCTGTTGCTTTGCTTGGCCAATATGATGTAATGCAGATAAATGTAAACTAGCATATTTGAGAAAAAAAATAAAGATATGATTGAAGAATGGTTTATGAAAATCTGCCCTCTGTAATTCAGTGTCTGTTCTGTTACAGGAGAGCAGCTCTGGAGTCTGCTATAAGAAAGAAAATTGAATGTGAGAAGAAAGCATTGTACATTGTCGAACAGCTACTAGAAGAGAACATTACTGAAGAGTTCCTCCTGAATTCTGTAGGTGTTGCAAGTTTTTAACACTATTTGTATCTTAGTGTTTAACTCTGGGTTTGGGGTTTTTTTTGTTGTTGTTGGTTTTTTTTCTTTAAAATTCTTGGAACATTTTGCTGCAGTTTAAAGTAGAGAAACCATTTATTCCCTCTCTTAACAGCTCTGATGATGATGGTCATTGTCAAGGGTTCTGCAGTGAAAACATGCCCTAGTTCTGTAACACTGTTTGTGTATGTTTATGAAGCTCTTATATATGTAAAAAGAAGTCTCTCTTCTTTCATTTTTTTTTACCCTTTTACCATTTTTACTGTGTGGGTTCTAAAGGTTGTTTATTAAACTTACTAGATGAGTGTTACAAAATTAAAACTGTTTTTTGCTTATGAGATGTTATGAGTAGAAGTGACAGATTCTCCAGTATTTGAACTATTTCCTTTTCACTTTAGGGAAAATGTATTACTCCAGCTCACTATAAAGATATCGTTGACGAACGAGCTATCATCAAACTATGTGGTTATCCTCTATGTCAAAATAAGCTGGAAAATGTAAGTTATTTTTTATTAATCCTGTTATCATAAGAATTTCTTCACAGTTTTTATTCTCTTGCATTTTCTTTCTAATTTTAAACTTACAATGTTAAACATAGGTTAAAATACTGGCAAGTATATTAAACATAGATTAAAATACTGGCAAGTGGTGGGCCAGGCTTCATATCCATTTCAGTATAGTCTTTCTGAAGTAAGAGGTAACATTTGATCCATTGACAACCATTACCATATGACAGAATCAGCTGGTATCTACTTTGGCAGTAATAAAGATAAAAATGAGGTGTGGCTTTGAGGTCTTCCTTTATGCATGCAGAAACTCTATAATCTTGTAACTGCATATCTTTATGAGAAGGATTGAAGTGAAAATTTAATCAAGGCAGGTATATTACTATGTGAAATATATATATATCTACTCTAAAAATTTAAGTTCCCTGTGTCAAAGTCATAATCACACTTGTGTCAGAGCTTAAACAGAACTCAGAAGTCAGTTAGATAGCCTGTTATGTAAAACCAGCTGTGGTACCCCTGATTATCTGAAAAAGAATATACTCACATCCAAAACATTAACTCTTTTGGACTTTCTATGTCTCCAAAGAAGTTCACTGGGTTTGTCTGGGTAGTTATGAGGGTCTCTGACAGTACAGTCTCTCATATATATAAATAGATAGAGATTAAAGAAGGACCTGTCTTTAATTGCCTGACACACATGAGTAAAGTTTCTACCTTGGCAGCTCCACTCCTTTATGTTCAGCACTGGCTTTTGTAGATATGAGCTTGTCTTTGATAGATGTAAATGTTTAAAGATAAATTGCCATTCTTGCATCTCAGCAGGTACAATATCAAAAGAATTGAGAGCAAATGCAGTAGTGTGGTATCCAATTCAGGTAGAACGTACTAGGAATGATGTTTTCTGTGATATCATGATGGAAATAAGTCTTGCTGATGAGAGCATATTGTTTTAGGTGCCAAAACAGAAGTACAGAATTTCAACAAAAACAAACAGAGTTTATGACATCACTGAAAGAAAGGTATGGTAACAAATCTATTCTAAAATGTATTAAATACTGTCTCAACATCAGAAAAGCATTTTGTAACAGCATTCATAGAGTTGCTTGATTCAGAGACACTGGGTTTAGTTCTTAAGAAAATAATTTTCATGAGCTTTAGAATATGAATTTTTTTGTGCAGTTAAGATGCTCTGTTTAGAAAGACAAAACCCCACTTATTTTCTTTTCTAAACTTACAGAAAGTTTTACTTGGATAGCAGTTTGTATGTGATACAACTAATGTGGTAGAGACATCTGCTGACTCACTGACTATAGTCAGTGAGCTTCAATATGGTCAAAGTGAACATCCTTTTCATTCACTTAAATTTGCAGTAGTGCAGTCCAAGTTATATGTAGTGCATTCCTTAGTGTGTCTGCCTTTAGAGTTCTTTTTTAGAGGATTTTTCAACATAAAACTGTCTTCACAAAACCTATTCCTTTTTTTTGAAGCATATTCATGCACATGGTTGTGTAAAAGTCTACTTTGCCTGCTCACAGGATATGGAATCATCCACAGGTGCTTAGACACTAAAGTGTAGGATAAGTGTTTCTAGTTCCAGAATAAATTTCTTCAGTGTTGCTAGTGTATGTATGTTCCTTTCCTCTGGTTACAATGCTGAGATACAAAAAACTGTGGAAATTGTTTTCACAAGCTACCAGGCCAAACTCTGAGAAGAAATGGGATGTTTTTGTTTGTTTTGTTCCCTGATGCAAATGTTCAAATTAATTTTTCAAAGATGCTGCCAAATTTTATGCATTGTTCCAAGTATGCAAAATATCCAAGTTCTGTTGCTGACTGAAATCTTCATTATTGAGCACCTGAATTTTACTGCGTGTCTTTTAAACTGTATGAACATCTAGTTGGGTTAGAGATTGCTCTTCAAACAGTTTTACAGGTTTTGGTAATTATTATTACATAGCATCCAGCACCAATTTACTTCTCAGCATGTAATAAAAGTGCAAAAAGCAGAAAAGGGTGGTGGGGAATGAGATTTCATAGGTATGGTTTCTCAGGTGAATTAGAAACCTGGTCATAGGCTTAGAAAGAAATGTGAATTGGTACTTAATTTTACAGGTAACAAAATAATGCCTTTTTATGAGTATTAAGGTTGTCTTTAGTCATATTTCTATTGTTTTCTCTCCTTCTTCCAGTGCTTTTGCAGCAACTTTTGCTATAGAGCATCTAAATATTTTGCAGCTCAGATTTCCACAAGTCCAGTATGGATGCGAGAAGAAGAAAAGTAAGTATTATCCTGTACATTCGTTATTCATTTCATGAATACTATTTTCTCTATCCAAGCTGCCATGCTAATAAATTAACTGCAGTACATCAAAGCAGAGTTACCTGATGTTATCATGTTAGCTTAGCATGGTATGCATTTTAAACGAGTTTTTGCCATGTTGATTACAAAAATTGGCACAACTCAGTGCAACTCATGACTACTTAGTAGGCATGACCATGCTACTGTATAGGGCAGACTAGTCAGAAATAATAGTCAACTCCTATTAAATGTAAGATGTACTTAGTATGGTTTGTAAAAATCCAGTCCTACTATCTAGAGGATAAATTTTTCTTATCCTGTTACAGGAGATATTCTAATTTTAGCATACCACTTGGCAGTGGACTTAAGGTTAGACAGAATGCTTGCACCTGAAAGCAGATGATAACATGAGGAAGTTCTCCTGTCTACGTTTCCAATAATCTATTTCTTGTTAACTGCAGTACATATTTTGGAACAGTGTGGTGTATTCCATGTTCCTATTGTAGGCTTGCAAATAATGAGTTGAGCCAATGGGTGTCACTGTTGAACAAGAAATACATGGAGACTGGTCAGCTGAATTTATTCAGCTTTCATTTTCCCAGACACTACTTCTCATAGTCTTCTGGTTTTCAACAAAAGAAACTAGCTGAAATTTATACATGTGAGCTCATTTTCACATTTCAGGTCAGTCATTTGAAATATCTGATGAATGAGAGAAGAGGTTTAGAGCAGCCTAATCTGATCTGAGGGATTCTAGTAGGTAAAACTAGTCTCTTCATTAAATGTTTAAAGTTTACTAGTATTTTGGTGCTATTGTTTTGCTGTTTTTGAAGACATTAGTCCTAAAATCTCCTTTTATTCCTGACATTAAAAGTGTATAGTACTGCTATGCCTGACAGAGCATGTGTACTGTGTGGTGGTGTGATACGTATCAGAAAACAGACAAGCAAACAAAACCCTATGGCTAGGTGTTTCTGTTTGCACAACCACATGCACATACAGACACTGGTGCAGGTTTACACATTAGGATAATTGAACTTCTTTTGACAGAAAAACTCTGAAGAAGAGTTACGTGGAGTCAATAGTTGAAATCGTTGTGTGTTACTACCTCTAGTTTCCAAACTCCATTCATTTATCTGAGTGGTGAAGCCTTCACCTTATTAAACCTGTGAGGTTTTCTATATACTGCTTGAGAGGTGTTAGTGCATTCGCCTTAGTACATGCCTAAAAGGTTTTCTTTCATAGGACAGATGGGTGAGGATTACAATGTTCAGTGTTGAATAAAATGAATAGCATTGATAAAATGAACAGCTGCTAATTGAAGCAGATTAATTGCAAGTAGAGGTTTGGAAAGAAATCCATCAGAAAGAAACCTGTAGTATGTTTAGTAATGTTTCTTAATATCTTTACAGCCTAATTTTTGACTAAGTAAAGAGATTCTGAATTGAATAAGTATTGTTATTTTATTAATTTTGACCATTTTCCTATAAATGGTCCAGGATTGTTTTTACTGTGGTAACTTTGTGACCCATGAGAATCTTGGAGTGTTTAATTTGTTGAAGAGGAGACCAAAGGGTTATCTGAAAACAGTTTACAACTACTTGGAAAAAAATAGTTACAAAAATTAGAGCCAAACAAATCTTTGTTGATAGCAGAAAACTTAACAAAGAGTGATGGCCACAAATTATTACATGGATGGTTCAGGTTGGAAAATAAACTGCACTAAGGTTATGGTGTTATGAAACAGGGTGCTCAGCAATGTTTTGAAAGCCTCCAAAGGTGGAGATTTCAAGGTTTAAACTTCATGCGTTTGTAGCTGACCTTATCCAGCAATGGTAAGCACTGCATTAAAAGCAGGTCAGACTAAGGACTTCAGAGGTCCTCACTGACTATCATTTGTGTGATTTGATGATTCTGTTAAATGTTGTTCCTCATAACAGCATCATGCTGCAGGCACATGAGTCATGTTCTGTGAACATGTATGCATAACCCTGCTCTTGCTAACCCTGATTGGAACAGAGGGTGTTGGCCTAGAAGATCCTCAATCATCTCTTCCATCTTCAATGATGCTTTTTACGTATGGAGCATTGATTTGGCAGGAAGATCTTCATTCTGTGTCCTTTTTTTGCAGACCACCAGACATAGAGTTGCTGAAGGAGGGTCAGAGGTATGCTGAACAATATTTTTTTTTTGGTTGTATGTGCTCACAGTTAGAAATATTAGCATCCTATCAGATTAAAGGGGAATCTTTTATTTCCTGTGTTAGAGAAAAGACCTTATTAGAACCTACACAAAGGATTATTTGTCTTGTTTGACTTCCTTTGTGATTCTAAACCAGCATATTTGATCTGTATGATTTAGTGTACAGCTGCACTTGGCTTGTATGTCCTAACTGAGCCTGTTGAAATCTGAAACAAATACACTGTTTGTACTTTTCATATTTTGTACCATCTATTCTTTATAAAGAAAAGGGCACCAATTATATGTGATGAAAGCTTTTGTACTACTTAATCTAAAACAGCTATGTCAGCTAAAGTGAAATCAAAATACTCTGTCATCTCTGTGTACCTTGCTGTGTTTTTGTTTGTTTTCTTATGCAACACATGGCCATTAGGTGGCAAACTTACATACACTAAAACCAGCTCTGCTGTCTCCCTGATTTTAGGATACTTGTTTCCTATGTATGTCAAAATGCCTAGCTTGATTTATTATCTCTGCTTGTTATCTTGGTTACAGAACATTGCAATTCTTTGAGTTCAAGAAGGCTTTTAGAATAGCAACTCTGATTCTTAAGGCAAAAAAAGTATACTTCTACTATAAGAGGACAACACTTATCTTTCTTACATGAGAATGAGAAACTATTACAGATGATACCCATTGATGGCTTATGTTTTGTTACAGTGGACAGTCTGGAGATGAGGTGAAACTACGTGATGAAGTAGTTAAAGTATCTGACATTGAAAACCCTAGGATATCTTCAAATCCATGTAAATCTGGTTCTTGTGACACAGTCAGTGACAGCAGCAGCGATACTGAACAAGAATTTGTTTCTTCTGTCCTACCAGAAAGTCAGTCAAATGCAGCTAATTTTGCACAGCAGTTGCACAGAAAGACCATCCTCAAAAAGAAGCATGCTCAGAAAGTCTGTTCGAGCCCTACAGCTGAAGACCCAGATGTGGTAAAAGCCACTGAACAACTATCTAATTGTAATTTAGATGCTCAGGAAGAAAAGCATCATTGCTCTGTTCATAATAATATAACGACATCACCTTCAAAAACAACAACTCTAGAGAAATCAAGTGCTTCAGAAAACTATGAAAATACCTGGGATTCACCTGTGGTTTTTCTAGGTGTAAGCAAAAGAGGGGCAGAACATCTTAAAAGAACACTGGCTAACTCAAAAGAACATAAAAGCCCTGAACTGAGGCATCCAGTTGATTCCAAAGGCAGTTTATTAGAAGTACTTAAGCAAACCCTTATGGAATGGAGAACTGAGGAAACTTTAAAATTTCTCTATGGCCCAAACTACACTTTCTGTTCATCAGAGCACATATCATCCACCAGCCAGGAGAGTGAAGAGCTTGACGAGGATGACTTAGAGACAGCTGACGATTGTAACACTGTTGCTGCAGAGCGGTCTGAAAACAGTTTGAACTATTCCTTACCTTTCACAGGCCCAGGTGACATAGTTAAGTCTGTGCCTAGTTATGAAAAGTTAAAAGAAGAGACGAGGTTCCTAGAACTCAGAGTAAAAGAGTTCTACAAAGGAAAGTACATCTTGGCTGAAGAGGCAGCAACACATGCACAAGCAGGGGAACAGCCTAGCAAAGACAAAGTAAGTGTCCAGTGGAATGGTGTCAGGGCTGTGTAAAGCCTGCTTTCAAAGAACTACTACATGTTCTTTGTTTCTGTCATCATAACTGTAAGGGTCTTACAGCGAAGGAGAAAAGTTGGTTAGCTGTCCACTCTATGTAGAGAGAGATTAAGCAAACTTCTGTCTATTAAAAAGTTACTGGTCGCATTGGTTTTATTCTGTTGGAGAGGTGAGCTTTCTTATGTTCAAATATTTATTGAGAAGCTGTGACTACTTTGATGCATTGATTTTAATGAAATACTAGGTTACAGCTGTTAAAAGGATTTTTGTCTAATACAGGAGGATCAACAGGAAGATCTCGCCTTTCCGCTTGTTGATTCAAATGCACAAATGCAGATTAGAAAGCGAATTGTTCTTGAAAAACTGAGAAAAGTGTAAGTATTCTTTGTTTTGGTAGAGGTCAAGCTGAACTTGGTGCTTATTCATCATAATTTTGGAAAGAATCTAGACTGTCTAGATCCTTGTAGCTTGTTGAAAATCAGATTCTGAATGATAGAAAATATGAAATATTTAAATAGCTGTATGTACCAACTGCCCAAATCTAAACAGAAAAACTTGAAGTTGATTGGGAGAAGTGCAAATATTTGAAATACTTGTCCTGTACAGCAAGCATGCTGTTCCTGGTGAATGAATCTACACAGGAGGAAGCAGTGTTTTCAAACCTCTTAATCTAAGCACAAATCTTACTGGAAGAGTTTCTAGTCCATGTTTGGTATCAGTATGCTGCTAGCTACAACTATGAAAGGCCCTCAGAGCTGAATCTTAAAACTTTCCAACACCAGACCTTTTTCACGTACATAAAATGGCTTTGAAGTCCCAGAAAAGATATTAAGGCATCACTGCTGCAGCTGTTAAAATTATTAGATTGTTAAAGTTGAGAGGACCTTATCTGTTTTCAAGCCAATGCAGGTGAGTGTTTGAAAGGCATGTCTGGGGTGGGTTTGTAAGTGGAATTCTGCTTTTCTGTGGTTGTAGGTTGTGTTAGCCTGCCAAACTTGATTCTGCAGAAGCTGCTTTTTTTTTTTTTTCCTTTAACTAAGACCAAACTCCCACAACCGAATCTCCTCTCAAAAAGCTCAATTCTTTTTCTTTCTACCTGCAACTAGTGCGAACAGGCTGCAAACATACAGTCGAACCATGCTGTGAGAAAGGTATCTCTGATCTGTCAATGTTACACAGATTCTAAGGACAACTAATGTATGGGGAAGCAGCTTCTATGCACCTTCTTATTTTTTCTCTTATTTATCAGTAATTCTCAGTATCTAGCAAAATTTGTATTGAATTTAAAAGTCTGGTGCTCCATGAAGAGAGAATAAGAAATAATGTGGTGGTGGTGTTTTTTTTCCTTGGCTTATTCAATGATTTTTTTTTCTTGACTATCCCCTTCTTTAGTTGTTTATTTTAAATTTCATGAGGTGATGTAGTGTCGCACGCAAGTGAGACCATTTTCATTGTAATAAAGCAATGATTTCTTGGTGTGTTCACAGGAAGTCAGTGGAAGTACAAACCTGCCCAGCATCATAGAGTCCTGTGTTCAGTTTTTGCAGTACATGCAGTAACATAAAGGAAAATGAGAATCCTGATTCTTCTGTCAATATTGATGCACCTTGTGCATATGTGCACATAAATATAAATAACTGGATGTTCAAATGCAAGAGGATATTAACTACTAAGCAAGTCAGGCAAAAGTTTCATCCTGTGTATGAAAAACAAGGTGCAATTTCCAGCATTTGGGGAAACTGACTGTATGTGCAGTTTGTGTGCTTTGTCAGTTTTTACACACAGTCAAGTTGGGAGGCAATCTTTTTCTTTCTTTTGAACTTGTCTCACTCGCTTACTATCACTTTAATTCCAGGTTTACAATGGAATGTTATTTCTGTTGCATCTATGTGATTCCAAGGTTAGCAGACAGATTCTCAGATAACCTCTTTCAGACATGTAGTTTTCTGTTGTTATTTTTGAACCAAGTAAATATAAATATTTCAAACATAGAGTTCTAATCCTCATGAAGTAAACACTTCAATTTTTATGTAAGAACATCTCACCAGAGCTGAAATGTGAAGTTAATAAGGAGTACGCATGTGAAACTGTATTTAATTTCTTCTTCACACGCACACTGAACTAGAGCTTCTTATTTTTAAAAAGAAGCAGTTGTAAAATGAAGATGTAGCCCAAAAGCCACTCAGGAATCTGAACTGTAAGCTAAAGGCCTGACCTGCTGCACAGTAGTCGATCTCTTTTTCTGTCTATTAACTTCTGTGAGCTTTTGTGGAAGTCCTATCTGAGAAGGAATGAGAAAGAGAGGAAAATGTATATTGACTGCTGTCTTTTGCCTTTTAGATTACCTGCAGTTTTGGGCCCTCTTCAGATTACTCTAGGTGATGTTTACACAGAGCTGAAAAATCTTGTCAAAACTTTCCGGTGAGTAATGGTCTTTATTTAGAGATTCTTCATGATTGATTAACTAAACATGGTGTTGAATGATTTGTGATTTGGGCACAGAGAGGGCCCCATTACAAATTTGCCCTTTTCTAGCTGTGTGTTCATGTAGGTAATGTCACATTCCCTATGGACTAACAAGTCAACCCTTTCCCTGCTTCTGCCAGTGGCTAGGTCACCAGGAGTATTTGTAGATTTTTAAAAACTAGGCCAGTGGTCTCTGGAGGTTGGTGGTGAGTCTTTTAAAGGTTCTGCTACCTCGTCACCTCCTATTATGTGTGAGTTCCTGAGATCTGTCTCTTTCTTTTGCTCTGTCTCCCTACAGCCAGGCTAAATGGTTTTAATGTGGTTCCTAATTGTTGACACTAACTTCTAGACCAGGAAGGAGGTCCGCTATGACCTGTCTTGTTCCTAATTTCAAGGGAAAGTAGATCTAGTAGACACTTTATCACATCAGATGAAACTTCAGGCAGAAGCACCAAATACAGTATTTGAAAATACTGGGGTAGAGGAGGAAAAACAGAATGGTGGTAACTTCTCAGAACATTTAAAGGTTTTATTTGGGAAACAACTGTCATAACTTAAACCTAGATTATGCCCTGCATCTTGAGGTATTGCCAGGCCAAGGATCAAGAAGACTCGTTAGCTCTCTGTGTATGTTGTCATTCTTGAAACTTCCCCCCCTATATGCCAAACCTGTATGAGGTTTACATGTAAATTTTCCAAAACTCATTCATGTGGCACTTACCACAAGGAATCTGAGTTCTGATGAACAGAAACCCAGCTCCTCCTGATTTCTTGTGATTTATCTTACATCTGGAAGGACACCATTAAAACGCAGATCCTGTATGTGTGGGATTTTGTACTGTGGAAGATACTTGTATCCTTTCTGGTGACTAGTAATTATTTCAAATAAAAGAGATCATGCACAGTGTTTGAACTTGATTCACAATTTCAGTCTTGTAAGTTGTGTTTAACCCTTTATTTTAACAGCAACACTGAAACCGGGGAAGACTTTTGATTATATTGGAGCAGTGTTCCAGAACAGTTTTGTTGCTCTGCAGTCTTAAATGCTTAGTAGTCTCTTTAGCTTACGGATTGCTAGAACTGTAAAAACTGCATTTGAACTCTTTTAATCTAGTTTTGTATGATCAATTTATGTAAGGAGTCCTGAAAATTCTCAAAAGGGAACTTCTGTTTTAAAGTCATTTTTACTGTTCAAAGATAGTGTGGCCTGAATGTGAAATTTTACACCGCAAAGGAGCCGTGAACCCAAAATGGACTCCTAAAAACACAGATACATATATATATATGTGTGTGTATGTAAATATATATATATATGAATTTGTATACAGAGTGGACTTTGGTCCCAGTTTCTGTCTCATGTAGCCATAAAGTAACATGTTTTAAAAGTCTTCAACAATCCCTGAGCTAACACATAGTGAGTTTACTTTTAGGTCTTTTTTTCATTAAGAAGCAAGTTGAAAGTAGTGGTAGCATGTTCTTGGGGATTTCTTACTGTGAAGATGCCTGATAAGTAGCTTGAGTGGTTTTGGCAGGGGAAGGTTGAAGACAGTTGTGAGCACTGCACACAAATTTGTGCTTGTTTATGTATTATCTCAGAATAAATGAAATTTTATTGTCATTGATAGTGAATAGAATAGAATTAACCAGGTTGGAAAAGACCTTTGAGATCATCAAGTCCAACCTATCACCCAACACCATCTAATCAACTAAACCGTGGCACCAACTGCCTCATCCAGCCTCCTCTTAAACACTTCCAGTGATGGTGATTCCACCACCTCCCTGGGCAGCCCATTCCAATGGCCAATCACTCTTTCTATGAAGAACTTCTTCCTAACATCCAGCCTAAACCTCCCCTGGTGCAGCGTGAGGCTGTGTCCGCTTGTTCTGTTGATGGTTGCTTGGGAGAATAGACCCACTCCCACCTGGCTACAGACAGCAATAAGGTCTCCTCTGAGCCTCCTCTTCTCCAGGCTAAACAACCCCATCTCCCTCAGCCTCTCCTCATAGGGCTTGTGCTTGAGGCCTCTCACCAGCCTCATTGCCCTTCTCTGGCCACGTTCCAGCAACTCAACATCTTTCCTAAACTGAGGGGCCCAGAACTGGACACAGGACTCAAGGTGTGGCCTAACCAGTGCTGAGTACAGGGGCAGAATTGACTTCCCTCCTCCTGTTGGCCAGGATGCCATTGGCCTTCTTGACCACCTGGGCACACTGCTGACTCATGTTCAGCCTTCTATCAATCAGTACCCCCAGGTCCCTTTCTGCCTGGCTGCTCTCCAACCACTCTGACCCCAGCCTGTAGTGCTCCATGGGGTTGTTGTGGCCAATGTGTAGAACTCAGCACTTAGATGTGTTAAATCTCATGCCATTGGACTCTGCCCATCTGTCCAAATAATACAAAAATACAGGACCTTTGGGCCATTTCTCCTTTATGCATTTCTGATACAAAAAGGTCTGTTCATACACTAAAGCTAGCTCGTGGATATTAGGATGAAGGCATGGGTTTGACTCTCCAGTTCTGTACATTGGTGTAACTTTACATAGTATGAGTGGTCTCTCTGAATTTAGGTTGAATGCTTTGGCAGGGGACTTGGGATTAATTTTAAATGGTATTAATGTTTACATGGTAATAGAAATCTAAATGTTGCTTTATTTGGTAATGTGGTATGACTGCTTAATGACTATGGAGGGAGCACTGACAAATGTTAGTGCTCTTTCCTGCTTTCTGTACTGGAAAGCTTTCAGGGTAAAGAACTTGCAAAAGACGGTAGGACATAAAACACATGGCTGTAGTCAAGCTTAGCTGAAGAAGGGTAAAAGAGCATGTGGTGAAGTAAGCAACAACAATTTTCAGCTCCATTGGTTTTTAAAGGAACACTTGCAGTTCAGTCTCCTTTGGGCAACATTTTATTCAATCACCACTGCGAAGAAACACACTAGAGAGATCTCAAGAGACATTTTAGAATGGTTAGAGCTCTTCCCAAACAAAGTCCCTCAGTGCCCGTAAGCTTTTGTTACGAAAACTGAGATGTCAAATAATTCTCCAGAGTGTGTAAGGGCACTTTGTTAAAAGATTAAGAGAAAATGAGCTATTTATATATAGAGGCTAAGTGATAATATTTTTAAATGTGATTTGAGTTTTTTAAACATAATACTTTATACTGAAAATAGAATTTCATCTGTATCTTATGGTTGCAAGTATCTTAATGCATTTTTATGGATCTTACAATTGGCATTGAACTCTGTTAAGGAATACGATACAGATGTTGCCTGAAGATGTGTTCAAGATTCTTTATTACAGCTTTGTATCATCTCATTTCCAATACAGTATTTTAGGTTTTAAATATGTACCATGAATGTATGATTCCTAGTGTATACACTCACTAATAGGCCTTTACTTATTACCTTTGTAAGGTGGAATTTTATGTTCTGGGTTTCAAGTCAATCAGCAGCAGTTTCTTGTAGACAAGATTCTGTATGGAAGTGTGAAAGTACCAGAATGTTAATGACCTTTTCTCAAGTAAATAGGCTTGAAGTTACAATAGTAGCTCATTTTTGCTAGTTGTCATTAAGCTGAATTACACTATAGTATGTTAGTATGTTGCTGTTTTTCAAGGGAGAGAGGAGCTGTCTTTTATGGCTAAATTGATCTAGTTGAAGCCTAAATTAAAACAATCTGTGCTTTAGTATTTGCCTGTGATGACCTGGGTTGAGCTTCACTCATCTTAGTGCAAGTTAAGGAAAAATTATAGGTGGCTGAGGAGCTGAGCTGAAGTCACACCTTCATGTCCTAATCCCATAAAGTCATCTTGCTGCCTTACAGAATAGGCAAACAGCAGAACTAACAGGTCAGATTCTTGGAAAGGAAGTTACATATGTGCCTACACCTGTGAATCTGGATGCATGAACAAAAAGAGTGCTTCAATTGCAAAGATGCTGATGACTTCACTTTGCAACAAAGATGAATTGTAAAACGAAAGAAAATCTTATCCATCTGGACACATGTTTTTAATTCCAGTATGAGAACGTGGACACATTGGATATAACTGAAAAACAGCAAGCATGGACCTATTCAAGGAATAGGGGGGTTTTCACCAAATGTATATTTTGTATTAATCACAGGATAACTCATTAATAACTCATTCCTTCTAGCTATTAGTCAAATTCATAACAACGTGTTGGAAACTGAGCTCACAGTTTCATAGATGATAAGTATATTCTTATTGTAAGGATGAACAAGCTTCTAGAAAAGGAAATGGAACTCAAGACTATTTCTTTTATAACTATTTGTAGTTAAATACACTTTTAAAATATTGCTTTATATTTTCCAGTTACATCTTCTTGCATCTCATTCGTAATACCTGATGCTAGGGGCCTGTTACAGCATGACTATTTAGCACAATATTACTGGTGTCCATTTGCCATTTTCTGTTGGACAGCATTCCTAGAAATCCCAGGAAATATAATCCTGGTAAGGAAAGGGTGGTGAGTTTCTGCATTGCTGAGTTTTTTTCCTGTAACTTCAAGTTTGTTGTGGTCCCTGTGCAAGTTCTTGAACAGGGCAGGGCCACAACAACCCCATGCAGAGCTACAGACTGCGGTTGGAGTGGCTGGAGAGCTGCCAAACAGAAAGGGACCTGGAGGTGCTGATTGACAGCCGCCTAAAATATGAGCCAGCAGTGTGCCCACGTGGCCATGGCAAATGGCATCCTGGCCTGCATCAAGAATAGTGTGGCCAGCAGGAGCAGGGAAGTCATTGTGCCCCTGTGCTCTGCACTGGTTAGGCCACACCTTGAGTACTGTGTCCAGTTCTGGGCCCCTCAGCTTAAGAAGGACATCGAGACACTTGAACGTGTCCAGAGAAGGGCAACAAGGCTGGTGAGAGGCCTTGAGCACAAGCCCTATGAGGAGAGGCTGAGGGAGCTGGGATTGTTTAGCCTGGAGAAGAGGAGGCTCAGGGGAGACCCCATTGCTCTTTACAACTACCTGAAGGGTGGTTGTAGCCAGGAGGGAGTTGGTCTCTTCTCCCAGGCAACCACCAACAGAACAAGAGGACACAGTCTTAAGCTGTGCCAGGGGAAGTTTAGGCTCAAGGTGAGGAGGAAGTTCTTTGCTGAGAGAGTTGTTTGCCATTGGAATGGGCTGCCCAGGGAGGTAGTGAAGTCACCATCCCTGGATGTTGCCTACTGGATAGTGAAAGAAATCAAATGCAGTTGCAATGCATCTTGCTGGGGTGAACCACAACACTCAAAAGTTAGCAAATAAGCAACCCATACAGCTATTTAGCATCATCCAACTTTTTTGGCTTACCATATCCTGTGCTAGAGACACCAAAAAAGTAGAGACATTCTGTTTTGAAAAATTGCATATTTATTTCTTCATTGTGGTAGGTGAGGAAGAATTTGGCCAAACTATTAACATCAAATATTTCAGTGCAAAACTCAAATCAAATACACAAAGTTTTGTGCCATTTAGCATTTCCACGTTTTATGTTCACAACAGAACTCTAGTGACCTCTCTTTCACGGATTGTTGTGAAGTAACAGTTTTGGCTGCAGGCAAGAAAACAGTTAATGAACTATTTTTACAGAGGACTTTTCTGAAAGCTTTGCTCTTCAGAGGCCTTGGTGTTGACGCAGCTTGTTTTTCAAAGTGACTGCTCTTCCAGTGCTCCTTATTATTTAAGGCTTCACACCTGTAGGTTTCTGGCTTTAGTCTGATCTGCCTGAAGTGGTTTGGGTTTTTTTCAGCTGCACAAGTGTTTTAGGACAGGTGTTGTACTGGAAAGTTGCTCACTGGGGAAGCCTAACTGTTCATCCACTCCAGTGGCAGTAGTACATCGGCAGATCCATATTGCCATATGCTGCTGGTTAGCTGTATCTTTTAACTACTTCCTTCATAAATAGCATATTGATGGCAATGACTAGTGTTCAGACTTTGCCAATCAATACTAACATTGAATAAGAGTTAAGTGACACAAATAACTGCATCTCTCTATTTGTGTGTAAGAATGACACCTTCCTGTGCTCTAATCAATAGTGACTCCTTGTAGAGCACTGAAATAAAGCTGCTTTCTCTATTTGACATAGTTTTCCCGGGTGGCTTGGAGCTGTCTCTTTCATTGTGTCTCACCATAGCAGATTAACTGGAATGTTACATATGAATTGCCTGTCAAGATGATTCTGTCAGGCATTTCTTGGTAGTGTTTATCACTGTCATCAGTACTGAGTCAAGATGTTCATCATTTGTTTTGTCTCTTATTCTATAGCCATAAAATAACAGTTCACCAGGTACAAGCTTTGTTGCCAGCTATTTGAAACAGTAGTTTGTAGACACAAATCTTCTGATAGCAAAAATAATCTGCATTTCCATAATCTGGAATTATTTGTGCTAGTTTGATATGATAATTCCTGTATATGTAGTACAAAACATTGCTTTTCCTTTCATCATTGAGGCACTATTTGAGTAATCATTTTGTCAGAATCTTATTTTGGTTGAAAGTCTTGGTGATTTGAGGAGAAAAATAGGGCAGTATTGTCATGATCGTTACTATCCTTAAATGAAAATTAATTTCTTAATATGTTTCTGAAATAGGGAAATGCAAAGTGATCCTAGAAAACATCTTATTGATAACCACTTTGAATATCATTTTGGGGACTTAGTTAACAGAATTTAAGTTTTAACAATGGCAAGTTCAAATACCTTTTTCCCCTTCTTAATGTGTGGGTTTGCCTAAACTCAGCCATAGCAATTCACACATCAGTTGGTTTAAGCCAACGCTTGACTTAAAGCAGATCTGGTTTATTA
The DNA here is from genome assembly GCF_014839835.1 of Dryobates pubescens. NCBI lineage: Eukaryota > Metazoa > Chordata > Aves > Piciformes > Picidae > Dryobates > Dryobates pubescens. Next base: position 16,846,972 of record NC_071622.1, on the reverse strand, counting down.
CCAGGCTCAGCCAAAGGGGTCAGCAGGTATAAAATGGAACAGCATTTTTGTGGAGCACCCATGTGGTTCTTCATTCACACCTCATTTTCTTGCTTTTATATCTGCACTGATTCCCGTTGCATGAGTTAGAATTCCAGGTTTCCATCTTGAAAAATTACAATCTTGGAGGATTGCCTCCAATACCTTCCAAAATCCAGTCTGTTCTGCAGCATTTGCTTTTACAGCAGATCTGGATCTGAAGCCAACAGGGGGAAGATAAGTCTAAGAAAGCCTAACTTTTCAGAAACCTGTGTGCAGTGCCTGAAAATTTCCTGGTGGATATGAGTGAGAGCTGAGCCCTCACAACAGCCAGGACTACTTATGAGCTCATTCAAAGAATTAATCTTCACTATCTCATTTTCATACAGAAATAAAGAGACATATTGGGAATTCTTCAATTCCTCTATTTCAGGGTAAGATGAGAGGAAAGCCTAAAAGTGGGTGAATTGCTCAGATAAAGTTGAAACTGCTACATTGCAACTCAGGATGCTAAGTCTTCTAATGGTAAACTTAAATTGAAATTCAGCAGTTAAAATCTGTTTTCACTCTGAAATGTTCTGATGTTGTTGTTATTATTTTTCAGGTTAACAAACAGAAACATTATTCACAAAATGCCTGAGTGGACTCTAATTGCTATTGTTTTGTTATCCGTGTAAGTACCCTTAATTGTCAAATATTCTTATAAGCAACTGTCTTAACTAGCCTATCAAGATTCAATTTTCACATAAAAAGAGGGAAAGATTTCTTTAACTGGGGAATCACCAGAAATATTTTTCATGCAAACAAACTGAAGTCTTTTGACCAAACAGAACTGTCCCACTTGCACAACATGTTAACAATAGGCAAACTTAATATATGTTAAAAAAAATCAAACTTTTTAAAGGGAGCTGGCAGGGTGAAGTAGGAGAATACTTCAGTCTCTTCCTTTTGCTGCTTACAAACATTCCTCCCCACTCTGAGAGTAGGACAAAATTACATGTATTGTTTGGATTTGGTGTAACTGTTACACTTTATAGTTCCTACTTAACTTCTAAATTTGGAATGATTTTACTTTCATGATTAAAGTGAAAGGCTGGAGCACTTCTCCTGTGAGGACAGACTGAGAGAGTTGGGACTATTCAGTCTGGAGAAGAGAAGGCTCCAAGAAGACCTTATTGTGGCCTTCCAGTATCTTAAGGGGGCCTACAAGAAAGCTGGTAAGGGACTTTTTAGGGTGTCAGGTAATGATAGCACTAGGGGGAATGGAATAAAAATAGGAATGGGTAGATACAGATTGGATGTTTGGAAGAAGCTCTTCACCATGAGGGTGGTGAGACACCGGAACAGGTTACCCAGGGAAGTGGTGGAAGCCTCATCCCTGGGGGTTTTTAAGGCCAGGCTGGATGTGGCTCTGAGCAACCTGATCTAGTGTGAGGTGTCTCTGCCCATGGCAGGGGGGGTTGAAACTAGATGGTCCATGAAGGATGCTATATACTTCTAAATGTGTTCATTTGACTGTTCTAGCAAACTTCTTTGAGAGGGGAAAGCTTTCTTTAACACCTCTCAAATTTCTGAAAGCAACCAGAATCTTATTTTTATGAGGGTTATCTTTATTGCTTAAATGTTATGATGTGGCAGTGCCTGCAGTTCTCCTTCACTTTGTCTTACTGTAGAATAAAATTCTTTCCAAGGGTTTTGCTAATGGGAAGTTAGATTTTGTTACAGTGTCTTTCAGTAAACTTCTCTCCATAGGTATGATCTGTAAAAACTGTAGTCATACATTTCAGGTAATTTCCTTGCTTTGTTTTCCAAATCAATGTATGCTTCTGAGGTTAAAGATCTAAACTTTGCAGCGTGTAAAGCAGACAGTTCTCTCACACATTTGTGTTAAACGTTAAACACTAGTTCACTTTTTAATAGATCACTGGTGGTTTCACAGTGTCAGGCCCTGCCTTTAGGTAGAGTTAAACCATCAAGCAATCTTTGTATGTCTTTCAGCTTGAATTGCAAGATTGTAAAAATCTTATTGCAGAGACTATTACTGCACTGCTGCTGGTGGTTGGGTTTTTTTTTGCTCTTCCTGGGTCACTGAAGCCTTTAGGACAGAGAAGTACTTACAGACGTTCACAGGTCAAGAAGTGTTGTGGGCCAACCTCGTAACATCCCAGTACTGCACTTACTTTCCTTGATATTACTTCAGGCTGACACATTGTTCTGGCTTTACTGTCCCAAGGAAGACTGTACCAGCAGGCATTAGAGTAGGCTTCAGCGAGTCTTACATCTGTGTCATCCAGCCAGATACCGCTCAAATGATTCATTAAATCAGAACACAGAAAGTAACTTTACTTGAATGCCTTGACATAAATTTTTTATCAACGGTAAGAACAAATCTTTTGTCATTTTTACTATATATTCTTATGGTTGAATTGGTAATTTGTGAAACAGATCTTATGAATTTTTCAAGTAGTTTCTGTACATTTTAAGGAAATGGTGACTCTCTTGATCAGAAGTTAAAATGTTGCTGGTCTCTCCACGTATGATGAGGTCTAATTGCTTACATATCTAATGATTGCTTTACAATTGCATTAAAATGTTATAAAGTGGCAGGCTGTCTCAACAACAATCAGTTGAGGCAGAGAACCGAGTCTCTTTTTACCTGCTTTCTAAAAGACCGCTGCTAAACCAATTAATTATATTTGATCCTAAGATAGAGTATGTATTATCTCTAATGCTTTCCTAGTGAATTCATAAACAAATCTCCTCCTGACTTCAGCTTCATGTAAGGTTCTTGCAAGCTCGTGATCTTTAGATTTTGAGCAACTTCTCGCAGCCACCTCTTACAGGATATAGAAGAATGTAGATAGGGTAGAATGAGTGTTTAAGATTGCTCCAAGAAGGTGATGAGTGTTGCATCATTTCTGGAAAGATTAAACTACAATATTTAATTCATTGGAATTGAAATCAAACTTGAATATTCAACGCAAGCCAGAAGTGTGCAGGGAAAGGACTGAGCACCTGGGCAAGTCCTTGCAAACGGGTTCTCAGCTTGTGGCCCTTTCTAATCTCCTGCAGTTTGCCAAGGAGTCTGTTACATCTTACTAAAGAACTACACTCCATTAAGTCTTGTCTGGCTTTGCCATAGCTATGCTGAGAGATAATGCACATTGCAATGCATGTAATGTCATCTAGTGTGCAGAGTTGTATGGGGCCCAAGTCAGAGTGTCTCTTTACTAGCTTCTGTCACTGAAAGACAGTATGTATTCAAAGGTCTTAACCTGGTCCCAGACACAGGATGGTCATTTTGCTTCTAACACCAAGCAGCAAAATAGCATAAGCAAGACCTGGAAGATGATATTACTTCTTTCCAGGTGGATGAAAGATCACGTTGCAGGTACCTAGGGGTGGAGGACATAGAAAAACAGACATTACAGGAGGCAGAATGAGCATGGGATTTCAGGGGACACTTCAGAATAAATTTGTAAGACCTCAAATGGGTTTTTGCTTTGTGTGGAAGGGGACAAGATTGTTTCAAGTAGCAACTGTTGGACTTTGTTTGCACCCCATTTTGTGCATTGATATTGTGGCCTACCACTTCCTCCTCATATGTGGCTAGCATATGCCGAGGACTCAGTGTACTTACATTCACAGTGCGCTTTCAGAGTGATACACTACTGGGCAGAATAACTGTTATCATTACTGCTGTATTGAATTCAAGTGTCATCACCACTTAATACTTTGTGTTGTGTTATGATAATGCTAGCCTCACTTCATTGGTGTATGCATAATTACTCTTTGTAGGGAACAGCATTTTGGATAGTCATAACATCTAATATTGGTGCTTAAATTAGAGCCTGGCTCCCTTTATAGCCTCCTGGTCTCTGAGAAGCTATTGAAAGTATTTAAGTGCCCTTGAGTCTGACTGTTAAAGAAACCTGGGCTTCCAATTCATTACTCTGAAATAAAGTGTGTGAAATTAGACAGTGTGACTATCTTTCTTGAAGAGTAAAATGTTGGGAGATCATGGCAGTGTAGCAATTCCTGTTCCTAGTGAACAGCTGGATTTATTCAATCAAATTGTCTTATAAAATATGAACAGTCAGTCTCAGCCTTTATTGAAAATGTAGCCTGAGGCACTCCTATCTTTATGACTGGCACATTCAGCAATGCTGTATTGACCATCTTGGAGTACATTTTGACAGCCATAGAATTATGTCCAAGTAATTGCATTCATGCCTATCGTGGAGTGGGGAATGCTTTAAAATTATCTGTAGAACAAACATCCTACTTATGTCATTTGTAGTAATTTTGGCAGTGGTAGATTCCTGTGTCTTCCTGTTGCAACATTTAGTGTGTTAAGCAGATTTTTTTTTGGTTGTAGCGATAGCTGCTTTATAATGCACTGCAAACTAGAATACAGAAGTTGCATCTTTTCCCCCCAGAGAACACTGCAAGACATCAAATGAAGCAGATAAATAGATACAAATACAGTAGTTCAAGAAGGAATGGAGAAAGCAATGGGAAGATTGGTTGCTGTGAAAGCATGGGCACTTGCTGGTTTTAGTGTATACCCCTGGTACAGTCTAATGGAAAGCTTTCAAGATATTTTTCAGGAAATGTCTGCTTTCATCTTACTTATCTGAGCTGGCTGGTTCCAGTGAACTGTGGTCAGCTTCATCTAAAAAAACGATGCAAGAGGTTTCCCCTGCTAAAAGCTTTGAAGCATTTCAAAATGTTCTGGGATTAGTTTATAAGCATTTGGCTGCAGTAGTTAAACAAACTCAAAACGACGATGATCACCAAACAAAAGCCATCATTATACGTGTGCAGCCACTTTAGATAAATGTGTCATGTGCAGATGTACTCTAGAGGTTTACTCTCTTGGAGGTAACAGTTCAGGAACTGGAGAATCTTGGGTTCAAGTATGCATTTTTACGTCTTTGCACATGAGCACACCCATTGCTCACTGCTGACCGCTCTACATTATTTTAAGAGGAATTTTAGATGTTTATGATATCACTACTGTGTTCTTGTCTGAAAATGTCGCTGTTTGAAATGTACAAATACGTGGTGGATATGAATCAGACTTGCAGAGTGACTCTTTCCTACAGAAACTACATAAATGTTAGCTGGATGACCTTTTATCTAGAAGTCTGAAGATAGAAGAATGATTCCAGGTTTCAGCTGAGAAAAATCATTTATCATTAAGCTGAAAATATAATAATTTCCCATTTGGAAACAGTTTGCACAACCAAAAATCCAGAAAAGCTTTCTGTTTATAAAAGTGTTTGAACATAGTCATAGCATTGTCTGTATTCTCCATCTCTGTGCAGAGTTGAGCTGGATGAAATAAAGAAAAGCCAACTTTATTTTAATTTTTTTAATGTGTTAAGACACTTTTTACCCTTTTGCTCTCAATTTTAGGTTGTCATTTGGTGAGTGTGAACTCAAATAGGGTTTCTGTTAAGCAGTTCTTGCTTTATCAGCAGTTTCTAAGCAAACTCAAATCTGCTTACTCGGCATATGTGGAGGAGATCAGTATTACTTTACTTCCTCCTAGCATGCTCAGTATTACTTGGGAAACACATATAGAACAGTATTTTAAGGGATTTGCAGTGTTGTTGATTAGGACATTAATCAGTGGCAACTTTAATTAAATAGCTTCATAATTCACAAGGGAGAAAACGGAATAAAAAACCTTAGCAGTTTCAAAGGTGTTTCTCCTTACACAGAAAAAAACCCAAACCAAACCAAACCCCCAATGTGCCGCTGTAGTGCCTTTATGCAGCAAAGTGCTGCTGTTGATTTCATTGCAGCACACACACAGCTGCAGTCTTTTTTCCTTTCTGGTATTTCTGAATGGGAGATTGGGATGTATATCTTTCATGCTTGTCCAGCACAAACTCTGAGGTGAGTCCAGGCTAGTTAATTCCCTTTTACAGTTCTGGCCCTTGACCTTATCAGCAGGAGCGGAGCCTTAGCACATGCTGTTTCCTGGATTTCTGTTGCATGGAGTTGGGGGAGGTGCCTCAGAAAACTGTCATCTCTGCACCTGACACTTTTGCTGCCCAGTGCAAGGGAAAAGCATGGTTGTGGCTTTCTGCCAAGTGTCCTAGAAATCCCTCCAAAAGAGTGAAATCTACATGTTTCCAGCAGTTGTAATTGTGGGCATTCAGACTGAGGTTGTGCCCAGCTGTGCAGGAGCTGTTGTGCAAAGTGCACCACTGGTTACAAATTGTCCTTCATGGTGGTGGTGTTCTGACTAATCTTTTTGTTAGAATTTAATAATACTTTTGTGTTGACCATAATTTTTGGATTTTCTGCTTTAGTCATCCTTGGGAACTTTATGTGCCAAATGTACTTGTGAATTAGGATTATGGCAGTGGGGAAAGTACTTTCCTCTGACACTTTATTTTTGCTATGTGCGAGCAAACGAGATTTTGTTGCAGCTTCGGTTTCAACCCTCTGAAAGATAGCATGCCAAATTTCAGCAGACTCTTTTATCATGTTGACTCTTTGGGGAGCTAACTCAGTCAGTAGAGTTCATGTCCTGTTGAACTCTATGCCACAACTGTGTGCTGATCAAGCAGATAGAAATATTGCCCAGCCTTATTATACAGAGAACTGTTTTACATTTATTTCTTGAAAAGCTATGTAATGAGAAGATTTGTTATGTAATGTCACATTCTCCCTCCTTCTGGCAATGCTGCATACAGCTTTGCTTACTGGAAATCGTTGTTACAGCACAGAATAAGTTGTACAGTTATGCAGTAATATAGACAGTGCTGAACTAATGCTGCAAGTAAAACATGAGTAATGCACAGTTAACAGCTGCTCTAAACTTAGTTTTAAACTAAATTAATTTAAACTTCATTCACTGAGCAAACTGCACAGTTAATTTTGCCAGTGAATCCTGAAGCTGTAGCCCTATGAATATATGAAAACAGAAAATGCATCTTCTTTGGGGAAGGAAGGAAATTCATGGCCCTGACAAGAGAATTGTGCGTAGAGTGTGTGTCTAGGTGATGGGCTACCATAAAGTTCTCGGGGTGCTCTTGGGATGTGAAGTGTATAATTAAAATGACCACTTAGACAGCAACCATCAGTTAATCAGCATGTTGTGAAAATAAACATAAAATAACTATATATTCATCGAGTATTGTGTGGTATAATACTAAGAAACTAGACTTCATGTCCATAGCAGTACATGTTCTTCTCCCATGCCTTCCCAAAAGTAAAAGTGTGCTTTAACTGGCTGGCAGCAAGCATAGCTAACCCACATATGGGAGATTTGTCCTGTAACTGCAAAGCTTAGGTACCAAATCAACATCTGTGCAAAAACTTTACAGGTGCTTGAGTGTTTAGAGGCTTAGGCTCTCTGTATGTTTTGGTTTGGTTTGATGTATACCACGCTTATCTCCTGTGTTCCACAGAAGTGTGTATGTCACTCGATCTCTTCATCCTCTCTGTCCATCTGAACAGTTCCAGAGGACACTGAATAGATCTAACTCATTAATCATAAAATTCAGTATTGCTGAGACAAGCTATTCAGCTTAAGAAAAGGTTAAAGAATAGTTGAGATTCATGTGGCTCTTCACATATGAATCAAAGCTCATCATATATTGTTTTCTTTGATATGTGTTTAGGTGAGTGCACTTTCACAAATCAGTGTTAATAGTGTTAGAGAGATGGTAAAATTGGGGTTAAGAGAAGAAGAGTGAATTACTGGAAATCATCTAGTCAGTAATAGATCTAGAGATAATTAATAGGAAAAGTGTTTTGAGATGGTTGGTTTGGGATGGGGTTTTTTGGGGTTTGGTTTTTGTTAGTTTGGGATTTTTTTGTTTGGTTGCTTTTTGGTTTGTTGCTTGATTGATTAGTTTCTTAAACCTACTGTAGTTTATCTGGAAAAGGGGTCATAAGAATCCTCAGCTTCTGGGAATTTTTAAGAATCTCATTTTGAGAGGTCAAAAACTGCACTGGCATTTGCTTTCAGAACTAGGAAAGGCAAGTAGGAAAATACTGAGGTTCTTATGTTTAACTTCTGAAGAAAAAAAAATTTGGACACAGTGGAAGCAAGTCTAAAGCAAGCATGTCTCTTTACTCAGCTGCCTTATCCCAGGTGTTTGATCAGCATATGGGACTGAAAGGCTGATAATCAAGTTACAGTGTTAGAAAGGTGTGAAACTAAACTATGGTCAGTTTTATGATCATTGTTTCCATAGTTAGTGAGTACAGGTGAGTGCATTTTATAAAGTCAAGTATTGACAAATTGTTTACCTAACCATATTGCATTGTAGCTGTTTTAACTGCAGACAGTATACTGTCTTTACTCTTCAATGACTTTTTTTTTTGTTAGTATCACTGAATCGATAGGAACAGGTTACCAGCACATGGCAGCAAAGAAGTCCAGCAATTGCAAAAATGGATGTATATGAAACAATGCTTAATTCCTAAAATGCATCTGGTTTGTATATAAAGGCATCTTTTAGATACTAACTTATCCCACTATATGTCCACAATAATTTATGTATCAGTGTGTATTTTACAGAGTCACTAATCTCAGAAACTTGAGCCTTAGCATTTCTTAATCTTAGATACCTATGCTTAATTTCATGTAGCTAAGTAACCCCAAGACTTAAGCAGTATAAATTCCCAGTATGTGAGAGAAGTCACAGGGAAACTTTGCAGAACTTAGACTAAGGAATAAACAACTGGAAAAGGTGAAAGCATCAGTTTTAAAATAAATGTTTAATTTAATAAGTTTGAAATTTTCACTAAATTGAGAAAGAGGGGAAAATGGGAACACATGGTAGGACTGAGAAGTACCTTTGATCTGTCAGCTGGTTAGCAGGAAACAGTCTTCAAATAAATGGCGCTCTTTAAACAAGGCCTGTCCTTGAAATGTGTACCTAAGAAACTTAGATTTGTTGAAGAGAAACTGCCGATAGTGATTTCTTCTGAATTTATATTGTGGAGGGTTTTTTAGCCTCGGCTTTATGCAGGTAAGTAAGCTAAATTGCAACCTTCTGCAGCAAGCCCCTGAATGTAAGTGCTTTCAATGGCACACAGTGTTCTAGAGGTTCTCCTGCTTCATGTCTGTGAACTAATGTTGGAGTAATATCTTGGAATGTGGTATGTGGAGGTGGATACCATACTCCATCCATCCATCCTCTAGTCATATCTGTTAATACAAAATGATGAAAACACAATCTCTGACCCAGCTAAACTTTGCTTAGCAGGAACACTATAGAAGTGATAACTGTGTGAGAAGAAACCGTGTTGATGTTTGCATTGCGAAGGTTAAAATAATTGTAGAAAGCAACAGACTTGTAAACTTTCCTCTGCTAAATGGAAATTGTTGCTGTCACGTTTTCATGCTACTGGTTGCTCATGGAAACTGAAATTAGAAAATAGTGGAAAATGCCATTTTCTAGTTACTTTTTGAGAACTGTATTATCTAATTAATTACACTGTGGTAAAATAGTGTTTACAAATACAAAATACAGAATTAACCAGGTTGGAAAAGACCTTTGAGATCATTGAGTCCAACCTATCACCCAACACCATCTAATCAACTAAACCATGGCACTAAGTGCCTCATCCAGGCTCTTTTTAAACACTTCCAGTGATGGTGACTGCACCACCTCCCTGGGCAGCATGTTCCAATGGCCACGCTCTCTTTCTGGGAAGAATTTCTTCCTGACATCCAGCCTAAACCTCTCCTGGCACAGCTTGAGACTGTATCCTCTTGCCTGGGAGAGGAGACCAACCCCTACCTGGCAACAACAACCAGAGTAGGCAGAGCAAGGCAACCACCAGCTAGGAGCAGGCAGAACAAGGCAAACAGTCTCCTCCCACCCCAGGTTTTTGTTACGTGAAGAGAGAGCTTCAGATATTTATCTCAATTTTGAGGCATTTTTTCAGCTATTTCTGTATACAGTGCACATCAATATTGTCTTCAAGTGTGCAGTGTACAGAACTGACATAAATAGCACTAAATGGCTAAACTACACCCTTTGATCAAATGTCTCACCGTAATTTTTAGGTTTGTTTTTTTTGTTTGTTTCTTTCAGACTTATTTTGGGTGTTCCTTTGCCTGTGATATTAGCATCACTAATGATGTGAATTTTATTTTGTTTTGTTTGTTATGTAAGAAAGTGCTTTACTTGTCCTTCCTTGAAAGTCACAGGTCATCTATCTTACAGGATTTAGTATTTTGAGAACACTCTGAATTTACTTGAGTTCTTTCCTTTTCTGTATCTTATTATAAAAGCTTTTAATTGCAGGATCTTTGAAGTTATGCAGCTGGCTGTTACAAGTAACAGCTGGCAGTTGATTGAGCGATCCTTAGCTTGCAGGGGCAAGGAAAAAAGTGGCATAAACAATACATCCTGCTATTCATACAAATAGTTTGTCAGTTAGGTTAAAAAAAAATATAGAAAGATCCAGAACATTTGCATTTTATTCAATCTATTTTTAATAAACGGACTTGATAAGGTAACTGTGAGCCAGTTGCCTCCCCACATCACCCCTGCATAGTGCAGTTAAAACATTGGAGTGCCTTTCAAAGTGTTCCTGTAGACAGTTTAACAGAAAGGGGGGGGAGCTTATATGGTATGTTAGAGCAGAACCAGCCAAGTATTTTGCAGATCTCTACTTGGTCTCCAAAGCCGTGTGAGGAGAGCATGTTATAACATGAGGGAACCCTGCAGTGCAGCTGGGCCCTGAGGGCCTGACCAAAGTCCCTGACACTCACCTAGAAAACAGTGATGTTTGGGCTGGTACAGCTTTAGGTGCACCTTAGATATTTTATTTGTTCTTTTTTCTGAATTGCCAGTTGACTATTTGGATACACATAACTGATTGAGAGGTTAAAAAAAAAAGGAGGAGGAATAAGAAGGAATTCCCTTGTTTCTTTTTCAGTTGTTAGTAAGCACTTTTATTAAACTGCTAGATACTCTGTTGTAAACTGTTAACAGCTGTGAGTTGTATGCAGCCATCTGTACAAGAAGTGACATTTCAGCCCCATTAAAAAGGAAGGGAAGTAGACTTTTGTCTGGACGCCGGCTGTATAGGCCACACCTTGAGTCCTATGTCCAGTTCTGGGCCCCTCAGTTTAAGAAGGACATCGAGACACTTGAACATGTCCAGAGAGGCAACAAGGCTGGTGAGAGGCCTTGAGCACAAGCCCTATGAGGAGAGGCTGAAGGAGCTGGGATTGTTTAGCCTGGAGAAGAGGAGGCTCAGGGGAGACCTCATTGCCCTCTACAACTACCTGAAAGGTGGTTGTAGCCAGGAAGGGGTTGGTCTCTTCTCCCAGGCAACCAGCACCAGAACAAGGGGACACAGTCTCAAGCTGCGCCAGGGGAAATTTAGGCTCAAGGTGAGGAGAAAGTTCTTCACCGAGAGAGTTATCTGTCATTGGAATGGGCTGCCTGGGGAGGTGGTAGAGTCACCATCTCTGGAGGTGTTCAAGAGGAGATTGGACGTGGCACTTGGTGCCATGGTCTAGTCATGAGGGCTGTGGAGACAGGTTGGACTCGATGATCCTCCAGGTCTCTTCCAACCTTAGTGATACTGTATGTTTGTGCAAGGGAAGTTTTAAAGAAGAAAAATACCTATTTTGTGTAAGTACACACATAGACATGTATCAAAAGAACCTTTTTCTTGAACAGACTTGCAGAAGCTGCATAGGAAAAAAACTAAGCTAATGGAAACAGTCAACTAAGTGAACTTTTGAATGACCCTTAAGTTCTGCCACATACTTGAATCATGCAGGAATTCCAGTCATTGATTTCGAATCAGTGTTTGTAGCATTGATTTAAACGTAGTGGACAAAAATTTTAAGCTATGAATAATTTAGTTTCTGTTGCCATCAGAGGATTAAAGTGTCTGTGCTGGATTCTGTGGAAAAGTCAGTACACAATAATGAAAGGAAGTTAAATAAATAAAACATAAATTGCGCTTTAGCTGCAAAATTCTTGTCTTTAAGATGAGAATAGGATCTTCAGGCTATATTTAAAACTAGACCAGAAGCAGCTTTTTTCCTCATTAAGAAAATCGCTTGTTTATTTTTGTCAGTTGTTATCATTCAGCACTGTGGGCTTCAAAGTGTTTCATCTTTCATTAAGAAAATACAATTTAGGAATAAATTTGGGGAGATTAAAGAAAACTGTCCCTGAATACTGGCTTCCCTTTTTGACCAATAGGATATGCTAACAAAGGGCTCCAAATTTCAGAGTTGCAAATGACGCTGATCATAATTACTTTCATTTCTTTGGCACTAGTATTTAATTTAAAGGAAGACTTAGTTCTGGAGATATATTTAAATCTTCTGCATCCTGTTTGTAAGTTAGATGCTTCCAGTTTGAGGTTGTCTGTCAAATATTAATGTGTTCTAATGGAAAATGTTCACTCTAGAGACACTCTTTGGCTTTTAAGGGTGTTTTTTTAAATGTTGAGTTTTCTAAATCATGCTCAAACTAAAGTAGTAAGAAATAAGTGGGATTTTTTTTAACCAAAACTGTGAGCATAACAGCTAAAGCTGAGGGTGCGATGTTTTCTAATGTCTGAGTGTATGTTAAAATGCTATGATTGCATAACCACTTCATCATACCAAAGGTTATCTTTTTTTTAAACTCCCTGGTGTTTCATCTTTAACTTAAAACTACACTGACATTATGCTTCAGATCAGCTTTCTGTCTGATACCAGCTTTTGCTTTATGGATCCATTGTGTTTTAAGGTCTGTGGAAATCTCTGCTGTGATGTAAGACACTTTACTAACAAAATTTGTGTCCCTAGACAAGTGTACTGTATCCAGTGACATACTGGCAAGTGAGAGTCTCTACCCCAAATTAAGCAAGCAGTCAATGTATTATGAAGAACATTCAGAATTACAGCAGTGCTTTGACCTACTCTGCCTGAGTCTGAGCACCTTGCGGTAGGGGTTCATGAAATGAGTAAATGCAGTGAGCATTTCCATTCACCCCGTCAGCTGAAGCACAGTCATTAAGCGATGGATCCACTGGTGACACTCCGGTTACATGTACAGGCAGGCAGTCTGCAGGCTGCAATGCTCATTTGTTTCAATGAGCTGTATTGCTGAACAGTAACACTTGTTGTGTTGACTCAGTCTGACCCTTTGTCTTAAACAAAACAATTACTTTCACTTAATAGTTGTGTTGGAAGCTTCCTTCAAAGGGACGTAATTAAGAAAGGAATCTAAGACAGTATTCTATAAAACTGCTATATTAAAAGACTGGTATTTCTGCTTAATAATTTTTGGTGCATTGCCAAGCCAATCAAATCTGTGACGTAAAAGTAGTGCAAATATATTTGACATATGCTAAAAAAAAAGTCACAAAACCACAACCCCAGTTCGTATGTGCTGACACAATAGAGCACCAGTTACAACAGCATGGTTGGCTTCACTAACTCCTCTAACAGGGCACTGTTTATTTCTAGAGGAGTTTTAACACTAAATAAGATGAACTATTACTGAGAATGACCTGCAGTATCATACTGATAGTAGTTTTTATTAATCTGATCAAGCATTTATTATTAAAACCTGTGGATGAGTTTTGTGCTCTCTCTTCCACTTACAGTGCAAACAGGAGGAAATTCACTGTAGGCAGCTGCTAAGCAGTCACAGTATCACAGAATCACCAAGGTTGGAAGAGACCTCAAAGATCATCGAGTCCAATCTGTCACCACAGACCTCATGACTAGACCATGGCACCAAGTGCCACGTCCTTGAGCTGTTGACGAAGTTAAAATACCTTGTATTATGTAACAATTTTAGCAACTCATGTCTAGGTGATGGCCTCCTCTTTGGTACCATCCTGTAAGCAGCTTTTAGCCCAAGAAGTGGTGCAGGATGCTCAGCTTGGCCATCTACCTGTCGTGCAGAAGGGCTTGTTCTGGACTTCTCAGTGGAGCACCTTTTCACCAGTCTTTCACAGGGTCTGGTTGAAAAACAGTCCCTTCCCTGCCACTTGCAGCTGACATTGCCATATACAGCTTATTTTGATCCATACAATACCATTCCAATCCTTTATAACTTGTAGAACCAATCAGAGATTACTTTCTCCATGATTTCAACTCAAAATGGTAGGTACAGAGCTGGGAAGAATATATTAATACTTGTAAATCTCAAAAGCAGTTGATATTGAGGTAATACTGTCCCAGATGTTTATCAAAAAAACTGTGGAAGGTGGAAAAGCTGGAGATCTTGTGAGTTCCTGGGCTTGTAGATTAATTTTTCTAAGTACCAATTAATTGTTTGTAAAGATGGGCTTAGATTCATGACTTGGGTTTCTTCCAAATCTGAAATTAACTCATAATAGCCTTGCAAGTGTGAGTTTTGAATGGAAATTTGACAGACTTCCAGATTAATTTCCATCATCTGTAACCCAAACAATATCTCCTCTTTGGGATTAAAGACTTAGACTTCAATAAGCTGCTCTACTTCCAGGGCCATTTGGTCACACACACAAAAAGCACTAGATTGCGAACCATTCCTTGCCAAATCACACACTTTGGTGCAGCGTTTCCATTAAACTGTTCTTCATTTGTTTCTGAATATAGGCAACACTGGTGTATTGGCAAGAAGATTTTTGGTATGAAGTGGTTTTCTAGTCAGATAAGGTTCCTTTTAATGCTTTCTTGTAGTAGTTGACAGGTAATGATCACTGGCACTCCACCAAGTGTCTCCTGTACAGTTATGTTTCTTGATGGGTTTTCGCATTGTTTCTCCTACATCAGTCCTTGAACAATGTGACATGACTTATGTCACATATCATAGCAATGGAGCAAATGTGCTTCAGCCTAGTGCTAATGGCACGTTGTTGGAGTGGCTGATTGATCTCTCAGAACCTCTAATAGCTATGTTAAATCACCCGAACTGATGTCAGGCTCTTGTAAGCACTTCTACCCTTCGTTAAGTGTACATAGTGCATGTTACCAGACCTGCAGCTAAAATGCTTGTGGGATGAGAGGACAAGATTGCTCACAGCTGTAGTCCAATTAGTGACTGTCCAAAGACAGCATAAAATGCATTGGATTTCCTTGCAGGTGGGCACCCTTAGCAAGAGTCTATTGATGACACCTCCATCAGAAGCTTGTTGGCACCGTCCCTGTAGCACATGTACACTGGTTTGTGTCTGTGTTTTTGTAGGGGAAGGAATTAAAAAACCAAATGGTGCTGCAAGCTCTTGCTTTATTTCGTAGAATCATAGAATGGTTTCCATGTTCTGAAAGGGTTACAAAAGTTTCTTGAACGCTCATTAGTGCAACTCTCATTCTGATAGAAGAATAGTTACCAGTCATCCTGGTTATGATGATCTTTAAAAATTAAGCCTGAAGTGCCTAAAATCAAAGGTAGAAAGAAACTGAATTAAAAAGAGAAAAAACTTATGTTGTCATTATTATGATAAGAGTGTTGTTCAGAGTGTTTAAATGCCTGTAACTGTCAAAAATGTTTACATCCTATGTTCCGAAGCATTCTATGGAAAGACAGGTGGTGCTTATCTGTGTTGTCATTCTGCTTTATAATTCTCTTCTTGTTCAAGTTCCAAGCATGGTGAACAAAGTAAGGGACTGAAATAATTGTGTTCAGAACCATGGCTTCTGAATGTATTCATCAGTATTGTGTAAGGTGTGCATAGATGTAAGAATAAGTTGCAGGCATTACCATATCAATGAATGAAATGTATTCCATATGATGAGACTGACTTCTACAAACGTTTTAATTTAAGGTTAAACTCCTAAACATTTCAAAGTAGTCTTGATTTGAAGCACTGAAACTATCTAAACATACACACTTTCCAGATGTCATTTAATGGCTTCATAATAATAGTTTGGGCTTCGTAAGAATTTCCCTTTTTTTTTTTTTTCTCAAGTAAGTGACATATGTAGAATAGCCAGCAAATACAAATTTTATCAGTGAGATACAGTTTGACATTTTTAACACTCTTAAAATCTTTACCAAGACCTGTTTACCATATGGTGTTAGTGGGTGGGTATGCTGTTTCATGCAGCCTGATACATGCTGTACTGCTTTTCCGTGAGCTGAGTGTGACTGTTTCCTTTCAACGGGCATGCTGAAGGCACTGGAGCACGCGTGTGTAACTTTGCTCAGAAGCACTTCAGTTTGCATGTGTAATGGGTTGGGGCAGACCCCCTCCCCACCACAGGCAGAAATAACGACTCAGACAAACTGATTGCAAACGTAATGGAGAGTTTAGATAGAGAACAGTGAGTGTGCACAAAAGGAAACAGTGACAAGAAAGGAACCAAAGTAAACCCAGAAAAACTCCAAACCCCACCTGAGGGTGCATCCAAAACCCCCAGGGCTCCTTCCTCCCCCTCCCTCTGCTGGGCTAGTCTCAGCTGGCCAGGCCTGAGACTGCCCATCCCCCTGTGGCCTTGGGCCCAGTCAGGCCCATGGCCGGGAGATCTCTCCCCCAGTTACCAAGTCTCGGAGAGGGAAGGAAAGAGGAAGTGCCAGACCCCACCGCAAAATTTATAGTGGTGCAAGGGATTATGGTAGAAATACCTAATTTCCTGAGTCCACCCACTGGGATGGACTTCTGGACACAGGAAACACCCCTGTAGCAGAGGGCACCCAGCCCAAACTACGACAGCATGCTTCTGTAGGTGATTGTTTTTAAATCACTTAATCCTTCAGCTTTGCTTTTTTTTTTTATTTGACTTTATTTGCAAGTTTGTTCCCCCTGAATGTTGCAACATGTGAAAGTGACAGATAAGCAGAATTGATGTTTTTCTTTTCGTTGTTGCAGTAGCCAATTGTTGTTGTTGTGGTCCTGTTTATATTCTGTCTTTTGAAGATGCTGCAGAGTTTCAAGGCAATTCCATGATCTTTGAACTGAAATGCTGTATATAATTAAACTGAATTAATCATGATGGTTTCTTGAGAGGTAGGGGTAGGGGTCATTGCAGTTTTCAGTGGCATCTATATGGTGTCAGTGGCACTATTTAAACACTGCATTCAAGACAAAGTTCCTGTTGCCGCTGTATGGGTTCTTGTTAAGTGATCTTGTCAGTAGTGTTTGGTGTTGAAGTTACTTACCATTCAGCATTAGCTTTCATATCTGATTTTGTTTCTTAAAGATTTGTATATATTTTTTATTTATACATGTGTGTGTGTGCTTAGGAAGTTGATTCAGCTCTTACTACCTTTGAAATATTTTGCAATAGAATTGCAAGAAAGAGAAAGGACTTTGGGATAAAAATAAATATGGGTAAAATTAGAACATAAATGAAAACAAACAACTCCACATTTCACCTCGTCTCCATGCAGATAATATTTATATATAGATGATCTGCATGGTGATAGCTCCTTGCAAACTGAGGAATGCATTTTAGCTGCAGCAGTATGCCCCTTTGGTTTTGGATTCTGTGAAGATTATGCCTTCTGTTGCTGTTCTTGATTTTGGAACTAAAAGCAACATACAGCAATGCATGCCTTGCAGTTTCCATGATTTCAGATGATGCATAACATTTTCTTTGGGATGTGCACTAATGTCCCATTTATTTCCATTGCCTGTTCTCTCTTCTCGTAGTTGGCAATTGCTTTCAGCTTCTGGTCATTGTAATTTCAGTTCAGTGTCTAAGAAGGCTAATTTAAGCTGTGAAAAGTAGGAAATCCGATTACTTTGATAACTCTTTCACATTGCTCCTCAGTTTGAGAATTTAATTAATGTCTCATGTGCCCATGTCCATCAAATAAAATCAATAATACTCTAGAAAGCCTCCAAGAGAGGCTTCTATATGTTTGGAGAAATCTAGCTAGGCTTGAAGCAAAATGCATTTGCCATGTTGACATATTACATGCTTTATGGTATACAGGAGAAACAATCATTCAAGTGAGTGGCCTTCTTGAGTGTCTTTATTATAAAGTTTGAGTTGCCAATTAAGTACCAAATCCTTTCAAGGAGGACTGAGAATAATTTGTAGTTAAAACATTCTTCTTGGTTACTTTTAAGATAGAATTTTATAGCTCTTTTATATTTTACTTGTACAAAGAACTATACAACTTTGGCAGTATCAATGTTTTACAGTAGCACTCTTTTTAGCAGAGAAGAAAAGAATGACTGATGTCAATTGCATAGTATTTTGCACTTTATTTTGAACATTTTCTGTGTTCTATAACTTTAATATATAATTGATTAGAGCCATACAAACTACTAGCCCTTTTTTTTCTAATTTGATTTTGGTTGGTTGGTTGGTTGTTGATTTGTTGGTTTTGTCTCACTGCATACCAAAATTCCTGTTTTGGTAGAGATCATACTGTATATAAAACACATAATCCTATGTACTGTAATGAGTCAGCATTATAAACTGCCTTTCATCCATACAGTTATTTTAACTTATGAGCTTTGCTTTCTTTACATCTGACTCTGACAAGTCGCTTTTCTGTACCAAATTTGTGGGTTCTTTTTTCCTAGGTTGTCACAAATTACTCCACTTTTCAAGAATAATCAGAGGAGCCCAATGTACACACAGTTCCTGAACACCTTGCTGGAAGAACTGCATTTCAAAAATGAAGACCTGGAAAGTTTAGCAGGAATCTTTAGAAAGGACTGCCCACTTGAGTGGTCAGTCAATTTTCAGCTGTATTGCATGACATAAAGCTAATCTAGCAAGCTTTAATTTTCAACGTTTTGTAACTGTGCACAGAAACTACAGGCTGTATCAGCCAGGGTATAAAATGCCTAAAGTACATTTTAGAGTAAAGCAATATATACAGTATAGAAATGAATGGCATCATTTTGTCACTTAAAGTAAGTGCCAGCTGGTTACTTAGCACTTTCATCTTTTGAAAATATGTAGTTGGTTTATATGTCACTGGTTTAGGAGGAATTTCTCATCGAGTTCTACTACAATTTATTTTTTACATTTTATGCATGGCTATGGTGGTTAAGACTCAAAAGGGTTTTTTTATTGTTAACATGAAATCATAACATACAGTCTTTATGATATTAAATTGAGCTAAAATCCATGTGGGTTTTGCATAATACTGAGATTACATTTTGTATTCTAGGTAGGCTGAACGATTTATTTAGTTATTTATGCTGATCATATTCAACTGATGTGATGAATATAGCATTTTAGTGTTTCAGGAAATCGGGTATTAACTCTACTGACCTTGCTTCTCTTTTCCCACAGAGTAAGATCATCATCTTTGCGTCTCCTAGCATCTGAAATAGCAGCTCAGTGAACAAAACACCTTCACTTGATGGAGCATTTTTAACAGAAAAATTAAATTTAATACTAATAGTACTTCTTGCACTTCTGCTTTTTCACTTCCTTAGTATGAATAAGGATTTTGAGGTCTTGTGGAGAAGCTGACCATAACAGCAGTTGTTCAAAACATGCACAAAGATTGGATCATCTGAAGACTTGTCTATTTAAAGACAGTAGAAACGACTTTGGATTAGTTTTGGGTTTTTTTTTTCTTGCTTTGGAAATTTGCCTACAAGATATGGGAAGAGGAAGAAGACATTACTTAGCCTGGGGTCTTAAGAACACAGTTGCTGACGTTTTTCCAGTTGACACGACGCATGGAGCAGTAATCATGAAGTGCTACATGCTACACAAAGTAGCATGTTTATCTGCTACTTCTGAGACATAGAGTGGTCTTTGAACTTGTGTAAAAGTTACTTTGAAACAGCCTCTAATGGTTACTGATTTGGACTTCAAAATATATTTTAATGACTAAAAATTGCTTGGCTTGTGTTTAGACTTGGGTGCGTTTAGACCTGCTTCTGTTACTAACTCATTATAAAAGGCAATTCACTAGTCACTCTTAGTGATTCTCTAATATAGTTTATTGCCTAGTTCTCAGTTCACAGGACACACTTGAAGAAAGTTGTAACCAACAGTGCCTAGTCTGCAGCAAATGGTGGCACCAGTTAAGGGTGAAGCAAGACTTAGCAGGGGTGCTACACAGCAACTCCATTTCACAATCAGAATTTATTCCTTTGTCTTGTTTCTGTAACTGGACACCAAAAGGGAATCTGCACTTTGTTCATTTATTGTTGTGCAGTTGTTCATGATAATCAGGATAAATGTGTCGATTGCTCCTGGCACACAGAAGCAGCTTTTTCCTGGAAGCTTCATTGTATGGTGGAGTTTGCTTAGGTGATGCTCGACTTCGCCTAGCCTTCTTGTGATGGGATGTTCAGTATAATTTCTAAAAGCAATAATTTAGAATGAGGAAAGCCTTTAAATGCAGAGTTAAAGCTATGCTTTTTTCCAAGTATGCAATAGGGAAAAATACCCATTGTGATCAAAGCATGTCTGATATCAGATTCATAAGGGTGTATTATGTAATCTGGATAGAAGATTCATTAGTTTTGGTCCACAAGGGAAAAATTCTATTGATATATACACAAAGAAGGGACAAGGTCCCATCAAAAGACAAGCTTCTAAGACTGGGTAATAAGTGTGATACTCTGAGCAAAACCTAACACCTTGAACTTGTATCTAGCAGCTGTTTCTGATTTTGGTAGTTAGATGCATTTCTATTTTTAGCTAGTACTTCACTGTAGATTCTGAGTAAGCTTTATTCTGTTCCATGTATATTTACCTTGGGACAAAGACTCAAACTACCCCATGACAATGTTGCTATACTGAGTACACCTAGAAGGCATTACTAGTGTACACCATACTGGGAATGTGACTGTATTTCATCAGGTTTGATATGTCTTGTTTGGAAAGTTTTTATCTTTGCTGTCAGTTTAGGTGTGTGAATATGGGGGTGGGGGGGTGTTGTTTTAGGCTTCAGCTTTTACTGTACAGCACTTACTGTGTAGGAAATGTCTGGTCCTTAGGCCTGTGACCTATTCATTCTTACTACCTCCTCATTAAGGTAGCTGCTTTTATTTTCTGCCTGAGCAGTACAAGAAAGTAAGGTTCCAGGATTTTTGCATCTCCTCCTTGGCTACTTTGCAGTAAGCTCAGTCATTCTTTTACTTGCCCTAAGAGAACAAAATAACCACTCTCCTCCTGTGACCACCTTCACCAGTCCATTAAAAAAAGAGTTTTGTAGGATGCTGGAAGTACCCTGAAGGGACCATCTAAAGCACCCAAGCCTGTCTGGCAGTGGACCGGTAGCAAAGCAAGTATGATACGATGTGTTTCATTTAACAGCAGGGGGGAAAACAAACTCCTGCAGTGATGTTTTTAATGATGTATATAATGGATAGAGTAAAGAATAACAAAATACTTGAAAGCTTAAACCAAAGCCTGCTTTCTGCTGTTGCAGCTGCTCAGCATCAGAGGAGGCATGTGTGATGTATACCTGCAACTATAGATGTAATGAAGGGTTCTAGGAAGGGAGTTGGCAGGTCTCACTAACAGGGCTTTAAGCTAGATTTGAAGGGGGAAGGGACTGAGACCAGTCTGCCCAGACAGGAGTCTGAGAGTGGTAAGCTGGAGTCAGGGGCGAAACCAGCAGCCCAGCTGAAGTGCATGTACACTAGTGTATGCAGTATGGGTAACAAACAAGAGAAGCTGGAAGCCTTGTTACAGCAGGAAAGCTATGATGTAGTTGCCATCACAGAAACATGGTGGGAAGACTCACCTGACTGGAGCACTGTAATTAATGGCTACAGGCTCTTCAGGAGAGATCGGCGAGGGAGAAGGGGTGGAGGGATGGCCCTGTACATCAGGGAGGCTCCAGACACCATGGAACTAGAGATGAAGGATGATCAGGTTGAGTGCCTGTGGGTGAGAATTAGAGGGAAGGCCAACAAGGCTGACATCCTGGTTGGTGTCTGTTATAGACCACCCAACCAGGATGAAGAGGTTGATGAATTATTTTATAGGCAGATAGAGGCTGTCTCAAGATCACCAAACCTTGTTCTTATGGGCAACTTTAACCTGCCAGATATCTGCTGGGAACTGAACACAGCTGAGAGGAAGCAGTCTAGAAGGTTCTTAGAGTGTATGGAAGATAGCTTCTTATCGCAGCTGCTGTGTGAGCCTACCAGGGGTAATGCTTTGCTTGACCTTCTTTTTACCAATAGAGAAGGGCTGGTGGGAGATGTGGTGGCTGGAGGCTATCTGGAGTCCAGTGACCATGAGATAATTGAGTTTTCAATATGCAGTCAAGCTAAGAGGGGCAGCAACAAACCCTCCACTCTGGACCTCTGGAGGGCAGACTTCAGGTTACTTAGGGAACTAACTAAGAAGGTATCTTAGGGAACAGCTCTTAAAAACAAAGGGGTCCAGGAGGGCTGGACCTACTTCAAGAAAGAAATCTTGAAGGCTCAGGAACAGGCTGTGCCAATGTGCTGGAAGGGCCAACAGGGCAGATGGCCAGCCTGGATGGGCAATGAGCTTCTGAGTGAATTACAGGGAAAAAAAGAGGGTGTATCATCTTTGGAAGGAAGGAGAGGTTACCCATGGAATGCTTAAGGATGTTGCTAGGTCATGTAGGAAAAAAATTAGGGAGGCAAAAGCCCATTTAGAGCTTAGACTGGCCACTGCTGTGAAGGACAACAAAAAATCCTTTTACAAATATATTAGTGGCAAGAGGAGGGGCAAGGACAACCTCCACTCCTTGGTGGACACTGAGGGGAATATTGTAACTAAAGATGAGGAAAAGGCAGAGGTATTTAACACCACCTTTGCTTCAATTTTTAATAATAAGATAGGTTGTCTTCCAGACAACTGGCCTCCTGAGCTGGCAGATGGAGTCAGGGAGCAGTATAGTTCCCCTGTAATCCAGGAGGAAGTAGTTAGAGACCTGCTTAGCCACTTGGATCCACACAAGTCCATGGGGCCGGATGGGATCCATCCTAGGGAGCTGAGAGAGCTGGCAGATGAGCTGCCAAGCTGCTCTCCATCATTTTCCTCCAGTCCTGGCTCACTGGAGAGGTCTCAGATGACTGGAAGCTGCCAATGTGATGCCCATCCACAAGAAGGGCCAGAAGGAGGAACCAGGGAATTCCAGGCCTGTCAGCCTGACCTCTGTGCCAAGCAAAATTATGGAACAGGTCATCTTGAGTGCAATCACACAGCACTTAGAGGATGGCCAAGGGATCAGGTCCAGCCAGCATGGGTTTAGGAAGGGCAGGTCCTGCCTGACCAATCTGATCTCCTATGATCAGGTGACTGCCTGGTGGATGTGGGGAGGCCTGTGGATGTAGTCTGCCTGGCCTTCAGCAAGGCCTTTTGACACTGTTCCCCACAGCAAACTCCTGGCCAAGCTATCAGCCCATGGCTTGGACAGCAGCACTCTGTGCTGGATTAGGAACTGGCTGGAGGGCCGAGCCCAGAGAGCGGTGGTGAATGGTGCCACATCCAGCTGGCGGCCAGTCACCAGTGGTGTGCCCCAGGGATCAGTGTGGGGCCCCATCCTGTTCAATATCTTCATTGATGACCTGGACAAGGAGATTGAGTCCATCATTAGTAAATTTGCAGATGACACCAAGCTGGGGACAGGTGTTGATCTGTTAGAGGGTAGGAGAGCTCTGCAGAGGGACCTTGACAGGCTGGGCAGATGGGCAGAGTCTAACAGCATGAGATTTAACACATCCAAGTGCTGGGTTCTGCACATTGGCCACAACAACCCCATACAGTGCTGCAGGCTGGGGTCAGAGTGGCTGGAGAACAGCCAGGCAGAAAGGGACCTGGGGGTACTGGTTGATAGTAGGCTGAATATCAGCCAGCAGTGTGCCCAGCTGGCCAAGAAGGCCAATGGCATCCTGGCCTGTGTCAGGAACAGTGTGGCCAGCAGGAGCAGGGAAGTCATTGTGCCCCTGTACTCAGCACTGGTTAGGCCACACCTTGAGTAACGTGTCCAGTTCTGGGCCCCTCAGTTTAGGCAAGAGGTTGAGTTGCTGGCATGTGTCCAGAGAAGGGCAACAAAGCTGGTGAGGGGTTTGGAGCACAAGCCCTGTGAGGAGAGGCTGAGGGAGCTGGGGTTGCTTAGCCTGGAGAAGAGGAGGCTCAGAGGAGACCTTGCTGTCTACAACTACCTGAAGCCAGGTTGGTCTCTTCTCCCAGGCAACCAGCAGCAGAACAATAGGACAGAGTCTCAAGCTGCACCAGGGGAGGTTTAGGCTGGATGTTAGGAAGAAGTTCTTCACAGAAAGAATGATTTGCCATTGGAATGGGCTGCCCAGGGAGGTAGCGGAGCCACCATCACTGGAGGTGTTTAAGAAGAGACTAGATGAGGCACTTGTTGCCATGGTTTAGTTGATTAGGTGATGTTGGGTGATAGGTTGGACTTGATGATCTCAAAGGTCTTTTCCAACCTGGTTAATTCTATTCTATCTCAGGATGAGAACAGTGTTAATAAAACTACATGTACAGAGAAAGTCAAGGAAGATGGAGGAAAGCTTTTGTGTCTATTTTCACACCAAAGTTCAGTTCACAGGCCTTCAGATAGTGTCAGTTCAAGTACTGCACTCTGTACTACTGAATTTCCTAGTGCAGAGCCCCTCACTACTTCTGTTTGATTCTTTGTGCGCATTGACCAGGCCTGCTGATGTCTGGGGGGTTTTGGAGGGAAGAAAGGAATTCAAAGTGGTTTGCTTGATGGTCAGTATTTCAGAAAAGTAGGCAAGCCATAATGTAACAGTTACCAGGTATTCAAAGAGATTGCCCTGCATCTTTGTAAAGTTTGCAAATCACGTTATGCTTATGCATGGCAGTGCAAAGTTCTACATTAAAACAAGCAGGAGTGTGATTTTGTTTGTTGTTTTGTTTCATTGAAGACTGTCAAAATGAAACAATGCCTTAGTAAATCTAGGAGAGCATAACAGAGATGGCTGTGCTGCAGTTTGAAGCCAGTACAGGAAAAGTTACATCCACCTTGTCTTTAATGAGTGATGCAGGGAGCAACTAAAAGCATGGTACATAGATGATGCATCTGGGGCCTCACAGGGTGTGTCCTCACAACACACACAAGATCCATCTGTATTTTCATTCTTTGGTATCATCAAGCAGTTTGGAAGTGAGGCATCTACTGTGTTATAGGGGGGAAGTAACAGTCCTGTGATTCCTGGAGTTAAACTTGTATGTCCTGCCCTTTTCTCCCTAGTTTGAGAGGAGGTAGATGCTACAAAATGCAAGAGGGGATGAGAAGCTTAAACATTAATCTCAGCTGACCTTTAGCTGCTGGAGAGAAAAGGACTAACACATCAGAGAGAAGAAAGAGGAAGAGAGAAGGGGAAAGCGGTACTCACACCTTCTAAATTTAGGCATGAGAACTTTGACCATAGTAGACTGACTCTCCCTGGAGTAATTTGGTGATAAAGTGTGGCATAAAACTGAGCAGGGACCTGCCTCTGCAAAGTGGGAAGCTTCTAAGCAATCTGATCCCAATGGTCCACTAATTTGATGGCTACTCCTTCACACAGAATTCTTTTCCTAACCTGTAATGATTAAAATCAAAATAAGTAAATATTTTTTAGCAATAATGCCAGTGTGTTGAAAGTACATCCACGTGGTCACACTCTAGTTCTACAATTTGCCCCTACTGTTTATTTGAAATACTCCTTATGAACACCCAGTGCTGGGGGTGGGCTTTAGCTTGATCTCCCCTGCGCAGCAGGCAATGCTGAACCGTCATTTCCAACGAGCATTAAATATTGAAAGCACAGAATCAGCCTCTCTGTGGCAAGTTTTAAGTTTCCATGAGCACCAGATGGTAACAAGGCAGGGCTGGGCACCTATAAAGATCTCTGTGTCTCAGTCCTGTATCTCTACCACCTGACAGCAAGTCCTCTGATTAGATTCAGAGGAAGTGGGTGTGCCTTCCATTAGCAAAGACAGAAAGCAACATTGCTGGAGACTTTTAACTCTTGTGAGCTTTCTTCTTGTGACTCTACACCTTGGAGCCCCTTCTTTGCACAGACTGCAGACAGTGCTTTTGGAGACAAACTACCTGAGAGACACTGCAGAACGTGAACTGTGGCATTTGTGGTGCTAAACAGGAATTGGTGAGGTGGAGGGGCAGGAAAGATCTGGTAACCTGTGTCTTAAAGCAGCTCTCATTTGAGCAATCTGGTTTCAAAAAGCAAGTGAAAGCACACGTTGCCTCAGTAGCTGATCTGGACATGCATGATAAATGTTAAGCACTCCCCCTTGGTTGCTTGCAGATGTAGAATAAGGAGCAAGGCAACCTAGAGTTCTGAAAAGAAATGACAGGAGTTGTCAAAAAGTAATAATTACCAAGAAGAAAGGTGAGAAGCAAGCACAGACCCTGGGCAATATTGCATGATACCTTTTGGGCATTCTCCTCAAAGTAGTCTCCTCAGTACAGCATCACTTTGGGGACAGCATTAACAGTAGTGGCAGGGCTGGAAAAGCCAGAAGCAAAGGCCACCAACTTCCTGAACACTGTTTCTGAGATCTGTGAGCAAGGTTTGCCTTCCCTCTGATTCTGTCACTACAGCTATATGCACACTTAAGTCCTAGACAGAGGAAGGCTTATCAGTCAGCATAATGGAGCAAAGGTGGCCCCTGTAACATTTCAGATGTCCACCTATGTGTTGGTGTTGCTGTGCTATCCTGCAGTTACCCCTAGACAACAGCTCCCTCATGAGTCCCTTCTCCAAAATCAGACTAGAGCCAACATATTGGTGGTATAAGGCAGCCATATCTTGCCCCTCTGAGAACCCCCCCTGTTAGAAGTCAGCCCCTAGAATGCTTTGATAGCCTTATACTTCAAAGGCAGAGTCATTAGTAGAATTGCACACTGTGATTACCTGCAGGAGCTGCATGCAAAGATCAGAGAACAAAGCCAGTAGGATTACTGACTCTCCTGCATCACCACAAACTATCATATCAATGCCATTTTCTGGCATTTTTTTAACATCTTAAATTTCAAGTGATGACTGAACTGAAGATACAAAGGGACAGAAACAGCTTCCTAGGGTCTTACGATTTGGTTAGAATTTGTTGTCACTACAGAGAGTTTGAAGGACTTTGGATACAGCTTTCATAAGCTGCAAACAGGATTTACATCATAAATCTTGTCTTTTTGTTTTACTCTGATGGGAGTGTCTACAAATCAGGTTAATATAATCAAGTATTATATAGTAAAGTAACAACAAAAAAAAAATCATAATTGATAGCATTATCTAAGAAACCAGAACAACCCTGCTTACAGCTGCCAGCCACACTCTGACTCATCTAAGGTATTTTATAGCAACCATATGTTAGGCATGTCTATCTCACCTATTATGGAAAAAAAATGATAACACTTTCTAATCAGGATTTGCCACTGAGCAGGACTTTCCATAAACACCTCAGTATTACAAGTTCCATCCACAATCAGGAAAAAGGTTTTTGCAGATAACTTCTGATTTGTTAATTTAGCAGCTAGAACAAATGGCTACGAACCTGCGGCTAATGCTGGTTCAGCAAGGCTGGCTGTAGTTCAGAGTATGGGTATGTTACTCTGGCAGTTGCCATGTTAAAACAGCACTTTGGAATTCTGTGTTGGAAAGTAACTTCAGAATGCCTGCACTTGTGAAAAAAAAAAACACCAAAACTCAAGTGATTTAAATTGAAGACACGGGCACAAAGCAGCAACAACTATTACAAATACTTCACTGCGTTGGCACAAGCAAAGCTGAGTTGGTATAGTGTATCCACCTGCACAGTCAGGAGAGAGAGGTGAATTCATATCAGCACAGGAGAGAAAGATTACAAGTTAAGTTTA
Organism: Dryobates pubescens; assembly: GCF_014839835.1. Classification (NCBI taxonomy): domain Eukaryota; kingdom Metazoa; phylum Chordata; class Aves; order Piciformes; family Picidae; genus Dryobates; species Dryobates pubescens. The sequence continues at coordinate 16,819,250 of NC_071622.1, read as the reverse complement.
CAAATATTGAGGTCTTTTGATAACAATGCAGTTGGTTAAACTGTAATAATAATTGCATCTTAACAAAGGCAGACACTGTTGTAAACCCTATTGGCTGTTGATATTTGAGCAAGCTTTACATCCACTTCACTTTTATGCAGAAACCTGCCTAAGCCCCTCTGCAGTCTGACTTTAGTCCTTCTTGCATGAAAACTGGGTAGATGTCCCTCAGCCTGAACTATTCCTAGCCTTTGGCTGCAGTGCCCAAGTAGTCTAAAGGAGTAATATGGGGACTGAAGCTGCAGTCCTGGCACTCCCTCTGTTCTCAAAAGGGCTGGAGTTTTACTGCTTAAAGCTCTGATGACAAAGCTCCTGCTGATGCAAGCGAGAGCAAGCTGTTGTCTTGGTAATTATATATCTTAAGAATGATAGTCTCAATTTTTTTGAAGAGAAGCCCTTAAAACCTTATTTTAATACTTTCTTTTTTCTGCAATGCAGTCTCTCACTAAATTAAAAAAAAATAATAATAAATGAAAGTAGATATTTTGATGCTTAAGACCTTTAGCTTATTACACATTTTCAGATCTAGAAATGTAGTTAGTGTTTCTTCCTTATTAAGATAATTTCTCCAGAGGTCATTTGAAAACTTGGAAAATAAGTGATTTTACAGATTCTGCATTAGTCCTCAACAGCTCTGGGTCAAATGCATGTCATCTCTGCTAACTATTCATTTCTAAGATCCTCCCAAGCTCTGCTCTTTTGTACACCGAACATCTGATGCTTCTTGTTTTTCTTCTATAACCACAGATGTGCCCTCTTCAAAAAGCTCACAATCTCAAAATACTAAACTGACGAGCTGAGTGTCAAACCACACACCCCAAGCAGCAAGCAGTGCTGAAGAAAAACAGAATCACACTTGAAGAAAAACAGAAGAAATCACACAAATTGTTTCCAAAGAATGAATCTGGAACACTTTCAGCTTGATGCAGGCTTTGTTACTTAAGAATGCAAGTATCATGTGATGCTTGTAGCTTTTGTGCTTGCTTACTGTACAAGTAGAGGCTGCTCTCCGAAAGAAGACATTCATTTGAACAATGCTTTATATTTTCTTGTGAAGTTTTATCTCTCTTTGAGCTAAACTAGAGCCTTGCTATGGGACCAAGATGGGTCTCCTTGTCTGACAAAAAGCAGCACAGGTGTTGAGTTACACAGTAGGGTGAGCAAGGTCTCTTCAGTGGGAACGTGTGGTTTGCGTGCACTGCTGAGCCTCGCTGCATCAGAACCCCCATGTGTTGCTTGCTGAGAGCAAATCAAAGAGCTGGACAAGAGCTTGAGCAAGGCTCCCATCATGAGCAAGAAGGCCCACAGCTACCAGATTGCTGTAGTAGACCCCTACATTACAGAAGGCTATTTGAGCACATAGGAGTGAAATATCTGTCCAAGTCTTCATGGACAGGCTATAGCAGGACCAGGACACACAGCAGTTTCAGCTGTAGTGCCTGTCTGAAAGTGAGCCCTCCTCCTGCTGCAGGGGCTATGTGGGACAACATTTTGTCCACAGTGCTCCAGTGCTAAGTTGCCAAAAAAATTATTGTTTGGCTTGGCAATAATTGTATGAGTTACCTAAAATGCTTCATTATACCATCCTGCAGAGAATTACAGGTAGAAGAATTGGAAGAGTTCATTTTCAAGCTGAAAAGATCTATAAAACCAGCTACCTTGTTTCTTGATTAGACAGTTGAGCACACTGCATGATTTGCAGTATGCTGTCACCTTATCTCTACAGTTCAAATTTGTCATAGTATTAAAACAAAAGTTATAATTTAAAAGCCTAGCTACCAACATGTTTTTAGCTGTCTTGAAAGCTCTCTTTCAATAGGCAACTGTAAGATAACGCTGTCGTGCAGGTTTCAGTGAAAGAACCATCCATCTGGTGATTCAAAGGTAAAACCTCCAGTTCTGGTGCATCTCTGATGATCTTCTGTAAAGATCTGTATAAGAGTAATGCTGGATTTGAGGTTACATCATTTATATTTTAAGGGTTTGAGTCAAAAGCTGGATTGCCTTTTTTTTCCCTAGTTCATCTTTATCTGATAAAATTGAATACAAGAGAGATGATGCCTGAAGCAAAGCTGATAAAGTCACCAGTACTGAGAAGCATGTGTGTTGTGAGGGGAAAGCACAACAGCAAGATACATATCTTCACATCCTTATTTCCTTTACAAACGGAGGAAGGAAGTTCCCTGCAGGTTAGCCCAAGAGTATCTGCTCTTACAGCCTGAGAGCTTGCAAAGTTCAGTTTCCAAGATCCACAGGCTTTTAAAGACACTGAATTCAGTATTTCACAGATAACACTCCACAAAGATTTTTCTATACCTAGTGCTACTGAAAACCTTTAACTAAAAATTCACAACTGGGTATCACAGCTACCAGAGTTACAGACACCCCACCCTGTTTCATATACCTACTTTGTTTCTGTCTCTTCCTTACTCTTCCAAATGTTTCCCATTCTTCCTATCCCAGAGCCTGACCATTCCTTTTCATTTTACCTCTTCACCAACTCCAACAGCCAGCACTCATCCTCATGCTTTCTCCCTGTCATGCCTTCTCCCACTGTAAAGATCCCACTACTCAGTTTCCAGGCAGGAGACCCCTGGGCTTTCCATTCCTCACATTGGCTCGCTGCACTCTGCAGGGGGAGAGGAAGGGATGGCATTGCCCGGTGAGGGCTGCTTCATGCCTTCCACTCTCCCATTCACACAGTAGGCTACTGCAGGGAGCCTGCTGCAGGGCTCATTTTTTCATCACAAGATAGTAGGCACAGGCCTTCACACATGTCATTGGTTTGGTCTTTACACAGGCAGCCCCTCCAAAGCTGTGAGGACACTGCCCCAAGGCTGCACAACTATTGCTGAACAAACATACCAACGATTCTTACAACAGCATCTATAGAATATTATGACACTTGTCTCTAAAACAGATAGGAATCACCCAGCAGCAACAGCAGTACTCCTGTGCAGAGATGATTTAGAATTTTTATGCAACTTCTTTAATCAAAAGAGGCCAACTTGGTTGAAAATGAAACCTATGCAGGAAAATGTTGGTTTTGATTAATTTCTCAACTTGAAAAAGTGTCCAAATTGTCAGTGTGTTTAAACATTTCTAGACACACAGGAAAAATATATAGTTTAAAGTCATTTCATATTGTAAGGTGGGTTAAATTTTATTATCCAGTTATTTTAACACACTTGGCAAAAATACATATTTTCACTTGTCCTCCAGAATTGTTTGTTGTAGGTTAGACCATGAGAACACTCAGATGTACTTTTCCTTAGCAGAACTGCAGTGTTTGTGTTTTAAACTAGTGGGATGAAGAGTGGTAACAGCTCTGTTCAGAATTTCTTGCTATATAGGAATCCTTAGATAATAGTCCCTGTATCACTACAGGCTGTTGCCCATCAAAAGCCATTATCTTTTGCAATGCAACCTCAGGGATTTTATTGCTGGAAGAAGAGACACATTCCTACATAAGGAATTGTTGTAAGAAATTGCCTAGGTCCAGAACCTTGACCAAGATTACGAATTCATCACTGAAGATGGATCAAACTGATCAGTGAGTACACCAGATATTTTTTATTTCTGGTTGCCAACTTTTGATTGAGCTAATGGTCTTCTTATGGCACATGTACATGTATTGAGGTGAGGTCTTTACCATTTGAGGACTTTTTAAAGAGCATTATCAATTAGTTGTTCGGTCATCAATTTCAAAGCACTTTCCAAAGACAGCTAATTCCTTTTCACAGAAAAAGAAAATGAAAGGGTAGTGGAGTGACTCAAGCAGGCACATTGACCACATCAGATACAGAGCCAGAAGCAGACTCTGAGCTCATGGGCTGGGGAGTAACACGGTTTTCACCAAAACTCATAGCAGGCATCCCATGATTTTGCCAGCAAACATGCATTTGAAATTCAGAATGTATTTGCTTTCCTCTTGGTGATACATGCTGTAATAGCTCCCTTACTCTTTTGTCTAACCCTACCCAGAGCCAAAAGAAAAATAAAAGTTCATTGAATATATTTTTCATCAGCTCCTTTGCCTTGATATTGACGATACTGTAAATTTAACTTCACACCAAACAAACTCTACAGCTGAAAGGAGTCAGATTTTTACAAGAATTCATGACCAGATTTGGGTCCTATCTATAGATATACTCACTGCAATCTTTAGGCTCGATTTTGAACATGGTTATGTACGTCAAGGCCAGGCACTTTAAAATAGAGACCAAAAGCAGGCCATTTGCTCCAGTCTCAACCGTGAATGCTGAGGCCTTTGAGGAATCTGGGCCATTTATTCTGTCTTCTTGGCTATTTATAACCTTCCTGCCTATTGAAGAAGACAAGATGAGGCTGCAGATGTAAGGGGGAGCCAGTGATTGGGAGAGAACTACATGGGAGGTGTTTGGAAAACACAGGACAGGAGCACTGTGAAGGCAAAGAATTTGCTCATTGCAGTCACCTAGCAATAAACTCACTGGATTAGGCACAGGTTTTAAGATGTCCTTTGGGAAGAAGATAATGTGTCCAGAGAACCACCTGAGAGAACAGAAAACAAGCTCCTATGGTAGAATGAGAACATATCTCTGAAAGAACAATGAATACTAGGGTATGAAGTCAGCCTGGAGAACTAAATGCTCAGCACAAAAGTGTAATTATGTTTTTAGCATCTATGTGTCAATGGTATGTACTACTAATCTACTAATCTCTGTACAGATGTTTCTTTAAGTACAGTTGTAATTATAAATAGGAGAGACACCACAAAATCTACACAAGCATCATACCCCTGTGAAACCACTGCAGAGCCAAGCAATGTTGCAAATGGTGTTGTGTGGGAGTTAACTATTTCCACATTAACATTATTCAATCACAGTGGACCATTTTCACATAGCTTGCTGAGCTTCAGAAAGTTTGCACAAAGGTTGAGGTTTGACATTTTGAGGCAGAACAGCTTAGTCCTCTATCCTCTAGTGAGAACTGCAATAAATTGTACTAGAAAAGAAACAAGAACACTTAGTTCATCCTTTCCCAAGATGCAAGCACTGAAAACATGCCTTTTGTTTTTTTGACACAAATGCCTATTTCAAGGTCTTCCTTACCAGGATTTCCAGTAAACAGCCACAGGCAAGAAAGCACTTAATCTGACCATTACATTAGCCTTCCTGAAACCACATGTAGGTATGAGTGCAGGCACAAGAAAATATCCTCAAACTCCCAAAGGACTAGCAGAATGATATTTCTATCAATGTGTAAGTTTGTGACGGTGTCCTAGTGTGCTAAGATTTTTTTTAACTGGTTTGACCTCTGTGTTAGTTTATGCAAAGCATATCTCTAAGAATGAAACAGACTGAGATAAGGCATAAAGTCTCGTTCACGACAACGTGATTCATGACAGCACTCAGGAATCACTTCTCTCCTTAGAGAGAGACATTAGTTCAGAGATGCTTACTTCTAGAAAGCAATATTCTCTCCAAGACATTTAGTTCTACAGATCCCTAGTTATTTTAGCTGGTCTATTGCTGCTGCACATGTGATATTTCTGTAGTAGACCACCTTCAGTGTTATTACCATCATGGAAACACCATATCTGTAGGTGTTTGCACCACTTCTTCATCAGAACTTTCCAATTCTAACAGGACTGGTGCAATAGTTCACTCCTAACACCTAAAATAGACATCCTTCAACCAGACAATTTTCCCACTGAAAAACATGCATCCTGCATTATAGTATGCCTAAAAGTATGTCTTTGTCTTCTGAGGTTTTTTCCACATTTCACTGCAAGTATTCTGGCCCTCGCTTAATGCTTGCAGATGGGTGCCACATATTTGGCTGTTAGGGATATTCTGTTTGCAGAGCTGGAGGCAGAGTGTGTGACAACAGTCACTCTGTGACAGACCAGGAGTCCAACCTGATGGTAACAAGCCATGAAATAAGTCCCTCCAAACTGAGTCAAACCAAGTTCCACATCACACCAGCTGCTGTGAAGCTTCCATGGCTTGGCCTTGCTCATTAGCAGTGGTTAGTTAAGCAGTCATGTTAGCACTGTTGAGCGCTGCACACATGAAGGAAGTGGTACACTATGTTTCCTGCCTTCCCCATTTATAATCCCATCCACCTTTGTAGCTAACAAGACAAAGATCATGCAGAAGCCCACATTCTTTGTTACCCTGTCTTGAGTCCTCCCAGAACAAGTCAGCCCGGAGCATACCCTCCAAATAAAGAGCAGCCTGTGGTCCTGCAGCCATAGCTCATATAGCAATGGGTGTGCACAAGCAGTGATGAAAATGCTGGCATTTCTACAACACCTGCCTTTGCAAGTTCATTTATCAAGTGTTGGCTGAGTTGGGATTGGGAGCAAACCCCAAAACTCATTAGTAGAAAAGCTGTTATGTGGCAATGAGGCTCCTTTTACACTGACTGTAGCTTCCAAGCTTCAGCCGCCTCAGCTGCACACACATCCTGTCCCTGCTCCTCTCCAGTTCCAGGGTCCTTGTCCAAGATTTAAGAGACTCCTCATTTTATTCTGCCCTTGCTTCCCTGTGCTCCAGAAGTCCTCCACCTATATTAGGTGGTTTGTCCCACTGTTCTCAACTTGCCACTTGGTGTCCTAAGGCCATGGGAGGGACACCCTGGAGGTAGCCTGACTCCTTTCACCTCTACTTTTTGAATGCAAGGCACCATCTTAAGGAAACTTAGCTGCAGAGATCTTGAAATTTTCCACCAAGCTCATATAAGTCGTTGACTTCACAACTTGCATTAGGTCTTACAAGTTGGGCAGAGGTAGAACTTTGATACTAAATCCAAGATCTTTGGGACAGCCTTGATCCCAATATCCTGGAGCAACCAAACTGTTACCCATCACCAACACAGCAGGAGTCAAAAGACCTCTGATCTGTGTGCCAGAGTCAGTAGCCAAAGTTAGCTGCACAGTGATTGCCTGGTATATAGCTGAGAGTCATTGCTTTGTTCTAGGAAGGGACTGCAGCAAACTCAGTGGTGCCATCCAGACACTACTCACAGACATGTAGGTACAAACATAATGTGGAGGTAATTGGTAAGGCAGTTAAGGAAAAGCCATGCTTCCTAGTACCTTCAAGTGTGGATCGCACTGCGCTGTCACACACCCTGAGATGAAGGAACAAAGTGTCCAGCACATAACAGCAGCTTCAGAGGAAGGAAGTCTTCCAGGTGCTTTTCCCCATTTGGGATGAAGCAGTCCTGCAGAGACCCTCCAAATGAAAGTGTGAATAGAAGGGCAGACATCCCCCACCACCACACTATGAGAGAGAACTGCAACTTCCTAAAGAGAAGGGCCTGGAGCCAGAGTGACATTTCCACAAGAGTGAGATGAACCCCAGTGACTGCTTGTGACCCAAGCAAGTAGCAGAATAAAAGTTCAAGCATTGACACAGTGTTCAACCTACTTTGTTAGTCTGACAGTTATAGGCAAATGAGAGCAGGGACCATAATACCAACTGTTAGGCAACTTTGAAACATATGGGTTTTCCTTTAGTCATAACATAGAGAAATAACTTCTCTTGGCACGTAATAACTGCTGTGTCACAAAGACCAAAAAAAAAACCAAACAAACAAAAAATGCCCAAAAACCCAAACAAACAAAAAACCAAAAAAATATCTCTGAACAATCTGCTTTTTAAATGCAATAAAGAGATCCAAAAAAGTCCTGCAAATAAATCTCTGCACCAAAAAAAAGGAGAGGAATCATCAAACCCTACCGTGTGCATTCTGCTAATTGGACCATCCCACATCCCAAACCACAGAGCCTTTAGGCAGGGTGTAATCCAACTGCAAAGTCTCCTGTCACACAGTAACCTCCTCTCTCTGCTGAGTCTGGTCTCTGACCAGGAATAGGTTCATCCTTCACCCTGGTTTTTGAGAACTAACTGTTTTGTAATAACATTATATATGCTGCTTCCAGCTTAATGTAATGAATTTCAGGCTGACCACAATACGGTGTGCAGCTACTGAGCACGAGTTCTTTCTTCAGGTAAGGTTTAAGAGTAGCCCTTGGTGTTAGGTTAGTTTTCAGCCTCGAGAAAGAGCAGAGTGAAAAATAGATGCTGCCATAAGCACAAACCTAAAATGTGCTGAGCCACACAGGATGGCAGTGGAAGTGCTGAAGATAAGAGTAATGCCTACTGACCTGTCAATTCCAACAGTCAGCAGTGACCAGGAAACAACTGCTCTCCCCCTGCAGATCCATTGTTGCTGAGTTTAGCCTGCAGAAGCACCCTGCCAGCACCAGTGAAACTCTTGCTTCCCTCAGATGCAGTCCACAATATTATCTGGGTTACAGGGCCACAAACAGGTCAGTTCAGAGCACATATCACTCAGATTTACTCTAAATATAACAGACTGTGTAGCGGTCATGCCTACAGTCAGGTCCTTGCTCTGATTTCAGTTAGAGTAAGACAAATCTGTTACATGTGAATCAGCTCCTAAATGCTCCTGGATGATGAGAGTTTGCCTATACATAGAAATATGTAAATATTTATATTAAAAAAAAAAAAAACAACAACCACTAAACACTTCACCTTTGTTTACCAATGGGAGTCTCAATTCCCCAAAAGGAAAGTCAGATTTTAATACCAGGACTGATTCAGCTCTGAATTAAGCCAGCTTCCACAGCTCAGCTGCAAGTACAGCATGTCTGTCAGCAGAAAGCAGAGACTGCAGTGGCACCAGGAAATGCAAGTCACACAAAATAAACAGTTTGGTGCAAAACTCTGGAATGGGATCACAACAAGCATGACAGAATGCACTGATTTATTCACCACCTTCGCTCCAGTGGGGAGCCCTCTGCTGCAAACATCTCCACTACATCTGGCTGCCCCAGGGGAATGTTCAGAGGTTGGAGAAGGAACACAAGCAGTGCTAGTCCTCCAGCAGCACCAACAATGAGTCAGGCCCTCTGTCTGCACAAGCACATAGGGTCCAGCCACCTAGGGGGACCATCTGAAACTGTCACTAGCAGCAGCAGTGCGGAACCAGCCATGTCAGAGACACCCTATTACAAAGCTCTGTGTCCCTTTGCTCACATAAGTCCAACACCAATCCCCAACAAGGGCACTTTTCCCTTTAGTCAGAATTTCACGACCGTCTTTGTAATACCTTGGGCAAATATTGACTTGGATCCAACAGACTGAAAATATTTGGTTTGCACCAGATGTGGTGCGTACATATCTTTGAAACATTAGCTAAAGGAGTGATTTGGGAAAATAAAAATTCTAGGTGGATGTGTTTACTTTGCAAGGTTGTTCACATTGTGTTCAGATCCCAGGAGTATGTGTGAAGGTTTTAACCACAGGAAGAAAGCCAGCTGTTAGTGCTGCGATGCACAGTAAAGCTGTGTGCACACACGTGTGTTCCTGCATCTGCAACTCACCCATGTGACAGTCAAAGGGCTGAGGATAGCTGGTGAATATATTAGTAAATCCATACATTCCTGCCCCAAAGAGACTGGAAAAGGTCTGCTAGGTAAACAAGAAATTACCGAGTTCATTGCTTCAGGACACATCCTCCAAAACACTTGGCATCTAATGCTGGGCCTTTTGCAAGAGCTTGAGCACCATTTCCCTGGCTCCCAGCTGACAGCAGCTTTTGGAAATGCTGACATTGTTCCAAGGGAAGGGAAGGGAAGGTAATCACTCCTTCCTCTCCCATTTATTTTGTCCCAGCTTACTAGAACTCTTTCTAATTAAAAACACATATCTAAGCAGGTAAACCTTTATGTCAGAAAGCTGAAAGTAACAAAGATGTAGTTCGAGTGCTTTAATTGCTTCAGTTTTTAGTTCTTCAGTTCCTCCTCGCCCCGAATGTCAAATCCCCGTGTGTGCCTACTCTCTCCTGCTAAAAATCAGTCCGGTGTGGCTTTGGCAGTTGCAGAGCTTTCTTGGGGGAGGGAGGGAGGGAAAGCAGCACAGGAACTAGACAAAAAAGCACTTGAGCACCACTCTGTAACCTGTGTATATTCCTTCTGTCCTATAGTTCAATTCTGGAAGTCACCGAATCACAGAAAATATCCAGTTGGAAGAAACCTCCAAGATCATTCAGTCCAACCTTTGATCCAGCACTGAAGAGTCAACACTAAACCTTGTCTTTAAGTGCCAGGTGCTTAAACACCCCCAGTGATGTTCATTCCATCACTGCCCTGGGCAGACTGTTTCAATGTTTGAGAACCCTTTCAGTGAAGAAATATTTCCTAGCATCCAGCCTGAAACAGTTGGCACAGCTTGAAACCATTTCCTCTAGTCCTGTTTCTTGCCACTAAGGAGAAGGGGCTGGCCCCTCCTTGCTCCAACCTCCCTTCAGGTATTTGTAGAAAGTGATGAGGTCTCTCCTCAGCCTCCTTTTCTCCAGACTGAACAACCCCAGCTTCCTCAAATGCTTCTCATAGGCCATGTGTTCCAGGCCCTTCACCAGCCTCATTGCCTTTCTCTGGACATGCTTCAGCCTCTCAATGTCCTTCCTGTAGGGATGGGCCCAGAACTGAACACAACACTTGAGGCGAGGCCTCACCAGTGCTGAGTACAGGGGGATGATCCCTTCCCTGTTCCTGCTGGCCACAGTGTTTCTAATACAAGCCAGGATATCACTGGCTTTCTTGGCCACCTGGGCACACTGCTGACTCATGTTCAGCACACTGGCAACCAATACCCTCAGGTGTGGCAATGCCAGGGACGAGCAGTGTGAGCAATCTGGCAGTGCAGGCCTAGAGCCTGACATGGTGGTAGGCCATGCTCAGCATAAGTGCAGAGCCAGCTAGCAGTGTAGCAAAACAGTGCTGTGCCTGCAGCATGTAACTAAAACAGGACACTGGTAGCTATAAACATAGAAAGTTATCTTGGGACAACAGGACATGCACCTGCATCAACAACCTTGCATGTAGTTAGTAGTTGGACCAATAATCTGTAATAGTGCAATGTGTGGTCACTCATAGGGAACCAATGAAGCCATGTACCAATGAGGCTCTCCAAGTTTATATAAGTTGTAGAAGTTCCCTTTTATGCACTTTCCTTTCCTTTCCTTTCCCATCTTCTTCTTTGCTTTACTTTACTGTGCTATGCTCGCACTATACTGGAACAATAAAGGAACAATACTCAATCATATTGGTCAGCTGTATTGACTCCAATCTCTGTCATCTTTGCTCAGGTCCCTCTCTGAGATGCAGTTTCCAACCACACATCCCCAAGCCTGTAGCTCACCATGGGGTTGTTGTGACCCAGGTGGAGGACCTGGCACTTGGCCTTGTTAAACTTCATACAATTAGCCTTGGCCCAGAGTTCTAACTTGTCCAGGTCCCACTGCATTTGATGGGCATTCACCTACAGGGTCTTTGAGAAGGAACAGGGGTGTTAAAAGAGCTCTGGTTTTACCAAATCAGCATAGACAAAAAGGAAAAAAAAAAAATCATAGAATTGTGTTCAGCATATTCACCTATTGCTCCTATTGAGACATTTGTCTTTTGGACATCTTAAGGCCAAACTCAATAGGTAGAAGTTTGTACAGAACCAAATTATTCTTTGGGCTACAAATTCATAGCAATGCTCTTTGTTCTCCTCTTTGAAAAATCCTCCTTGAGTCTCTATTACATCACAGGCAGTACTGCAGAAGTACCAGTAACATTTTGATGAGTCTTTTTCCACATGTGAATCTCTTCATCAGATCTACAACACCTGACACCTGTGGCTCTCATACCCTCTGAACAGTCAACAGATATTCCCAGAGCAACAAAAATGAACAAGCCACACAGTGATGTGTGAATACACATACACCTACCTCTAATAGACTGCCTCCCAACCCCACCAGAAATTCAGGAGTGTTGGAGCTTTCCTGGTCATGAAGGACCACCACAGAAGCCAACCCATCCCACCAGATAGCTTGCCTACAGGCTTGCCAGGATTCTTTGTGGGAAACTCACCCTGAAAACTTTACTCAGACACTAGGCTTGCATTGAAATGAATCTGATAACGCTTGGGAGCTGCAGCAAGATCACACTCTCCAAAATGGGGGTTACAGATTGGCTTCAACATGACAATCAGTTAAACCTGCACTAGAAAAAGATTGACATTTTGGCCATATGTTTTCTTGAAAATGCTCCTTTGTGCCATGAGCTCACTACCAGAGGCCAGGACACTTCACAGTAGTACCATGGGTTCAGAATCTAACATTATTTTAGAGAATCTCCTTGAAAGACTCTTTTCTGTACTTATATTGACAGTCCAGCACACTCTTAGCTCTGCATGTCCAAGTCCAGCCTAGGTTTTCCTTCCTTGGGATTGTGGCATGTATTTGAGTACTCCATCTCCCAAGCCATATTCAGGTCATATTCCTCCTTCAAGATGTCTGAGACATTTCCATGGATAAATCAGATTGCTCCAGCACCACCTCATGAATCCTTAGCTTGACCTTTCTAGCTACAGCCACCCAGAGCCTGGACGTGCCAGAGGCACTTGCTGCACACACGTTTTCTCTCAAGTTTTGTGGTGAAGTTTCCTCTACCTCTTTGTCAACCACTGTTACAACACACAACCAAACACCACCGTTAGCAAGATGTGCAATTATCCTATCTGATTTTTTTTTTTCAAGTTTATAGGACTGCAAGCACACAATTATCCTTTTGTGTTACTTTCAGCTGTATGGGATCCTTCGGATTCAAGACACTTTCTGGGTTGAGAACCATGTCTCCTTATACTTGCATTTTGCAAGATTTCATTGGCTTTCTGGCCACACTGACACTTAAAACAATGAGGTCCCCTTAACTTTGTCAGAGCACCAGTCTGTACTGCTACAAAGCAGAAAAACAGACTGCAGCAGTCTTTTCCATCATGTGGACACCTACATTAAAAATTGCTCAAACATGAGATTTCAGCAACCTAACATGCACAGCAACAAAACAGACATCCAAATGGCAAGTGGAAAGAGCTACAGTTGAAAACAAACCACAGCGGGCTCAAAAGAGAGAAGTAATAGTCAAGCACCTCTCCCTGTGAAATTGTTTAGTGCCTAGCAGTTTGAGGCTCTTCACACTTAAGTAGGCATGTGCTCCTTCATGGCCCACATCTGAGTGTACTCCCACTGTGAGCAGCATGAAAAGTTTTAAACAGAGGTCCTTAGAATTTAAGGGAGAGTATGAGAGGACAGAGCTCACTCCACTTGCATAAACCCCCTTCCTTCCATAAATGCAACCGTTCTTTTCCATTCCTGCAAGGGCCTGTGATGCAACTTGGGCTGGGGAAATCAGGACGGAAGCACTCTCTGGAACATCACCCCCCTCATCCAGGATGAAAGGAGAGGTAGCAAATGGCATAACTACTTTAACTGGCTTCAGAAATCAGTCCAGAGATTTCAAAATACCTGTAGGAAACAATGGCAGCGAGCTCCACCAGAGCTGGCTTGAGAAGCAGATAGGGAGGGAGAATGGCTACCTGGCTCCCCAGGACAGCAGAGTTCACAAGCAAAATGCCTCAGCTGTGGTAGAAATATCTCACAGGAAGAAGACTCTTCTTGATTGACACTAATGCTAATTAAAGCTACTGAAACCACAAATAATTCCAAAACCAACTGACAGCAGATACATAGAACACAGAGTAGAGCTCAGCAAAGGTCAAGACCCTGCAGCACAAAGCACAGCAGCAGCACACAGGAAGACCAATCACTGTGCTCTCAGAGCGCTCTGACTCACACCCACTATTACTGCATGTGATCAAAAGCATCCTGGTCCAGCAGGTCTGAGCTGCCCACCTGACAGGTTTGAAATACAAGGAATGTCTTCTCCCATAGCCATTGCTCCTGCAGTAGCTCAAAGAGTGGAAACAGCTGCATAAAGAGGATCAAGACCATTTTTCACCTATTCCCATTTCAGGTGCTGCTCTTGACCTCCTGCCTGCCTATTCACAGTGCTGTATTTCAGAGAGGCAGAGCCAAGTTTACAAAACTGGGAATTTTGCAGGTTTAACAGATAAGAGCCCTTGGCTTAAATCAGGGTAAATGAATTGCTAGAAGTCACTGCACACAATTTGAACCAAGTAAATGTCTAATCTCTTCTGGCAGGTTACTTAATGAAATACAATGTATTTATTTTGGCTCTTCACAGCAATACTTAAACTTTCCTTTATTATACACCAAGAACTTCTATTTTGTCTGTTTTCCTGTCAGATGTGTGTGTTCTTTTGATCTCTGGGAGCCCAGCTTCCTGTCTCTTGCACTCATACCTTTTTTCCTCTTTGAACTTGCCCACTGAGTTTACCAGTGAGTTTTGGGAACATATTATTCATAGGAGTTAATTAAAAAAAAAAAAAAGAAGTAAGTAGTATATCATACTGAACTACCACCTCAGAAGATTACCATTTCCCTTTAATGCCAGCTGCCTACATTACAGTAACTAAAACAATATACTGGCTATTTCAAACACATGCTGTGCTGTGCTCCTATCAGTGCCCTCAGCTGAGCAGCTACCTCTATCCTCTACACTAAGAAAGGAGCTGGCAGGCTAAGCCAGCAGCCAAGATACATTCAAGGCTGCTTGAGCTGAGAGTTTGGCATTGCAGTAGCAATTGCTGTCAGTGCCTTGGAAAGTTGGGCCTGGGCAAGCTGGGGGTGAATATGTCCCATGAACAGTAGTATTCAGCTGATTGACAGATAACATGTGTCAGAAAGTCGGCTGGATGGTATTGAAAGAAAGAATTTCATCAGCTGTCACATTATTTTCTTTCTGGGTCTGACTTAGTCAGAATTCTCTTGTCATGTCATCTCTACTAATATATATATATATATGTCCAGATGAGAAGTATGTTTGAACAAGCACACAAAAGTGGTTTGCTTTCATCCTATTTAAAGATGTAGCAGATGCTACAGGTTAATCCATCAGGTAACTTTATGAAGTCATGGCCAGCATTTTTATAACGTATGAAAGATTTTCTTTCCCATCTATGTACTCCCTCTATTTATAGTGCCTGTGTTGTGTATGTTACAAACTGGTGTGATAAAGACTTGAGAAAGTTTCTGAGGCTCCTCTGTTAGTTTTGTGTTGTTATTGTGAGGGGTTTGGGGGGGTTGGAGTTTGGGGGTTTTTTTCCTTCTTTTTTCTTCCCTCAGTATGGAAGTCAAAGACACAACTAGTCAGCCATACCCAATACATATTCACACATGTCTATACCTTTAAATGTGCAATTATTTTTTTCCCAAATCTCATTCCATGATTTACTGTGCCTTATAATCCATTACAGATGTTTGCTTGCCTTACATTTATTTAGATTGCTTTATTACTCAGGAGAAAATACTGGAAATTACAACTACCTTAATGATAACTTTAAAAAAAAAATAAAATTGCTCTTGGCATTCTCAGAAGCTTCCTCCACAGCAGGTGAAAACAGACACAGGATGTGTCTTGGCAGTTGAGTGAGGTCCAGGATTCAGCAGGGAAAATCTCTGGAATTTTAACTGTGATCAGACCTCTCATGAAGTCCCTATTAGAGAAGCACTGAATTGTCTGACATGCATATTTCAGTCTTTCTGTAAATCAGAGTTCCCTCAAAGCCCTGTATGCTGAGCTGTATTTCGCTATTAAGTTTAGACTGAGACCTGAAACATAAATAAAGGCAAAATCTATTCCTGATGTGAATTGTGTTTCTTCTCTCTTGAGAAAGGAAAATGCAGGGACTTCAGGATCACTCCTTTGGCAACGTGCAACGGCAGCACAGCTTGCAAATACACTTTCATGAGTCTCGCAATCTTTCACCAAGAGCTTATTCTAGAAACCTCTTCCTCCCTCCTCCACATCAACTGCAACAGAAGTTTTGCTTGAGGAAGGAGCAAGACCCAGAAGAGCTGCTTTCTCCCTTGTGTTGCAATATCCAATCAGAGTGTTACTATCAGCTTTTGGAAACTGACTGTATAGAAAACATAGATGATATTTGCATGTTTAATTTTAAACTTCTCTGCTCACCATAAAGGTGGAACCTAATAAGTTGTGCCATTTCTGTCTCATGAATTAATTCAGCCTGCTAACTGATTTGGATAAAGCACTTTGATTCCAGCTAATAGATTGTTTGCTGGGTGGGAAAATAACTTTTGAAGGCAAAGTAATAAGTTCATTAGCTTGCCAGGAGAAGTACTTTTATAATATCTATCAGAAACAGACTTTTCTTAACCCACTTGTTCCACCTATGTCTTTTAAATCAATCAGATAAATTCACCTTGTTTTTCAATGCCCTGAATCCTGATAGCTCTGCACACTTGATAGGTAATTTAATCATCCTTGGTGTGGATGAACACAAGCTCAAATTAACTTCTGAAAGGCCTACTTGTCCTGTAGATAGCTCTGCCTTTCCACTTTTATGCAGGAACTAAGCTTCACCAACTGGTTAGCTAGAGGCGTCATTAAAAATTTACAGAAAGAAACAAAGGTGTGCTCCAGCATCTCTCCTTACCCTTTCTACTGTTACTCTGGCAGACAAAAGGTATGGAACCTGCTTCATGAATAATGAGTCATATAATATGCAGAATGAATTTTTAATGTCACACAGTAATAACACTGAGAGAGATATTTCCAATCTTCAGACTTGCACTGTGGCCTCTCAGTAGCCTGTTGTGATTCCCCCCAAATAGATCTCTTTTTTCCCTTTTGCTCATCTTAATTCCAAATTCCCAACATTAAAGCCATGGCTTTTTTCCCAGAGGTAGCTGCATTTTCCCCAGATCAGCAGCTGAGTTGGCACCCAATATAAATAGGGCTGGTCAGATGGGGAATACCCTCCCATGCAATCACATATGGATGTTTCAAAGGCATTAGAGCCTGAGCAATGGCTCAACACAGGTGTCCTGAGGTATACCAGTAAGCTGCAAGATACTCTGGAGGAAAACAGACTGAAACCAACAAAAACACCTACTGAGTTTCTTCCCTTGAAGGACAGTGTTTGCCATCCAGGCTTTGTCCACATTGCAAAGCCCTCCAGCCCCAGAAGAAGCTGCCTCCCCTGGCCACCCAACCTCAGCACTAGGCTCAAACCACACTAGTCCTGTTTGAAGATGAGATGCTCTGAGGATCAAGCACACATCGCTATTGTAGTTGTAAAGCTAAATATCAGTAACCAAGCCCACTCCAGGCCTGATGAAGTGAGGCCTGCCTACCAGGGGAGAGGCTGTGCCTGATGGGAGAAGAGCCTCCTGAGGGCAGGGAGGCTGAGGCTAGCTGCAGTGCACTGGCTGCCCCATGCCCAGTACCCATGGCCAGCATTCATTCAATCCACGCCCACAGCATCCCTGTTAAATAAATATCAAGCATCACACCAGGAGCAGCCCAAAACCTACCTGTTCTATGCACCAAGCTGCTCCTCAGAACCTCCGCTAGTCTGGGCAGGGCTCAGGGCATCACCAGACCTCCCCCATTACCACTTAGTCTCCCACACTGATCTGCATTAATTAACCCACCCTAAACGGGCTTAATGTGGTCATCAGAGCACCTGGCACCTCCCATGGTGCCTCTGCTGCAGTCTCTCAACCTGACCACTGTGACTGTGTGCCATGTTTTTATTAAGTGTCCATGAAGACTTGGTGTCAGCAACTGTGTTTAGATGATCTAATCCCTTCCCAAGTGGCATGCACTGGGTTAGCCCTGCAGGGATACACTTGGGACACAGTCTGCAAGTACAGCTCTGTGAGCTGAACTTCTAAGAGGTAGCAGAAAACAAAAGCACAGAGAGACCTGAGCCATACCATGGCAAGTGAAACACCATGTCCCTCAGGTGGGCAGGGTTCCCCAAGGGCTGGGCCAACCCAGCAGGCCACCAGTTTTATCCAGAATAAAAGCACAAATCTGTAAACAAAAGTGGTCACACAAGGTTACATACACATGTAAATGCTCAGGCTGCCATGCTGTGCTCTGCTGAGAAAAAGACTAAGGACCCTCTCTGTCATCCTCCTGCATCTCTTTTGTATGGGCTGCGACTGCCAGATGGAGCATGCCCTACAGACAAGGCAGGCAGTCAAAATGCAGCTCTGTGAATCCCCACAGGCTTAAGTATAAACAACACACCTGCTGCTCAGGTGTCCCTGCAAACTCCCCAGCAGACATTTAATCTTGCAAGAGGACATTTAAGTTCCTCCTGGGCTAAGCACGACTTCTGGCAATCTACACTTGCCAGGCAGACACATAAAACTGCTGTTACCCCACTAAACCTTTTTATGGTGACAATCCTAAGCAGTCTTCAAAAATGTGAAGTGTTTAACTGACATTAGTGGCAATTGGACAAATGAATATGGCAGTGGTATCTTCAATCACAAAAGCTCTTGTGCAGATTCTGCTATACATGCATTCCTTCCTCGAGTGACGTATCCCCCAACATCACTGTGAAGCATCATTTCAACAGCTGACATGAAGTTGCATATTAAATAAAAATCACTCTGGACCATCCTCAATAGTTTATTAACTTAAAACATTGTTCCAATAAATATGAACCAATAAACATAAGACACTCCATAAAATCTAAATAAGGACATATACAAACCTGTCAACAAAGCAAAACCAGCATTTTTTTAAACTGAGGTACATGCAGGGTCATTTAAGGCAAATTCAATCAATTATACTTATTAATAATGATTCCTGCCCACCTCAGCTGAATTTCCCTTTAAAAGTCAAAAAAAAAAAGAGAAAGAATATACAAATGATGCTATTGAGTAGCTATGTTCCAGTTATTAGAACAAGCCCAGAGTATGGATACCAGCAATGGTTCTGACAGAAAGTCTGTGCCCCCCCAGTGCTCCTGCCCTCCTCAGTCAGGATGACTTGTTGGATGGGTTTCTAGTTATAAGGCATAACTCTGTGCTTTGGCTTTTCCACTTGTGAAAGACTCACAATCTTCCTTCTCTCTAGTGGATGTGGCAAGAAATAACCCCCTGTGCCTCAAACACAGGCACACAGCCAGGCCTCGCACAGACAAGAGAAATGGCTCTGGGAGGATAAAAAGGGTCTTTCTATAATAACTGCTAATGCAGCTCTTGACTTGCACCAGAACAAGTGGGAGCAGAATCAGGACCAAGCTGGTACCTTTGCTTAAAAAACCAGCAAGACATCAAACTGCACAGTTCAGTCCTGATTCTCCAGGTTTTCTTGACAGAAAACCAAGAGTGAAGCCATTTAGCACTGAAACTCAGCCAAGGCAAGTGCTCACTACATCAAGTACTCATGGCTCTGTGTCATTACCATGTAAACACTTATACCCATGTTTCCCTGCAAGGTGATTCAAATTACTGAAAACTTCAGACCGTTCTTCTTGGCCATGGGAGAAATACTTTTCAGCTTACAGATATGTGGTAGCTTATCCGTCTTTGGAGTATCAGGCTTCATACCTAAAAGGCTTACTTTCCCATGTTATTTCAGAAACAGAAGAGAAAGAGATAAACACCAGCCTTTATTTTCCCCTTTCAATCTATTCAGCTTGAGTTCTCAATGTATGGTCTTGTCCTGCTCTTTCCTCTCTGATCTCCTGGTCAAAAAGGTAATGCCAGGGCCAGTGCTCAGGACAGAGCTTGGGTCCAGTGGGAAAAACAAGGGAGTCTGTTCTCATAGTGTTGTAGGTGCTTTCTGTATTGCAGCTGGGACTCATTTCAGGCCGTGCTGTGTCTCACGGTGTCTCCGCAAATCCACCTTTCGTTGGAAGCCTTTGCCACACAGATCACAGCCAAAGGGCTTGAAGCCTGTGTGCTTCCGACTGTGAGTGATGAGGTTGGAGCTCTGACTAAAGGCTTTTCCACACACCTGGCACTTGTGAGGCTTCTCACCTGCAAGCAGAGGGTAGGGGAGAGAGAATGAGAAAGAGGCAAGATGCTGCTTACACAGGACCAGAGCAAACAGGAAATGCACACTGGTCCTTAAAGCTAATAAAAAAGATTTCTGTGAGATTACCAAATTAGTTATTCTTATGAAAAACATGCAACTGGGAGCCCCAAAGCATTAGCTGAGCCTGCACTACAGCTGAGCAGACCTGGACATGGCTGCACCACCACCAACCAGTATAGTCCAGGGAGTAGCCTAAACCACAGAGGGCTCTCAGAACACCGTAACTTGTGAATATATCTGTCTGCAAGGACTCTGTGCAATTTAAACTGCCTTTGTGCCCTAGAAATGTGAGGAACTCCTGGAAAGATCCCCAGGTCATGCTGACACTGATTGTTACAGCATCAGCGAGGAGGCAGGTGTAATAGATAGATGAAGGTTTATAAGCCAAAACCAGTGAGCTCAGGTCTGTCCCCACGGGAGGTATGAGGACCCTTAAGCAAACCCTGAAGGGCAGAGTTCATTGAGAGATCTGCTCTTCTCTCCATTCCCCACAATGAAAAGCTAGCAGTCACTGGATTAGCCCAGAAATTCTCCTGCATGTAAATAACATAAGTGGGAATAAATCCAGCCTCTGGAACTTCTCCTGCAAGAGGGGTCAACGGTAAAACTCCACTAGCCTACACAGGAGCAGGATCTTAGTGTATTTTCATAGTGTTTATTATCAAATAAAAGATAAAAGGGAAAACAATGACAAAACCAGCCTGATTTTCAGAATAGTTCTGCACCTGCAGAGCCACTGACTTCAGCTGCAGCAACAAACTCTTCACACATTTGAAGATCAGATTCTAAGAAACATAAAATAATACAAACTGTGCTCCGTTCACAAGGGCACCCTGCATATGAAAAGGATTTCCAATTCAGTCAAGGATTTGGGTTTATAGCAGCAACTTCAAAGCCCAGGCACAGTTTCTGATCTCACAACAAAATAATGGTTTTGACTGCCCTCTGAATTTGGCTTAAATAACACTTAACTTCGAGCTGATGAAGTTACTGTGGAAATACTATTTGTGTTACTTCTTAGTCAGTTCATTTTCATCCAGAAAACAGCTGGTGAAAAATCTTTCTAAATAACATTTATTTTCACTGCTTGCCATCTATGAAAGTCACAACCAAGCAGTGCTATATATTTGCCATTTTTAGGCTTCCCCCTTGAGAAACAGGATTTTGGTCATCCAGACCTTGGGTTTGGCCAGTACAACTGTTATTGTGTATCTACAAATGCGTCTGTATCTCACACACCATTCAATTCCCTCTATTTTATGAAAATAGTGCAGGTCTGAAAGGCCAGATTTTCCTTTAATGACTTCTGATAAACTTCCCTTCTCACTGAATTATATTTTTAAATCAATTTCCTTTAGTGATTCACCTGCACTTTATTAGTTTCCATGTTTATTACTAACAGTGAAACTTGAGAACTCTGCACCTCTCCTTCCATTCTGTATCAAACTGCAGCCATTTCTCAGAAGGTCCGGGTGCAAGTGCAGACAATCTCTGAACAAATATTTAGACTGAGAGTTGGACCCTAGGCCCTCCAGTTTAGTGTTTGATCTAGAGGAGGAGACTCCTGTTGTTCCTATCATAAATTGGTAGATCCTGCAAAAAGAAGTGCTGCAATCAAATTCACCTGCCATTTTCCAGGGACCTCAGCCGTAAATCAAGGCTACACGAGTATAATACTCCATAAATGATCTTACACAAAAGCCCTCTGAATAAACATTGATGGGTCCTATTAAGGAAACACTGATTGGACTGCGAGGATTTGGGTTATTTTGCAGCTGCTATTCATGAAACCACATTCAAATCACACCCCCCTCGCACAAGCAGAGTCCAGATAGCATCAACAGCAGGGCAGTGAGAAACATGGCCAGGCACGTGTACAGTCCCAGCTGAGGAGCAACAAGCTGCTGCAGAGAGACCTCTCTCAGAGACCTGTCCTCACAGTTGGGGCTGAATCCCAGCAGCTGCAGGACTGACCTGTATGGATGAAGGTGTGTTTCTTCATATCGGATTTCTGGTGGAACCGCTTCCCACAGTACTGGCATGGATAAGGCCGGGTGTCTGAGTGGATGAGTAGGTGGGTGGACAGAGTAGAAGATCTCTTAAAACTCTTGCCACAAATCTTGCAATCAAAGCTGCGTTCCTGCAGAGAGAGGAGCCCAAACACACACATTATATCACACCAACCATCTCATCATCAACAAGATGCCTAGTAGCATATCAGTATTGCCCCTTCTGCCTTAGCAAGCACTTCTACTTCAGAATGCTAAGATGGCCTGTGAAGACACCTACACTGGTATGACAGCATTACATGGTAAAACAGAAAATGCACCTTACACCTGCGCCTCACAAAAATTAATTGAACAGCTCTTCCTGCTGGTAGGAATGGCCAAATCAGAGTAGCCCTGATGGACTGCACGTTTCAACAGGAGCCCAAGACATGATCACTCACTCCAGTGGGAAGCCCAACAGCTGCAGCACTGTTCAAAAACCACCTCTAGACTGTGTGCAGGAAAGAGGGTGCTGAGGTCTGCCTGGCTCTCCTGGGAAATCTGTGTGGCAGGCTGGCTTCAGGCAGGGTAACAACTAACTGCTTATTTACAGTTCCATTAAAACTCTAATTAAATGCACCTAGAGTATCTGTGGAAAACAGCTTTTTGGCTTACTATTTTAACATACCAAAATAAATTAAATGAGACCTTGCTACCTCTCTCTTTTCCCTCACACACTCCTCTCCACCACTTTCTTCCACTATAAATCACCTCTTCTTTCCATCCCTTAAATACCATCACACCTTTCTCTTCCTGCTAGTCTTTCACACAATCACCTTTGTTTATTAAGCTTTTAATCCCCTCTCCCTGAAATGCTGTCCTCTCCATGGGTATCCTATGCAGTGATGCTCTTTTCACCATTACTTAATAGGTTATATTTCCCCTCACTGTGTTCTCTGCTGTTAAACACTCCTACAATTGTAAGTAAAACAGTTAGCAAAAAACGACACTGATGTAACTCTATCCTCCGAAAGCCAATCTGAAGCAGGAAGATGTGCCAGGCCAGGTGGGTGGGTAAAGGGGAATATGGCACAGTATCAGTAGGTGGAAAATGTTACAAGTCCTCCTACCAAAATTAACCATCATATTGTTTTGGTATGTGACTCAGAGTGTGTTGAGATGGGTGAAGTCTGTGCTCTATACCTGACTGGTCATTCAGATGCTCCGTGCACAGACACAATGAATACAAACAAGGGAAAACACACTTCTTTGGGGGAGGAGAGGAGAAAGAATGAAGAGAGCTGCATTGAAAAGAGGCACAGTGAGTTGTTTAGCTGTTAAAACATCTGCATTAGTTTCCAGCTCTGAGAGTGAAAATCTATTATTTATTATCTATTACTTCTGGAGTGCCAAAAGGGTCCACTGCTTAATATAGGTGCATACAAGGTCTGGGTAATGGAAACAAAACTTGTGCTCTTTTATTTGTCGATTTGCTTCTCTGCTTCCCAGCTGCCTACCTTTTCCTCTTCTTGCAACCATACTCTTCACCTACAACTGCTCACTCCAGCCCTGCCATATTCTCTTCCTCTCTTCAGTTTAGATGCCTACCCATTGCCCTGCATTGCCTTCATGACCTCCCCAAAGGAGGAGCCAGTAGTTAGCCTCTGCCCTTGGCCCTTTATCCTGCCAGTCCACCTCGCTCTTACCTGCGAGTGCACAGCCTTGTGCTGCTCCAGGCTGACTGCATGGCCGAAGGTCTTGCCACACATGTCACAGGCAAAGGGCCTTGTGCCACTATGTGAGCGGCGCACGTGTACCTCAAGGCCATGTGGTGTGGAGAATACCTAAGGGGAGAAAGCACATAGGGTCAAATTTGTCAGAGGGAAGGGGCTGGATGAGTCATAACCAGTGTGGGAGAAAGGCATTCCTACCTTGCTGCACTTGACACACTTGTAAGAGCCAGTGCTAATGAGTAGTGGGCGGCACAAGAGGTCTGACTCCACTTTGATGCCAGCTGGACCCTTCTCTTGCTGTAGCCCAGGCTGTGTCTCGGTATAGAGTCCAGGTGCTGCTGCTGCCGGTCGCTCAAACAGCCCTGAGCCAGGGGAGCTGAAGTCACCATAAAGTCCTAGGGAAGAGCTGCACTCTGCGCCATAGAGGGCAGACTCAGAGCCTCGCTCACAGAAGAGCCCCAGGGCTGAGGTTCGCTCCAGTGTTGGGCAGGGCCTATAGCTTTGCACAAGATGCCTCAGCTCAGAGCCACCCAGGCTGTTCCACACGTATGGTTTGAAGGGCACCGAGAACGGGGTTGCTTCATCTAGGGATGGACATACAGATCTTTCTGAGGCTGTGGGAAGAAGACAAGGGCATGGGAATTAATGTGCTTCACCAGCCACTACCATGGGGCAGAATCAATCTCAGTTTTCAGGCTTGTGCCCAGAGCCAGACCCTTGTACTGCTCATTAAGGCTTCCCTTTCATCTCACTGGGAGGACATTTTATACTTCACAGTAGTGTCTGTGCATACAGTGCTACCTAGTCACCCACTGTCCAGCCAAATTAACTAAAGCAGCCAACAATTTCATCTCTGGGTGCCCAGGTGTGTACATACTGATCTAACTCTTGAGACACTAAACAACTCAGTCTGCAGCTTCCCCTGGTTTTACCTGGGGCTCCTCGGAAAAGTATATCTACTGTGTCCCAGATGGACTTTGACAGTTCACATGTTTAAGCTCCAATGTAGATCGCACACATCCATATAGCAAATATGACACTATGGAGGTGCCAGAAGGAGAAAGTGTGCCAAGATTTACCTGTTCAATAAAACTAAAACCTGCTTATTGCACAATTTAATGCCCAAATATAGTCTCTCAACTTCATGCCATAACTGTCCATAACTGTACTACAGCATAATTGAAATAAAGACCACTTCAGAAGTACCTGAATATCATGCCTCACTTTTTAAGAAAACAAACAAGAACAGGATCAATCCTCATGTGGAATATAATCATAATTGCTTTAGATTACTCAGAGTTTCTCCATATAAAGAAACAAAGTCCACCCAAAGCATTAAGCTTTGCAAAATCATCAGTATCATCATTAAAAATTGAAGACACAGGAAGATTTTCCTAGCAGCACATAATCA
The DNA here is from genome assembly GCF_014839835.1 of Dryobates pubescens. NCBI lineage: Eukaryota > Metazoa > Chordata > Aves > Piciformes > Picidae > Dryobates > Dryobates pubescens. Next base: position 16,794,227 of record NC_071622.1, on the reverse strand, counting down.
AAGCCATCTTCCACCAGGACAAGCTCAAATGACTTCAGCTGGCTCTAGCAGGCTCACCTTTGGCAATGGCATCTAGCCAAGGCAGTGAGCACCACAAGCTGAATTGTATTTGGGGGCCCCATAGCAGAGTCTGATGCAATGGCAGGATCACAGTCTTTGAGGTCAGTGTCTAAAGGCACAAATGCTCAGGGAGCCTCGCATAGAGGAAAGTACAGTTGGGCAGGGAACCAGACCCCGGTTGTCTCTGTCAGAAATGCTGATCAATGTCCAAGGTGCTCTACCTTCACTCTTCATCACAACAGGCACCACCACTATGAGAGTCAAATATCTCTACTGGAAAAATGCTCTAGTAAACTAAGGAAAAGATGAATCAACTACTGAAGTGCTGATGTCTTCATAGAGTTATTGGCATCCCTTACAGACTGGGCTTCCAGAATGACCTCTCTTAGCCAAAACCTTGTCTATCCACAACTGCTCTCTTGCTTTCTCTCACTCCTGTCAGCTTCACAGCTCCCATGGCTTTCTCAACCTTAAATAAACCAAGATAGTCAGTGGTGGGCTAGGGAAGGAAGGCACGATGTGTTGGGCTATCCATTTGGTTAGGCAGATGGCTACTGAGGGTTACAGAGGGGGGTTGGAAATGAGGTGGAAAATGAGCTTTGAACGATTAAATTGTTTCCTATCTTTTACATAATTTCAGATCTTAACAGTCTCAAGTTCTTCCACTGAAATTAGTAGTCTTTTGGTTGGAAATATATGCACACATACCAAGTGGGACATTTGAACAGAGCAACGAAATCAAATTAGCTGACATGGTGCTGAGCATGATTTTTCCTGTTCTGCACTGACTGCAAAGTTGTGGTCAGCATCACATCATCTGTCTTGTGCCTTTGCAACCAGTTTCAGTGTTGCCATCTCTCATGATTTTATCGCAAAACTCAAAACTATCTTAAAGCCCCAGCTCTGGAAACTGCATGAGTTCATCAGGCCCTCAGCTTTCCTTTTGTTTTCTTGTTTTAACTTTTTTTTCCCCCCCTTTTAGTCAACTTCTACCCCAGAATGTAAAGAAAAGCATGAAAATGTAAACCCTCAGTATTTCAACACTAGAACTGAATATCCACAAGGTATCACTTATAATCTTGATTTCTAAGTCAGTTCATTGAGTGGGAGGGGAGGGATGGCTGACCTGATTTTTGAGCCCTTGGAATTGGCACCATGGGACACAGTAAACACTGCACCACAGATCAGTTTGCATGCAATGTTCCTTCCATCACCTCACGTGCCTTGGAGACCTTTCAAGCACAAGTGCAGGGGAGACACTCATACTATACTTCTCAGGGGCAAGTTCAAGCCATCCAAGCCAGTGTCAAGATTGACCTGCAAACCCTACTCTGACACACTGCAGGGCACTTCTCTGCTTCTCCTCTGCTCCACAGCATCTAGGCCTCCACAGGGCAAGCAGGAAGGGAGTGACAGATTCTGCCTCATCTTTCTAGCAAATCTGTGCAGCTTTTATATAGACCACTTCTTTTTTGAAGGGAAGGCAAATTCAACCTGAAATCTTTGGAAACAGATTGATATGCAAAGCAAAGAAAGATTCAAGCATCCTCCTCCACAGGCCACAAAATGCCACACTCTCTGCACAAGTCCGTTATAGCCCATAAAAGCCTCCCTATAAGACTGCATCATCAACAGGCTCACCAGGAGATAATCATATACTGCTGCACTGGGCTACCTGTACCTTCTGTATATGCAAATGCATGTGACTACACACACAGAAAGTGAGGTTAAATAACAAAGTGATTTTCATGGATGGGGTCGACAATAGTGTCAACAGGTATTGTGTATGTGCATGCCTGCCTAGATTTGCAGCACAGTACTCAAAGGCAAATCTGGTATCTGGCTTTCACTGTGTATTGAAGTGCAACCTACGCCTGTGTTCACTTGCAGGGATAAGGGGGTGATAGTACTAATCACTGCACCTGCCCTGACCATGATTTAGAAACATCATTTCTCATCTGCCTTGTCTTTCAAGACATACAAACTGTGCCCCACCCAGACAACCACAGTGATAGAAATCCAGTCTCTCAGTACTGTGTCTTGCAGAAGCAACCTAGGCACAAATTTCAGCTTTGCAACAAATCTGACAAAGCAGCTGGAAGTCAGAGGGACTGGAGTAAATCTGTAGGAGGAATCCCAGCTATCTAATCTTGCTGCCACTGCCTTCATCATTAACCTAGCAGCACCTCTCTCAGTACATTGAGGTTCATTTAATAAAGCTCTTTTCTTACAGTGCAGGAGTCCCTTAGCTTCCTGTTCCTCCTGCAAATGGGATCAGAGTTCCAGGACCCCTCTTCTACAGAGTCCCTGATAAATCTCAGTCTGGGGATGTCACCCTCGTTTTGTAAAGATACCTTCCCTTGATAGCTGGATGGCTGGCTGAGAACTAACAAATCTCACAACAGAGGAAGAAATGAGTGGGGAGGAGGAAGAGGCAGAGCAGTCCCGGTAAATACGCGGTCCAGTTTACATTTGTCTTTTAGACACCTTGTAAAAAAATGTCCCATGCAAAAACTGCAATCATTTGGGGAAAGAGAAGCACGACAAATCTGTTACAACAAAATCAGCATGCATTGCTGCGCTTGTTTAGAAATAACAGCAAAAGAAAGACTGCTGCATTGCTGCATTTGGTCCAATCTGTCATATGTAAAGACTGAAAATGTCCCATGGCTGGCTGTGGTGATACTGGGAAGCATTTGAAACGTCCCCTCAAAGGGTTGAAGGGCTGTTAAAAGAAGAAGAAGCTTTAAAAATGCAAACCCACACCATTACAGTCAGTCATTGATATGCAGGGACACTACAAAGATGAAGTGGGAAAAACCGGGACTAAGTATTTGTTTGCTGGCATCTGCTGTCGGTAAGGCTGAGACAATTTTTCCTTCGCTAAGACAGAAATTTTTCTTTTTTTCCATCTCTTATTTTTTTAACCAAGGCAATAAAAAGTGGGGTTTATTTATACATGTTTTTGTTATAAAATGACACCATTGTATTTTTAAACGAGATAAGTATTTGCGCCAGGCTGGGGACAGCATCTCCCACTGCTCCAACCACATCAAAGGCAGGACAAGAGAGCTAGAGACAGGCATTGCAGCCATAAGTGTGAGTTTCCTGGATTTGGGATGTTTAAATCTGCCCGTCATTATTTTCCTCTGGGTTTTACGAATGCGTTTTTAGAAAAGAGGAGGGGAAAAAAAAAAAAAGGGCAAACACAAACCCAACCAAAGATACAAGGGTGGGAGGGAGAGATCCTTTTTATAGGCAAGAAACAAGCTGAAAGGCAGTTAGGGGAAACGTCTAGCAGGTAGTACAAAACAAAAAATCAACACTGTTTACTACAGGTATACAGATATCCTAGCAGAATATTTTTCTATCTCAAGAAATATCTAAACTCCGAGTAGCAGGACGCTGCAGGAAAATGTCGGGCTATTCAAGACATAATCGTCTTGCATCTAGTAATTAATCAGAAAAAAAATAATCAACACCACATGGCATTACAACTTTCTTAAAGCCTGTAACTCCCTGCTCCCTCAGCAGTGAGAGACGGGCTGGAAAAGCTACCCGAAGGAGATAACTCGAAAACGGCTGGAAGGGACAGATTCGCCTTTTCCCACGCAAACTTGGCAAAGGCAAATCTGTTTCTTACACTCGTTTTCGACGGCGGCGCCCAGTCAGAGACACTGCCCCACGACACCGACACAGACACACAACTGGACCCTCACCGAGCGTGCTCTGCTCACCCCGGTCCTACCTGGTGACACGGAAGGCGAGGGAGGTCTCCAGAAATCCTCAAATTCGGACACCCTGTCACAGACACTGCCCTCGCAGCTGGGCGCTGACTCGGAGGTGCCATCGGCAGCCTCGGTAAGGTGGGATTCCGGGGAGAATCGCCCCCGAGAAGGCTCCGGATCAGGTAGCACCGTGCGGCACAGCCTCGCGTCCTCGGGGATCTTGCTGTCTGCAGGGCAAAGCAGGCAAGGGGGCTCATCAATGTGGGGCTGCGGTAGGAGCCGTCCACTGCCCGCGTCGGCCCCGCTCCCACCAAGGTTTGCTGCCGGACTCTCTCCAACCCCCCATCAGCCCCACTGGCTTCCCGCGGGAATGCGGTGCCGGGAAGCTGCACAAACTACCGGTGCTGATGCCCTGGCAGCGGGGTGGTGCGGGACGGGCAGTCTGCGTCCATGAGCGAGAGACTCCTACCTGCACAGATCTGGGCTAACACCGTCTCCAGCCGCAGGCTGTAGTCCTCGTCGGCGGAGCGGGGCTGGTGGTAGCTGTGCGCTTTCTTGCTCTTCACTAGGAAGGACCTCGGCATGGTGGGGTGATGCCACGGCCGGCTCGGCCGCACTCCCTTCTCCAAACACCGGGCACAGTGTCACCCCCGAGACTCCCGTGGGGCGGCGGCAGGGACGCGACCTACGGGGAGGCGCCGGTGAGGGCCGGGGGCGCCGGCCGGGAGGGGCCGCTCGCCGGGGGCGGCGCGCCAGGTGGCTGCGCGCAGGTGGCTTCGCCCTCTCTCCCCCCCCCCCCCCCCCCCCCCCCCCGCTTACCAGCGCACAGCTACTCAGCGTCCCACCGCCTCTGGCCAACGCTGTCTCCCTCCCGTGCCCCTGGGCCCACCCCGGCCCGACGGCGACTCCCGAATCGCGGGGAACAGACAACAGCAGCTGTCGGGCGCCGTTCGTCGGAAGAACGGGGGATGAGGGAGATAGGGAGAAAGGACTTGGGGGGGGGGGGGGGGCAGGGGGTTGGGGGGCGGTCATGTGCACCCTCGTCCCTCCGCGGGAGTGCGGCTGCACTCGGTACAGTGGGCGCACCGCTCCTCTATGTTTGCGTCCGCGCCAGCAGCCGCGACGCCAACAAAACGCGTCCACGAAAAGGCTTATTAGTCCCCACCACCTAAAACGGGCTTCTGCCGAAGCAGGAGAGAGAGTCGTCACAAACCCACTGGCCTAAACTCGACTCTTGAGAAGCTGCTGCTGTCGGAGGGGCTAAGTCACCTGTCCAGCGCAGAGTACGATAACACGTAAACGAACAAAACGGAGTCTCTACTAAAGCCAACGGCTGCTGGTGCTGCGGCACCTTGCAGCTGCAGGCACTGAAAGCTGGGGGTGGTCCTGTGGAGAGCCGGGATGGGGGGACAAGAGGAACAGGGACCCGGTTAACTAGCTAGCCTGAGCCCACTTTTCGAGGCAAGGCGGGAGAGCTTCACTCGAATACTTCCAGCGCAAGGCCACCTTTGTGGTTACATTTCGCAAAAAGCGAGTTTAAACCATGTTCGCTGGGTTATCTTGGGGGACTTCTTTTGGGTTGCCTTTTTTTGTTTGGTTGGTTGCTTTTTCTCTTCTTTCTTCTCCCATCAGTAGCCTCAAGCTTTCGAACAGGGAAAGGAGAGCTGGGGCCCGCCCTCACCTGCCACGCTCGGAGCAGATTCCGTCAGCGGGGCCGCGGGAGCTGCCCCGCAGGTGGCGGCTCTGGGTGTGCCGCGAGGCACTGGCCCGTCCGCTCCTGGCGGGGGCAGGGCCGCTCTGCGCCGCCAGGGGAGGCGCCGGACGGATGGGTGGGAGTGTTGCTACCCTGACCCAGCTGCACCTCTCTTCATCCTTGAGCCGGGGCTGGCACTGAGCGGGCCCGCGCAGAAGGGGCAAGAAATCAAAGCGGCCCGATAACGCGTCGCCCTCCCCAACGGTAACGGCAGCTGCAGCCGTTGGGGGGCTCCCGGCGCCAGAGCCGCTTCTACCGCATGTTTTCTTCCCGGCGTGGTGCTTTTCCCTCCAAAAGCCACGCCGCGGAGGCGCCGCCGGCCTGCCCTGCCCCGCCCCGCCGTCCAAGGCCGGAGCCTGCCAGGCTGGGGCCTGGCCCGTGGGAAGGCGATTCCCGCAGCCCACCTGGCAGTCGGCACCTGCTCTCCGCTCTCCCTCCCGCCGCCGTTGGCCCGAGGGCCGCGTGTGCGGCCGCTGCTGGCACCTGAGGCACGCGGGGCCCGCATCCCCGGGAGCCGCCGCTGTGGGGGCGCGAGGCCGGGTCCTTCCCGGACCGCCACGGTTGAGGCAGGGCCAGAGCGGCACGGGGGCCGGCGGCGAGGAGGCCGGAGGAGAGGGGCCTCTGCCTTCCCGACCCTGCACGGCCGCCGACAGCTGCCCACGCGAGGCAAGAAAAGCAAGAGCGCTTACCCATTTGGAGGGGCGAAGAAAGCTGGGCTGCAGACGGGGTTTGCACGGCAGCCTGCTGGCTTGGGTGACTTTAAATTTACCCTCCCTTTAAGGAGCAATGGTGCTTGAGCTGGCGCTTTTTTTTTTTTTTTGCCTTTTTTTTTTTTTCTCTGTCTCTCTCAACTCCTTCAGAGCTCGGCCCCCTAAACCACAAATTCCACTTCCTGAGCGTTAGGAGCTTCTGCAACAAAACAAAACAAAACAAAAAAGGCTTTTTCTAAAAAAAAAAAAAAAAAAAGAAACACCAAACAAAAAAGCCTCACAAATCAGCAGTTCTCCTCCTTTCTTTCTCATTTTTTCCTAAATGAAAGTGTCTTACCGTATTCCACCTCACAGGGCTCGCTGAAGTGACATCAAAGTGTCATTCTAGAATCGGGCGTTTCATTTCTCTCGGGGTTCTGCTCTAGAAATTACAGGCATCTATCTGAACTATTCTTGGATCCCCTTCAACTTCCGCAACGAGAACAAGTCACAGATTCAAAACACAGATTGACTCAAGGCGGTCAGAGGCAGAGGGCAGGGGACGGTGGAGCTGAGGCGGCTCTGCGCAGCATCTCTGCCCCGTCTTGGGAACCGGGGCGGTGGGGGTTGCCTCCTGCCGCCATCCAGCCGTGTGTGGTGTTACAATCGGGGCAAAGGCAGGGCCCAGGGCGATGGAGACCTCCCCTAGACTAGAAATAACTTGTTGTGGAAAACTCTTTTGGGATAAATACGCCCAGCGGCGCTGAAAATACTTTAAGACCCAAGCCTAGATGTTTGCTCATTTCCCTTCGGATTTAGGTAATGGTTAAATATGGAAGGGGTAGGCGAGATCCCCCACCCCCTCCCTCCCTGGCGCACGGTGGCTACTGTAGCTCGAGAGCGATTCAGACACGAGGGCGAAAGACGAGTGCAGCCAGGCGAGAAGGAAGCGATTGCCTTTCTTGCCTGCGTGCCAGTGCTGAGTCGGGGAGGATCCGTGACGCAGGCGCCAGCGGCGAGCGGGGTAGCGGGGTCCGCGACAGGCAGGGCCCCGCATCACACGCTACTGCGCGGAACCTCCTTACCGCGCTGCGCAGCCAAGGACCTGCTCCCTTCTGCAAAGAGGAAAAAGGCTCGCCTTGCTTTACACACACACCACTCCCCCAACCCCAAAATACAGGTCTCGCCTCGGATTCCTGGTACTGCCCGGAAATCTGGCTCGGATCTTCAGTATCTTTCTCATATGGTTCTGGGCTTTGCTCTCAGATGTCTCAGCCCACCAGCAACTTGTTTTCAGTGACCGTAGGGCCACCCGAAGTAGGGCTCTGCAGTGAGTTTATCACCATTTCCCGTTCAGAAACAGCCGAGACTGAGTTTGGACGAGGCAGAAGCAAATTTCAGCCTCCCTCACACCCAGGAGCATGCTTCCTTTGCCAGCAGGTGCTTTTGTACACCACCACCCGGCCTCCGAGGTATTTACAGAAAAAATACTAACTCTGTGCCTGAGAGCCCGCATGGAACATAGGGTTAGCCTGACTTCCCAAAATCTAAGCAAGCAGTCAGCACGACGAGAAAAACTGTGCAACCTTTTACATGATGCTTTAGTAGTGACACAAAAGGAAGTCATGTTGAAGAGCACGACCAACACATCACACTTAACACCTTCATTATTGCCGGAAAGTTACCGGTGCAGGGCACAGCAGTTCTACTTACGGCATCTGTGTACCGCAGCCTCCTTGCTATGCCTTTGTTTGATTTTTCTGAAAATCATTCAAGTCGTCAGCTTAAAAAATAAGTGCTGGAATCGGTAGAAATAACCAGATTAGAATAGCTCGCTGTGATTTCATATATATGTCTTCGTTGAGTCACTGTTTGACGTTTTGCAAAATGATTTTTCTCATTTACCTCTAAAAGGGGGTAATAAACTAAAACCTTGCTAAACAGTGTTTTGGCCGCGTGATAAAAGCGACAGAAAACGTTACTGTAAATTACTGTTAGCGCTCATAAACAATTCGGAACTGTAAAATACATCTTCGTCTTTATACATCTAAATTTAAAATGTATACATCCGCTTTTGCGCGTTTTAAAGCAGGGCAGTTTTGGCGCGAAAGGTGCTCGCTGCCTGCCGAGGAGTAGGTCGAGCTGCCGGGCGCCGGAGACAAGTGGCTCGGCTCGGGGTTCTCCCTTGGGATGCACCGCGCCAGACTCCCTAGTGCTTCGCCCACCTGTAGACAGCACCTTCTCGGTATGAATGCCTGGTGCATACTGCACGGGTACAAGGAACAGACAACCAGTTAATGGGGAGTCAGCTTTCCCAAGCGACAGGAGGAGAAAGTGCACGAACGGGGCTCTGCGCTGATTTGCAAAACCAATTAGCGCCTGAAACGCACCCTGTCTTCCCAGGCTTTCCACAAGACGGACGATTTCTGTTACGCCGTCGTTGAGGAAAGGCTGCCCGCCGAGGACGACCCGGGGTCCCCACAGCAGCCTTGCGCCGCCTGTCCCCGGGGTGTGCGCAGTCAGCAGGCTCCCGCCGGGATGCGGCGGGCTCCAGGTGTCATCGGCGGCTGGCGTCACCGGGCGCGGGAGCTGCCCGCTGTGCAGGGGGTCGCGTGCGATAGTGCGCCACGTGCCCGCCCCGGCGGCGCGAGGCGGAAAGCGGCCGCTTCTCCTCAGCAGCCTAAGGAGAGCCCTTCAGGGCCGCCATCAGCTGCCCCGCACCCGCGGCGAGCGCCGGCGGCCCGGAGCTGCCCGGCCGCCGCAGCCCTTTGACGAGTACCTGGCGCAGGCAGCCGGCGGGCGGTGCTGCTCCCGCGGCTTTGCGAGCTTCGGCTCATGCGGTAATTCCTAATTACGTGGGCTTTTTCTCTCACGTCGGAGACTTCGAGCCCTTTTAATCTGGAACTCTCCCCTCACGCGTTTTGGCTCGCAACCCAGAAATACCGCTGGATTGCTATCCCTATGGACTAAGGGACGGGAGGAAAAGTGCTGCAACTGCTACAATCCGTAAGTAGGGCCTGAAGGCAATTTCCATTCCCTAGCCTCTGGCACACGGTGTCCCAGGGCCCTTTCCATCTCAGAGGGGGCTGCTATCTGTAGTAACAACATGCTGAACAAAGGTGACAGGACTAAGCGCTTGTTGTAGTCATGAGGTCTTGGGTGAAAGGTTGGACTTGATGATCTTTGAGGTCTTTTCCAACCTTATTGATGATGATTCTATGATTCTGTGTATGCAGTGATCACCATGTGATGCTGCAAGAGCTGTACAATGCCAAGTACTCTATCCCAAAGAAAGCCAAACTGCAATGGTTCTGAGTGGGCAGAGGGATGTAATTCATATGAAGTGCGGGTGGTGGAGGCTGGGGACAGGTTTTGACAGAGCTGCTCTAATGCTCCCCACAAAGAGGAGTGTGTGTTATTCAAAGTTAAACATGAAAACTTGGTAAGATAAGAGTCGAATGCAATGGGAGGCATCTGATCATTACATTATAGGGACAAAATGGGAAGAATTAAAGAAAGAATAACAATGCATGAATCCATGGGCTCTGATGCACTGTATCCACAAGTGCTGAGGGAGCTGGCTGATATTTTTGCTGTACCATTCTCCATTACTTTTGAACAATCATGGAAAACAGAGGATGTGCTTGAGGAACAAAGTAACTCCAGTCTTCAAATAGGGTAAGAGGAAGACCTGAGCAACTACAGTCAGCCTCACTTCCATCCCTGGAAAGGTGATGGAGCAGCTCATTCTGGAAGCAATCTCTAAGCACATGAAAGACAAGAGGGTTACCAAGAGTAGCTAGCATGGAGTCACTAAGGTGATTGGACTGTGAGGTGGATTCACAGGTGGCTCAACAGAGTTCAGAGAGTTGTGATCAGTGGTCCAGTTGGAAGCCTGTGGCCAGTGGTGTTCCCCAGGGATCAGTACTGGGTTCAGTTTTATTCAGTGTCCTCATCAGTTACCAATATGAGGGGATTGAGTGTACCCTCAGCAAATTCACTGATGATGCAAAACTGTCGGGGTGGGCTGACATGCTGGAAGGCTGTGCTGCCATCCAATGAGTTCTGGATAGGCTGCAGAGCTGGACAAAGGCAAACTTCAAGAGGTTCAATAAGGACAGGTGCAGAATAATAACACCAAGCACAAGTAGACTAGGAGCCACCCTGCTGGAAAGTAGCTCCATGGAGAAAGACCTTCAAGTCCTAGTGGACAAGTTCTCCATGGGACAGCAATGTGGCCTTGTGGCCAACAGGGCCAATGGCATCCTGGGGTGCATTAAGAAAAGTGTGTCCAGCAGGTCCAGGGAGGTTCTCCTTCCCTTCTGCTCTGCCCTGGTGCAACCACACCTGGAATACTGTGTCTGATCTTGGGTTCCCCAATTTAAGAGAGACAGGGATCTGCTGGACAGAGTCCAACAGAGTATTGCTGGACTTGAACATCTCTCCCATGAAGAGAGAACTGAAGACCTGGGGCTGCTTAATCTTGAAAGAGAAGGCTGAAAGGGGATCTTACCAATAAGTATGTGAGGGGTGGGTGTCAAGATGAAGCTGACAGTCTCTTTTTGGTGGTGCCTAGTGATGGGACAAGGCACTATAGGTGCAAGCCAGAACACAGGAGGTTCCACGTCAAAATCAGGAGACAATTCTTACTGTGAGGGTGATGGATCACTGGAACAGGTTGCCCAGAGATGTTGTGGAGTCTCTTTCCCTGCAGATTTCCAAAACCCACCTGGACGCCTGCCCTAGTTGCTCCTGCTTTGGAAGGCGGATTTGACTTCATGATCTCTCTGGGTCCCTTTCAACTTCTAAAATTCTGTGGTTCTGTGATATCAGGTAAGACACCAAAGGTGACAGGATGCAGATGAGATCTTCATGTACAGAAATGATGAGAGAGAGGGTCGTAACTGGGGGAAGTATTTGAAGAGCAGGATTTGACAGGGTAGCTGCTTGGTATGTAGGACAGGAGAAGCAATTTCTTGTGTGTGCAAATCGGGATTGGGAGAAGCCAGCAAGGAGGGTGTTTCTGTGGGGAACTCTAACATACACGCTTTAAAGTGATATAACCTGAGAGCACAGTTATCCAGAACATTTTAACTATGAGAAGCTGCTACAACCTGTAGATTCCATTGGAAATCTATTGATATTTTGTAAATGTTTGGTTTTAATACATCCTGCTTATTGTTTGGTTTGTTTGCTTGTATTTTCCACAACATCATCTTCTTTATGGTGCTCCTAGTGCTATAAACATGTCTCACATAAATCAATGATTTTTATCACTGATGAAACCAAAGTAACTTCCGCTGCTCTCACAGCAGATTAGAAAAGTAATGGTCCCTGTGAACACAAACTGGAGAGAAGTGACAGTATGCTGTGGTTTTGAAGGCTGGGATGACAAGAGAAATTCCAGCTTTTGAAAGGAGTAGACACAGAATGTCTCTCCATTATGAACAGAAGAAAGTTGAATTAATGGGTTATAGAACACAGACTATGCAAAACAATCTCTGGAACCTAGAAACTTCATTCACTTACACAACAGTATACAATTCTAAGAGTATGCCACATTCTTTTTGGTTTTTTTATAACTGTGAAATGAGTTATTCATTCTGGGAAAGGGAGGGGTTTAATCTGTTCTATCCTGGACTTAGCAGTTGTACCTTAGTCAACTAGTGTCCATGTATGCATAGGCATGCCTATGTTAGCTTGTTTCACTGTGAAACAAACTTCATGCTATACAGAGATCACACTGAACCTCTGTATTGCAGGTTGGTTTTGGTTATTTTTTTCATTTAGTCTCCAGACTAGCTTAATGGTGTTCCTAGGGGATTTTCATTACCCTCTCCACACATTCCCTCCCCCCCCCCCAAATGAGTTACCTTGTATTAGCAGCATATCCAGACTAAAATGTGGGTATTTTTATGCTAAAATATCTTTAGATCATTCTAGCTTAAAATATGTTGTATGAGTAGCAATTTTCACTAAGTCATTAGCATAGTCTCTGATACAGAACAGTGATTACATGAAAAAACCCAGAGAAACACACAGTTCCTTCTGTATTGCAGCTCTGTGAAAGGGCTGAGTACTGATTAAGGTCAGTAGTGCAAGATTTACAAAGTGGGTTTGTTAAATTTGTGCAAACCTGTAGGCAGATGCTTCTTTTGATCACTTTCACAGCAATTTTTTTGTTGTTGTTAATACAGGAAATTTTGCGTACAGATGAAAATTGAATGTAGCGCAAAATACTACTCCATGAATTCTTGTGTAGATGTGGCCTGCATTGAATCAAACATGACCAACATGAATAAAGCTGTGCTGAGCTGTGAATGTAATGCATGCTCCTTAACTTCACAGATGTGCTTTCTCCCAACTAGTCAGGGTCCAAATTTTTCACAAGTCTTACAAACTTTTAATACATTAAAAAAAAAAAAGGAAAAAGGTCTAATCATAAATGCCTAAAACTAAAAATATTAACTTGTTTAGCCTGGACAAATAGGAAAATACTAACACTAAGGCTTCTCTAGCTCTTAAAGACCTTTGATTATCAGATTGTGAAAGCAGAACCACTTCCACTATGAAATATAAAGCACAGTTTACATGGAAACTCTGCATATAGAACAGCTTCCCCAGTTCCCTTTCCTAGTTCACCTGTCTTCTCAGCTGCAGCACTTGCATATTCAACAATCTTAAGTTTTCATGTTTACGTTTGGATTTTCCCCCTTATGCTTTTAGCATTCACACTGAACTCTCACAGTCTGCAAGTAAGAGAAAATTCAAGAGAACGGCAATATTTGTTAGAAGGTCATGCAAGCGAGCTCATGCCACACAGCATAATTAACATGCTTTATTTATTACATGTTAGTAAATAGATTATCTATGCTGTTGAAGACATTATTCTATAATACACACAGGCAAAGAGATTAGTGTCATTTTTTTGTAGAACAGTTGCAGGAAAAGCAAGATGATTTCAAACAGCCTTTGTCAGGTTATCTTCCTAGAATACTCTGTAACTAAGTCTGCTGAAACTGCTGCATGTCCCTCGTCATGTGCACCCTCATCAGTAGGAGATGTAGCTAGTTAGATAAGGAATTTTGCTTTTCTCTTCATATTTTTTAATGCTGATATTCAGTATCAGTATTTATTTTGTTAGTATACTTTAAAAACCACAGAAGTTCAGGAAACAACCCTTGCCAACTAATCGCATTTGCTATCACTTGAACAACAAGGCAGTTATTGCAAAATCATAACACTTCACTGTTCAAACAGACAGGATTTTTATGGCTCTCCAACTGAATTTTGTGCCTACCACTTACTATAGAACATTGCTTTCAAGAGAGACTTGCAGCTGGTATTGATGACAGGCAACAAGATATTTGTCATCTAGCCTCTTGGGCAACAACTATCCAGGTGCAAACACAAGTTACCAGATGTTGATTGGAAGGAAAGAAGGCAACTGTTACTTGTTAGCAAACAAAAGTGCTTCTGATTTGGTTTTGCCTACACTGGATTTCCAACAAGGATCACACAGTTACCTAATCCACCTCAGAGACAGCAATTTTCACAAGCTGTACTGGGAACTTAATATTCATTGGTAGAATGTGGGAAAACTTCTGCTGAAATATAGAAGAAAGTTTGGAGCTGCATTAATTGGTAACTTGGTATTTGTCACTCACCTTTTTTAAGACTGAAATAAGATTGCACCCAGGCAGATAAAATACTGTTGAGATGCCCAGAATGTGCCTTCCTGTCATTCTCTGAACATGTGTTATGTCCTCAGTTGTGCTGTTTCTTTGTAAGGACATATTCAAAGTAAAAGGAAATTCCTAGGACCAGCAGGTATGCTGCAGTATGCTTCCACACTTCCACAACTGTACAAAACTACCTTGCTTCTTGAGGATAGCAAGATGGTTAACATGTGCTGACAATCAGTTCCAAATTCTGCATGGGTTTGTCTTTTGGTCTTACTAATAGAACAGTTCCAAACATTGCTAAAACAAAGTCTTAAAAATTGCTTAATTACACAATAGGGCAATAATAGCTGCCATTAAGAATATTCTTGACTAGAATGTGGCTGAGATGACAACAGAAGAATTTCTTATTCTCTTCAAGAAGCTAGGGTTATTTTACTGGATCTCAATTTTCAGGAGAACATGAAAGCAGAATACTCAGTTACTACTGCTTTTGGGAATCACAGCTATTTAGTGGCAGGAGCGACAGCTTTTTCCTTAGTTGTGCAGTATAAAACTGTAAGATGACTGAACTTGCATACTGCACTAACCATGCCTTCATTAAAACTAACTGTAAGACATTAATAATTTTTCACCTTATTTGAACTGCCACTCTAATCTAGAGCCAGTAAACAACTATGTGGGAACCAAGGGCTGTAGCTTAAAAGTGAGTAAACAGTAAATGCTGCAACCTTGTTAAATCATGAAAAATTTATTTTCATTACATATATATGAAGGTAAAGGATGTCAGTCAATAGTGTTTTGAACAAGCATTTCTGACATGAACCTGTTAGTGTAGCTAGGATGAAACTTAAAGTTAGTGTTTTGCCTTTATTTAGTAATTCATTTCTAGTGTGTATATACAGAATTCATTTTCCTGTTATAATACCAGACACAGTAATATTGCAACATTTACATTCTTCATATAAAATGGTGTCATGTACATTTTCTGTTTGGTGTAGATACATAAATATGTACAAAATAGACATTATTGTAATTAATATATTCAGACCAGGTATTATTTTAGCAACATCAAAAGCAGATGCACATAGAATCTAAGTGAAAATGGTGAAAAACACCTTTATGACATTAGTGACCATTATTCGCATATATGAAGTAGTACAGATAAAGGCTCCTCTTTCAAGCCTTTTGTGGGCATCCAATAACTTTAGTAAAAACAAAAGTAACTGAGAAGCATAAGTATACATATATATACACGTGTCATGATCAGATGGTCTGCTAGGGTCCATCTTGATCACAAACAGGTAACAATGTAAAACACATTTGTTCAGAGCATAAAATATTGCACAAGAGCAGTTTCTTTTGAGGAAAGTAATTCCTTTGTGGAAAGCAAAAATGCTTCTTATGCATTAAAGAAATGGTATATTTGCAGTTTCTAAACCAAGGAACATTCAATAATACTGTCAGGACTGTCATCCGTCAGCTTCTTCCCAGCCTGTTTTATGGCAATGGTATGGCATTGGTAAGATTTGGCAAAGAGAGAAGGCAGATCGACAGCGCATGTTAGTTAGCACTGTCCAAAACAGATCCAATAGTTACCTAAACCAGCTGCGGGATAGTTACCATTATCTGATGTCACCCTTAAAGAAATATGAAAGTCTTCAATGCTAGTCACAGTGATAATCACACAGTAGTAGAGTAAGATTCCATTCTTCTCATCTGATCTGAATTTCCACTTGGAAGGGCACTTTCCTCAGTATCACTGTCACTGCTGTCCACAACTGTATGATCCAAAGCCATCTCACCAGTCCTCCTGTGTAGATGAAAGTTCACCCCACTCTCCTGTATGGAGTTAGCTATAAAATCTTCATCAGAAGAATGAAATGATTCATCATCTCCTGTGAAATGGTTGACAATGTGAATCCCATCAAAAGTGGGTTGGTCTGAGAAGTCTCTCTGGCCTTTTAGACATTTGATCTGTTAGAAAAAGTGGAAGTTAACAGTTAATCAGTGCTGAAGAGTACAGCAGCAAAGCCCCCACATATCCAAGAAGCGTCTCATTGAATTCTTACTGGATTAAATTAAATGTTAGATCTAGAAGTAGCACATCTGATGATCACTTTGAAAATCAGCTGGAATCAGCACAAAGTGACCTCTCACTTCTGGCTGCCTGAGAAGAGACCTTCAAAAATATCTTAAGTAGTACTTGGAACTCTCCAAAATTCTCCTTCTACCCCCAGCATATTTCCATTTTAAGGCTTAATAAACAAGGTACCTAGAATTGCTAAGGACCAATTTCTCCAGGCTACTTATTACATCTTCAATATCACCACAAGGATAGTTTATAGTTAGTTTTCTAGAGAGGTCTATTTGTTTTGATAACATTTTTGCCTTCACTTCTTCCTTCTACAGTTCCATTTTTGCCTTTATCACTTTGCTTCTCACTTGAGAAAAGCCCTCCTCTAATCCCAAAGAGCAGGGTCCCAAGTGAATATTGCCAGCTTGACACACCCACAGAAATAAACCAGAATATGCTTTGTTCTGTCTACTCTGCAAGTGTCTTTTCATTACCCAGTTCAGACACAATGAGATTTCAGATAAAATACAAAAAACCCCAAACATTTTAGTATGGCATAATTTTAAATTTTAAAAGACAATCAAACAAGACAGAAATTACTATCAGACCATGGAGAGATAAAACACTTTGATTTAAAAAGCACTGTAGAGTGATAAACTACTACAACTATTAGTTCAAGCTACTCAAAAGTAGAACCTAAGTCTCTGAAGTCTGACAAGTCCCCTGATAACTTAGTGAAAATAACAGCAAATCACGGAAGAGATTTCTGAGCCTATTTTTCTTCCTTAGAATCTCACTTCTGATAGCTTTTAGGAGAAACTATCTTAGGGTCAGTTTGGCAGTCTAAGAACATTAAGACAGAAAAAAAAAATCCTAAGGATGCAGAAAAGCATTAAAAATGCATTACAGAAACTTCCTAATGTCACTCCCAAAGCTTAAAACCAAAGATGCACCAAGTGCTGCTTTATAAGTGACTTTTCATAGTAACATCACCTGGAAAATAAAAAGAAGAAAAAGGCTTAAGAGCTTCTTAACACAACTCTCTTTAATGTTTCAGAAATCTGAATAAATATTCACTTTGATTCATAAAAAGTGTGTGCAGGTCCTTACTATTGATACCAAGTTTTACCAATTCATTTGGGGAAGAAGGAATCTTTGTACTTACATTGGGCTTGTGCAAAAGGTAAGAATAAAAAAGGGGGTGGCAAGTAGTCAAATCAGATGTTAACAGCTCCAGCTTTTAATGGGTATCAAAATGTCTGTTAGGTATATGAGTACAATCCATGGATCTAAACTTTAGTTGTAACTACACACACTAATGTTAGTTTTTGTATTGTCTTCACATGCGTATAGGCTGCAATTGGGTTTTTTTTAGGAACTTGCTTGTTTAAAGGTAAGCAAAGCAAAAAAAGTGCCTCATACTTGCACAGTGTAATTGCAGAGGTAAGCTAAACTGGCTTATGCCAAATATTGGATACTGAACAGCAACACCTATCTGGAATAAATTGTTACTAGCTTATATACCTAGATAGAGAAAGCCTGATACAGAGATTCTTGTGTTATTTACAAATACTATTCCTAAAAATATCCTGCTCTATGATCACATTAGCTGCCCCATGAAGTTTCCAAAACAGTTACCATATTTAGTCACTAAGTAAATAAACCAGAAAAATGAACCAAAACCCAGCAATTTCTCTCCACTCTCACCACACACACAAAAAAAACCCCAGCCCCAAAACACTAACCCTTTGCTGTGCAAGTGACTGTGAATTTCCTATTAAAAGTAACAAATTACATGCGTTTAGGTCTGAAGAGTTAACTCATTGGGTCAGCCTGGAATTATAAAGCTGATACTTTGTTAGCTGTTTTGAACTTTCAGAAAGCCAAGCCAATGACTTGGCTGAAGCTTTAAACATATGACACCTTTAGATTAATGTATTTAGGTCAAATGACAAAACCATGGCCTCATGGTTTTAGGCAGCAGCATTTTCAAACACAAATGAGAGTCTGCGGAAGATGCTGTTGGGGGAAAAAAAAATCATGAATAGACACAGCTTTTGCCAATTCCTAAAATCAGTCTGGAAAACAGTGTGTTGTTATCTTTTGTTATTCTAATAAAAGGGTGTAAAACCTGTGACCTAGAAGCACTCCTTTCGACCTGCAGATTTACATTTGCCTCCTCTTATTCACAATTACTCCTCACATCCAAGGAGAACCAGATTTCTAGGACAAAACATGAACATACTGTAGAGAATGTGACAAGATTATCAGAGGTCCTGTAGTTCCATAGTGTCTCCGTCTGCTTGAAAAATGGCCATCCCAGCCAGAAGCACAAACACATGGTAGCACAGAATTTGTCTGTATTATAGGGATTGACAGGCTGGATAGCAACACTGCCAAAAAGGACAGTGGGTCCTGAGACACAGGAGGCTAAACATAAACCAGCAGTGTCCCAAAGCAGTGATAAAGGCTAATACCATGTATGAGGCTGTATTGACAAGGTCATAACCAGTACAGTTACATAGGAACTAGCTCTTATCTGGCACTCCTTAAACTGTACCTGTTCTATTCCACACTTGCTACCTCACTCCTTCTTCAGTACAATATACTCACGAGTAAATTCAGTGGAGAGGCACCAAGACAGGTAGAGGGGCAGGAGTTTATTCTTTAAGATAGAACTGTTTCTTTACTGACAGAAGAGACATTGATCATAACACAAGGTTGTCTTTGAATATAAAGAGAAAGTAATTGCTACAAGGCTAGTTAAGAATTAGAACAACTTGTTCAGAAACTGTCAAGTCTCCATCCAGAGCAGCTTTCAACAACCAACAAAGCCCTAAGCAACCTGTTCGGAATTCAGTGCTGATCCTGTTTTGCACAGGAAGTTGGGCTAGAGGCCTCCCAGGGTCCCTTCCAACCTGAAAAAAGATTACAATTCAGTGAGATGTGCAAAAAGCACGGGTGGTGGGATGCATACTGCTGCTCTTACGGCAGCCATTTTGAGTCCGGGAAACTGAAATACTTTGCCCCTGCCAAAATTACTGCACCACTTGAAAATGCCATTTGAATCCAAATGCCTTTACATTAAATGTCAGTTCGTTAATTTATCACAAAATCTAGTTTTCAGCAGAATGTTACTTTTGGTTTACAGTTAGAAATCTTTCACTTTCATCTTGTAAATACTTGTTATTTTTTCAAGTGAAGATAGAATTGGATTTGGATCTTAATTTTTCTTTGTTGTTTACCATAAAATTTGATGAAAGCAAATAATCTTCAAGAAATCAAACATATCCAATAGAATAGGTTGGAAACAATTGTGCACTGTTTCCAGTTTTGTGTACTTTCAGAGCTGAAAATACTTCAGGGGCACCTCAATCTAACTTATTCAGGAGCATTTTTGAAGGAGCCTGATTATCAGCCATTTCTGCGGTAGCTGAAAGGCTTTGTAACATCCTGTAGACAGCACAAACTCCAATGTAATTGCACACTAGTGGCTAATACCACCTTAGGGCTGTAAACTAGAGGTTTCTTAAAATGACAAGTTTTTATTCTCACATAACTTTAGAGTTTAGCAAGTGAGGCACTGTGCTTCTAATAGAAAAAGCAGCAGCTTTTTTCAAGATGGGAACTTAAGAAGTGTCTTACGGGCTCAGGGCAATAATCCATCAGCCTAATATTCTGTCTCCAACAGTGACAATAGGACTTTCATGTTGCTTTGTTTTTAAAGGAAAGCATGTGAATATGACCAATTTTTGCAATCCACTCCCTTCAGATTTCCAAGCACCCAATCACTTGTCCATAAAATGTTGGGAGCAGATTGGAGAGTGCACCTCTTCCTAGATTTTTAACATGTTAGACCAGGGCATTTTTCAAGATCTGCTGTCCACTTCCACAGCTTCCTATGGCAGTAAGTTCCAGAAATTACTTTGGTTTAAACTAATCTCCTACTTATTTCAGGAATTGCTCCGAAAAGCAGTTCTGCAATCATGATTCTGAGATGTGAAACACCTCTCAGCTTTCTGAAACAAATGAGTCCCAAGCCTTTTTAGCCTCCCCAGATGAGGTAGTGCTCAAGACCACAAATCATTTTAGCTGCTCTTTAATTCCCCCCATACTTTTAAACTCTCTACATCCATTGCCAGGTGCAGAGACCAGCCATGCACCAAGGTTTTGTACTGGCAGTAAAAAACCCTTTTATTTTGTTTTTAATATACTTCCTACTGCCGCTCAACATAGTCCTGTTTGGTTTGGGTGCTGCTGCACACTCAGCCAATGATGTCAGAGGACCCTGAGGTAACTCCAAGATATCTTTCCTAATTTGTAACTACCAATTCTGTGTTTGTCATGGTATAGATAATGGTTTAGATTTTGCAATTAATCGATTAACCTTCTTCACATTGAGACTGTCATCTTTTTAAGGGACACTTCTTGAGATTCTTGTTGTCAGTATTTTTATTTGAATGTTTAAAGGGAGCTTCAAATAGGAGGTAAAGTGCTATGTGAAGATCTTGTAATTTGTGTAGTCAAGTCTATGAAGTCAATGGAAAATCCAAAGGAGTTAAAGAGGGAGCATGTGGACCTCACCCAAACACCCTCCAACCCCCTATCTCAAACCTAAGGTCTGCTCTATCCTTACCATTCCACCTGGAGTGAAAAAGAACAGCCCTTTTTTTTGCAGCTGTGTTGAGCAGAGACTTGCATCCCAGAGTCTGCCACTTCTGTTCTCTTTTGTACAAAGAGCCAATAGTGGTTAAAGCTGTTCAGTTTCGGGTCTGTCCCTCCTTCATGTGAGGGGAACCAGACCTCTGTCACCTCAACAAGTGACATTCAAATGAACCTTGACTGTTTCTTAGTGCTTCAGTTTCGCAAGAATCTCAAATCTGATCACATCTGCAAAAAGCCCATGTCTGGTAAACCCACATGTTTTGCTTTTAATTCTCAAATCCAGGTCATATTGCCTAGATGACTGCAGCTTCAACCTAGTTTTCACTACAGTACATTCATGTGGTCTTTAGACTATTTCAAAACATCAATAACATTACATGACCAAAATGTACGCCATCACTAGCCCTCCAAAGCCAGCTGTATCGAGATCATTACTTTGTTTGCATTTATATCCCTTCTTATGCCTAAGGGGTTCAGTATTTTTAAGACAGATTCCATGCTACTGGTGAACACATGAAAATACTTCAATTGTACATACCCTCAAGAGGTAACAGCATCCTTTCACAAATTTAGGAGAGCTGAAAAAAGGCTAACAATCAGATCCTTGGATCTCAGAATAAATCATCTTACCTGATGGTGACTGCCTCATCAAGTCAGGCATGAGGGAGAGACAGTAAAGAGAAATGTAGATGTTTTAGTACAATTCAGAAGTTCTTCCATGTTAAATCATAGAATAGTCTGAAGCTTGCCAATAAATATTTCATCTACTCATGGCAGGATAAGCAAGCAATGCACAAGTGAGATCAAAATATGATAAAAATACGACCATTGCCTTCAGTGAATAGTTTTGGCAAAAGCCAGTATATTAAATTTTTATTCAAATAAAGATAGTGAATTATCTGTGTTTTCACTTCTAGCAAGAGGAATCTAGAACTCAGAGTTCCCTCTTTGTCTCGTTCTTAGCAACAGTAGGCAGTCCTAGTAAGATTTCCTGATTAAAACCCAAATATGAATCAAAAGAAAACTAGAATGTTGCTGAAAGTGTGATCTAACCACCTTTAGTTGAAAAGAAACAAGTCATAAGCATTTTCAAATACCTGTCTATAATTCAGAAAAATATTGTCTATTTGGCAACATGAAGTATGAAGTCAAGATCTAATTACAAGCCAATTAAAAATACCTGTTATGATCTATTGAACTGGAATCACATTTAACATGAATAACAGCAATTTAATTGGTGTTCCTAAAAACTCCACATTCCTTCTCACGTGTAACAAGCTGACTGCTACATATTGCTGCCCCTTTCCCATTGTGATGAGATCACTCCAGTTTAGTACACTATCACTTCTCTAAAATAACTCCTGTTAACCTCTTTTGGAAAACCACTTATCTCAGAAAATGAAGTAGTCACAGCATCTCAGATTAAATTAATGGAAAATGTGTTATTATTTGGGACACGAATATCAGTCCAGACAAATATTACATCCAGTAGAATGCAGAAGCATTTCTTCTGCACATGACACAAAAAGAGCAAATGATGTAAAAACTGCAGGCCTCTTCATGTTACTTTCCCATTCTAAGGACACAAGCAACTCCTGAGATATCCCAAGCTTTCTGAAGCCCATTTTTAAACAGACTGTTGTACTTCAGTGAGTTGCATTCATACCGAAACCATTTCAACATAAACACTGCACAAATGGAGACACCAGGAGCAAAATGAATAGCTGCAGAAACTAATATTAGCAATCCGCTGCCTAAAACAATTCTTAGCAAATTTAAGGGCTGAACAGAAACTCCATTTGCATTTTAACTAAATTTCTCCGACAGAATCAGCATGCTTACATGAAAGGGACTGCTAGGCATGCATTGAGACAGAACCATATGAGAGCATTTTAATGAAAGCCACTGTTCATTAATCTTCAAGTGTGAAGAGTCTGAGATTTAAAAAAAACAACCCAAACTTAAGTATTGTTCAGCACAGCCTGCAGTAACAAAAAAGAGTTTAAATGCAAAACTAAACCAACTTTAAAGACATTCTTCATTTTACTCAAGCATGAGTCAGTTTTCACCTGAACTTGTGGATCACATGCAACAGAGAAAAATATAATTTTAAGAGCTTTCTCAACTGATAGCTCTCAAGATTACATATAAGACTACATCAATGACACACTGCATATAGTACGATCTCATTCTTTGTTTAGAAACAGGGACGCATTCTCCAATGAATTTAAAAAGACATTTGAAAAAGATCTGTTAAATTATAAATGTCTTCCTGTATTAGACCAAAGCTCAAAATGGTGGCTTTTATTTCAGTGTCAGTGAATTTCCTATTTCACTTCAGTTAACATTGAGTTGTTGTTTTTCTAAAGGCTTAGCTATAAGTGCAGCCATAATTAGGATTATTAATCTGTGAAGAACAGTCATAATGCCAGACAACGGTCATTCCCAGAAATCAGTGACAATTCAAGAGGCCCAAACCAACCAGACTAAATGGATGCTGAATCCAGGAACTCCCTTTTACTTCTTTTCTTTTTCCCATTACCCTATCACTGTTGTCCCTCCTGAAGAAGATGCCCTACCTGATACAATGGACTCACTGAAAGTTAACAGCTGAGAGGGACTGTAGGGGCTTCTCTTCCCTGAAATCCAGATCTCATTCTGAAGCCATTTTGGATTATCCAATGCTGTATTTACCTCTAGAGATTTTAAAACTCAATCAGAATACAGGAAATGCATTTGTTGCTTTCACAAAGTGGTGGGGTTTTTTGTTTGTTTGTTTGGGGTTTTTTTTCTTCTAAAATGTTAAGATTAAAGCTGTTCAGAATAACTTTGAGTCTTCTCTCATTTCCTGAAGATGTCCTGCTTCAGTCTAAAATCTGACTAATTTTGAAAGGGACACAATAGACAATTACATTCTCAAACAGGAAGTGTTACTATGCTGTTCTCTTTGCTGCTCCTTTCCCCAAGATTTAATGTCACCTCAACATTTTTAAAAATCGCTGCAAAGTAGCTGGATTCTGTCGAAACCCAGGTGTTCTCCACATTCTGATGGGTTGTTGTAAAGTCATAGACATAAGGAGAAAAGGAAGCACATTTCAAAATGCATTAAAATCTGTGGAAATTTGTTTCAGAAAAGTTTAGGTGAACTACAGTTTTTTATATTTGCTTGAAGTGTTTGCAGGGGAGGTTGGACATAAATGAAACAAATGAGCGTCGTTAAGCAAAAATCAAGCAGAGCAAAATTGCTCTTTAACAAAAATAATGCAGAGTATCAAGGTATTGTCATTTAAGAAAGCAGGAAATGTCTTGATCATGCTCACAAATAACATGTGAAAGCACTGCGAAACGTGCTTGCAAACTTGCTTCCTTTGCTTAGTAGTCAATAAAATCACTATTAATCACTATAAAAATATAATTTCTCATGGAAGGTTTATTTTTAAGATATATAATTTTGTCTTTAGTATCCTTTCAGTATGGAAAATAAATTCCTCATTTCTAAGTTTTCACCAGCAGAAGTTTCAGTCTGATAAAAATGCCAGTTTTCAGGCAGTCTAACAATGACCTTTGAAATGAAGTTGTTAGCCAATTCCTACAGGAACTCATACCAGAAAAAAAAACACAACACCCAACCAAATCAGTTGACAAACATTCTTGGATGACTTGGTGGAGTATTTGGCTGCTTATTTTGAAGTATGATAAATTGAATCTGAGATAAAAATTCCTTTGATTTGTTAGGAGTTTTAGGACATGCAGAGAGAAGGAAAGAGAAAAAAAAAAAAAAGGTTTACTTTCATGGCAGAAAAGTTCAAAGAAAGCAGATTGGCAGTATAACTTAATGCTAGGAAGACCATATTATACACCTGAACAGACCTAGGCTGCTTTTTTTCAGTTGTACCAATATGGCTGATATTCTTAAAAGATACAAACCCAAATAGTCTCTGGTCCAAGATTGTTTTGATTTGTTTGGGGGTTTTTTCGTGATCTATAGTGAGATTAAAAGCAATACTCATGAAGTACTAAAATATTAGATGGATCTCATGATTAGCTCTTTAGAATCCAAGCTCATGTATGTGATTAACTACTAAATTCTCCTTATAAAGGAAAGAATCATCCTTGGTTTTGAAACTTGTACATTTAAAAGGGTGACCCAGAGTAGTATACTGGTATGCAACCTGAAATATTTATCTTAAATGAACTTTACTGACTAGGCAGAGTTCAAACCACTGCAGCAAGTCATAAGTGAAACAAGCAAAGAAGCAGCATGAAATTTCCAAGACTGAGTCACTTCAGGATTCTGGGGGTTTTGTAAGCGCTTACATATTTGGCCTCTGTTTTAAACTACAAGCTTCTCTAAGTCATAGTCAGTCTTAGAGTAATACAAAATGCTTCACAAAATCCCTAGGAATGCCAGGAGGTTTAAATAAAATCTATTAAATAGATTAAAAGAAAGTTCATGTCCAGCTATTTATTTCATATTGCTCTGAATGTACTCCTACATTTTCTGACTTAAAGCTTTTAAAAGAAGGGGTGAAGTTTTTTATCACCATTATCAGTTGAAGAGCACTTGAGCCAAAACCAAACATTATGTTAAATATATGTTGTATATCAGTTTTACCACAGATGAGTCTGCTGTATTGTAAACGTGACAAAGACTACAACTAGCAACAAGTGTTCAGACCAGAAGGTTTCCAGTGAATCAGAACAGGAAAACAATAAAGCGATCAATGGGAGGTCATGACTTTTTGATCACTGCACTATATGGTTAAAGAATCTGGTTTTGATCTAGTACTGTGTAATCAAATTAAAACCTTGAAGTTCTGTATGATATATGCATTAGAAATAGCAACCGCACTAAGGAAGTACTCAAATTTAAAACTATTTTCAAGAGAAATCAGTCACTGGTAACTTAAGCCAGATTTTATCTGCTAACAAGATTGCTGTAGTGAGTATATGCAATTCCAAAAAGGCTTGAAGCTGACTTAGTCCTAGGAAGTTTCATAAAATAGGTAGTTGTTAGGTGGAAAGTTCCCAGAAACTCCTCCTACAAGAAGTTCTAAAGGAAGTATTTATTTGGAGTGAGGACATAGCAACAAAATTATTTTAAAACAGCAGCATGATCACGCCAAATGTACTACAGTTATCACATCCAAGGAAGGGCCTAAAACTCAATGCTCCTTCCCCCTAGAGCATGCATCTGTAAATAAAAAGAAGTTACTGCAATCTCAAGCTTTAACTAGAAGGTACCGTCTGGTAGAGAGACTGAAAATGCAGCTATTCTAGGCAACATTTACAGGAAATGATCACTTTGCACTTTTACTCTCTCCTTCTCAAGCAGGAATTAAACTCAGCATTTTAAAATAGACAAATTAACATTTATTTTATGCCTCTGATTGCAGAGATGACTTCTGTCTGTGCTAGCTGCCACTCAGAGTGATAAAAGAAATTGGGGGGGGGTGGTGTTTCCACCACATAAGCACTGTTTGCATCTATAATTTTATAGAGGCATATTACAAGCTAATACATAGCATTCCTCTCCTCGAGCTTGTTTCTCCCATTCATTATCACCTATACATGGTTAAAAATTTATTTTTGCAAGAAACATCAACTCAGATAAATCCAAGCCAGCAGAACCTCAGTTCCTCCATTTTTCAAATCCCAAAACTTGACTTATAGGCAGAAACCTAGGACAGACCCTAACATAGCTCTAATTAGTACAACAGACAGGTCACACAGCTGCAACACTCAAGAGAAGCATTATTGCCATGATAATGAAATAATTATCTATAATCAGTTTGCTCACTTTGGCAATCCAGACAAATAAGACTTAGTACAGTTTAGTGTAGCTAGCTATATTCATGTCTAACCCTGCAACCAAGAACTAGTAAATTGTTCACTAAGACAGATGTGGAGCTTTGACACAGAAGGATACAGTCAATAAACAAGTAGGTAAATAAATAAATAAAAAGTGGAAATGTTTGTAAAAAGGACAAGCACTGGTTTTCATTGATTTTACTACTCTGTCAGCAGTGTCAGTGAAACAGTTAAGATTCCTACCTAAAACTGATGCCCTCATGGAAGTGAGCAAAGTCATACCTATTTCCATTTGAGGACAGCTTACATCATTGACCTGGTTACACTGTTCACATTTAGAGGTTTCCTCCACTCTCATGAGACAGAGAACATTACTTTGTTGACAGTGGTGTTCCTGTGGGGAAGGGACAGGAATGGACTGATGCCAAGATGAAGATGTAATTTGTGGCCAATGGAGTACCGTCATCACAGAATCAATCCTACCTTCTTGGGGAAGTGTAACATATCTGTGTTAGTTATGGTATGAACACTCACTGAAAATAAATGGAATGAAACAACAGAAGTTCATAACATACCCAGGGATTCCATTGTGCAACAACACTTCTGCCTGTTGACTGTTTACTTAAGCCCAATAAAACTAGCTTTAGAAACTGAAGGCAGGGTAGCTCTACTAGAGAAAGTTACTGGAGAATTAAGACCCTGGTCTGTTCAGTCTAACACTCCTGTAACCACGTTGGTATTATCAAGCCAGTATAGCAACATTTCTTAAGGACAAGATGGGTTAAAGGAATAAAGCAATTCACTTTTCTAAAGCATAGGGTATATATTTAACTATCCTGTGTAGACAAAGCTGCTACATTAGACTGGGTACTTGCAAACCACATGACCTCACAAACGCTATCTTATCACATCACAGGTTCCTCAGACTGACCACAACCACTTAAATCAGACTCTGCCAGCACAGAGACTCTAACTTTGACACGTACTAGTAAAGCAACTACATTTTTAGCTGTCCAGAAGCCTTACAAGAACTTAACTTGTGGGGAGGGAAAAATCTGATGGTCTCTTGTCCTACTGTGCTTGCAAGATATGGTGAAAGAAAAGCACATGATTTATTGTGCTATAAACTTCCACCACAAGTTGAAATGTTTACTTTGTAAATCTGAAGGCTAACATATTTCCTTTCAGGGACAATATTTCTTATCAAGTAAGAAAACATTTATAGAGGACCACATATTTTGGAAGCATTTGTCTAGTACAAACTACCAGAAGGTGTCAATGTGATTGTGGTCAGGATTGAGAAACAAGTGCTTTGCAAGAGTTCATACAGTACTTGTAACAAGTATTACAGTTTCAGTGACTATGAAGTAAGAAAAATGTAAAAAATTACTGAAATAAATCCCACAAAGATTAGCTGGTTTTATGACAGTAAATAAAATGACAGTTGCTGAGAGACAAGTGTACAACACAGAAAGCAAAGTATACACTTCTTCTAGGAAAGGGGGGGAAATAAGCTTGCACCAGACTGAGTAGAAGAGTATGTTACCTATTTCTGTTTCCAAGATACCTAAATGCTGACAAACCTGCTTTTCTTTTTCATTTGCCCATGTGGTCTGATCCACTGCTAGCCATCACCTTATAAATATGTCTTCAGAAAAAAAAACACCACACCACACCACACCACCCCCCCGAAAAAAACCACCAAAAAGCCCATATGCAAAACCAACCAAAAACAGCATTGAATTTAATAATAATTCACTTTCTCCAGTTAATCCCCTTATCCCCATCATGCAAAGCTATGTACAACTCATAGCTTTAGAAGTTGCTTAAAGATGTGCCCACACAACATGATATAGACACATCTAAACCAAGTAGCTAGACACCAGTAGTCCAAGAACAGCAGGATGAAGCTCAGTTATTTATCCTGCTTCTGAATGTAGTCAAGTGGTGCTTCAGATAAGCGAACATCTGATTTGATAAGCATTGAATTTGACTCAAAGGAAGCCTAGTAATAAAATTAACAGAAAAAAGGAATAACACTTCCTGCTGGTATCGCATCATTAAGCCCAGATGCTATTGCTGCGTGAGAGACAGGAGCTAGGAATGCTACTAGAAGTGGCCAACCCACGTTATGCTACTGCAGAGGGCCACAAGCAGCAGCAGCATTTTGTGCTCATCTAAGGCTGATACAGAAGTCATTCAGCTGCTTGGGAAGATATTCCCTCACCTCCATAGGGATACTGACCTGTGCAGAGGACCCAAAGCGCTCACAGTACCATACTGATTTAAGACTATTAGCTAATAATAATTTAAAACCCCCAAGCAACATAAAAAGACCCAAGCAAACAAGCAAGCAAACAAAAACCCCAGACAATGAAAACCTCCAACCAAAGAAAAACAGAGGAAAAACAATTTGGCAGCTTGTAAACACAGCGTACTAACCATTGAAGTTTATGGTATTTAAAACCAAACACTGTTGACATGGTTTAAACATTCCTCCTGTATACTATAGCACACTGAATTTTATTTAGGTGTGGTATCATGTGGCCTGTCTAGGTGTATTTTAAATCCTTCTCTCTGATGGCTACAATTTACTTTCTCTTGTCCGTTTTAGTTTCAGCAGCAAAAGCCCAGAAAGCTAACCCAAGTTCCAAAATACATCCCTAATTCAGCCATATTACCAATTGCTCCTTTAGTCATAACTTATGTATTATTTATCCTCAATTACTTAAAGTGTCTTGAATTTTATTTACACAAGGAAAATCTTTTAAAAGCATAGTATTTAATCTCCAACTTTTATATCTCTTTTCATTTAGACAATCTTAAAATGTTAGCTCACCAGCAGGAAGATCAGACAAGAGATAACACCTATATCAGAATCTTACTGACTACATTAGGTTCTTAAAACATAATATTAGATCCATTCCCAGATAAACTATGTGTATGTGGGATGGAAGAGTAGTAAGGTAGTCACTACTCCTTTGAATAGCCATCAAGCTTGCAGATACTGAGAATAGGAAATACTTTTACAGAAAAGCCCTATCTTCTGCACTGCCAATATTCCAGAATTTAATCACCAGAATTTCACTTAAAGTTCCTATTATAAAGCCTTTTAAAAGCATAAAAAAAATATTTCAGTGTAATAGTAATTCTCCAGTCATCTGTCATCTTGTTTTTTCCATCAGCCATTCTGAAACACAGTTCACATGGGCAAACTTGTAGGTTCTCTAATTGTTGGAACAGTGTACTACACTATCATCAAGATTTTACATTTCATTCAAATACCAACAGCGTGGGCATAATGATTTGTGCATTAGAAAACAATCTCACCCTTGATTTCTCCCAAAATGCTTCAAGTAACTACCTGATAAAAGTGTATGGCATTGCAAAGGAACAGGTAGGAGAAAATTAGCTCTGTATTCTGTGCCTGGCATTGGTCTATAGCAGATGACCAGGAAAGAATGGAACAGTAGGCAGTAAGTAGCACTACTTCTCCAGAAAGTTCTTCCCAAACTTCAAGTAGCCCATTTTTCAATCATACACAACACCTGTGCATCTCCAGGGGTCCATCCCCACCATGAATTTAGGATGTTACTTCCCACCACCCCCCCCAATCTGTGCCAACACAGATTTTAGTATGTGGAACAATTTTCTGATCTAAAGGAATTTCATCTTTCAAAGTTGCAAATATCATAGCCTCATGTTTTTCAGTAAATCTCCAGTTTAATTTGAACATCATAATTCTTGCACTGGAAGAACACAAATGCTCCCTACCCATCTTCTTCATCTTACAGTCCAAATATTTTTTATACCACCCCCACTTCCACCCAGAATATTTTTAATGTAAAAAATACCAAATAATTTGTCAAACCAACAAACCAACCAACCTAAGCATCACTAAGCTCTGATTATTCTTTAGCTGCTTCCAAGATAAAAACAAATATGGGATCCCTCAAAGTACAGGAAACTCTTGTTAAAATTAATTTTAAAGACCTATCTTCAACATCCATATTTCTGCTTCCTAAGGAGAAAAAAAAAATCTATGCTAAGTGAAGGATGTAGAATGTTTCTGCATGTTGCTGTTTGCCTTCATAAAGCTGTCCCCTTACACAGATGGCAAATAGACAGTAGAATGGAATAAACAGCCTCATGGAATAAAATGCTCTGCAGTCCCAAATTGTGGAGCTGCTTGTTCTGCGGACTCAAATATGTATTAGGTAGAATTTAGCTTGTAATACAGGAAAGGTCATAAAATTCAAACAAATCTACATTGGAAATACTGCAGATAAATAAGGAACTGAAATTTAAAAGTAAACCAAACTGAAAGCATTCCAAGAGACTCAAAAATCAGCTAGCAGTATGACAAAGACAAACTTTACAAAGTTTCACTTGAAATACAATTTAAACTTAAGCACTTCAGTCCTAAATCACAAAGTCTGTAAGACTGGAAACCACTTGCTTTTGTCTCCAAAGGTGTCTTGTGGTCTGCCAGCGTAGTTTGTGGGTAAGCACGTCAATTCTAATCTTTTGTACCACTCCTGTAATCTAGGTAACACATACAAGCCTTGCAACATCCAACAGGAAGCAGAGACAGCTGCTGTGTAATATACATAAATCGACTGCATGTACAGAGGGATAATGCATGAAATGCAGAACTTCAGCAGTATATAAATCATTTAATTCCATTCAGTTTGAATTAGTGGCAAACTACAAAGACGCTTTCTTTTCGCAGTATGTGATTTATGTAGAATTTAGTAACAATTAGTTCAAGATTTATCTTTGTCAGTTTTTCTTACACCTTCACTGAATGCAAACTTGTAACACTCCAAACTTCCTATGTATTCTTTTCCACATAAAGTAACTGTTTTAATTCAGTGCTACCTACTAGAACTGTGTAACAGGAAAAATGAACAGTAAAGATGTTTCACAAAAGTTGCTTTCACTTAACATTTAGTGTCTAAACAAAGGCAACTTCTGCGAAGTATGAGCACTCCATGTGCAGCCTGAAAGTATGTAACCCAAGTCTAGCCGTGCCATTTACGTTACATCAGATAAAGCACATTAACTGTAAGGTCAAGTGACAGAGTGTAGCGCTCACCAGACCTTATTTCTTGTGTCAAAGATGGGGCAACCAAGCTTGTGTACTTACTGATAAGAGTAACAAAGTTGCTCCACAGAAACAGCAGCCTGTCAGGGCTGCACAACACAAAAGCATTTTAGGTTAAAATACTAAGCCATATGTTGTCAAGAGTGCTGCAGAGAAACCTTTTGAAAGTGGATGGGGAAAATAAATAAATAAATAAAATGCAACAATTAATTTAATGAAAATATCAAAAGGCGATATGACAAATTTCTGAAAAGGCAGAGTGTCTAAGTCTAGTGCACATTAAGAGTTCTGGAAAAAAGTTTACCTCATAGCTTCCTCTTTGTGACCATTCTAAAAATTTCAGCTTTTTACACTAGTTTCTGCCTTCAGAAATAAAGCCATAAGGCATAAGCATCTAACAACTTTGTGACCAAAGAAGCAACTTGGTCAGTATGGAAGAAAGTGAGTGTAGCACTCATCTGACACCAGATACATATAAGATTAACAGGACTAGCTATTGGCTAACAAGAAATACTGCAGTCTCTGAGTATCCTTCCATTATGCACCAGCTGCTCTTTGAATGTTGACAGGGTGTGTAGAACTCAGCATTTTAGATAGTAATGTAAATTATGTTCATTATTTTGATTCTAACCCATATTTGGTTACTCAAGTTAGTGCAAAGAAAGTTACATGTGAGTACAATCTAAGATGGTGTGTGCAGAGCAGATGTCTACTGTACAAGTCTTGTAACCATGTTCTCAAAGCTCCAGATTTTGTCTGTTTGCTCTGGGCAAGTGTTCATCAAATACAAGTTTAAGACCTACTGTGAAGAAGTCAATATACAATTAGGCTTATCACACTACAAAAAAAAAAATCAACTGGTTAGGTATGAAAGGAACCAGGCAGATATCTTGCTAGAACAAACCAAAAATCCAATACAGTAACTCCACTTATAGTTATTTTATTTTATTTAAAGGTAACAGAAAAGGAATTACCTCTCACTATTTAATTTACCTTCCACATTTAACAGCAATGTGCCTCATTGGCTCAGTTTCGAATGCCATAGTACCAGTTTCCAACATGGGCAGTTTTACTCAGTAAATGAAACACAAAAACTTGACTTTACTACAAATAAGTCTTCTTATAACATAAGCTGAAGACCAACTGTAGCATTACTATTCCTAGGTGAGTAATATAAAAGCAGCTGAAGTGTATTCTTTAGGCTGCAAGCTGCACCATATTTAAGGTGCATTCAAAATTTTGAGCTCAGAAAAAGAAGTTATTTCAATAGACTCAGATTGCAACAAAGGGCAAGTAGTTGGAAGTTTTTAAAAGTGTTAACAAAACCTTTAAAAATTAAAATGAATAACTTGAATATATTGAGAATACTGATATGTAGCTGATTTAACCTATCACACTGGGATGGGACCGAAAAATATCTTAAATCTGAGGGTCAAACTTTCCTCTATTACAAACTTAAGAGGTGTTACTGCAGCAGCCTGTTGCATCTGTGCTTCAAGCAACACCACCTCACCACCTCAACCACACCTTTTAGTGAAGAGAATTCAGCTTTAGATCTCAGGCAGTGACATCCTCTTCAGTGTTGTCTGGTGCTCCTCATTGGTGTTCTAAGGTTTGCCCTGAATGTGGCTACTAGCCTGGTTTTCAAACACTGATGGAACAGTAAACTTCTGACTGGAATTCTGCAATTAGGATGAATCATGTTGTTGCCGTATCTTGGTACCATCACCATCTGATGGACTGTATCACAGAACTGAATTAATAATATCTAGCTCCTCCAAGTTCCACTGATATGGGAATATGCATTAAAATTCTGGGCCAAAGACATGAAGCAGTGTTTTATCAGAAGGCCAGAATATGGACTTATGTTGCAGTAAATATGCAGTAGTGGAGAGGAAAGAAAAAAAGCTTCAGTAAGTGGAATCAACATTGATGGCCACAGCATAAGATTTAATCTTGTTTCACACACACCCATCCCACCCCTATCTTCAACTATAACATTTGCATTAATTATGTCCATTTTAAAGGTTCCACGATATTAGATGGTAACTATACAGTCACCAAGAACTCTTTTCCTTTACCAGTGCCTTTTACATATTAACCAGTTGGGAGGTTGTGGTCAGCATGTCACATACACCATCACCCTATCTTCAGGAAGATGAATTTGCAAATTTGTAACGCTTTCCTCAGGTTTTGCGGAAGTAGAATCAAAAAGCAGCTAACCAAAGAGCAAAGAACATGGTCATTAATGGATCTACATATAAAAACACTTCAATGCAGATCTAAAAAAAGTTACGTTATTTAATCAATACTGACTAAATTATATTAACATTTAGCAGTTGAGGCCAAACATTCTTCTCTCTCCCTACTGCCATTGTACTCAGACGCTGCTGTTTCAGGTTATCACGGCAAGCAAAGTTCTTTGCTTAGCAGCTACGTTAATATGAGACTTAATTGTTATTTATTAGCACAAACTTACCCATAAGTACTACATACATTTCAGACTTAACCTTGCGTTACCTCAAAATCAGCTCAGAATGAAGGATTGCTGTGCCTGAAATGTAAGTTTTCCTCCAATGCTTTTATTTTAAAACCAAACAAATATATATGCAACCGTAAGAGGGAAGAAAAAAGAAGCAATTAATAAACAAGGACTTCCAGGCTTTAAGAAACTCTATGTAAGGGAGCATTCATAAACACTGCCAAGGTAGAATATGTCTACTACATAGAGAGTTTCTTCCTACTATTTCTATTTCTCCTAAAATAAGATACTTTCCTATACTGTTTACCTAGTTTGGAAATGAAAATTAAATTATAACGAAGCACACGTGTAGAAGAGGAGGGTTCATTGAGATTTGTCTAGATGTAACTGTTTAGGAATCACTAATATTCCTCATAAGAGTATCATTGTTCTGGGAGTTAATGAACCTCATCTTCATTCCAACCTGCACATATCAGCTTCTACACAAACACATACACAACTGTACATCTTCATGACAAATGAGTCGCTCAGCAGGGCATATGACAAACGTTTCTATAAATGATGCAACAGCTTTCCAACAGGAATTCTACTTTTCCACCAAATAAATTATTTCTTTCCTTTTAAATCTACACTGAGCAGAGGAAGATATCAGTACAGTGCCTTATTTATTCATAATGCAAAATAAATATCTGGCTTTCTTGGAATTCTACAAGCAACTTACTTTCTTGCAAGGTACCAAGCAAGCTAGTTATTGCCCTTTAATGGAAAAACCCAGGTTATTGATTTTAAATTTGTTTTTAAGTGAACTTAATGATTGCTAAAGGTGCTGGACTAATGGCCACTAGAGACTATCCTCAATCTATAGCATAGAGAGCATGCCAAGATCCTCCACTATGTTATAACTCCCAAGGGACTGGTCCTAAAAGGTTGAATCCACTATGACTGTTAGCAAAACGCTATCTAAACCTAAATGAAGAAAGGATGCATTCGTTTAACAAAGGCAGAAAAGGTAACAAATAAATAATTAGGTTGCACTGCTCTATGATACTATGGATTTAAGCAACACTATCAGAGCTGAGTATTTGAAGATGCATGGAAAGAGCAGCAGAGTACAAGGCAGCACATTGCAATCAGGGAGCATTAAGTAAAGACATTTCTTCACAATGCAGGGTGAACCGAAATGAGCCGGCGAGCACAGGAGTTACATAAGCTGTTTCGGGACCTTCTGATTTTTTTTAACTAACAAAGTTACTACAACTATTAGAGCAAGGAAGTTCAAAGACAAATTTCATAGGTTGAAGGTTTTGGCAGTTTACAGCTTAAAAATCTGTTAACTGGTATTAAGCAAGCATCCTTTTTCTTTTTAAGCAATCTCAGTATACAACCACATAAAATTCATCCTCACAACAGCAAGAACGAAAAAAAAAAATCACCTATATCTGCATGTGGACTCCTCTACTTGCACAAATACATCTTATTTTCTAACTAAGTTAGCCTTAAAGTTTGTAGCAAAGACATAAAGGGGCTTATTTTCATGCACACAGCTCCAAATGCAGTAAATGCTACACAGTGAAATGCGATTCACTCATGAAATTAAGGAAAACATGAAGACAGGACATAAATGTTGCCCTCATTTAATGTCAAGTCACATAACTAAGCAATTTTTTGTTCTCTTACATGCATGGATGAAGGAAAAGTGTAACAGTTACTTTTATTGCAGTCATTTAAAATAATGCAAGCTGGCAAAATCAGGTACTGAAGCTGTACTCTTAGATAAGCAGAACTTGCTACAACACAAGAGATAAGAAAAAAAGGTGTGA
Organism: Dryobates pubescens; assembly: GCF_014839835.1. NCBI lineage: Eukaryota > Metazoa > Chordata > Aves > Piciformes > Picidae > Dryobates > Dryobates pubescens. The sequence continues at coordinate 16,758,353 of NC_071622.1, read as the reverse complement.
TTAGAGATGGTAGTATTTTATCACTTACCTCATGGTGCAGCTCAGCTATCTGATCTTTCAGTTCTCTGATGTACTGGTTAGAATCAGATTTATTAAGCTGCCCTTGAATTTTCCCTTCTTCTTTCTGTTTTGGTTAAAAAATAAATCTTATTCAGATTATTTATGGATATGCTACATTTTAAAAGAAAAAATCTTGTTTTAACTGTCTGCCTATTTTTGTCATGAACCAAAGCTATTCAGACATCACCCAGCACTTTTCATCGGGTGGAAGTTACAGCAAGTATCTAGGGGCATCAGTGACCGAGCTGACCCACTCAATGCCAACCATGGTACCGCCAGGATGCTATGGAGGAGCAAGGAGAATTAACAAAGCTTCACATGTGGAATTCATATCCAAAGTACATGGCACACACAATTTGGTAAAGCATCCCTACAGAACTATCAATAGGAACATCTTAGTGTACATTATTGTCGCCAACACAAAGTTTTCATTCAGTAACAAGCAATTGACCTTTGTTTCCAAGTGACAAGTAAACAATATAGGACATGAGCCAAGACATGCTACATACAACAAGCTTTTTCTCCCCTAAAAAAAAATAAATTAAAACACTTGAAATATCGTGGTTCATATAGGAGTTCCAGAGAGCATTAAGTGAAGATACATCCTGTAGAAGCAATGCTGTGAAAGGTACAAAGTGCAATCAGCAAGTAAAAAAAAAAAGAAGAACCAGAAATGAAAAGGAACGTGAGATTTCCATCATTTGTCAACCAAATGCAGCTCCTAAGTTTCAAGATGCACACAAAGGTGTCATCTGCACTCTAATGCCTACAAGATTAACTTTCATCTTGTCTCTAGAAGGGAATCGTAATGTGACTGCAGTCAGCTTGGCAGATCTGAGATACTTAACCACTCCACCCTCAATGGAGAGGGCAGCCCATGTTTTCAGCTTGCTACTAGTAAGTTAAGAGCAGCTTTGGTTCTTTTTTTTCCTGAGAAATTTATGAAGCAGCTACCAGGTTTAAGGGACAGAAGCATCTTTATTTTGTATAAATCTTTACCTTGACTGTAAATCACATCATATCATTACATTACAGAAACACAAATATAATGGGAATAACTAGTTCTGCTACTTGTAGCTCATTTTGATGAAGTTTTAATTGTACTTGACACATCCACGATCATGTGCAAACAGAATTTAAATAACTTCAAGAGTGAAAGGTGCCCATTATTCCTAAAAGCTTTAATATAGAGATTCTTTCAGATCACCTATCCGAAATATCAGTAGCAGGACAGAAAACATACTAGAACATTAGTGGAAGGGGTAATATATCACCTTCCAAACCCTTTTGCTGCCTTGAACATTGTCAGTGTTTGCAATCTCAAAGCAATTTACGTAATTTCAGACTGCATTTTTCTTGCAGCAAAATATGGATTATATTACTAAAAAACCCAAGTTCATCATATTTACTATTAAGTCACATCATTTGCAACATGGAGGCAGATCCTTTAATTCCATATTGAATCAACTTTCCAAGGCAGCCTGATGGCTCAACTTCACAAAAAATATTAATGTTAACAACATCAGTAATTATTCCTGTACTAAATAGGGTAACAGACACCCCAAAACCCATCACCTCTCTCTACAAGGATAACTACTGGTATTGGAAGAGCCAAAACAGAAGCAACGTAACCTGTAGACTAAAAATAATGTTGTTTAAATCTGTGTGTAGAAAAAGCTTCACTGCCATCAGAAACTAAGATTCCAGACAAGGAAAATGACCTGATCTCTTGTGGAAGCAGGAATACATGACAGAAATGCTTGCCTACATCCTTTCCCTCTGTTTGAAACCATGACTTTTCCATTTAAGCCTCTTGTTCTATTGACAACAAATTACTATGTAACCATCCACTACAGTATGAGAAAGAGTAAAGAAAGGTTTTACTATAAATGGATGCCACAGCACTTTTAAAATGAAAGTGTGATAAACAGCTGAGCAAACATTCAGACTGAGTTCACAAGAGGACATGAATCAGGCATTCCCAAGACAGTAAAAACTAACAGCAGAAGCAGTAACATTTATTAGCTTAAATTTGGCACTGCACAAATAGCTGAAAGCTATTCCTGTATACCATATAGAGTTGTACACATTTGTTATTTTTAAGCAGGTTTATTTTTACCTTTTATTCCATAACTAATACTGTAAAGTTAATGCAGATATCATAGAGTAATTTGGCACACACATTTGCTCGTGAAAGAACAGACTCTAGCTCAAATCAATTGGAACCGAATGTAAAGCATAAACCTGGCTTGAAAGATCCTCACGGTTAGGAAAGGGTAAATAAGTTTCATGTTTCTTTTGAGAACTAAAGATTTTGTAGTGCTGACAATTCACCAAAATGCATTTAACACAAAAAAGGAATGCTGCAATGTTTTTCTACAAACATATTTCTCAAAGAAAAGTCATGCTGTGACTTCCTCTTGCAACATTCAAAACACTGGAGGTCAGAAGCTGAACCTTTTAACTGGCTGCAACAGAAACCATATATTTCTAACTAAGTCCATATTCTATAAGCTACAAAGTCTGTCTATGGCAGGTAAAATGGAAGGATGACATAGAATAAATTTTAGGACAGAGCCTTCAGAGCCTTCTTCACAACTTCTATTCATCTGTCTGAGCAATAGCAAAGAAAAAGTCTACTTTTTTTTTAATAAGCTAAGTTGATCACATAATTAAATTTATTTTTTTTAAAAGCCACTCATGCAAGTGCAGTAGCAAACCACTGCAAAAAGGGCAGGAGTGAGACACTACAGCATTAAAATGTTTTTTATTTCTTAGTAAAAATTCATCTAATGTTGAGAATAGATAAGTAGACAGATGAAAGTTTACGTATTTCATGCACGTGTTTTATAAAAAGTAGGTTTATCTGTCAAGCAAGTTATCCAACATTCTTTAAAACTGTGAGAAGAGATTGAGAGTTCTCATCAATACACACCTTTATTTTCATACAAGTACAAAATGCTACTATGATCTGCAAATGGTTTCACTTTCCAGTCACGTTTCATATCTGCATTAAGTGCAATTACTTTCCAGCAAATCTCAAGCTTCTGATAAGCATTTGTTAATCAAATGAAAATTTTAATGTGAGCAACTTAAGTTTGGTAATAACATTCTTTAACAGTAGTACTTCATTAGGACAGGTTGACCAGTCTGAGTCACTCTCCCCTGGAGCACCTGTGAACTACTGCCCATATCCTGGGGGTATACAAGGGAGAAGACATGGGCATCTCCTCAGGAAGCTACAGAGACCAATGAGGTCACCCTTTAAGCCTTCTTTTTTCCAAGCTAGACAATTCCAAAGTCTTTAATTGCTCCTCATAGGACTTAACTTTCACAGCACTTTTAGCAGCTGTGCTGCTCTCCTCTGGCCACATTCAAGGACTCTCATATTCTTCTTAAATTGTGAGGTCCAGAACTGCACACAGTACTTTAGGTGAGGCTACATCATAAATTACTGAACAGCCTCACTGAGATAAGAAAAATGTAATGGCTTTCATATAGCTTGAGTTAATTTAATGCCTCTATTGTAGCATTTACTTCAGTAGGAACCAGGTCTTACATTCTGCATTAGTTGTATATTGTGATTTAATAGTTTTATACTACTGTGCTTGAGTAATTTTGTACTTCTGAAGAAAACACTTAGATCTGACTCAAAAGTGACTCGAAAGTGAATGTTAAGCTCCCACTTACAGCTTAAAAGTCTTAAAGGTATGAACATCACACATTTTAAAAGGAAATAGCATAAGCAATTAGTAATCACTCTTTCTTTTTTTTTCATCTAAGATTATACACATAGGATGTGGGTTGTTGGTCTGGGCTTTTTGTTTGAGGGGGGAGCACTATTACAGAAAATCTGTGTTATTTGGCGAGGTCATGACACCAGGAAGAGTAGCTGGTCTCTATGCAAATCATAGCCATTTTAACTTTAACAGAGAGTGAAAAAGCCAGATAACCTATCAATAGGCAAAGCGTGAGTATTATCAGCATAGCAAAGCCATGAAAGTTAGTGAATTCTGAAATCGAGGAATTTTGTTTAAAAACTCCCCACAGTCTTACGTGACTGAATCTCTACATCCATTTTCCTGGGGTAGTGCTCCTCCACAGTGCCACCACTGCAGCGTTTGCCTCCTCTTCCCAGAAGGGTTTTTGAAAAAGTAATGTTAGTTGGTATTATATTGCAATTAAAGCTCTATCATCTCAATTTTACTGGTTTTGAAGATTAAAAACTGTTCCCAGTCTTATCATCTCCTCTAGCAGATGAGCTGCACCAGCATTAACAGAGTCAGAAACCCCTCTATCAGGGAAATAAACACCCCAGTGGCCAGGTATCACCTCTGCTCCTGCACAAAGGTACTTGTAACAACGTAAGCAGCCAATACATAATCCAACCTCCTGCTTCAGAAATGGAGTAGTAGCATGGTCAGCGAAGCAGGAAGTGAGCCCTACAGACCAAAAAAAAAAAAACACAACACCCCAAAAAACCCCACCAGTTGCTAAAACAGAACTCACTTAGGTCCCTGCAGTTTCAGAAGCTCTCACCTCTTTCATCCTGCTCTGAAGTACTAAGGTGACTGCACTCATGTGCATACCAAGAGCTACACTGATTGCTCCTTTTCCCAAAAATCTGCTTCTTAGAATCTTACCAGTTGAAATTCATAGTTGTAGTATCATATTCAAAGACTCCTTTGTCTGGCTTTCTAAGAGAACCAGCTTTTCTGTACCTTTAAAAGAATCAGCAACTAAAGAAACGCACCTGATGCCTGTCGAGAACTACTGAGCATGTGGAGACCTCCTAAACTTGAATCAGCATAGGACTAGTATGCTTCAAAGAATGCTGATCTTAAATACCTGAAACCATTACTGTATAGTATCCCCAAAAATCAAGTATAGTAGTTATGACAGAACAAAGTTTAACTAACTAACTAAATCACTGGAGACCACATGGGCACATTGTAGGCCTTAAGCCTGCTTTGGCTGATCAGCCAGTGCCTCAGCTTAAGGTATAGAAGATCAATGCAATCAGAATTCAGTTTCTGAAACACTCTTGATCACATCAGAGTAGAAAGAGAAATATGCATCAACAAGCAAATAAGCCATTTTAAATAAGAAAGTATCTAGTGTTGCTTTCACTTCAATAACTGCTAACTTAAATACAGAAAACCAGACCCAGTGGTGTTATAGGCAGCCGAAATACTGGCACACCAGATGATAAACTGTTAACTGAGAAACAACCATCTTTACAAAAACCAAAAAAAGTCTACAGGGTTGGACATTTTCCTAACACCCTTAGCTTGATCTTTTCTGACTTAGAAATATTTACTTGCTAGCTATCCCCCTTAGCCTCTTCTCATGGGAGACTTTTAAATTCTTACTCTGGGGCAAAAGACACTGCATTAAAAATGTAAATGAAGTTTATTCAGAAGGGTAAGTGTGGTAACTAGTGCCCTTTCAGTGACTTTACAGTGACTCATTCTAGACTTTCAAAAAACACATCACTAACATCACACACCACTATTGATAAGACTGAAAAAGTTTCCTGTAATTTGAAAAAATGGAAACAATTTCTTTACTCAACAGTCAGTACTTGGAAAAGTTATTAAACAGAGGTCATAGAAAGGCTTCCTTCTAATGAAACGGTGCTAAAAGTTTAAACTGTGGGGGAGAGAACTAGCACAATCATGGATTTCCTTTCCAGTTGTTCTCAAAGCAGTTTTGACATGGTTAGATAGGGTAAATGCAACAAAATTCTCTGAATCTGCCAGGAAACACATCAGGAGGAAGTGATGTTACCCCTGGTCCAGATCAGTTTAACAAAGAAGAATAAATCCTTACAGATAGTTTTAGCTTTAAGATGACTCAGACCTAAAACCAGATTTCTATATTACAAGTGTGCTCTGCACCTCCTCAACCCAAACCAGCCATAGTATTAAGAGGATGCTACAAGATACCACCCTGAATAGAAATGGAGGGAGAGAGATTACGTAGAGACTGCAGCTGCACCAGCTTTGCTTCCTCAGTCTGTGTACACTTCCACAAGCTCAGGGCTCTGGCCCTAGCCAGCTGATTGACTCTAACTTTTACTGATAGAATCTTGCCTGAATTTTTCTTATTCTTCCTTCAGCTATGGCAAAGAAAACCGAAAAAAAAACAAAACCACCACACAAACACATACCAAAAAAAATCCACCACCAAAAAAAACAAACAAGGGACCAACAGGATTGCCAATGCAACATGCACTCAGAAGGAACACTTGCTATTAGGCCACAAGTGTAGCAAATCTTGGTAGACTTGTCTTTGAAGCTTTAGGCAAGCACATGCAAGCAAAAAGCAAGAGGGTTTTATAGGCTGGTATTAAGAAGTTACAAGCATTTGCTTACTGCAGTTTGAAGCTTATCAGGTCAGTTCAGCTGAAAATAAGAAAGACTAATTCCTGAAGAAACAAACTTGAGGTTTTGCTGATTAACTATAGACATGTTGGGAGACTATATCTATTCCTTAGCCATGGCTGCCTGCATCTCACAAAATGATGGGACAAAAGGGAATGGAGAGTGCATGTAGTTTGGCCAAAACAAGTAATTTATCTAGGGGATGTGAGCCTCTAACCTTTGCAAGAAAGTAGAACATACCCTGTTAAAGAGAACAGCTTCTCCCCTATGTGGGGGTACAAAAAATAGCAGCCCAGCCATCCAAAAATCCATCCTTCATTTGTTAATAGTTTGCTTAAATGTTCTGCTCAAAGTCCAGAAGCCTGATAAATACTTCCAAGTCATGTTTGCTTCCCAAGCTGAACTAGCAAGTGAGAGAAAACAAAGGCTGACAAAGTAAACCCTTGTTTATACATAACTTCAGGGGTTTCCTTCCTCATTTCTGGAGCCTAGGTATATGCAGCATAAGTTAAACTTCAATTTATTTTTGCTCAGGAAAAAGTCCTGCAATTCTTTTGGTTAAGAATATCCATCCTGTATTGGGCTGTGAGTTTAAAAGCCTAGCATTAAGAACTGAAGGCCTGAAGAATACACGAAAAATAGCTTCCTAGCATCATCATAAACTGACATCTTGCTGCCAAATTACATCTACTATTAAAGTTATCTCCTTCTCCCTCTGTCATTACTCCTAATCAAAATGAAGAGTGACCCAGAAACTGTGATTTAAATCTAGCATTTGTGTAATGTCAGATCAGTTCTTATGTGGGAGTAGTGATACTCTGTGTCACAAATTTAACACCAGTGTCTTGCACCTACACCTACACGAGCATTTAGAAGAAAACTGCACAATTTAGGTTAAGTATTGCTATGGAACATGTGGACCTGGCAGTGAATCCCTAGAGCTTCTTAGAAAAGCACCATCCCCCTCAAAAAAGGGAAGGTTATGTGGCAAGTTAACTTCCTCCTTTCATCTTTATCAGCTTTGAAATGATATGACAAGCAGACCTATGTGTGATGCTGGGTTTTAAAAGCACAATTACTGTGCAACTGAAACTTATGCTCCAGGAGTAGCTAAATATATTTCTGGTATTAAATATTGCATTTAAAAGTCATTAAACCCTTAAAAAGCCCTCTGCTCCCCACATAAGGTCACAGCAATTCCAGTGACAAGTTGAATGGAAGAGAATGAGAGGCAGCTCTTTCTCCAGTGATGAAGGTATCTAGAGTTTCAATTTCCTTAAAAAGCAGGTTTTGTTTACGGTCTATTATCAGCTGTATGTTTTACCTTTTACAAGCTTGGTGAGTTAAGGTTTTCCTACTCCATTATTACTTTATTTTGGTACAGGTGTTTCAAAGGCCTTTGAGGATTAGTAACCAAAAAGGAAGTTTTGATTATAAGTTTCATTGTTACTGGCAAAACACACTGGTCAAAAATATCTATTTGCTTACTGAATCTTACAAAAAATAAAAAAGTCACAGCCAAATAAAAGCATTTCAAGTGAGACTAGAGTCTCAAAAAATAAGTAAACTGGCATTAGAGGAACTTATTTCTACTAAATCTCTTTTGTTTTAAATATCTTTATACAGTTAACACTCCAAACCTATATTTTACAACTGAAGCAGTTGTACTTCAGAGCAAGTGCAAGTCTGAGATCAATAGTTTACCAAAAGCCTAAAAGGGCAAAGTCATTTAATTAGAAACACGAACCATGGCTACAGGATAACTTCATACTTCAGACATTTTCAGCTGTGCAGAAAATCGAGAAGCTTATGAAGATAATACAGATCAAGAAATCATTAGCAGGCAGTCATCTAAGAACACCAAAAAGATGGGAATTTGAAATGCACTGCAGTAGGAAACAAAAACAAGGCCACCTAGAATATGAAACAAACTAAAGATTGCATCATGCAAAGTAGTAATTGTGAAAAGGAAGGAGAGATGAAGCAGATAAACAACTGAACATGAGACACTGCAATACCATGACAAAACAGGGACAGTGTAATCTTTGGATGTATCAGACAGAGACGAGAAATAGATTATGTTCCTGCCCTTAACTTCTTTACCTGTGTTATGACAGGATATCATAAAAATCTGCATGCAATTCTGACACCTATAGCTTAAGCAGAAATATGGGAAACGGGTATAAAAAAATTAAGCACTGATGATTGGACAAGTCAAACCCCAGTAGAAGCACGACAACTTCTAAAGTCTGAACTAAAGTAAAAATAATGCAAAATGAACACTAAAATTTCACCTACAAAATCACACTGTTTGAAGTAACCTTCAAACTTGATTTAAGTAAAACGGTAACACACGAGTAAAAGATTGACCTAAACTCAGCTACTCATTATCTTACTAGATGATAAATGATTCATATGCAATGCTTACTAATCTAAGTATTTCTAACATACAGATCACAGCATTATGTGATTAAAAGAAATGATTGTTTTATCTTTCAATAAATTTAGTGCCTGCTGTGCTAGAGGAAAAACAAAGTGAAAATTCTTTATGCAAGCTCAATAAAATTTATTGGTACATTCCACAAATGAAGAGATTAAAAAGTTGCAAGTAGTTGAGGAGAAGGCTTTGACACAATGCAGTAAAATCATCACTTCAAAGGAAGATTTCAGAGGGAAGAAAGCAACAATTCCAGGATAAAGAAAAAACAAACAAACAACAAAAAACCCCAACCAACCACCTGGAGAGTAACTAACTTCTGAATTATGAATAACAGCCAAGAAAATCTTTGCTGACAGGCACAGCAGAATTCAGACAGGACAACGGTATATGAGTACGGGAAGGACAGATTACAGTAAGACATTGATTTTTCAGTCAAGAAACACAGAGTCATTTCTGGTTCTCTCAAGGGAAAAGAGAGTTCATGAGACAGTGGAAGCTCCAAAAGGAACTGAAAGGATAAGGAACAACATAGAGACCAAAGGATGCATCTTCATGACATGGTAGGAGTAAGTAACATAGCTCGTTTCAAGATTTACATCAAGTAAGTTTTACTTCGCAAAGTGCCTTGTATTCACAGTAGGTTAATAAGGAAAGAAAGTGGAAGAAAGGAAAAAAAAAAACCACAAAGTACAAAAAGTAATCAGTATCAAGTTACACATTTAATGCCATCGCTTGTTACCTGGATTTCTAATTCAGCAATATGCTGTTGGAGTTCAGCCACAGCTGCGATGCGGTCTGCCTCACGGAGCCGCACTGCCATCACCTCTTCTTTACTCTGAAAGAAGTCATAGATTGAAGCCAACAAATAATATCCGTTTCAGTTGATAAAAGACTGTGCACTGCTGTTACCCAGAACCATGCAGGTTAAGAGAACATGATACACTGCTCTGTTGAGTATCATACTATATATAGGGCCTACGCTTAAGAATTCAGATTTTATTTTAACCAACAGAATTGTGTAATTGACTGATACTGATTCTAAACTATAATAATCTTTTAAAAAACTAAAATCTATGTAGCCTTGAAAACATGTTATTTTCACTTTCCAGGTCCAGAAAACAGTGGTCTTGCATTCCAGAAATGTTATATTGTAAATTAAGGAGGAGTATGAATGAAACAAAAAAACCCCAACACTCGCCTCAACTTTTGACTTTATATATAAAGAACAAAGCTACACCAGAGTTACTGACCTCATTCTCTGCCTAAAAAAACATACATTAAGAAAAAACCCAAAAGGCACAAATATTCTCAGCCTCATTTAACTCCAGCTAACCTAGTCACAGTATACAAAAAAGATCTGCATGACAGTTTAAAATAAAATTTCTAATACCCATAGTCTACAATCAGACCCCTGGTATAAGTTTAAACTATAAGTTCACCTATAAATGATAGGCAATGAGTTTGGATAAGAGAAGGAAATTTTCTTACTTCCAGTTTCATGAGGCAAGTCCTCAAGACTTCAGAGCACAAAACAATTAATATTATACTGTCAGCAGCTTGGTACCACCACAGAGAGAAAACAGTGGTAGATATTGAGTGAGCAATACTTTCAGCTAGAATACAAATAATTCTAGTGAAGACACAGACTAGGTTCAAGTACATCTACTGTTATGGCAGGCTGGTGTAACTCCACAAACTGCAGCTACTGTAAAACAGCTGCAGTATTTCAGTTACTGTAACATGTGCATCCAACTGACAGTGCTTAACTGGACGTCATCAAACAATTTATGACCGAATTGAACGTGCCAAAGTTTATCCATAGTAGCTACTTGAAAACATGCTGTTTTAGAAAAGATTCCTGTAATGAAGGTACATCCACAGGATCCAATTAACAGCACTGGTAATCAGTGGAGTCCATTTTGGGGAATCCATCATGTGCCAGCTACTATTGCTAAGTTCTGATGCGTGACTGCTTGAACGAAGCCAAACCCACAAGTCCATAGGATTGCAAGTATTTAACTGAACGCTAAAGGACAGACTGGCTTAGTTTGACTTTGGTACCCCACATGAGTCAAGAGCATTGCTCTAGATGGCACTGATGCTTTATCTCTGAAACAGAATTGATATGGTAGGAAAGACAGGTGGAGGCACAAATGTTATGCTAAGAATTCTTTAGCAAAACTGATTAGAAAGATCAGTGCTGTGTTTCAAGAAACAATTTGAAACCTCCCCATTCTGTATATATTTTAATATATAATACACAGACACTTTTCTGAACAGAATCACACCTTGAAGTAGAAGTTTACCTTTATGGGACCACAAAGCAGCAGCTGTGTCAAAATCTCAAGTAATTTTTCCAAAATGGTAAATTCAAGATTATATTGTCTAAACAGTAAACAACAACTTTGGTTTTGTGATTTTTACTGCTCATTCAGGACAATTCTATCCAACAATAGCGAACGAGGCTAAAAAGTATATATACATTAGCACACAAGTAGTTGATTCATGATGTTGTTTACCTTGCATTCAATCTCTGCTTGTCTACGTTTTGCTTCATTCAACTGAGCAAGAAGTCCTTTATTCTGTGCAGACAGGTACTGTACCTTCCCCTCTAAGTTGGTAACCTCTTGCTCTGCCCTTCGTAAATGGTTACTATTGATCTGATTCTGAAATGCGGGGGGGGGGGGGGGGGGGGGGGGGAAGGAAAGAGAGAGAAAATGCGTGTTCAGGAAAGAGCTTTGATACCAAATTAACTTCCTGAAGTCTGACAAGAAAGACTTACAGATCATTTACTATCTATGGTAAATAGTATATATTTTATAGCCTATACAGCATATATTTTTTCCTATTACAAAAACCCCCCAACCCTTCTCATGAAAAAGCATTCAGAATTTTTAAAGTGTAATCAGAAAAGTTGGCATGGTATTTAAATTATTTTTTTTAAACAGATGATTCATTGTAAAAACATTACTACAAAGCTTTTCTGTATCTATTTTTTCCAATGTCTTGCTTAGGTAAAGATTTTGTAAACTTGTACTCCAAATATGGCAACAAGCTGATGTATCCAAGAAACATCAGGTTCATCAGAAATACATGCAGATTTCTCTGCCCAGTGAATTCCTGAAAGTAACACAACACCTTAATTAAGATCAGTGCATCAGTACAAGTCACACTCTTTCCATATGAAACTGTGCACAGACCAGCACAGACCACAAAAACAACACCTTTCTACAAAAATGATAGCTAAGCAGCACAAGCACATCCAAAGACTCCACGCATCAACACAGAAATGGGAACTACCCAAAGGTCTTCTGACTTTAATGGGTGTGATCCAGACAGCAGCATACCTATGCCCCCTACTGACTAAAACCCCACACAGGTGGGGAAAAAAGCAACTAAATGAAAGTACAACTTAACAGTAATGAAACAGTACTGACTGACACTTCAATTTTAAAAGTCAAGGCAAAAGGGACTTCTCTTCAGATGGTATAGGACAAGTGATGCTTCTGTCAGAAGCAAGCCACGATAAGCCTTGCGGTTAACTCATCTCTCCGGTAGCACATCCTTACACGCTCATTGTTTCTGGAATTGCTGAAGCTGGTCAAGCTAAGGTTTTGTTTGTTAAGCCTTTGGGATTTGAAGGTCTCCTTCAAAGAACCCTTACACTTAACAGTTATTTAATGGAAAGATTTATCAACAGTCTGTTAAAAAACCTTCTCAATCAATAGCCCTGTGCTTCTTGATTCAGTTGAAAGTTCACTAATACAATATGAACTCACTTTTTGTGCCCTTGAATACCAGATTTGTTTGATTAACAACAACTCATATCCTAGTTACAAAAAAAGGAGATCTTGGCAAACTAGTTACTTTTGTCTTTTCTGCAAACATCTCAGCAATGGAGAATCATGCTTTTCTTTTCTGGCACATGAAAGGTAAAGCTTTTGATAATAAAAAAAAATGATAAAAAATATCTGACAACACACAGATGTTTTGCCGAGAGTCCACGGTTCAGTAACCCAATTCATGATCTCAGCAGATATGGCAATTTCACCAGAAAAAAAGGAAACACTGGCACTTAAAGAATTCGAATTACCGTTGTCAGAATAATCAGTGAGGTTTGTAAAATTTAAACCATCAGTTTTAATTGAGAATTGAGATCAATTTAATTGAATTGAGATTAACATACATTCACAGACTCTATCAAGTAGTCCAAATGAGAAATTCAAGAGGAGATAGTAAAAGTAATTTGGACTGCAGGCACTGGCCTCTCCCTTCTGGTCTAACAGCATTTTTCAAAAGTGCATTTTGGAACTGAAGTCATGCCTGTAGACAATAAAGAACATCATCAGATAGCTACCCATTTGACACCAATTTGCCAGCATTCGGCCCAGCTCACATATCCTGGTGTGTTCAATACCATACCTGTGTTTCCATCTCCATCATTCTTTGTTTGGTCTCTTTCAGTTCAGCTTGAGTTTCTGCTTCTCTCAATCGGACTGTCATGAGCTCATCCTGTAGCTCATTCACTGCGTTTTTTCTGGGAGGATCTTTCCATCTTCCAGTGGTGCGAGCCAGATGACGCTACAAAAACAAACCAAAGCCAAAGCAAAACCCCATGACATTGCTGATAATGCCTGATCTTTCCTGCTGCTACTCTATTTTATTGAAGGTCTCAGGATTGTATGTGGGACACGTTGCTATAGGGCTTGTTTGCCCTAAAAATTAGAAAACCATGGAAATTTACAAGTTTAAAAATAGATAATTAAAACATTGAAGACAGTCAGTTCCAGTTGGAGTAAGTCAATGAACTGCATGTACATCCTGAGATTTTTGCTTTATTTCTAACCCTTATTAACATCTAGTGAAATAACAGTACTGCTCGGATACTTCCCTTCTACCAGAGCGGTTAGCTAGTAGCACAGGCTCTCTGCCATCATCTAAGGACCAGTTTCTAACATACTTTTGAAGTAAAGTTTCTTGTGGCAGCTGCATTGAAAGACTTTTCTCACTTCAGTAGCTTGATCCTCAGTCATTAGTTTCTACTTGATCTCTGTGTTTCCTTTTGAAGTCTTTTGCTTTACCATCACTCATTGGGGAAAAAAACCATAAAACCAACCAAACAAAAACCAAACAAACCAAAACACCCCCAACAAACACACACCCCAAAGTCCCACAAGTGTTGAAAGTGTACCTGCCAGTGTTCCTCCAAATCTTTGACTTGTTGCCTTAGTTCTTTTAGACCTGTCAGAGCTTCTGTTTCTCTTAATTTTACTGCAATCAGTTCTTCCTGTAATCTAGCAACGTTTTCCTCGTCAGGGAGAGTGCTGTTCCTCTGCAACAAGGATGTGTACTTGAATAAAACTGTGCTTCGCAAGAGCCACTCCAAGAATATAGACATAACTCTTACTGCTAACTTTAACATTCCATGCAAAATAAAATTCCTCAAAAATCTAAGTTCCTGCATACAGCATGTGTGTACAAGTATCTTCTAACTGTAATCCACAAAAAACCAAACCTAACAATGTAGTTTTAGGTATTCTGATTTCCAGGTTTCCCAGATTGTGTCCCTAACAAAGCACTATTTACACTATTTGCACACATTAAAAATACAGAAAGAAGTCTGACAGATTTTTATCTAGTTGATATTTTATTTAAAGCAAACAAGGAACTGAAATTATACCTTTAGTTCTAACTTTTATCTAGATTTACAGGAAAAAAAAATGTATTTATTCTAATATAATATTTTTAGGCTGTAGCTCATCTGCCTTTGAAAAGGTGAAAGATATTACTGGACTTTTTGGTCAACATATTTATAAACAATGGTCAAGAACACGTCTTACAGATGAAAGTGCAAGGATGTTTTTAAAACAAAACAAACCCACACACATGAAGAACGAGAGACTAGAGACAGTTAAACTGAAAAACACATAGCAGTAGTGACTTGAGGGAAGCAGAACAGTGATGAAAGCATAATAAAGGAGGTTGGGGTAGAAAGAAAGAAAAAAAAAGAGGGCAAGAAAAAGGACATAGTTTGCCTAATATCCCTATACTGAGTCATTGGTTACCCAGTATCTAAGCATGGTTAATCACTTTCTACTGTATTTCTCAGTAGCAGTTTGCAGCAAAATCAAGTATTTTTGTAGATATGTAATATTGTAACTGTTGCCAGGTTTTCTTGATAGAGTAAAATACATTATTAACATTAAGACAACACAGCACAACAGCCACTTATTAACATTTCCATGTTTCAAAATCTTGGGATTAGAGTATTGACAAATATGGAGAGTGATAGGGTGTGTTTCTGAACATTTACATCACTGTCAGTATAGCCATGTGAGTCCTGGGTTACTGATCAGAAATTTCCCAGATTATATGGCACATCACTAGGAGCTGTGAAGAGCTGCATCTGTAGGAATTTGAAGGAGTAAACTTCAGTCATTTCTTTATGTGCCTAAATGCATAATAACAGAATGAAGTACTACCATACGCCTGTGTTTAGCTGGTATGCTGGAACTGGCCCCACTTCTCCAGTTTTGATTCACATTTCAATTGTCAGTGTATGCTACCTTCATGATAATGAAGGTTAAGTAAAGCAGAAGTCTGTTTTTGAGCTCTGAAAAAATACCTTAGATCCCAATTTCTTAGCAATGTTAAGTACAATGAAAACTACCACACTATCAGCTTGTCAGACTCCCATCAAGCCCATCAGATGATTAAAGAAAGTAAAACCTTGAGTGCAGTGGTTTAAACTAATTGACTAATAACTTCTGGCCACATTCCTGAGTATATAGCTCTTTAAAACTTCCATGAGGAAACAACTTCCAAAACTAATATAACAGGATTTGAAAAGCATGCTTTGTGTTAGGTCAATTAATGGGTTCTTATCTTTCCTTCTTTTCCTGTTTTATTTTTTCTGTTTTTCTTCTAAGGAAGGTGTTTGACTGTAGGTTTGAGTACAGCTCAAACTCTGGCATTAGTAATGTACAAGCTGGCTAGCACGCAAAAAAGCAGTAGAGATATTGATACTAAACAGTGGAGGTATTCTTTCCCTGACCATAATAGGTCAAAGTAGGAGACACTCAAGAACTTGAGACCTGGGAATGGTAATGTTGGACTCCTTCCCCTTCATCTCCCAAACTATTTTGCTTCACATCACCTCAATGCTAAGCCTATTGTCGCAGGATATTATCTTGAAACAGTTGAGGTTTACTGTAAGGACCCCACCACTACATTGAGCCTTCAGGATCAGAAGAAAAGTGATCTGTTCTTCACAAACCTTTTGAAGTGCAAATTTTTTTTTCCCCTCTTCTTATTCCCCTGCATTAGCTTCAAGTTTGAAAAGCATCTTGCAGTCATGAAAACAGTGAAGAAAAGATTCTAGAGAACAGTTATGTAAAGAATTACAAGGACCTGCGTAATGTTCCTAGTGCTGTTTTATACAGAGGGTCCTGGATTGATTTACCTTTTCCATCTCTAGAACTTTATCTTGCATCTCCTTCAGGGCACAATGGGATTCTGCTTCACTCAGCCTGGCTTGGACCAGCTCTTTTTCCAGCTGTAGCACAAAGTCTTCACTGTATCGTGAACTGCATTTATGCTACAAAGTTTGCAGAAATACATTTAGTAAGAAGCACAGATGGTCTGAAAGGGGTTTTATAAGCCAGATTTTGTGCGAAAAGTACATTCGAATTCTTAATATTAGGAGTACTTGCTTAAGATCAACAGAAGTGCTTACCTTATACAAGCCTATTAACATGCCCACCCATACTGCTAGCAGCAAGAATACTAATGTTGCACTTCAAACCACTGCACCTCCAAACAGCCAGATGTATGAGACCAAACTGAGACCTCTACTAGAGCTGAGAAGCAACAACTTACATTTCTTTCATTGTTGAAAAGTTCTCAAGGAGTCTGTGAGTATTATGTGCAGAAAACATGCTTAGAAAATACTATCTAATTACAAGGTTAATACGTGTACCTCTCTTGACCCCTACTCACTCAAACTCAGATTGAACAGAAAATTTCCATAATCTCAAATTTAAAATAAAGTCATGTATGCTGCAATACACAATCACTTTGGTTTGTCCTTTCTTCCACTGCAACCTTGTCTATCATCTGCTCACTGTGGGTATTTTCTCTGAGATTATCTTCTAGGGCAAGCCCCATGGATTTATGGAAAAAAAAAAAAAAAAAATCCAGGCACTAGTACAGTCTCTTCCAGACAGACAGCATAGCCCAAGCTACAAAGAAAGGTGGTTCTTTCCATACAGGACTTACTCCAAGACTATTCTCTGTCAGCTATCCACATTCCCTCCGTGGAAACAGCAGCTCAAAATTTCAGGTCATACTTTCCAAACCTCAGAGGGAAGGGCAAAACTTGCATTTTTTTTTTTTCCCCTCAGGTAAATTAATTAATCATTAACTTACTCCTTGACTGTTGTTTAGCTGGAATTAAAAGTGAGATCTGTTCTTTTACTAGCTAAAGCACAGTAACATCAAACTGCATTTTTCATCAGGCACATCCAATCAAAGTAATATTCAGCATTTGTATTTCAAATTTTTCTCCAGTTGACAGTCAGAAAATATAATATATTTCTTTACTGGGTCACTCTTAAAATTATTTGAGAGTCACCACAGTTTGTCAGACTTGCCATGATATCCTAAATCAGCATTTAAATTTCTGGGTTAGGGGCAGGGGAAAAGAAGCTTAAACCCACAGAACATAGTTACTTAGTTACTGTGTACACAGAGCAACCCAGACAATTAAGTTTTAAAGAGAAATAATTTAACATATCTTTGTTGTCATTAACTGCATTGTGAAAAATATATAACTGGATTCATAGATATTCATTATGCTAAGACAGAGCTGTTTCTTACGCCCTGTTTGCATCAAACGGTTCACATTTTTTCCATCTAAAAATAGCTGACAAAATGAACAGAAAAGTCTTTGGTTCCATATGCTTCTCTTAAGACATCTCTTGACCTTTAATGCACCATCTGAAGGCAAAGTAGGATGAAACAAGGATATACAACATGTAACTGCATGGCAAAGAAAACATGGTGGGGGGTTCCATTTATTTTTATACTTGTGCATGCCAACTAAGCCTTTCATCACTATTTATGGTACAATCCAAAAATCAAAATGTACACTAAATAGCCTTGGTGTTGAAATTTATTATATTTATTATGTATGCCCACAGGGAGCTATAGTGGAGGGAATGTATACAAAGCCATAAAAAGCAAATACAGCTCAGGCAGGCAAGCTTTAGTGTCACCAAGACTAGCCATTTAAGCTCCTGGGCTACTTAACTGTGCAACTAAAGCACAAAGAATGCCTAATGTACGAAGACCATAAGGTATCTAATATTAATTTTCCCTTAGGGAATACTAATTTAATTTGCCTTATTTTCAACTCACACACTGTCTTTGCCTCAGCAAGCAGTGGAGGTAGATCTAATTTGAGTGTAACTAGAGGATGGGCAGTCAGTGCTGATGCACGGTACAACTGCTTCACACGATAAAGGAGCATGAGTAGCATATTTAATAACATGCAGATGCAGACAATAAGCAACAGCTCTTTCTTATTTCCTGGCTGTTTGTACAAGTTCATCAGATGATACACAGCAGCTTAAATGAACTCTACATTTCTTGTTCCAGATTCTGCTTATGATATACAAGAATGAATGCAGTGGATCCTCTTGTACTTTCCAGGAAATTTAAAGAAAACAGTAGATTTGAAGAGCTAAATATATCATGATTTTGCAACAATATGTGAGTGTAACCTAAATAGTTTCAGTCTATAAAAATCAAACTGATATTTGTCAAATAAATAATAGACAGCATAAGAAAGTCACTTATCTAGTTTGAAGCACAAGTCATACCTTTTTTAAATTTGTCCTTACATTTCACCTACCTAAAGAATATGTTAGGAGTTATCTATTTAGCCACAACAAACTTGAAATCAAGTCCTGACTTGCCAATACCAAAACCGATGTAAAAAACAATATTCACAAGTTCAAAGGTGTGATTTTTGCTCCTTAAAAAGACAACATACCTTTATATACTGAATTACAAAAAATTGTAACACAAGTTTATAGTCAAAACAATGTTTGAAAGCAACTTTAAGACTGACTTCTTCAGCAAAAAAAAAAATCACTGCTTTTATGTATATGCCTTAAGCCCCAGAATTTGTAGCAAAACCCACAATGTGAATCCAGGTTTCCAAGCATCAGCCAAACATTTTAACTGGAGTAACACTGTTCTTTGCTGTGTTGAAAAAACGTCTGTAATACAAAGCACTAAAAATGTACTTCTACAGTCATTTACTTTTGAAAGAAACAAGTCCTCTGTTGGCTTCACTCAACTGATTTTATTTTCCCCCAGCTTTTCTTAAAATCTCAGAAACAGTAAAATCTCAGACTGATAAAACCCATTGCCAATATATTTTGACCAATGGCAGACTGATACATATAATTACAAAATGCATTCCCAGCATTCTGTACTGAAGGACAGCAGAAAGATTGTTCCACAAGTGCCTCACTAATGTTTATTTTTAACATCACTATCTGTACTATTGAGTACTTGAATAAACACAATATTTCTATTTTCTGTTGATTTGGTTTGTTTTGGTTTTACTTGCAAATCAGACTGTAACTTAAAAAAAATTATATTGTAAAATAAAGTGAAGCCTTCCATAAGGTCTCAACACTCATTTACAAGCATACATTCTCTAAATCAATCATTATGTGCTTTGTTATTATTAATTATTGTAGGATGAGTTCCTGAAATAAACTGTGTGTTACAGAGTTGTAACTATAACCAAATACATGGCTATAAACTACCTTGCAAAATGCATATACTTCCATCTGAGTGTTAGGCCAATCAAAACTTTGTCTTGACATAGCACACTCGAAGAGCCCATGTAAAAATATGATTTGAAGCATTTTGAGCTTGAACTGCCCCTTATTTCTTAGATTCCATTTCCAAGCATTCAGACTGATGAATCAGGTAATCACTGAATATTAGAATGTCACTGTTAAAGACTAAAACCTGTGTTTTCAAGGTGTAATTAACTGGGAGAAATTATGATCTCAATTTTTATAGATCCAGTAGAAGCTACCTTTTTCAATTAGAAACAATAGGAATCAAAGCTGGGGGAACCCCCCACACTTCAGCAAATAATTATCAGGACTAAGTTAGAACAACCTAATTACCCTAACTTCTTGAACACCCTTTTTCTTAGCATGCCTCAAAAGAAAATCTTCTGTATTCTGTTGAAGTCAGGCAAAACTTCCTCTACACAGTTCTTGATTTACTAGCAGTATGAGGAAGAAACCACCTTCCTCTTAATGTTGTGTTGGGTAAGCAAATTTAAGAAGCCTTTGCAGATTTCTTTCTTTAAAAATTAGACATGCCAAAGACAGATTAGTACCATTCTCTTCAAAACCATTCAGGAAAATGTTTAGGTTGCTGAAGCACTGAACTCCAAGAGCACTTCAGAAAACCATTAGGTTTACAACTCATTACCTTAGTTATCAAGATTTAAAAAAGGTACAGGTTATACACATTTTTGAAAGCCTTACATGGAGAGCTGCTCTCTACTAAGAAGTAAGTCTGCTTTGCATCAGAAGTAAAATTAATTGTGAAGTCTCCATTTCAAACCTTACTGTTTTCTGCTTTCCCCCCCACCTTCCTAATGACCTTAAATATATTTCGAAATAAGTAGAATACATTTTATGACACTTAAATATATGACTTAATATGATCATTAGTACTATTTTCACATCATCTGGGAAAAGCACTTCAGCATAACTTCCTTTCACTAAGGAACAATGGTAAGAAGAACCTAAAAAGACTCAATGCTTTGTAATAAAGACATTCTGGTTCAACTAAAAACTCAGCTATGAAGTTCCCTCAACTTCAGAGAAAAATTAAAAGCTTCATTTAATTTGGGCTTCTGGTGTTAAGACTTCAGTCAAAAATATACTCTATTCAGCCTTACAAAGTGATGCAATGGAGAAGTCCTTCATACACACACACATCCTGTAAGCTCTTCCAATACTTACCTTTAAGCCATCCAACTTGTGCTGTCAAATCTCATAGAACAGACAGAATAAACCCTAGATATTTAAATACAAATGCATAATCTTTTTACAAAGGATATGTTAGAAATACTATGGTTTAGATCAAAATTTTTGCTACCAATCATTTTTGCTAATCATAAAACTGAAATAATTGGGAGAAAAAATAAGGAAAAAATTTTAAGACAATACTGAAGAGCAAATTTCTAAGAGCAAAGCTATTTGCACTAGGACGTGGCAAAAAGATTTACTGGCGTACTCTCCTTAAAGACAAATGCCCAACTTCAAAACACATTAATGGATTTCCACCAGGTGGGGCCCTCAGCACACACAGCTGTTTGCATTTGTTGCTTCTATTTGCATGCTTGAAAACAAAGTTAAAAGCCTGTGCAATTATAAATATTACTAACGCAGCAGAATCTAGGGAATTACTAATTGAAACTGTTTTATCACACACTGCTAATTCACACAGCCCTCAAAGCCATAGTACTACTCCTTACACCTCAAAATTAGTCGGTTACTAGGTATGAATCCCTCATTAACCACATGGATTTACAACCTCAGTTTCACACACAGTCAAACTATTATAGTCATGTTTACATTGAAGCAGAGGAAAACAAGGCTGCACACATGTAGGGTAGGAACTGTGGCTGTTAACATGCAGAATGGGCAGTTAATTTACTTAATCTACCTTCCTGTAGTACCCGTCCAATCTTCTGCCCTCACAGCTCCATTCCAACCAATTTTGCAATTTACAGTTACCTATAGTTTTGCTTCAGACAAATTCCCATGCCTAACCAGCCTGCCAGGCTTCCCCATCACTGCTACTTAATAAGGCTCACAGCATAATTAAAAGCATTAGCTCTAAAAGTTGCATTGCCCGTAAATAATCTAATAGTTGAATACAGCATTTTAATCTCTTTTATTGAGTACAGGTAAGTAACAGATGTCTCAAAATACACATTCCAAAAGCATGTGTACTAATGTAATCAGACAGCAACACCTGGGTAGCCAAGTCTATAAACATTTCTTGCTTGATTTCACTTGATTACAATGTATATAGAATTTTGGAAAGCATTACTAGAGCATCTCCATCTTCCTAATGATAATGTCTTCATGTTGTGTTTCAGTTCTTCTTTTTCCTGTAAAGCATTGCTAAAGTCCCATAAAAAGCAGCATTATACACTACAGAGTTAACAGGTGATTAATAACTCCTTGCAACTATTCTAAAAGATGCACCATTTTACACTGAAATGCATTAAATGGACATAATAAACTATAATGTTGCATTTAAGTTATTATTTCTTTTCAGCCTAACAGTAAATCTCACCTCTACCTTTCAAGACAAGATACAAGTATTTCTAGAGCTTCGGTGGTAGACATGTAAAACAGACTGCTACACTGCAGGTAAGGTGTCTGGTACATGGCTGCAGTACGCTGTAGTTCCAGAAAATTATTTCATACACTTTAAATGCCCAGGGCTTGAGATAAGTACTACAATGCCACTTTCTTAAAGCAGTATGAGCACATTCACGCTGACACTAGTGCATGGTTACTCAGCAAGTGAAGATTGCTTAAAGTGCTTCCTTCCCTCTCTCAAGAGAAAATACTGAGCCATTTCTAAGTAGCTTAGAGAAAGTTAACTTCAGTTTCACAGTAAAGTTTGAAGTCCTGCACATTATACCACCTAAAACATAAACTATGTACAAGCGTAGTACTACATACAGCTGCTAGAAGTTGTATTCCTGCTCTATCTGCACATAAATCCACACCTTTTATTAAATGTACTGTAGTTCCAAACTCAGGGATAACACCCTTTTATTTTTCAAAGCAAGAAATATAAGCATGCTAGTTAAAAAATACAGATACAGGGAAGAAACATTAACATGAAAGAGACTGACTTAAGCGAGAAGCTATGTAAAGGCATTAGGAATGAACTCTCAAATTTGAGTAGTCAGAGTGACATAACTTACAATAGCTAAATTCTTACCATTAGGAGCTACCAACAGCTGTGTGAGGGTTTTTTGCTAGTATTTTTTGGTGATTATGGTGTTTGGGACTTTTTTTTTTGTCTTGGTATGTTTTGTGGTGGTGATTTAAGAAACACCATCCATCTAGCAACTTGGGTCAATCCAGGGTTATGATTCTCACCTATCAGTACAAACAGGCCAGAATACCACTTCGTCCAATCAGTGTAATTTTAAGCATGCGACTCACGATGAACAAGCATTTACAAGGACAGCACAGAGACCATGTCATGATGAGGGAAAAAAAATAAACACAAGTGAGTGAAAAAGATGAGATGGTATGCTGCCAGGCTCCTTACCCATTGCTGCTGCTGTTGGAGCTCCCTGATGGTATTCTCAGCTTGCTCCAGTTTAGTAATGGCCTCATCACTCTGCTGTTTGATGGTGGCCAGCTCCCGTTTTACAAGATAGTTTTCCTCAGCCTCCTGGGCCCTTGTCACTTGTCCCTTAGGACATAATTTATTTTTTTTAAGCATTTAAGGACAAATCCAAGAAAGACTGCCTTGGCGATGCTTAGCTGCTTATTTCATTAGATTGGTTTTGCAAACAGCATAGAGTACAATTGGTAGAAATTTCAGGACAAGGCAGTACTTTATTATGAGGTTCAGCATCCATTTAGCAAGCACAATTGCGTACTTGCATTCAATAAAATTCCTTTCATGCAATTATTACTCAGCTGTACATGCACAGAATTAAGTTCACAATATTCCATTTCAACGTTAATAGTGTCATTGAATCCATTTATCATAGGAATTCTTACCAAAAAAATTATAGTAGGTTAGGAAAAGTATTATAAACGTGCAGATATTGGGTTTATGTATTTTTAGTAAATAAAATTAAACAAGTTTCTAGCAAGAGATTAGCTCTACATTTATTCCAAATCAGCAAAGCAGGGATAGAGTACAGCATGCAAATATGCATGCATTAAAGCACTTGGGGGTTTTTAGAGAGCAGGAAGAAGAGTCATACAGTAAAAGACTATACCTGTATCAATCTATCTGCCAAGGAAGCACTTTCCTACAAAGGAAAAATTCAGATAGGAATAAGGAAGAGAAAAAAAAAAAAAAGAAAAAACCAAAGAGAGTGATACTAGTGACAACACAGACAAGAGCTGAGAGAAAGGAAATGTGCAAATTCTACCCATTTTCTGCACAAACTCATTTTGCAAAATCAACAACTCTTCATATAAATTAAGGCAATTCAGCCTAAAAATCTCAGGAAGCAGTCTTTTCTGTACAGATTTAACACAGTCCATCTTTTCTACAAGAAGGTCTCAAAGCCAAATTTCTGCAACATTTAAAATGCACGTACAGGAGACTGGGTGTTTTTATCCAAATGGCTTGCTTCCCCAATTAACAAAAAGTTACTGATACATTAGCTGATATGATCTAGCAGATAGATTCAAGACATGGTCTATGGTCTGTCCACAGCAATAAAGGAAGGCATCATTTGAGTACTATGGGACTCCTACTAAGCACTGAGGCATTCATGCAGAACTAAAGCTTCCCAGAAGATGAAGCAGAAAATTTATATGGTGCACACTGGCAGACACAAGTAGAAACTTTCAACTACAAGAGCCAATATTTTGTTACACTGAACTCTTCAGTATAACTCTTGTTATACTGAACTTTGTCAGGCAGTTCATAGTTTCTCTTCCCTTGCCAAAGTTTTGCAAGAAAGATAAATCCGGAGAATAAATCTTATGAAAAGCAACTGAAGGAGCTGGGGATATTTAGTTTGAAAAAGAGAAGGCTGAGGGGAAACCTCATCACTCTTTACAACTACCTGAAAGGACACTGTAGAGAGGCTGGTGCTGGTCTCTTCTCACAGGTACTTAGTGACAGAACAAGAGGGAATGATCTCAAGTTGTGACTGGGTAGGTTTAGACTGCACATTGGGGAAAATATTTTCAAAGAAAGATTGGCTGGGTTTTGGAATGGGCTGCCCAGGGAGGTGGTTGAATCACCAACCCTGGATGTGTTTAATGGTCATTTGGATGTGGTGCTTGGGGATATGTTTTAGGGGTGAACCTTGTAGGAGAAGGGTTGTTTTTGGATAGCTTTGGAACAGCTGTGTTTGGTCTCTGACTTAGAAAAGAATGTAAGCATCTTGTAACTGAAGGGAGAAACTTGGCAGAATTTGGTTGGATGTGTTAGAATATTGTTTTGTTATTTTAACCTACTGTATGCCTTAATTACATGCACACCAGTAGAAAATAACCAAGTAAGATGTGACAAATATGCCTACTGACGGAGTATATAACTTCGCTGTGTAACGTAATAAAGGTCTTCACCTGCTAACATCTTGGCCTGGAAGCCATGCTCTAGGGTGATCAAACACCTACACCCTTACTACAACAAACCTTGTAGAGTAGGGTTATCAGTTGGACGTGGTGATCCTGAAGGTCTTTTCCAACCTGAATGTTTCCGTGATTCTGTGTTATTTTTATTTATGCATAGTGAGAAGCAATAAATTTCCCCCCCTAGCTGCACAACAAACTTCTACTCTATCCTCCTTGAATGCATACAGTTTTCAGATTCTACAACAGAGGACACAGGTATTTGCAGGCCATCTTTGTCCTTGGAACTTTTTCTAAAACTGAAGTTCAACCTGGTTTATACAAGCTGTTACTTAGAAGTGAAGGTGTATTTGTCATTTAGGTACACTAAGGAAATCATGACTAAACCATGTAGGTTAGGATGAGGAAAAATGCTTTAAAATAAAAATAAATTTCCAACAGAAGAACTGAGTGTGTTTGTTCACACTTTATGATCTGGTTTTCAGATGCTGTGAGAACTATCTTCAGAAATTCTTATGAATAGATAATATTTTCCCATTTTGAATTATTCTAATTCCAGTCAGAATGAAATAAACTTTCAGAATTCATTTTCAGAGTAAGTAGGGAATTTGCAAAAGCACTAGCATCTGGCATGTCATGATGAACTTCCTAATAAATAAACCAAATTGATTTCAAGCCTCCACAAATTAAGCATAAACCAGATATTTACTATTATCAATTTGCTAAGAGCATTGAAGTGACTCACTACAGCTTCAAAGTTCTTAAAAAGAGACTGCTCTCCTCAGTTAATTTTAATCAGCACTCCAGTACTAGAAACAAATATGTTTATAATATTGTATTTTTGTTCACAACTTTCACAGTATGTCCTCATTGTGTGCATTCTTCCAAAATACATTCAGAAATCAATTAATTAGAATTGTACACAAACTGTTTTTCCAAGAAACTGTAAGAGATTATCTTTCACTTATGGTATTCTAAGTTGAATCTTTACAATTTTCTTTGCCTGAAACATTAATTACTATTTGGCACTCACAAGAGCACTCAGTTTCATTTGTGAAAAGACAGTTTTTATTCCTGGCTGAATGGACAAGAATGTTCTTGTTCTAGAGCAGACTGTTCTAGAGCAATCTGTCACAGGAAGCATGAGACCAGAACATCAGAGAGGTCACTGGAGAGCAGTGTCTACTACATGGTGGCATTGTATATACAGGAGTTAGCACGCATGCTATAAGTTATATCCAGTTACAAAAAAAGCCTAAAACACAACTCTATTCCAGGATAATGTTGTGAGAATTAAGTCCAAAAGATACTCTCCCCACCATTTACCCAGAATTACTGCAAAAATTCAAAGGTATACAAAAGCCAACGGCATCAGATTTCCTGTACTGAATGTGAATGCTGCAACACCACCTCTCTGCTGCTTCATTTCCTAGTGATCTGCTTTCAGCAACATCTCTCTCCAGTCATTGGTAGGTCTGTCATTTTGCTCCTACATAAAAACACCAGCAACTTCAGGTTTCGAAAACTGAGGACAACTCTCATAATAACCTCTTTTCCACTCAAGCAGTTCACCATTTCACACAGTCTTATGGACAGATGCTTCTAATACAAAATGGAAAGAGTACAATAGAGGTTTGGTACATCAAAATGTTTGATTTCATATTCACTAAGAACCAGACATAACAACCTTAAGTATTACTTAAGTAAGTTTAACTGCTTTGTTATTGCCATGCTGTTTGGGTAAGCACTATTAGTAAACACCATAGAGTAGCAGGAAAAGCAGTAAGCTGCAGTTTTGAGATTCCAATTTCATATAATAAAATCACCACATACTTACTTTTTCTAGTGTTTCAATGCGCTGTTTAAGGAGTCTGTTTTCGGTTCGTAACCTCTGGAAGGCAAACAGTTCAGAATTGTATTTCTCAAGTTATGAACTGGAAGTCTGATAAAAGCCAAGCAAGGTAAGACTATTTTTATCTCATCACATCTATGAAAAATCAATATGATTACAAAAATTTGTGACCTTTCTAACATCCTTTTATATGATGTCCTAACCCACGAGAGGAGTTTAAACAGCGAGAAGGTCTGTGTAATACAAAAGATCTGTATTACATTAGATGAAAGCAATGTGTCTGCAGGTGAACCACAGGATTTAACCACACATTATGAAGACAAATCTATCAAGTACCAACAAAGCTAGACATGGCTTCCATGCTTAAAGGACATGAAGGTGCACTCCCTGCACTATGGCAGGCTGATGAGATAGCCACAAGGTTTCTCTCATGTTCCTCCAAATAATTTACATTAAATTATGAACAACTATTTAACATTTAAGGTTATACTGAGAACTATTTACCTCAGATCTCAACAGTGGGGAAGAATTTTACTACTATTTTACCACTATTTTACTACTACTATTTTACCACTGCCATTTCCTATAAATTTTGGTAGCATTCAGATATGAGATTTGTATTCCTAAGAGTAGAGCTGTGAATATCAGTTCAGTAATGCTTTATTCTGCCAGGCCAAGAAGCAGATTCAATGTGCTTGTTGTTTCCACCTCCCTAAAATAGCAGAGCTTCTTAGCAAAGGAGAACAAGTCAAAAGTGGTCCCAAAACAGAGTCTAGAAACAGCTTTGGATTGTTGTGTTTGGTTGGGAGAGTTGGGGGTTTTGTTGGTTGCTTTTGGTTTCTTGGTTTTGTGCCCTTTTTTGTTGTTGTTTTGGGGGAAGAGCAAGAGAAGATTTGACCCTCTCATGGAACTGCCTAAAAACATGACACAAGGAAGCAAATTCAGATCAAACACCATGCTGTGGAAAAGGGGAGAAAAAAAAGGAAAAGGAAGCAAAGGCTATTTCTGTCCCAAAAGCAAAGAGATGCACTGATTAAGTACATACAGTAAGTAGGTCAGTTAGTAAAAGGAAAATAAACTCCACTTCCAGGGTGGGTTTTTTTTTTTTATCTTAGGTATGAATTACAGAAGGTCTAAAAGAAAAAGTGTCTGTAAACAGAAGACACTCAAGTCTTGGTCCAATGTGTAAGAAATGTGCAATCTGATAAACTATCTTAACATGTGTCTTACAAACCTCATAAATGGGACACCTACATCTAAACCAGCATATTCAGAATCTCTGGCAAAGGAAGTCAGCCCTAATCAACCTTTAGTCAGCAGAAAACAATGTAAATGAATGTAAACTAAGTACAAACTGGTCTCCATCAAAGACTTAAGTGTTCACCAGAAGATTCAACATTTTCACCAGTGTCCTTTATGAGCAGACATCCTAAATATGAACACTAAAAGAAAAAAAAAAAAAAATGTTGAGGACCTCAATTACATGTCCCTGGAGGTGTTTAAGAACAGACTGGATGAGGCACTTAGTGCCATGGTCTAGTTGGTCTAGTTAGATAGGGTCGTGTGATAGGTTGGACTTGATGATCTTAGTTGATTCTGTGATGTCCTGATACACAAACAGATCAAGTATGTAGCCCCACATCCAGGAACAAAACTAACCCATAAACAAAGTTTGTGGAAGCTCTCTTACTTTAATTTCAACTTGTTCTTCCATTTCTTTTGTCTTTATGGTAGTGTATTCCTTCTCTAACCTAAAAAATATGAAATAGTAAATTACAATTAGAAAAACTATAGGTGGTAACTTAATTGTTAGTGTAATATCTAAACAAATTACAGTAGAATAGATCTACAGATTATTGGTATTTCCTCTAAGTGGCCACTTGAAATACACTCCTGTAAATATTTAGACCAGACATAAAATTTAAACACAAAAGACATCTGTAGATAGCTACAGAGTATGAACCAGCACTCTTAAGTGCAGGTGGTTGCTTGAATACATTTACAGCAGCAATAATTTGGAGCTACTGTGTAGTAACTACTCAATGTAATTCTGAAGTATTTAATTCAGTATATCCAGCCAAAAAGAAACACATCTTGAAAGCCTGGAAGACAGAAAGATGCAAAAAGATTTTAGACAAGTATCTTAAACAAAACCACAAAATTGTCCTAACCAAGAATGGTAGCAACAACAAAAAAAGCAACCTGAGGCAATCAATGCCTCTACAGAAGGCAACCAAGGAAGTTTAGACTTGGAATAGCAAGATTTTGAACTACATACATTTATATTGGCTTCCAGAGAAAATGTTTTTCTTGAAAATATTGTTATTTTTCTGTTTTAGAGAAGACTGCTGACTTTACAGCACTGATCATAGGTCACTGACAGAAGGATTGGCAGATTCAAATAGAAAGACCCTAGCACAATCTGCAATGCAAGCACAGTGAATGTACAACACATTGCAACCAACCAGAGAATCACCAAAGTTAATCCTGGAAAAGCACAGTACACACAGCTTGGCTTAGCAAGGCAAGTTACCAAAGGCAGAAAGAAGAATTAACATTAAAATTAAGAAGTAGTAATAATCTCAGAATTTCAGATCCCAAATGAGTTCTTTCACAACCATCAATGGTATTACAAAGTTTTATCAATTTATACATTTTAAACAGCACTAACCTTGACCACATGCGCACTCTGTAGCATTGCGAATACTTAGCAATTCCTGAGAACTGAAGTCTCAAGAATTTAGGCCAGATCGTAAAGTCTGACCTTCTTTCCCTACTTCACCCTCAAAAACCAGAACAATCCCTCCTTCCCAAAACAAACACACCCCTCCTCCTGTGCAGATTTCTTTTTTTTTACAGAAGTGCTATAATTCCTGTAACTTGCACCTTCCTCAAAAGCTTTTACAGTTATTGTTATAAATGAGATATAGCTTTATTAGCATTAGGAAAACCAGCAAATATGGCTTGAGTTTTCTTACAGAGTATAGTGTAAAACAAACAAACAAAATTAAAATATTTAATAATTAGCTTTAAACAAGCAGTAGCTCAGAAGCTTAGAAATAGTATAATTTTCTCAAAATGTTATACCTACTTTTTCATCTTTTTTGCATTGTATTTGACTTGGTAAGATGCTTGGATTAATTTGTCTGGCCCACTGTCAAACTGATGTGGAATGACCTTTTGAAAGTGCTAAAAGCAATCAGAGCAAAAGATTACATATAATTAATAGCTTCAAGGAAATACACACACACACACACATTACACATTTCAGACATTTCCTACAATTACTGTAACATTGATTTACCTGTAACATTCCTTCCATATCAAGTTGTAGTAATTCTGCTTGATTCATCTGCAGTACTGCTAAACCTACTCGAAATACTATCTCTAAACCCTGAAAACAGAAGAAGTATCCAATAATTATTCATGGCTTTGTCAACAGAACAGAGTGAACCTATGATTTACTGATGTTGCAAATCTCACTCAGTTTCTCAAAGAGGCAAAAGGCCTACTGAAAAAAATCTCTCAACAAATTGTTTCTGGGTGTTTTATTTTGCCCCAAGGACAAGTAGCCTGGCTATTTGTCCCAATGCCAGACTCCCCCTCAGAAAGGCTAGTGCTGAGATAAATACTCAACTTACAGGCATTTGCTATGTCAGCTTTATCAAACATTTTAAGTATGTAGTACAAAGCCTCCCAGGTACTTCTCAAAAAATCCATTTAAATTTCAGGCACAGTGCAATGCAATTAAACTATTAGACATGAGAGAATATCTGGCTCATGTATGCTAACTTAGACATTTGTGAGAGTAACCTGAGAGGATCCAGCTTTGACAATTGCTGAGAAAGAGCACAAATGGATGTAAGCTTTTGTTTGTCACCAGTTACAACTATACAAAGCTCTAATCCAAAACAAGACGTCTTTGTGTTAGGGACACTGAATTATTCCATAAATTTCTTTGGCTAGTCTTCACAATCTGGACAATAAAACATGCTAATATTCCCTCTTCTTGGCCTGCATTTTCCCATAGAGCTTTAACTTTGGACAAAAGCAGCATTACTTTCCAACTCAATCTTTCTACAATACTGAGAAATGGATGTCCCTGTTTTATGCGATGCTAACGCATGGCATCCAGAACTGCAGGTCTGGAAATTCTTCAATAGGATTAGAGCACAAAGTTGCATACAGTATCTACATTTACTTACTCTCCCTCCCTTGACAAACTACATACACAAACACTGTCCCCTACAAAATTTCTGATAAGCATAAGGACTAAAAAGCAAGACTAGTTGAGATTTGCCTGTCATAATGGGATCTATACCACTACCTAAATAAATGCTTTTCAATGGCTACTGTTAAAGTAGAACATGTAAGTATTGAGTAGTTACCTCAGACATGAAGATATCAAATATTCTTGTTGCAATTGGTAGTGGAAAAGTGGTAAGAAATATAGTTAGAAACCATGACGACGCATACATAGAAGTGTGGAAACTCTGAGACTGAAAGTGCACATAAAGCTCTGGAAGATGCTCCTGGAAAAGAGAAGGAAGAAAGACAATAAAAACAATAAAGAAAAACAAAAACAAACAAAAAACCCCAACAGTTAGGAGTTGTAGTATTTGACACATTTTTAATAAAAGAAGAAAATAATTACTATTTAGTATAGACAGCATCTTTGTAACACAGGATCAGGAAAGATATTACTCATCATTATCAGGAACCAAGCAATACAAGTCCCAATACAGAATGCCTTGCAACAATAGAAACACTACCAGATCATAGTAGCAATCTTGTAAATGCTTAAGTCAAGAGTAGGCTACAAAGAGAACTGGAAAGATCTAAAGATCTATGTCTTATTTGCTACACAATGTTCCACCCCCGATCATTACATTAGGAACTGGATCAGGAGACAAGTTTGTGGGTTTATCAGCCTGACCAGGAAAAAAGGTACATAATGCTACAGATAAGTTTCTGTATTTTCAAACAGCTATAAACTAACTATTAACTGACGATGAAGACATTGACTTTCAGAAAGGAGACATTCATATGCTTAAACTGCAGCAATACAAAATCTCATTGTTCACTGTTTAAAGGCAGTCACTGCCATAGGTTAAAAAAGTAGACCAGCCAGCCATGTGCATTTATTTCTGATGTTCTGAAACTAGTTACTGTCCAGATAACAGCCTATTACCAACAAATGTGTCTGCTCTTGAACTCCAATTCCCAAGTTCCTAATTAATAGCTATTGAAGGGAAAGTTTGATACATTTTGTATGTACCTGTATCATGCATTCAAACTGGTACATACAAAGGCCCAGTTCAGCCATGCTTGGTTTGAAGAGCTCTCGTAGTCTGTAATCTTGCATTAATTTAACAAACACACAGAACGCCTCTTCTTCTGGCATCTATATGAAAAACAAAAAAGGACAGTAAAATCTCTGAACAATTGTAAAGATAGGTCAAAGTAAGTGTCTGGGAGGATTTACTTTTGGGGAATTTGTGTGTGTGCATGTGGTGAGGTGGTTCTGGGTTTGCTTTACGGTTGTTGGGTTTTTGTTTGGTAGGTTTTGGTGGCCGTTTTGAGTACTGGAATTTCAGAGGCCAGGAGATGTTTTGGGGTTGTTCTTTGCTTGGTTGATTTGGGGAGTTTTGTTGGTTTTTTTGGTTTGTTGTTTTGGGTTTAGTTGGGGGGGGAGGGAGGTGTTTTTTAGGGATCTATAATCAAGTACTGTAATGAACTTCTATGTATAGTGGATTCTATCAAGTGATTCCTAAACTGAAATGGAGCTCTGCAAGTTTCTTGCAATACACCTCACCTTGTCATAAAACAGAATCCAGCAATTTAAAGGCAGCTTTAAGATGAATCACATCAACTGCAAAAGTTCTATTTGAACTCTGAAGAGATGCGGTGTGATGGGATTGAAACAATAAGTCTGTTAATAGTTAAAACAACATTCACCACAATAGCTTGCAAGAGAAATAAAGGTATTCTCCCAGTCAAAGATAGTATCTTCTTGGCCAATAAAACCACAGAGAATAAGTATCTTTTGATTTGCAGAGCAAGCAGCTGCCCTTGGTAATTCCATTGTCAAAAGTATAACAAGAGAAAACTATTACAAGACTCCCCATAAACCACCACTCATTCTAGAAGGGATTTTAAAGGTTCACATATTTTTAGTATCATGTTTACCTGCATAAGCAGTAATCCAACTATAAAAGCACTTCCTTGACAGTATCCAACTTCACGATCCACCAAAGAATAAGCCTGGGAAATGAAGTTTCAAGGCTCTCAGCAATTAAAACCTCATGATCAATAAAAAGTAAGCAAAATAAGAGCATGAAGCATTGCAACTTATGCTTCCTCTCCCAAATCCACCAAGGACAGACATTTTATTCAGAAGTTTTAGTCAAATATTCTACTTGCTCCTTCTATTACAACAGGACATGGACTCTGCTGTCTGATAGCATACAAAGCTAAAACTAAGGCATACCTTAAAAAGCAACAAAATAAAAACAAAACAAAGAAGGAAAAAGGCAACCAGCACGCATGCACTTTTCAACTACAGAAACTGGCCAAAAGATGAGACAGCTGGCATATGAACTGCACAAGATTATTACCTTAACAGGAGATTGACCAGACAAAGAAACAACAGTTTTCATAAACTTCTGTCAGAGTTTTAATTACAGATGGAGGAAATGCAGTGATCTTCATGCAGGTTGTATCTTGATTTTAGAATTAGGGGGGGGTTACTAAAATTTGGAAGCCTGCCAACATGAATCTACATTGTACAGAAAAGTCTGCCTTTCTAAATTTAAGCTCTAGTACAATGAAGACAAAAATGCAAACTCAATTTTATGATGGCATTTTAATTCTATGCTTGGGCACTGTAGCAGCTGTACATTTGCTTGGACCCACCATTTGCTACAACCATTTGCAGGTGGAGAAACACTTTCAAGCTGAATGCTAGATCTGGTTTATACCATTTAATTTACTTCAAGCACACGACTTTGTTTTAAGGCAAACTTTGTAAGGTTTCTAAATCTCTTACAAATCAGAACCATCAGCCATAGGAACGCTATGTATTTAAAAGCCATGTTTGAAACCGGAATTTCATTGATACGAAGTTAGAGCAGGTTTAAAAAACTCAAACACATGCAACTGATACAAATTCACTGCTTTCATTACTTTCTAAACTGTTATGCACATTCTTGCGTTTTTTTCAAGGGCTAAAATACTGACTTACCTTCATCACATTAAACAAGACCTCCTGTCCAAGGCTGTCTTTTTCTTTAAAAAAATCATGCTCAGGGTATGTTCTGGCAATGTCCCTTCTTATTAATTTCTCACAAGGAGATGTCATTTTCAAAAGCTCTGAATACTGATCCTTAATTGGCATGCTTTGAGCACTGCACAAAAGCTGCCAAACAATTGCTCTGAAATGATGAGGTATCCCTTTTCGAACAAGCTCCTAGAGCACAAAACAATAAAAAAAGACAAAAATTAATTTTTCTTTCCTGAAAACATAAATAAGCCTAAAGAGCAAAGCAATTCCACAATCAAATTCCCTGAAACTCCAGAAAACGTTTCCACCATGTCACAAACCAGTCATACAGTTTATAATGTGTAAACCTCAACTTCAGCGTGATAGATGGTTAGCTAACAGAAGTAAGGAGACCGAAAAATTTTTTCATGGCTGAAATACTTAATGCTATTAGTAGTAAGCTGCTTGAAAATTGAATATTCAAGTAATTTTAAACAAGAACTCGCATTAGTCATCATTTAATATAGTTATTTTTATATTTCACGAAAGATAGCTGAAGATAACACCTTTAATTAGAATTGTAATGCTTAAGATAGAACTCAACAATTACAAATTATTTCCAAGACAGGTAAATAATAAAAGTGCAACTAATTACAGCACAGCAAATTGCAATTAAAAAAATACAAAATAGTAATTGCACAGTACAACTAACAGAAGTCATTTGACAGACTTGACAAATTGTGTCTAATTTCTCTGGTGTGCCAGTATTTCCAAGTTCTCTTTCAAGAAAGCACTTAAACCTAGTTTCAGACACTGGACCAACTTAAGTTTAAATCTACTGAACAAAATAAATTTATTTATTTATTTTTAGGAAAGACCATTGGCTAAGCATTCCAACAAAAAATAGAATGAAGAACCTGATAAATGCCTTTTCAGAAAGCACAAGCAGAAAGTATTCTTGTTGCATGAGTTGAAAACCGAGAAATTCAGGAAGTTTATAGACTTAGAGGTACATTGTGCAATTGACCTAGAAAAACCCTCTTCAAGACAAGAGGGTTCCTTTAATAGTTTTCTATACCTGAAGAACTGTTATAAAATATTCTGCCTAAGAAACAGTTTTTTCACTAGTATTTTTTCCTGAAGCCAGAATAGTCTTCTATTCTGCAAAAGTTCCTCTTTTTCCTGCTTGTTCCAAATATTTCTCGCAACTTCTCCAAACAGTAAGATTGATTAACACAACAGCAGTAACTTTTAAAGAGACTTTTGCTTTCCAGCTCTGTTTTAGTCAATCTTGACCTCTACTGTGGGAGTTCTGCATAAATGACCTCAATTTTCCAATATCTTCTTCAGCACCATCCTAGTAATGCCTCTCCCTATTTCTGCCATATACAACAACTAAGACAGCCTGTGTTATTTCCTAAAAGATTGCCAGCTCCAAGACAACACCACTAACACATCAGGTTTCCGCATCTATCTTTAGCTATCATTTGTCAACAACATGCTGTCAGATTGTAGATCAGTCATCTAAAGCCTCAAGGGCTACTAATAACAAAGCATTCGAAAGTGGATTCTTGCTTTAAGTTACCAAGCACTTACTTGACAGAGTAACAGGGTTAATGCCTCCAACGTTCCTAAAGGAACAGCAGGGAACTGAACCTACTAAGAAGAACTAAACCAATGCTGTTCTACAGAGTATTACACAAATTGGAAAGCAGGACTTCAGTTAACCTCCAGAATACCTCCATAAATAGAAAATTAGTTGTAATGTGGATCAAGAGAGACAGGGATGGAACACATCACCTATGCAGGAAGGCTTGTATATACACTTATGTCTAAAACTTTAAAACGAAACAACAAAAAACCCAAAGCACAAACACACACACCACACCACCCTCCAAACTTACCAAATATCTAACAACTTAAGAGCAGCTTTTACAGCCAAGACAGTAAGATACCTGTGCTGCTAAAGTCATACCTACTGGCACACTCAGGAAATAGGTATAGATGTTCTGGTATCCCATTGTAAATGCAGAATGACAGTTCAGGCTGACTTCCCACAAACAAAACAAGAACCAAAAAATACTGAGAATTACTCGACTGGTAAAGGAAACATCACTGGCAATAAAATTATTTACTGAAAGTTCGTCAAATACTCCTCATAATATACTTGGCCAGCTGTAAAAAAACAAGTAATACTGGTGGCACTTTAAAATGTTCAAATGCAGGCAGTTCAGATTAACTCTATCCAACCAGATCTACTTATTACCATCTCACTTCTTTCTCTTGCCAGGTTCATGTGGCCTTCTTTTCATGGCCTTTTGGGAACACCTTTCCAGAAACTGCTTTCCCTATGCAAGCAGGAAGTCTTGAATTCATTTTCTTCCCTTGTTTTCTCTCAAGTCATGTTCTCTCTTCACAACTGCTTCACATAAAAGATACTTTACTTTAGCCCATTGTTCTGCCTTCCCACAAACTATTCATACACACACATTTCAAACCGCTCAAAAGACTTTGAAATTTGTATTCTGCACATAAAACTTCAGACTAGAGCCAATAAAATACCAAAGCAGAACAGACTTGCCTACAAACAAAAATTCCCACACTGCTCTACTTGTTGCCTCTGAAACACAGATATGTTTGAATGCCCCAGATGCTCGTTCTTTGAGTTCAGTGTAATCGAATTCCATTTCTATATGTGCCCACAACTCACCCAGGCTGGACACATTACTCCAAAGTTGTCCAATCCATACTGGATTTTAAAACTATGAGTTTTTCTGCTTTGTGGGGTCAAAACACTTGGCATGCATAAAAAGGTGAACTCAGTGTCACACAGTGGAATTGCCACCTTTTCTAGTAAGAATGCTTTAAAACAATAGCTTCTCAGTGGACAATCATCATAGCATCCAGCTAGCAGATGCCTTTAAGTGGGTTTTCATTAATTTCATTTTGGAAACGGAGGTAGACAAAGCTTTAGTATTCAAGACACAATAAAGGCATCTGGTTTCTGATAAGAAACATTTGCTGGGAAAAACTGTTACCAAAGTCCGGTAGCAGTTAGATCAGAAGCTCTATGGCTTAGAAACAGGATGGATTCATCTGGAACTATAGATTATACATTTATTTTTTTAAAATAATACCAACAAAA